>NC_139224.1:43654696-44254696 GCF_055691185.1 Crinia signifera | reverse complement strand
GTGATGCAATGGCAGCCATCTTGTTGGAGCTCAGCTAATACATTGCTAGTTTGCCTAAATCTCAGAGTAGATGCATCTTGTAGGGCAGATCAGCATAATAAATGTACCATTGCCATTGCAGGAAGCAGCTGGTCTCCGTGAAAGACACATACCAGTATCTAGATGCCCAGCCTGGAGATATGGACGCCTTTTCCAGAGAGCCCTTTGTTGTCTGGTTTACATCTGTCAACACTGGTAATTCTTCAGTGATAGCTTAAAAATGTTGCACCAGCAATTCTATACAGATCAGCCATTCTCTCAGTGTAGCCTATGACGAGTTCTCATTATGATGAAAACTCATTACATACTTATCTGGCCTTAAATCAAAGTAACATAGAAGTTGAGGTTAAATAAAGACGTAAGTCCATCAAGTTCATCCTACAGGACACATTAGAGGGTATGGTGTAATTGTGATATCCCCATTTGAATTACTTAAAATTTGGGCTAAATAGTGTTTATAGGTTGTACCCCTAAATGTTGTTTTTTTTTCAATAAATGTTTGTCCAACCTTATTTTAATGTATTAATTGTGTCTGCCATCCCCGCCTCTTCTGGAAGAGTTTCATGCCTTTAATGCCCTGACCGTAAAAAAAGCACAATAATCTCTAAGTATTCCTGGATACCATATCTTAAAATACCCTCAAATTTAAGGGTATTTAAGCTCACAGGTCTGAACTTCATTGGGTCATCTCGTTTTCCGTTTTTAAATATAGGTACTATTTCTGCAATTCTCCAGTCCTTTAGCACTATACCACACACGCTTTTTTTTAAATAAAAAAATGTAATGCAGAGGATTTGTCATGCCCAGAGCTATTCAATTACTAGCCAGTTTTCCTGTGCAGTCACTCCATGGCTAACCTGTTTTAAGTACCCTTAATCTATGGGTTACCCACATGGTAATCCCCAGATAGTGCATTTAGCACTGCTGCTTACTTGCAGCTCCTGAGCCTGCAAGGAAATGTCCACCTTACTGTAAATAGGTGGACATTTCCTTGCAGGCTCAGGGTAGCAGCATTTATTGAATAGTTTCAGGCAAAGCTTTAGCCACACGGATAGCCTTGTGGCTAATCGAGTCAGCCCCACTGAGTGCTAAGCATGGCTCATATGACTGATAAACTCCAATGGTGGTCATTTGCTGTGGAGGAGAATGCAGGGTACTTCTTTCCTAGCACGGCGCCAGCGATTTTTATCTTATGCATCGGGACCTAAAAAAATTGCGTCGATCGCATCGCATGTAACCAAATCGCATGCGATGCAATCAACGCGATTTTTACATTGGAATCAATGTAAAATGGTCCCTGAGACCCAATTTTACATTGGGCCCAATGTAAAAAGCCCCCGAAACCCCAATTTTAATTGCATACCCCCCCTATGCCCCCCCAATGTTAACGCCACCCCACGATGTACGCCAACCCGAAGCGTGGCGCAGCTAGCCCGCGAGGGGCGGCGGTATGCATCCTCTGACCTTTTCATACCCCCACTATCCACGTCGGCGTGGAGTTGATCTTATAAAGTGTGGCGAGCTCAGCGAGCCACCGAGCCCGAAGCGTGGCGAGCGCAGCGTGCCCCGCGAGGGGATGCGCATAACTTCACAGGTATACGCGTCCGCTCGCCACACTTTATAAAATCAACTCCATGCCGACGTGGATAGTGGGAGTATGAAAAGGTCGGAGGATGCGTACCGCCGCCCCTCGCAGGCTCGCTGCGCTCGCCACGCTTCAGGTTGGCGTCAATAGTGGGGTGGCGTTAACAATGGGGGGACATTTCACATACTTAATGAAAAATTGGGCCCATTGGCCCATTTCCCATTGTTCCCTATGTAAAATCACGTTGATCGCGTCGGTCGCATCACATGCCATTATAATGGCATGCGATGGACGCGATCAACGCGATTTTCTCTTTGCCGGCAATAAAGCCACTTAATTAACAGAAAATCGCGTCCATCGCGTCGATCGCATACCTTAAGTTACCTTAACTTAAGGTATGCGATCTACCACGACGGTGCGCTGTGCTAGAAAACAAGTACCGAATGCAGTGATTGTAAGATAGAATGGAGTGCACGATGTTATGCTGTACAGTATGTGTGTGTCTGTGCCCTTTAAAAGACTTGAATATTAAATTTTTATGATGAATATTTTCATTTTCCTTTTCATACACTAGTGGTGCAAGACTTTGTGATCATCCCGCAGCACACAACACCGGAGGCCGCCGTCCGTGAAATCGATGAACTCTATGATGTCTATCTTGATGTCAAACAGAAATGGAACACAATGGAGGTCAGTCAAGAAACATGTTCTGCATTAGCAATTATTCACCAAGCTTTTGATTAGTGCAAAGAGGGAAAACGTGTACATTAAAGGACAATGGGAGCTGTAATATACCTTTATGAGCTGAGGATAAATGCCAAAACAGCTCTGTATACATTCAAGAAGGCAAAAATTGCTCTACTGCATACTAGCATTGCTTGGAAATGTCACTTTACTGTTGGAGGTATACTGTACATATGGTTGGCCGGCTGTCAGAACACCAATGGCAGCATCCCGGTGATTGACTCGTCCACTGTATGTTTACTTTTAATGTGACCTTGGTGTTAAGCTACTTCCAAAAGACCTAGAGCCTTATTCAGATCTGTACGCAATGCTGATGTTCACGCCGCTGAGCATTTATCGGTAGACTGTGCACGCGCCAAGGTACTATAGGGAACAGCAGCAAATATATAGGGCTATGGATTGTTTGAGGAGGGCTCCAAACCATTATCTTGCCCAGGGCCCCATGATATTTGCTGCTTACTGAGCCTTACAGAATCACCCCCTTTGTCTATAGTAGTCCGAATGGATGGATTGGAGGATTTAGTTTAGCTTTATAAAAGGCAAGCTGACATTACAAGCTACACATAACAGAAGAACAGGAGAGTAATAACTTATATATATGGAGGCGTTTGTGTGCTGGTTGTACTACGAGAAGTCTGAATTGTTTTGCTGATGTCACAGGTTTGATCCCTAGCAGCACATATTGTACATAAATCATAACATTTTCCTTCCTCCAGAACTTTATCTTTATGGGCGACTTTAATGCAGGATGCAGTTATGTTGCTAAGAAGTACTGGAAGAATATTCGCCTCAGAACCAATGAAGAATTTGTCTGGTTAATTGAGAACACAATTGATACGACGGTGAGAAGCAGCACCAACTGTGCCTATGACAGGTAACACCTCCCAAGAGGCCATAGAGTCTGACAGAACAGGGCCAGAGTGGAAAGTACATTTGCGTTCAAATTATGATTACAGATTGACTGGGCCAGCATTAACCAGGGCTGTCAGGTTATCTCTGTCCTGAATCCTCTTCCAGATTTAGCTACTGAAACATGTTGTGCGTTGGTGTATCTGTAATGGGTGCAATGTATATGGTGCACACAGGCCCAGGGTTCAAATGACCCATATGGTACACCTTGCACTTATCATCAATTACTGTACTTTACTCTAAAGTGTCCCGCGTCGGTAGGGTGACCAACTCATCCCTTTAATCCGGGACACATATTAATTACACAGGTTCTGTGGCTGGCTTTCACCTGGTTTTAAACTGCCACACCTCAAGACTCCATTTCACCTGGTTTTAAACTGCCACAGAACCTGTGTAATTAATATGTGTCCTGGATTAAAGGGATGAGTTGGTCACCCTACGCGTCGGAGCAAGCAGAAACTACCTGGGAAATGTGATTTGGTCACCAGAAATATGGTGGATTACATATTTTCATGGGCTTGCATATGCATGAGTGTGCTCTGCCACAAAGGCAGGGGGAAAACATGGAGTTAAACCACCCATGAGCGTAGGTCCATGTCACAGATGCATACCTCCCAACTTTCTTGTCCCCGAACCCGGGACACTGCTGATGCGCGCCGGAAATTTCGGGGGCATGACCTAATTACGGGGGTGTGGCCTATACTCGCGCCCCCATTTTGCCGCTATGGGGGTATGACCCAGAGGCTCTGTGAGCCTCTAGCCATGCCCCCAGACCGCATGCGCACAGCGTTTATTCCCCGCTGCTTAGCAGCCGACAGGGGGGACTCCCAACAGCCCCCCCTCACCGCGGGACACTGCCGCCCGCGGGTGGGACAGCGGGACAGGCCCTAATAATCGGGACTGTCCCGCTAAAATAGGGACTGTTGGGAGGTATGCAGCAGGGCCGTCTTTTCGTATGGGCTTAATGGGCACTTGCCCAGGGGCCCCAGGTGCATAAGGGCCCTAGCCTGATAGCTGAGGATCCCCTTTTTCCAGAGATACCAGAATTTTGAAAATCGGCCCTGGGTAACTGGAGATATCCAACTTCAAAGCAGCAGTCCACATCCGACCTGTTAATTGCACTTCCTAGTCATATTTCTCAGGTTTTCTCTGACACTAGCCCCGTACACCGGTGAGATATATTGCTCAGCAATATATTGCTAGCAATATATTGCTGAGCAATATATTGCTCAGTTTCTCCTTTTCATCAGCGACCAGAGATGGTCGCTGATGAAAAAGAAACTGCTGGGGGGAGCCCGGCAGTGGAAATCAGCTGGTCGTAGGAGCATGTTCCTGCAACCAGCGATCACTACAGGGGTAAAAACGGGAGCGCGCACCTGGCGATATATCGCCGGTGCACACTCCCATCGCGGGCAATATGGTCGCGACCATATTTCCCACGATATTACACAAAATTGGGTACTTGTGTATTTTGGCGGTGCCCATCGCATCGCATACCATTACACATGCGATGGTATGCGATGCAACGCGATTTTGTTGGTTAGTGTACGATGGCATACAATTTTCAAATTGTATGCCATTGTACATGGCATACAATGCCATACGATGCGATGCGATTAAACATTGTATAAGCACCCTAATGGGTGCTTATACAATGTTAAGCACCGTAATGGGTGCTTACAATGTTAAATGCACCCCCACGCCACCCCCCCACTATAAACGTGAACCCGAAGCGTGGCGAGCGCAGCGAGCCCGCGAGGGGCGGCGGTACGCGTCCTACGACCTTTTCATACCCCCACTATCCGCGTCCCCTCGCGGGGCCCGCTGCGCTCGCCACGCTTCAGGCTCGGTGGCTCGCTGCGCTCGCCACACTAATCTATTCTCAACTCCACGCCGACGAGGATAGTGGGGGAATGAAAAGGTCATAGGACGCGTACCGCCGCCCCTCGGGTTCACGTTTATAGTGGGGGGGGTGGCGTGGGGGTGCATTTAACATTGTAAGCACCCATTAGGGTGCTCAAAAGCACCCTTTAGGGTGCTTATACGATTTTTCATCGTATAGGGGGTCAAAATCGCGTCGCATCGCATGCCATCGGGTACATGGCATGCGATGCGATATGTTCATCGCACGATGGTGAAATCGGGCGCCGCCAAAATACACAAGTACCCAAAATTGCCCCCACCCCCCCATGTGTAAGCACCTTTAGAGATTTTTTTTTCTCTGACTGAGAGTATATTCCAAAAAGTTGGGACTCTCCCCTTTCAGCAGCCGGTCCCTGCTCCAGCTCCAAACATCTGGTTTACGGTTTTATATTTTGGTCAATGCATTGCTCTGGCTCCTGATCTCTGATCCCCAAGTTCCCAGCACCTCCTGAAAGTTGGGACTCTAGGATTTTATACCATTGAAGGCTAAGAAATCTATTTCCAGATAATGGCGATATCTGTAGTCAAACAAGCTGCACTTCCACTGGAAAATGACGAATATTAAGCCCACTTCATTATACAACCCTCCCCTGTGTATAAAACACACACGTTAGTGTTCTCCCTCCCACCACCTGTGCAGTAAAGGAGTAATTAGCAGAAGTTACTGCTCCAGGTCCTATATGTTGAGTGGAAGATAGAGCACCCCCTGCCAACCGTGGGACATCATATCTGCTGCTGAGAGCACCCCCCACCCCTAGGAGGGGAGAATGGGTAAGGGCCAATGTTCCCTCTAATTTTACGAAGGCTGTGTGCTGCGAAAGATTTTGGCTGTGCAACTTTGGAAGGAAATTTACATTTTTTGTGCGTCACTTATATATAACTGGAAAATGACGTTCAGCATTTGTGTTAACTTTACTTCAAAATGATATTAAACATTTAAACATTCAAAACACAGCACACAATGTAGTTAATGGGTGAAACACACATTAATTGAGTCCACAACTGCAAAAACGGACCACTGCTGCTTTGTGCGCTCTGTTGTAATGTCTGTGCGCACGCTCGTCGGGTTGTGTGCGCGCGCACACTGGTAAGGGCCCCAGTACATTGCTTTGCCCAGGGGCCCACATTGCTGTTAAGACGGCCCTGGTATGCAGATGGATTTTGTGATTTATTTTTTTATTTTTTGGGGGGGCATACGTAACAATGGGCAACTGCTGGCAATTCAAAGCTGTTCGTAGCTGGTGGGCTGGTATAGAGCTGTATAAGGGGTTACTGATAATGATAATGATGATGTACTGTATAAAGCAGTGATGGCTAACCTTGACACTTCAGCTGTTGTTAAACTACACATCCCAACATGCCCTGTATCAGTTTTGGCATGGCCAAATAGCAAAACTGTAGCAGGGCATGCTGGGATGTGTGTCAAGGTTAGCCATCACTGGTATAAAGTGTATAAGAATTATGGTATTACATCTGCAGTAAGGTCATGTTGGGAAAGGGTAGTGTTCCATTTGTATATTATAATGGCATGCAGTCAGTCACAATGTCTACGTCAACAGTCACTAGGTCGACCACTAATGGTCGACAGTGACTAGGTTGACACCTAACAATGGTCGACACTGCCAAAAAAGGTCGACATAGTCAGGATCGAAGCCCGGAGAGGAGACTCTGCACCATTTCCAGGGCAGGACCAGAGCTTGATGTCCTCAAGCCTCACCCCCAGCACAGTAAATGCGGCGGCTGTTCAGGGAAGTGGGAGGAGCTAAAATGAGGCAATTTGCACCCACCCCCTCCCCGAAGACCTTCAAATACTGGTATTTCACCAGTGTAGGAGTGGGCTGCAGGGGAAGCCAGCCTTCCGAGGGGGCCAGAGGGGCACCCGATTTTCGGGAGCGTCCCTGGCCATTCCGGGAGGGTAGGCAACCCACAGATTAGACCATTTCCTGTACTGTGGGACCAAGCTTCTCTGGTTATTTCAGGATTGTCCTCCGTGGTGAGAAGCTGATCAGCTCTGTCGTGCCGGACTCTGCAGCTGTATTTGACTTCAGGGCGACCTATGGATTAACAGAAGTGCAGGTAAGTGATTGATCAGCAATGTAAACAGAATGATCCTACATTGTGTAATGGGTGTGACTTTATCTGGGATCTATTACACATGGAATGAATGTAACATTTTTTTAGGCCCTGGATGTCAGTGACCACTACCCTGTGGAGTTCCAGATGAGCAAATTGAAGAGTTCTTCACCTAAAGCTAAATTGTCCCGTAGGAAGAGACGAGGATGAAGTGTCCGAGTTGTTTAATTACAGTGGTGTTGAATTGATAGAGTAAATTCTTGTGAGTATCAGGGACACAATGGCTACAACACTGTCTGTAATTAATGGTGGCACTTAAAGAAATGCTCTGTTCAACCAGTAACAACATCATCTCCGCACATTCAGAAGCTCCCCCGCTCCTGCCTTCTATCTCATCTGTCCCTCCTCCACTGTTGCAACCTTCTACTCTGTCCAACCCCTCACCTGCTGCTCTCCTCTTCAGTCTCTCATTAATGGTATTGCTAGACTGCTCTTTCTTTCACATCACTCTGCCAGTCCCTCCACAGATTCCCATACCATTCAGAATTATATTAAAGGGGCCCCTGTCCCATAGAATTTGACAGCAGATAAGAACCATTTGGCCCATCTAGTCTTCCCCTCACAATGCAGTTATTAAATATATGCCCCATATAAGTGACCTAGTTCATTTTCTGTACCATAGTAGGGCCCTAATTAATATTCTGTCCTATAGTAGTGCCCTAGTTTTTTTTTTTTTAATCAACCATTTTAGTTCCCTAGTTTAATAATAGTACATGATATCGTATGGCTACCAGTACTGCTGCACAGTACCCCCAATGCACATTATGATACAGTATGTAGTGTCCCTAGTTCATATTATGCCACACTGTTCATACTGCTCCAGTAAAACTGAAGCCACACTAAAGTACTGTACCTCCATTTCATATTGTGTCAGATTAATGCCGCTGTTCTTATTATGGAACATTATAGTTCCCTCCATATAACAATGAGCAGTGCAGATTATGCCACATTATAGTGTCTTCCAGTTCAAATTATGCCACATTACAGTGGCCCCTTACCATTATAACTTCCACTACACACTTCTCTTGCTGAAAATGTAATGTATTACAATTCAGGCCTACTGTAGAGCAAACCCAATTACTTAGCTGGTAAATGGTAGCTGGGTATGGTATGCAACATTATGCCTGGGTCCAGGCCCCCTTAAGCATCTGAAACCCCATGCACCCATTAAAATTATGCCCATGCTCTTTAACCTCCATCTCCAGCCTCATCTCCTTCCCTGCATTCAGCCATTTAAAATACTCTCTTTAAACTCACACTGAAGCCTAGCAGTACCACAGAACCCCTATGCAACTATCAGCTGCCCATCTCATGTCAAGTACAAACCATCTTACCTTCTACTTCTAGTGCAAGGGCAGGGCCCTCCCCTAACTGTATAATCAGGGTTGCCTACCCTCACGGAATGGCTCGGAGGGTCCCGGAAAAGCCTCTCAGAATGTGGACAGTCTCCCGCGACCCCCGCCCCCCTCGGCAGGGGGGTTCGTGGGAGCAAATTACGTCTTTATAGCCATGCCCCTAGCTGTGCAATGCCTGAAATACCGGCATTGCATGACAGGGGATCTGGCCACGAGGACACAATCGTGCTGACCACGCCCCCACTCTGGATGATCCACCGGCCATCCCGCCCATTTCCCACCCCATCAGGAGCCCCGCCCCCGTCTGCCTCACTGAACCGACTGCCCTCTCCTGGAGGGAGCAGCCAGAAAGTAGGCAACCCTGTGTATAATACTATATATTTCATGTCACTATGGGCCTTATTCTGGTTGGTTCGGTCAGATGCGTGTTTTCGGACAGGAACCGAGTGTTCTACGCCCATGAAACGCGGGGCGTACACATATGGTAATGAGCCCAAACAGCCCTTCACGCCCCTCTCCACCCCATGTTCGGATTGCTGCAATCGATCGTTTTCTGTACAGAATTCACGCTGTATTCGGATGTACGCGGCGTTCGCACATGCGCAGATACGCCTCAGCACATGCGCAGACACCAACCATCGTCCGTCCGTCCGCATTCGGACCCATCCGACTCAACCAGAATAAGGCCCTATAAGTCAAATCGCTATGCCACTATGTATACTGTATCTATGTATACACTTCTAATAATGTATACACATGCTGACTTTATATGTCTACTCGATTTGTGTCACTATGCAATGGGACTAACACATTCCATTAAATAAATGCTGATAATAATAATATCATTTTTGTCATTTATCTCATTTGTCACATGACACATCACCCTCCCTGGGAGCCGTCACAGTAGCCAACTGAAGTGTTATGAAAAAGTGCAGCTCTCCCTTTTGTGCAGCTGCATCTCATGGAGTCACACTGCATCCATACACACTAATTAATGTCAGATACAGAAGGAAACGCCCTGCTTTTCTCTAGATACACTGACTAACGAGCCAGATGCTTGTGGCTAGTTTACAATGAAGTTGTTCAGGACACATTCACTTTCAATGCAAAACTAGAGAAATCATTCATATGTTAGCTCTGCTTGTTCTCTTATTAACCAGCTCCTAAGAAAAGCAGTTTTACCAAAGATTTGGTTATCTGTTCATTTCAGTCCTGGGGAAGAGGTTCTAAAGGGAAAATGCAGTAAAAACCCTGTTTTTTGGAGGTTTTAACGCATTTCTCCATGCACAAAAACCTGGTCATTGGGTTTTCGCAATGGAGAGTGATGCCAGCAATAGCTGGCATTACCCTATAGAAACCTATGGGCTTCTTTTCCCTTGTTGAGGGATCCATCACTCCTAGCATGCCCAGCGACCACTGCCATCACTATGCGCATGCGTAGAGGGACTCTTGGGTCTCAGACCTGGAAGTCCAACGATGGGGGCACATTTTAAAGGAAAGCTGTGTACGGGGCTTTAGAGCTCATTATTGTGCCTAGAGTACAAACCTTTCTATGGCCTACCACAGTGGTTCCCAAACTCGGTCCTCAGGACCACACACAGTTCATGTTTTCAAGGTTATTCAAAGGGTGCTCATTACTGACTGACACATTTTAAAAGATCTACAGGTGGAGATAATTATTTTACTTGATTATGGGGGTTATTCTGGTTCACTCCTTCTGGCAAATTCCTTCTTAAATGGACAAAAATCATGTGCACTGCAGGGGGACAGATAATTAGATTTGGTGAGTTATTTTGTTTCTGTGCAGGGAAAATACTGGCTGCTTTATACTTACACTGCAACATAAGTCCTGTACACACGCTTAGATTTGCTTTAGATTTGATGTTAGATTCGATTTTCTATTAGATCTGGCATTAGATCATCCCATTCAATTTGGCATTAGATCTGTACTTTTGCATTCGATTCGATTTCGATTTCACAATGTAGGCACAATGTACTCATTTGATTTACTGGATCGAATTTAAGATTTTCTTGGCTGCACAGTAGATTTTTCTATTCGATTTTGAGAAAACGGGAGCGCGCATCGAATCAAATGCAGATCGAAAGTGTCCTAAAAACCATTCGATGTGGATTCGATTTTGCTTCTATAAGCAAAATCGAATCGAAAACAGGGAAAAATCGAAGCTTGTGTACAGGGCTTTAGATCTCACTTATGCTGTGTACACACGGCAGCGATAGGGGCTGAAATCGCTGGGAATATGGTTGCTGAGCGACCATATTGCCAGTGAATGGAGTGTGCACCAGCGATAAATCGCCGGGTGCGCGATCCCATTTTCAGCCCCTGAATGATCGCTGGTCGGAGGAGCATGCTCCTCCGACCAGCGACATCCCCTGCCTCTTCACCCAGCAGTGTTTAAATTTTCATCTGCGACCATCTCTGGTCGCAGATGAAAACGGGACACGGGGCAATATGATTGCTGAGCAATATATTGCTAGCAATATATTGCCAGCGATCATATTGCCCCGTGTGTATGCACCTTTTGAAGTAAAACCCCACCCAAATCTAATTCTATCTGCACAAGTAACATCTACTTCACCTGCAGTGCACATGGTTTTGTCCATTTGAGAAGGAATTTGCCAGAAGGAGTGAACCAGAACATACCTCCCAACATGACCCTCTCCAGGAGGGACACAGGTGCTTCAACACAGGTGATGGTAATCATAAATGAATAGGGAAGTCCAGACACAGAGCATTGTGTCCCTCCTGGAGAGGGTCATGTTGGGAGGTATGTCAGAATAACATACCAGGGACACATTGCTCTGCTCTTGCACTTCCCTCTTAATCAGGCTTGCCTACTCTCCCGGAATTGACGGGAGGCTCCCGAAAATCGGGTCCCCCTCCCGGCCCCCCTGGAAGGTGGGCAATCCTCCAACATTGGCCAGGCAGCCCCCGCAACCCCCTTCCCTGCAGCACAAAATTACAGTTTTTTCGTGTGTCTGCGGCGAGGGGCGGGTCTAAAATGACGTGAATTGCATCATTTCGCAGCATTTTAGCCCCTCCCCAATTCTCGGACCCGCGAATTACGTTGTTTGATTGTAATGGGGGTGGGGCTTAAAGACGTCTGCCTGTCCCGCCCCCCTGACATGATGCTGTCGGATCTCCTCTACGGGCTTCTCCCGGAGAGGAGAAAAAAAAAGTCAGCAAGTATGCTCTTAATGTATGATTACCATCACCTGTGGTGGAACACCTTTCTTATCAATTAATCTGTTCCACACAGGTGATATTCATCATACATTCAGGGGGAAGTCCAGGAGCAGAGCATGGTGTCCCTCCTGGAGAGGGTCACATTGGGAATAACCCCCTATGTGAGGAGACCTGCAAAATATGCACTGTGTGCAGGGCCGGTGCAAGGCACCGGAGCGCCCCAGGCGAGTCGGGGTGGGGGCGCCCCGGTGCCGGGCGGGGGGGGGGGGTCTTGGTTGGTACCTGCGTAAAAAAAACTTCTGTCCCCGGCGTCCCTGCTGAGTGCTGGTGTAGGGGTGTCCGTGCCGCCGGGGGAGCCTGCGGCGCTGTTATCGTGTATACGCTTGTCGCGCCCGGCGGGGTCCCTACAGTGCATAGAAAATAACTAGCGCTATGCGCGCGGCGTTATTTTCTATGCTCTGTAGGGACCCCGCCGGGCGCGACAAGCGTATACACGATAACAGCGCCGCAGGCTCCCCCGGCGGCACGGACACCCCTACACCAGCACTCAGCAGGGACGCCGGGGACAGAAGTTTTTTTTACGCAGGTACCACAGTGCAGGGGGTGAGGGGCGAACTGCCGCCCTCCAGGTGCCGGCGCCCTAGGCAAATGCCTAGAGCTGCCTAGTGGTGGCGCCGGCCCTGACTGTGTGGGGTCCAGAGGACTGACTTTGAGAACCTGTGTTCCAGCACAATGGTTTCCAACCCTGGTCCTTAAGTACCCCCAACAGTGCACGTTTTCCACACAGAATCACAAGTGACATAATTAGCTCCACCTGTGGATCTTTTAAAATGTGTCTGAATAAGTGCACCTGCTGGGTGACCTGGAAAATGTCCACCCACCTCCACCTTCCTCACGTACTCACCCTACCTCTTTACCTCACCTGTGCTTCTGTCCTGTTCTTCCCTTCCTCTACTTCATCTTCAGTCTCCTCAACCATTTCGACACCTACTTCTGAACTGATGCTGATTTTAGTTCTACCAGCTATACCCCTATTTATGCGGTATTTTATCAACACACCCTGTACGTTACCTTGTAATTTGTTTTTTGTTTGCTATGTACGGCGCTGCGGACACTTTGTGGCGCCTTATAAATAAACGTACTACTGCTACTACTACTTGAGGACCAGGGTTGGGAACCAGTGGTCTAGCATACAAGCAGAGACCATACTATTGTGGCACGAATACAAGCAAAGCCCAGTTTATAGACCACCTTATTACATAGTTGCCGACTTTTGAGCTGCCCTCTCCGGGAGAGGGCAGCCAGCTCTGTCAGGCAGGGGGCGGGGCCATTTCCAGGACTGGAAAAAGAGGCGGTCCGGGGCGTGGCCACACAGATGATGGCCTGTTGGGGGCATGTCTACAGCGTCATGGCATTTTAGCCCCGCCCCCCGCCGTGCAATGCCGGTATTTCAGTCATTGCACGGCGGGGGGCGGGGCTAAAATGCCGCGATCGCGGCATTTTACCTGCGGACCCCCCCCCCGCCGAGGGACACTGGGGGGGAATATGCGGGAGGATTGCCACCCTTTCCGGGGGACCCGATTTCCGGGACCCTCCCAGCCATTCCGGGAGGGTAGGCAACCCTGCTGTATAACAATTATATACTGTACTAGTTACCAGCCGGACAAAAAGATAAACAACATTACAGTAATGATAGTACCAATGCCTCCATTGGGCACCGTCTATTGTGCAAGACACTTGAATTCCCCCTATAGAGGGGAGGAGCTGTGTTAGTGCCCTATCAAACTTCCCTGTTCCCTTCTCACAGTAAGCTCAGAATTCCCCAGCACAGATTTGTACCATTTGTTTACTAAAGCACAGAGGAACTGGTGTTCCTGTCCTCAATTACCATAAACACAGATGATACCGACATTTAGCACACACTGATGAGGTCATGTTTAATGATCACACAAATGTTCCAGATTATGTTATTTGTTGAAAGTGGAATTAAACGTTAAACAACAATTTACTCAGGAGAGTGAGACGGGATGAGAACCATATAACAAAGTGTTATACTGAAAAAACTTGTTTTGCAGATATCGTTTCCCTGGTTCCCTTTTTAGAAAAAAAGAAAGTTGGGGAGTTTTTATGTCAGTTTTACACATAAGTACACTGGGTCTGATTCATGCCTGTTAGCAAGGCTGTCATTTTTGCAGGCGGACAAATCCATGCTGCACTGTAGGTGGGGCAGATGCAACACGAGCAGAGAGAGTTAGATTTGGGGGAGTTATTTTGTTTCTGTGCAGAGTAAATACTGACTGCTTTATACTGAGGGAGCTGGCATCAATGCTCGCCGCCGAGCCATACACACTGGCTGATTTTGAGCTGAAAGCAGCTCCCTTTTACCGTTTGGGCTGCTTTTAGCTCAAAAGCCGCCTAGTGTGTATGGCTCGGCGGCGAGCATTGATGCCAGCTCCCTCATCATCGCCGACCGCCAGGGTGGACAGCTTTCCATTCCTTATGAAAAGCTGTGTACCCCCACGAAAATGGATTGCATGGGCAAAAATCGCTCAGTGTGTATACACTGAGCGATTTTCAACCAAGTGATTTTCGGCATCGTCGCTGTGCATACACGCTGGGCAAAAAATGTACAGTGTGTATGCACCTCTACACTGCAATTTAGATTTCAGTTTGAACACGCCTGACCCAAATCTAACTCTCTGGCCCTTATTCTGATTGAGTCGGATGGCTCCGAGTGCGTACGGACAGCCGATGGTTGGTGTTTGCGCATGTGCAGAGGCGTATCTGCGCATGTGCCATCGCGTCACACGTCCGAATATGGCGTGAATTCCATGCAGAAAAGGATCGTACGGACCCATCCGAGCAGGGGGTGTAGAGGGGTGTGAAGGGCTGTTTGGGCTCATTACCATATGCGTACGGCCCGCGTTTCATGGGCGTTCCCATGTAAACGCTGGGCATAGATGTAGCGTGTCCCATATTTGGCCGTCACTCGCCAGATCAATTGCACTGGCGAGCACCGGTGATAGAGACTGGGACGCGCGTGCATCTCACACCCACGTGCCCCCCGTGCGTGCGCGTCCCCTTATGGCGGCTTGCGGGGGATGGTGAATCTTCCGCCATCCCGTGCAAAGATGGCTCAAGCTCCATCTGTAATCCGGCTGTGACGCACGTGTGTGTGTGTGTGTGTGGGGGGGGGGGGGGGGGGCAGCTGACATAGCCGGATGTCAGCTGGCTGACCATATCCCTGCTTTCACATGGAAAAATGTTCTGCCTGACTGACCGCTCGGTCCATCATTCGATGGTCGGCGACCATCGGAGAATGGGGGAGGTTCCCACAGATGGGGGAGGTGTTCACATAAAACATCCACTCGCAGTCCATTCGCTCGGCATCTTACCGCATTTGGACGGTCTGTGCGATCCATACGGTAGGCGGGGCTAAGAACACTCGGTGGCCATCAGAAACACGCATCCGACCGGGTCAACTAGAATAAGGGCCACTGTGCACATTACATTTGCCTTCAGGACTACCATCAGAAATTGGGGCCTTGGACTGATTAAATATTCAGGGCCCCCTTTCCCTGTCTTGAAGCCCCGGCTTACCTGGTGAGACCTTCGGTGTCAGCAGCACTGGCCGCACTACTCAGCACCCTTTCTCTCTGGGCCCGAGGCCCACAGTTTGAGCTGCGAGCGACAGCACTGGGTTCTTCCAAGTCCCCAGGCTTTGAGTCCCACTCCTACCACATTGCTCTCCTTCAGCACTGACAGAGTTAGCCGCGGCTAGATGCCGCCCCCCTTGCCGTCACCACCCCAGCTTCCTGCCACTGTAGCCCCTCGTTGAGCCTCTTCCCCTGTTGGCCGGCAGGATCCGGTTGCTGGACCGGCTCCGGCAAATGAGAGAATGTGCCTCCTGCTACGGGTCCTGAGGAATTGCAGCATACTGGGGCACGGGTCCCGTGCAGAGCTATGTGTAAGGAGGGAGTTGATATAAACAATGGGGCTAGAATAGGGATGTCTCTGAGTCACATTTACTGAATAGCAGAATAAAAAAGTTTCAAGAGACCGCCATTGTTCTGGGTGAGCTCTGAGCGCAGTCTAATCTAAATTGCAGTGCAAACATAATGCAGCCATTATTTACCCTGCACAGAAACAAAATAACTCCCCTCAAATCTAGCTCTATATACATGTTACATCTGCCCCACCTGCAGTGCACATGGTTTTGCCCATTTTGAGAACAATATCTAAATATTAGGAATAAGATTAAAGGTGAGTGGTACCTGTAAGGAAGAAAAAAGTTAGTATGGAATGTTTAAGCCCTTTTGGGGAAAACTTGAATTTTTGTAAAAATGCCGTTTATATGTTTCCGTTGAAGCACTGTCCCTATCTAACCCTGCAATGAAGATGGTACCTTTTCCTCGTTTCTTCCGGCTTTCCTGCGGTGTTATCTGGAGGGCTTCTAAGTGCAAAGACTATCTGTGTGATAGCCGTTTGCGCTGATGCTCCGTCCGTGGCGTGTGAACCGGAAGTTGCCGGGAAGCTTGTGTTGCGGCTGTGGAGGGATCGAATGCGGGTGTAGGTGACGGCTTCTCCGGTGGTAGTCTCTGTAGGGCTCCAACGCGTTTCGTACGCCAAGCGTACTTTTTCAAGGATAAAAGATTCTGCCAGCTCTGTGGCTATTTATAAGGAAAAAACTTTATTGATAAAATGGAAGTAACTTTCCGGAAGTAAGGTGAAAGTGGTGGGAATCTCGTGCTTTTTTGATACTGCTGACTCCATCTTGGATTTTGATGATTAGTTGGTTACTTAATCCAATTTGATTTTAAGTTCATTTGGATTTCGTTGTTTTGAAAGCAGAAAGTTTTAGAACGTGAAGTGAATATAAAAAAGGGGAATATAAATATATTCCCCTTTTTTATATTCACTTCACGTTCTAAAACTTTCTGCTTTCAAAACAACGAAATCCAAATGAACTTAAAATCAAATTGGATTAAGTAACCAACTAATCATCAAAATCCAAGATGGAGTCAGCAGTATCAAAAAAGCACGAGATTCCCACCACTTTCACCTTACTTCCGGAAAGTTACTTCCATTTTATTAATAAAGTTTTTTCCTTATAAATAGCCACAGAGCTGGCAGAATCTTTTATCCTTGAAAAAGTACGCTTGGCGTACGAAACGCGTTGGAGCCCTACAGAGACTACCACCGGAGAAGCCGTCACCTACACCCGCATTCGATCCCTCCACAGCCGCAACACAAGCTTCCCGGCAACTTCCGGTTCACACGCCACGGACGGAGCATCAGCGCAAACGGCTATCACACAGATAGTCTTTGCGCTTAGAAGCCCTCCAGATAACACCGCAGGAAAGCCGGAAGAAACGAGGAAAAGGTACCATCTTCATTGCAGGGTTAGATAGGGACAGTGCTTCAACGGAAACATATAAACGGCATTTTTACAAAAATTCAAGTTTTCCCCAAAAGGGCTTAAACATTCCATACTAACTTTTTTCTTCCTTACAGGTACCACTCACCTTTAATCTTATTCCTAATATTTAGATATTGTTATATATTTTCATATACAGCCCCACCCTCTCCCCTTTCTTATCATACCACCAACCACTAAAATACCAACTCATTTAGCGCTCTTAAAAGAAACCCAAGTATCTCAAACCTATAGGAGCTGCTTAGTATACCAAGCGCGGAAACCAAATAACTCTCCCATTTTGAGAACAAATTTGTACTGCGATCAGATCTGAATAAGGGCCTAAATTTAAGTAGTGAGGACTTGATCAACGTACTACTAGAGGCTGGTGGCCAAAGATGGTGATGAATATGTGGACGAAGATGGTCGCTGAGTGAGTGAGAGCTTTAACAACAGGAGGGAAGAGGGCCCTGTTCTGTGGAGGAACTTACAATGTAGTAGGAGGGGAAGACAGATTACATGAGGTGCAAGCAAGTGGGAGGTGGCTTGATAGCAGGATGTAAGCAGGCAGAGATGATCAAGGCATGAGGCAGGGGTCAGAGGATAAGCCTCAGGACTAGGTTATGTAATGTAAGGGTACGCTTTGATGAATAGGTGAGCTTTCAGTGCCCGTTGAAGTGGCTGTGGATCAGTTGGTCACCAGCAAGTTGTGAGACAGTCATTAGGTGGACATGCATTTAGGTCGACATGAGTTTAGGTCAACATGCAGGAAGGTAGACATGGCTATAGGTCGACATGGTCATTAGGTCGACAGGGTCATTAGGTCGACATGGGTATGGTCAGCATTGAAAAGTCGACAATTACTTTTATTTTTTTACCGGAATGTCAACACATTCAACATTAGCACTCAAAATGAAATACCACCTGTCGGCACATGTTGTGAGGACATGGAGACTGAAGCGTAGCACCACGTCCCTTTGCATGGCTCGCTACGCTTGCTCACACGGTGCCTCGCTAGGGCATGAAATACCGTCTGTCAGCACATGTCTTGTTGACATGGACCCTGAAATGTACCTCCGCGTCTGCTCGCCATGCTTTAGGCGCAGTGCCTCGCTGCGCTCGGCACACTATTTTATTCTACCACCACGCCCTAGCGGATGGTAGGGCATGAATCGGCACATTTTTGCTAAAAAAAATTAAAAAACCCATGTCGACCTAATGACCCTGTCGACCTGACCCATGTCGACCTTCCTGCATGTCTACCTTAAGTCATGTCGACCTAAATGCATGTCGACCTAATGCTTGTCTGCCATCATGCTGGTGACCCAATGACCATATCCCGTTGAAGCCTTGCAAGGTTGGGGAGAATGTAATGGAGCGAGGGAGTGCATTCCACAGAAGGGGTGCAGCACGGGCAAAATCCTGAGCTCTAGTGTGGGAAGCAGTGATCAGGGTGGAGGAGAGACGACAGTCATCAGCCGACCGTAGAGGGCGGGAGAGTGTATGAATGGAGATGAGGTTCAGAATCAGCTTTATTGGCCAGGTATACTTGCGTATACTAGGAATTTGTTTTCAGAGATATATGGAGCAGTGGAATTAGAGATGGCCCTGTATGTGAGTGTGTGGAGTTTGAAGAGGATTCTGTAGGGGAATGGGAGCCAGGGCAGATTTTGTTGAAGGGAAGTGGCGGGAGAGGAAGATACTGTAAGCCTGGCTGCAGAGTTGAGGACAGATTGAAGAGGAGCCAGTTGGGATCAAGCGAGGCCGGTGAGGAGAACATTGCAGTAGTTGAGCCGTGAGATGACCAGTGAGTGGATGATAAGCTTAGTTGCATTCTGGGAGAGTAAAGGCCTGATGCGAGCAATGCTATGTAACTGGAACCGGGATACTTGTTTCCTAGCACGGCCACACCGATTTTGATCGGGTCGGAAAAGTCGCGTCGATCGCATCGCATGCGATGCGACCGACGCGATGGACCCGATTTTTACATTGATTCAAATGTGAATAGGGTCCCTGGGACCCTATTTCACATTGTATTCTATGTAAAATTGTCCCCAGACCCCAATTTTAACCCCCCTGATGGCTCAAATGCCCCCATTGTGAACGGCACCCCACGATTGACGGCAACCCGAAGCGCTGCAAGCCCGCGAGGGGCGGCGGTACGCGTCCTCCGACCTTTTCATACCCCTACTATCCACGTCGGCGTGGAGTTGAGAATATAAAGTGTGGCGAGCGCAGCGAGCCACCGAGCCCGAAGCGTGGCGAGCGCACGCGCATAACTTCACAGGTATACGCGTTCGCTCGCCACACTTCGGGCTCGGTGGCTCGCTGCGCTTGCCACACCTTATATTCTCAACTCCACACCGACGTGGATAGTATGGGTATGAAAAGGTCGGAGGACACGTACCGCCGCCCCTCGCTGGCACGCTACGCTCGCCAAGCTTCGGGTTGGCGTCAATCGTGGGGTGCCATTCACAATGGGGGGGCATTAATTAATACCCATGACGGGGGCATATAAAATGAGAAATGGCCCATATTGGGCCATTTCCCATTGTTTCCTATGTAAAATGTAGTTAATCGCGTCCATCGCATCTTGTGCCATTATAATGGCACAAGACCGACGCGATCAACGAGATTGCAATGTTAAAAATATTGTAAAATTGAACCCTATGGCAAAATCGCGTCGGTCGCGTCGCGTGCCATGTTAATGCACGCGACCGACGCGATTAACGCGATTTTGCCTTTGCCGGCAAAATGTACCAGATTTCAAAGGAAATCGGGTCCATCGCGTTACTCGTGTACCTTAACTTAAGGTACATGAGTAGTAATGACTGTGGCCGTTCTAGGAAACAAGTACCGGAACCGGCAAGAATGGGCCAGAGCTTGGATGTGGGGTGCAAAGGAGACGGAGGAGTCAAGAGTGACATCCAGGCAGCAGAGTTGGGGAACAGTGGAGATGATAGTGTTGTTAACAGCGATAGAGATATTAGTAGGGGGTGAAGCTCTAGGTGGGGGAAAGATAACGAGTTCATTTTTGTCCATATTGAGTTTCAGAGAGTTTCAGACATCCAGTAGGAGATGGCAGAGAGGAAACCTGAGAGAGAACAGTTGGGGACAAATCAGGAGAGCAGAGGTAGATTTGGGTGTCATCAGCATAGAGGTGGTATTAGAGGCCAAAGGAGTTAATGAGTGCACCCATGAAAGAGGTGTACAGGGAGAACAGAAAGACAGAACCCTGAGGGACCCCGACAGGAAGGATGGAAGGTAGTGCGAGAGGCAGAGATTGAGGTAAGAGGTAAACCAGTCAAAGACAGCGCCAGGGAGGCCAATGTTTTGGAGTGTGTGGAGGAGGCGAGGGTGATCCACAGTGTCAAGGGCAGAAGATAGGTCTAGAAGAATAATCACAGAGAAGTGGCCCCTGGATTTGGCTGAGAGCAGGTCATTTGTGACTTTCACCAGGGCAGTTTCAGTGGAGTGTAGCGAGAGAAAGCCAGATTAAAGGGGATCAAGGATGGAGTGGTCAGAGAGGTAGCTGGTGAGACGCCTGTAAACCAGCCGTTCAGTAGTTTAGAGGCAAATGGGAGAAGAGAGATACAGATGGAGCCCCTGTCAACTTTGCTCGGCTCCCACCAGAACCTCCCCTCTGGCGAGTGCCAGCAGACAGGGACTCCATTGAAGTGGGACGCGTGTGCATCTCATGCGCACGCGAGTCCCAGTCTTTTGGCGTCGGGGCAGCTGCATCCTGCCCGTATCCACTTCAGGGAGACGGGCAGGGTTAGGGGGGGTCGAGGTGGCGAGGGGGACCGTCGGCGGTGTCGGTGGGGATCTCAGTTGCCATGGGGCGTGCAAGCGTCTCTGGTGCGCATCCCCCCCCCCCCCGGCAGGAGCTGGCGGGGGCTGGCGATAACTGTAAGACACCTCTGTTGTAATGTCACGCCCCTTTCTGCAAGACCTCATACCCTTTTTGGTGCTGGCAATTTTTTTCCCCATGTGTATGGGGGGGATTTTAAACAGTTCACACTGGGAGTCAAATATTCTAAGGCCGGCCCTGGGTAGGACAATGGGAAGCCACTGCAGTCTCATGGACAGTGTTGTAACAATAGCGCCACAGACCCCGTGGTGGGGGGAGGTGCTGAATAAGTGTGGGCGCCTGTGGCCGTGAGTCAGGACTTGCAGATCTACTAGTCTGCGTCCCTACACACCTCCGGGCTCCTTTTGAATAATGTCCCTCACAAAATGGACGCCCCCTAACAGCAGACAGTTTTCGAGGATGCTAAAGGAGGAGGCGGCGGCCTTGGGTGCTCCCTTGCACCCAAGGCTGTGAAAGGATGATTATGCAAATCATCCATTCGCAGCTTTGTGGGGGATCACACCGTGTGAGGGGGTGGTAGCTGTACGGGCGGCATCTGGGTGACTCGCAAAGCTGCAAATTTCACAGCCTTGTGAGTCAACCAGAATAAGGGCAATAGTCCGCTTTCACATCCCACCTTGGACCCGGGTCGAGGTGTATTGTAAAAGCACCAAAGCTTATATCCCGCCGGGTCGAACTACCCAGCAATTCGACCTGGGTTATAAGAAGGGTTAAACCCAGATCGCCTTCTGTATAATAGGCAACCTGGGTTTAATGTAAAAAGCACTGTGCCAGGGTTGGACCCATTTTGCGATGTGAAAGGGGTGATAGAAGTGGTGATGCCACAGACAACCATCCACGCCAGGGGCTGACTGGGATGGAAAATCAGCCTGGGAAATTTCTGGAAGCAGCGCTCATGGAGGCGGGGTCTGTTGAGCAGGTCATTGGACACAGTTGCAGCCTTCCTGTAGTTATGCTAATTCCATTGCAATGCCCATTGCCCTTCTCTGGTGACCACTCTTTCACTTTAGACACCAGATTATTATAAACATTTATATATACGTATGTACCCGATGACTGGTGATTAGTAAAGATTGGTAACACTCATTATCAAAATGAAAAACAGTACATGTTCCCGACAGCAATATATTACTGTAACATGGTGTGTCATTTATAGCGAGCAGCATTTCGTCCTGAAGAACCTGTTTAGCAATAGTGGTAATTGATGCTGTATTGTTGCTACACGGAGACCCATTATTATGTGTGAATACATTTGCCTGGAATGTAGACAAATAATGAGATGAATCTGTTTAAGTCACTTGAGCCGGCACAGAAACATTTATTTACAGTTGTTAATCTGGTGTCAGTTCTCACCCAGGCGGTTACATTGTGAATGCTCAGTAAAACAGGTAACTAAGACAGTATAACGTGTATACCGCCCACAGCAACTAGCTGGTATATCACAGCATTCGGTCGGTGTTTGCAGGGACAGAAATTATGCCATTCCTGGTGTAAAATGTGTCTTTCACTATCCTGGATCTTCCATGGATCGGTGCCTTGAATTCCTTCACTACTTCACCTAGAAGAGAAATATGACGTTTTATAAACACAAATGGGCAACATTGTTATATACTGTACAAGACAACACAGACGAAGTAAACAGGTTAGGACTAAAGGCCCCCATTTACTAATGCCACTTCTCCGAGGAGAGCTTCCTGGGCAGCAGGCTAACATATGGTCCTTTTGCACAGTGGCGTAACTTTAGCCCGGCAGCCCCCGCGGTGGCGGGGAGGCGCTGAGGGACTGTGGGCGCAGATCTGCGGGGCTATAGTTACTAGCCCTCCCACCCACCCAAGTAAACTTACACAGCCCCCTTACCCCTCCGCATGCCGCCGCCGCTGCATTCAGGGTCCCTGCCGCAGCGCAGATCTTGTCCAGGCTCCGTCTCCTCCTGCAGTTCACTTTTAATGAAAAATAACTATCAGAAAATGGCTGCCCCTAACAGCAGACAGTTTTTTTGGAATGCTAGAGGAGGTGCGGGCCATTTTCTGATGGTCATTATAGAACTGCAGGAGGAGACGGAGCCGGGAGAAGATATGCGCTGCGGGCGGGACCCTGACTGCAGCGGCGGCATGCGGAGGGGTAAGGGGGATTTTAATCTCACTTGGGAAGGTGGGTGGGAGGGGGAGGGGGGGCGGCGCTGCCGATATTGGCGGGGGGGGGCGCTAAAATTCTTGTTACGCCACTGCTTTTGCATATGATATATCTTGTGTTCCCCATGGGTGCCGGACAGGTTCGATAGTCAAAACCCCGACACTTGGGGTCCCGACGGCCATGGCTATTCTCCCTCGTGGGGGTCCACGACCCTCAAAGAGGGAGAATATGCACTCGCCACCGTGCCCGCAGCATGGAGCTTTGTTGCGCTCGCCCCGCTGTCTAATTCTGGCCAGTCGGGATCCCGACTGTTAGGACCATATACCACACCCGTTCCCCATTACCCACTGCCGGGAGGCTGATGAGGTCAGAGGCACAGGACAATGCATCGGATCGGATGTAAAACACCTGCGATTTGGCCACTTCTCACACGATTTTCTGGCCCGATTGAGTGAAAAGTGGGCAAATGGCACTAGTGTATGGCCAGCTTGTTAAGTTAGCCATCTGTTAGCAGGTAAATATATATTCTCTGAACCTGTCATATCAGACATTGGGGCAGATGTATTAAGCCTTAACAGGAGATAAATGCAAGGGTGATAAAGAGAGATAAACATCCAGCCAATCACCTGCTAACTGCCATGTCACAGGCTGTGTTTATCTGTATTTATCACCCTTGCATTTATCTCGTTAAGGCTTAATACATCTGCCCCTTTCATTGCAATCCAGACTGATGTCCAATTTACTACAGTAAAGGTAGAGCAAGATTTAAACCAGGTACAGTGACTAGTACCCCTTTCACACCAGCCAATATTCCCGGGTTGGCCTCGGGAACAACCGCAACTAGCGCTGGTGTGCAACGTTCCTGGACCAAGTTCCTGGGAAAATTTGACATGATTTCAACCCTGCTAGCTAGCAGTGTTGGTCCTGCGACCATCCCAGGTTACTGGCAGGTGTGAAAGGAACTTACCCGGGTGGCGAGGTCCGGGGTCAGACTGCGGGGATTCGGGCAGCGACAGCTGGGCGCTTGCTGTGCCATTTGCCAGGCAGCGGGGTGGAAAGCGCTGCTGGATTAGAAAACATATTGAAAAGTCTGGCCAGACGCTCTCAGCCAATCAGCATCCGGCCAGTCTTTTAAAAATGTTTTCAAATTCAGCAACACTTCCCGCCCCGCTGCCCGGCAAATAGCACTACAAGCGCCCAGCCGCCGCTGGCCGGACCCCCGCTGCCTGGACAACAGAAAATGCAGGGACTAGGCCAATGTGAAAGGGGCCAACCCGGGAAGGTCCCTGCTTGAGCCCTGGACTGTATTCCCAGGTACTGTAAGTCCCTGCATTTTATGTTGTGAAAGGGGTATGTAGATGATTCGCTCCATGAGCAATATCGTCAATTATTTCCCATCAACGATATAGTGCATACTACACCCTGTGATGTCATCCAGTCCCCACTCTGTACATGCAGTCATTGAAGATATAGTGCATGCACACTGTGACGTCATCCAGTCCCCACTCTGTACATGCAGTCATTGAAGATATAGTGCATGCACACTGTGACGTCATCCAGTGCCAGTTAAGTACATGCAGACATTGACCATATACAGTAGTGCATACAAACAGAATGATATTGTTAGCTATATCATTCAGTGAAGTCATCATCCAGTCCCATTGACAATTTACTCAAATTTAGCATCACGTAGACGATGGAGAACATTGTTAATGACCCGCGGTAGCAAGCATCGATAATTATATTAAGCGTACACTCTAGACGATTACAAACTAGGGCCAATTGTAAATATTAGGATATAATAAATATCTTAGTGTGTATGGGGCTCAGCAGCAGGCCTCAGAGCTGTCACTAGTTTCAGTGGCCTGGCGGATATAAGGGAAGGGGCGGCTAGGACATAAAAGGCCCATCTAACCCACTGAGTAATTTGCCGTTTAGGCGCTAGGCTGTCCCCCTGAATCCCAGGTAGTAAATCATCACAATGAATTATTCAACAGTGCCTCTGGGAGAGTATGTCTCAACATCCTAATAAGTAATGGGGGTAGTCACTTTGTAATAATAAACTGTATAGAATGGGGCGCTGGCATATGTGACAAGACCAGAGAGGCTTGGCTAATAAAGAGGGCGGATAAGTCGCCATACTTTTCTGTCTATAAGCTACAGTTGTGCACATCTGACCCTGAGGATATAAGATCCCAGGAAATCCATCATCTTCCTGACATGACTGATATACAAGGCATTTCCACACAATGGTTTAAGGACCACCTGGTTGTGATATCTCTTCCTATAGACTCTACTTGTACATCCATTACCAAAGTATTTGCATAACAGAGTTGGCCATGGTGTGGTAGAGGTGGGTGGCATTCTTGGGTAGGAGTAAAACAAGTTGGTCCCAGAATTCCTATGAAATAATCCCCACTTATCTGAGACCTGCACATGGGCGTCTTATGTCAGCGTGACCGTGAAACGCGTATGGTATTTCAGATTACATCTCAAAATACTAGCGCCAGCAAGAGAAGTGATAGCAAATTGTTGGTTGCGAATCCTTACCTAACCTCCAGCCATATTCCCAAGAGGACAATAATGGGTATGGATACTTTTCTTCTGGGCCAAGCTGTTTCCTCTTCTTCAGATACAGGGACCTTCCCTTACCCTCCTTGGAGAAGCCATCATAGAGAACGCAGGAGGTATGAGGAGTAACTGGCCTCATTTCAGCCAGGTCCAGAGTATCTATGTGGTCATAGTCGGCCTCCTTGGTCCTGCTCACTAACGGCTGGGTTGTATTAACCAGAGGAGGGAGGGTGGTCTCTACCTGGGGAATGAAAACCTCTCTCCTCTTTCTGGTGGTCTCTGGTTGCGGTGTTCTTGGGCTTTCCTTGCTATGTTTCAGCTTCCAGGTCATCCTGGTTAATGTTTCCTTATCAATGAGCTCCTTCCAGCTGTTCTGGTTCCTAGTTGTAAGAAGGTCCCTCATGGTGAGAGCAGGTGGGAGGGGGTGGTATACGCTGACAGGAGCAGTGGAGGAGACCCAAAAAGAGGAGGACACCAGCAGCCTGGCCTGGGATATGTGATATCTGGCTGTGTTTACAGTTTACACAGATCTCCATGGCGACGGAACTGTGGAGAAACTGAGCAGGGAGGGGTTGGGTGGACAAACACTGCACAAAGGATCTCTAAACACAGGCCATGAATAAATGAGGACGCACAATGCCATCACTTCAAGCACTGCAGAAACAAACTAACACATTGACCTCAACCACTTAAAAGTTAATGACTGCAAGTCCTGTGATAACGTAACCTAAATAGCTAAAGGAATGTGTACTGTTTAATATTTAAAAAAAAGTTTGGTTTTGTTGCATGTTTTCAGAATTAAGTGAACATTTTTGAATCCATTTAGAAACCATAAAACCCCTCATATTGATTACTTACTGTATATACACCAAGATGCACCAAGCTTCAAAAGTGATAAAATGGAGAGTGATAAACAGCCAGCCAATCAGCACCTACCTGCCATGTCACAGACTGTGTTTGAAAAATGTCAGGCAGGAGCTGATTGGTTGGTTGTTTATCACTCTCAGTTTTATCACTTTGAAGCTTAGTGCATCTGGCCCTAAAAGTCTACATTTTATGGGCACCAATGTTTTCTATTATAGGGGGAATTTAATAGGATGAGATTCAGAAAGTGAGAGATTTGGTAAGAAATCTCCATTTTTTTTTTGTAAAGCAGCAATCATTTACACTGCAAAACCAGTTTGAAAAAAAACAAAAAACCTGGAGATTTCTTACCAAATCTCTCACTTTCTGAATCTCTCATCCTTTTAA
This sequence comes from Crinia signifera, assembly GCF_055691185.1. NCBI lineage: Eukaryota > Metazoa > Chordata > Amphibia > Anura > Myobatrachidae > Crinia > Crinia signifera. The sequence continues at coordinate 44,227,561 of NC_139224.1, read as the reverse complement.
ATGTCACCCTATAGGATCAGGCATTTGTCCCCGATCCCATGATCGGGGACAAATAAACTTAAACTTGCTTTTGAGAAAATGAAATGCTGCAGAAATGCGTAAAGCTCTGAGAATTAGTTTCTCTTTATTGAAATTTCGACATTCATTCACAACGCACAAGCCCAAGCCACGTGACTTCTTTGTAGGGATGTCATTAAAATTATTGACAATATAAAGTTTAAATATTTGTAAAGAGGAATAAGAACACTTATTTTTGCCAGATTGTGTGTTACTCACTTTGGAATGTGTTCAGATGGAGATTTACAGTATTGGGCAATAAGCGGCTCTCCAGTTGTTGATAAACTACACATCCCAGCATACCTTGCCTTAGTTTTGCTATTTGGCCATGCGGAAATGCTGCAAGGCATGCTGGGATGTGTATTTCATTGATTGCTGGAGGGCCGCACATTTCCCCCCCTGATTTACACAGATACATATAGCAAGTATTCCCACATAGCGCATTTGCAGATGCAAAGTTATGCGGTTTTGCGTAACGCCCTCTGATGCGGAGTTGTACAGATCTTGGCAAAGAATATTATGGTACAAAACCATTACAGACACCACTTGTGTGAGTGTGATGTTCTTGTCAAAAAAGTACAAGAGGTAACTACTGTATACACATCAGTATAATCGAATATGAAGTCTACCTATGTCCCACCAGATTGCTTATGAGGAGGTAGCAGGCCCACTAGCTGCATGATCATTTTGACCCTTTCTCCCCAACGCTGTGCAATTCATATAGAATTCACATAGAATCAGGTCATCATGGTCCCCCCTGCCTCACAATGCTAGTAATACTCAGCATGCATGAAGGGGGCAGGGCTATGATTATGGGAATGTGTGTCCATGCTTTATGTTCCCCACTATAGTGTCAATTCCATATGCCACACCCCCTCATGCTGCACCACACCCCCTGCTGATCCAACAATGTCAGCAAGCATAGTTTGCGGGCGTGCCACCTCCACTTTGTGGGAGTGCAAAGGCCCCCGAGTTGCAGCAGGTGGGCTGGGTAACCTTAGGGTTACTCAGATGAGTAATGCAATGCTGCGTTTTCAGACACAGCAGCAGATTACACATGCATCTAGGAAGCATCTATTTATACCAGACATCCCCTGCTGCATTAGCAAGGACGCATCAGCTGTGCTAACGCCAACCAAACCACAATCAAGGCCTTATTGCAACTGGATTGCAAAACACATTTTTTGTCTACTGGACAAATTCATGCTGCACTCCAGGTGGGGCAGATGTAACATGTGCAGAGACCGTTAGATTTGGCTGAGTTATTTTGTTTCTGTGCAGGATAAATATTTACTCCTTTATTTTTACACTGCAATTTAGATTTGAACACACCCCACCCAAATCTAACTCTCTCTGCACACGTTAAATCTGCCCCACCTGCAGCGCATCACGGTTTTGCCCATTAGAGAAAACAAATATGCTTTGCGATCCAGTTGCTATCAGGCCTATAGTCAACTCAATAATGACGTAGCTGAAGAGAAACATGCAGCCAAGTGTTTGTATCAGATACTAAACCATTTATTCCAGTTTATTGGTCTCTCCATTTCAGGTTTACAAAGTAGTGAGTTTCACAGTGAGGCACAAAACACAGTCAAATGCATCAAATGTCCTGGTATGCCAGCTAGTGTATCCAAATAGTGTAAAAATGCATTGCATATTCTAGAAAAGATTAGAAGAAACGTCTGCTATAAAGTTATTTTACATAGAAAACAAAATACCGTACAGTATATCTATTAAAAATGACTTCTTTTGAGCATTGCAGCCCTGAAAATGTAACTTTCCATGTATCTGTGCTTGCGGTCACATAAGGAAAAGTCTGTTTTCCAAATTTAATATTTAGGAACCACAAAGGTACTTACAGGCCACATACGAATGGGCGATAGCAATTGGCTAGAAAATATCCATGACATACCTTTGCAAGTGCAGCCAATCAAGTCCCCCAGGTAGGATAATCCTATATTGGTCGGGACATATAGGGAAAGCATTGTAACCTCCACTCTCCATGACCAACACTACATGGTGAATCCTACACTGTGTTGCAGCCCTCCCCCTGGATCCACCACTAGAGAGAACATCTCCAGGACAGAGGTTGCCATATCCACTACAATCCGGTACTTACCCCCGACTCAACATTGAATGAGGATATCATCCCATAACCAATAATAACTAGGCTCATGTATGTGGCAGATGCAGAATCTCTAACCAAAGGAAAATATTTATTGGCTAACAAGCATCCACATGTATACACAGCGATACAAGCCATTTGTAAGTCCACATGCGTGGTTACTAAATCAGATACAGTACATTTATATAACTGTAATTTGGGCCAGGACAGAAGAACTTGTCCATGTGCTTGATAGTAGTGCCATTGGTTTGATGTATTTCCCTTTCATATAAAGCAGAGGAGTTCATTACCAAAATGGTGGTGCAATGATCACATGATTATCATCCATTATAGGAAGCATAGAAATATGCCGTTGTGGCATTATAAATCAGCACGGGTCCGATTGGCAACAAAGATAGATAGAGGCAGATGATCACTACACCCACGCCCTGCGCTAATGAGGCTAATCAGGATATATAAAAATAATGAAACGCGGCCCATCTGATCTCAGTGGGACCTTCTAGAACAGTAATAATTTATGTGCTGATTTCAGTTATTTTGTCTACAATAAAAATAAGCAGATTGATGGCATTGATAGGAAACCCTCCCAAAATATACATTCAGCCTAACATGTAAAAAGCAGAGACTGGAATATCATTTAGTGTTCTTGTGATGTGGAAGTGTCATTTCTGCAGTGGCATCCCTCCCAACTTTGCAGACAGGTGAAGAGGGACAGGTGCACGCAACAAAGGTGCCTGCAAATAGCGTAATTCCTGCGAAGCCACACCCCATTTTCTCTGCTGAGGGGGCCTAACAACGGCTATGTAAGCTTCTGGCCAGTCCCTCTGCTGCGGGAATAGACTCTGTCCGCATGCATGCAGCGATTATTCACCAGATGACAGGAGGAGACTCCCAACTGCTTCCCCCCCACGGGACAATGCCGGCGCTGGGACAGTTGGGAGGTATGCAGTGGTAAAGAGATCTTTAAATGGCCTTTCTGCTCATCTCAGTGACTGAACAGTCACATAGCACACAAGGCACAAGACTACTACTAAGTAGCACCATTCTCATTTCAGATGCTATATATAGGAGACAGACGGACGCTTACAGATAGGGGTAATCAGTAGTTCCATTACATATCGGACACTGGGTGGATGGAGGGAATCCAGTTTTAATTCATACAGATCTTTAAGAAACTTTAATTGGTCCCCTTACAAAATCATTTACTCAGAATTTTCCCCATGAACGAGTTATTGTACTTGGCATCCAATGGGTTAAACAATATTAACAAGTATAAATAAGCCCTTTCAGCAGTAGAGATTCGCTATTTATATTATAAATTGGACACCTAAAATACACATAAAATTTAAAAATTTCCCTAGTATAAAAAAAGTCACATAAAATTACAATGAAAGTTTTTGTTCATTTCTGAAGATCTTTCGATGTCCTCTCCAAGTGAGTCAGACGATAAAGGTCTTCTCGTTCTCCTGAATCCTGACAGGTAGTATGGATTTACGGGACGGTGACATGGAAGGGACTCCCTGGGATGTGCTCCTCCCCCCACTTTACCACCAGAGTGTAATCCCCTTTCTCCTTCACGTGGTAGTTGACATTATACTGTTTGTTACCCAGATGTTTTATAGAGACTTCCTCGCAGGGTATTGTTGGGCCATGTACACCGACTAGCAGCATGTTAGAACCTGCAAGGACACAGAGAAAAAGCTTCAGATTGTGAAATGTACTGTAAACATAGTCATCCTGTGACAGCATGGTGGTGTAGTGGTTAGTTGTGTTGGCAATCAGGAGCAGCTCCTGATTGGCTGTCGAACCGCAAGTGCCGATTGGCTCGCGAGCAGCCTCGAGTTTAAAAATATCCACGGACCTGCTCTGATACAGCCAGGTGGGTTGTCCACTGCTCTGCCCAGCTGTTGCCGTAACTGCACATGGTGATGGTGGGGAGGTGGAGGAAGGAAAGAGGAGGAGGGGTCATTCCCCGTGGCAACAAGCATGCAACCCCTGGCAAAGAGCATGAATTTTTTTTTTTGTCAAGCCCGGTTATAAGCTGATTGGTTCATACCAGCAGCAGCTACAGCACCGACTACCTAGTGGTATTAGGGGAGGGGGGCTCTAAGCACATATTAACATACATTTGTATACAATATATGTGCTGGCAGTTTATCTGGCCTTGGCAGCGGTGCTGTATATCACAACCTCCATGGTGAACCCGGGTCTCAGTCAGCAAGAATTAGGGTTCACTGTCCTAAGTCCGCCCCTGGCATGTGAAGCCTAATGCAGTTCTGGATTCTGCATGGCGGCTATGATATACAGCACTGTTACTGATTCCGGATACATATACGTTCTTATGTGTTTAGCGCCCTCGTTACCTCCTCTGCACTGAAGCTGCTGCTGGTTGATACTTTATCTCTCTGCAAGCTTGGATAAATCTTCCCCATAGATCATTAAATAATACACAATTACAAAATACAAAACAAAATTAACAAGGGACATTAGTGAATTGCTTGGGTGAACAGGAAAGTTTTGTGTCTATTTTTGAATGTTTCCAGAGTGGAAGCTTCTAGAACAGTGCGGGGAAGTGAATATAGGATTTGAAAAAGGTTTTTTTCTTTAAGGTAATATAGACAAATAACATGATATGTAGACAGGCCAGTGAAAGGGGAACAGCTTACATTACCAGGGGACCAAAGAGTAGTCATAATGAAAGGCAGACATACAGTATGTACATAAATATTAAGCCCCACACACACTACACCAGGCCTGGCAAACCTGTGGCCCTCCAGTTGTTGTGAATCTACACATCCCAGCATGCTTTGCCACAGTTTTAGCATACCCTAATATCAAAACTGTGGCAATGTATGCTGGGACTTGTAGTTTCACAACAGCTGGAGAGCCACAGGTCCGCCAGGCCTGCACTAAACATTTTGCTTGGGGAGCAATATCGTTAACGATACCATCGGAGCTCCGGGGCGAACTATATATCGCATACACACTGAACAATATCTTTACCGATCTATCAGTGACATCACCTGGCCCCCGCTGCCAGCATGCCTCGTTGACGATAAAGTCAACATTGAGCATTGAGTGATATCGCTCAGAAGTGTCAAAATTAGTGATATCATATATAATGTCACTTAAGCCCCGTACACACGGGGGAGATATATTGCTCAGTGTCTCCTTTTCAACAGAGATCAGAGATGGTCGCTGATGAAAGGGAACCTCTGCCGGCGGTGCCGCAGAGGTAATCAGTTGGTCGCAGGAGCAAGCTCCTGCGACCAGCGATTAGAACGGGGCTGAAAACGGGAGCGCGCACCCGGCAATTTATCACCGGGGCACACCCATCACTGGCAATATGGTCGCCTGCGACCATATTTCCAGCGATTTCAGCCCCTATCGCCCCCGTGTGTACACAGCTTTAGGGTTTATGGGGCTTTAGGGTATATGTCGATAACATAATGCAGAACTTACTTGCCAGTCATTTAAACCTAGCAGCCAGACAGATGAGCATTCATTGCCCACACCAGAAATGTATCCCAAATGGGTCCATACATAAAACCCCATCACAAACCGGGCTAACAGAATTGTTGGCGTTATGCGTACTGATGAACCTTTCTAAGCACAGACGTATTACTGAGGGCAGATTTCTGGCTGGTCTCTTACCTGCTTTACTGCAATCCACGGTGAACATGCTCTTCTGTCCCAGGTAAGCTTTAGACAGACCGGCCCCTTTCGATGTGACTTTACTGGCATCCGAAGCAAATCTGGGCAGCGCACTATACACAGTCTCTGTGGAGGCCCGGGTCACAGACTGCACTATGATAGATGAGGTTTCGCTGACTCCGCCAACACTGACTAGTCTCTGACCTAGGGAGTTCCAGACAGACAAATGCAAGAAGGAATTAGCACAGACATGTCGTTATAATGGTCCGATCAATTAGCCTCATTCTGCAAATGTAAGTTATCTATTAGATTACATGCAATACAACATACGACCACAGTATTATTGTTACAGCTTCTGGTTAAACTGTTAGGGAGCCTACATACATAGCGATCTCAATGGATCTCTTAGAAAATTCCCCTACATCGCTGTGTGTGTAGGGGGGCATAGCGATCGCCTGTTGATTATTATCGATCTATAATCGCCGGTGTAAGGGCCAGTGTTCTCACCGGAGAACACAGGCCCTGGCAGATTGCTCAGTGGCACATCGCTGTGCGCTGAGCGATCTGGGTAATCTAGCATTGCTCATAATGCTCATCTCCCTGTGTGTAGGCCCCGTTACAGTCTCTCACTAACAAAACATTTATCAGTGTGGTTAGGATAACAGACTGTTAAAAATGAAAGAAAAGATTTTAGAACATAGTGATCCGGATCTAATATTACCTTCTTGGATTGCAACATCCTGCATCTCCCTCCCCTCCAGCACTGAGGGGGTTAACTGACCTAAATAACAGATGTTCGCAAATGACATCTATTCTCGTGACCCTGTGCAGGTAACTTCAATACACACTACTATATAGCAGATATCATATATATAATAAAAATCAGCAACGTGGGTGTAATGCACAGGTTCTCAAAGTCGGTCCTCAGGACCATACACAGCGCATGTTTTGCAGGTCTCCTCTCAGAATCAAGTGACATAATTAGCTCCATCTGTGGATCTTTTAACATGTGTCAGTCAGTAACCTGGAAAACACGAACTATGTGGGGTCCTGAAGACCTAGTTTGAAAACCACTGTGATGTGTCCAGCCAAACATAAGGAAAGTATATTGACTGAATACAGGCCATAGAATTGGAGAATTAAGTAAATTGGTACTAAATAGTCACATGTTGTAATGGGATGTAGTCAATTTACCAAGAGTCAAAATACAGACAGTCAATGGGGCAGATGTATCAAGCTTCAAAAAGTGATAAAATGGAGAGTGATAAACAACCAGCCAATCAGCTCCTACCTGCCATGTTACAGACTGGGTTTGAAAAATGACAGATAGGAGCTGATTGGCTGGTTGTCTGAACTGTTGTAACAGAGCCAGATATACATAGACTACAAGAGGCTGATACATGTTCTCACTGATATAATGCAATGCTAACATATATCCGCCTGCTCCCTTACCAGTATATACCACCAGTACATCTCCTATATATTTGGCTACATCTGTCACTCAAAGTGGGTGTCTGTGTCTATAACGCTCTGTTCCTGGACTTTCCTCTTAATGTGTGATTGCCTTCATCTGTGCTGAACACCTTTCTGAGAAATTAACCTGTTTAAAACAGGTGATGGCAATCATACATTAAGGGGAAGTCTAGAAACAGAGCATTGTGTCCCTCTTGGAGAGGGTCATGTTGGGAGGTATGTGACAGAGAACCAGCCCAGTGAGCCCACAGACAGTGCCAGACACCCACTGCCTTCCCATGTTGCCCAGCACTGCTACTCCACAGCCACCAGGTGAGCGCCCCCCTCCCGCGAAACCTCCCCCGCGCGCCCCCCCCCCCCTCCCGCGATTCGCGGCAAAAACACCCGCTCCCCCGCGACCCCCCCTACCGCGATTCGCAGCAAAAACACCCCCGCGACCCCCCCTCCCGCGATTCGCTGCAAAAAGAACCCCCCCACGACCCCTCCCGCGAATCGCGGCAAACCCTCCCCCGTGACCCCCCCCCGATTCGCGGAAAAACACCCCCCCCCGCGACCTCCCTCCCGCGATTCGCGGCAAAAAGAACCCCCCCGCGACCCCCCCTTGCACGATTGGCGGCACCCCCCCCTGCGACCCCCCTCCCGCGATTCGCGGCACCCCCCCCCCGCAATTCGCAGCAGCCCCAGGATTAAATGGCACATGCAAAACACTGACATGGCTATGGTCGACAATGAAAAAGGTTGACATGAGTTTTTGAAGATTTATTTTTAATTTTTTCATATTCATTGTCATGTGTCGACATGGACACCAATGAAGTGGCACACTTATGTCAACATTTACATGTGTTGACCTTTCTGTGTTGATTTTTTCTTGTGGCGATTCGCGTCACCCCCCCCCCGCAAACCCCCCTCCCGCGATTTGCGGCACCCCCCGTGTCCCCCCACCTCCCGCAATTCGCGGCAACCCCCCACCGGAACCCCTGTGAACCCCGCCCTCCCGCGATTCGCGGCACCCACCCCCGCGACCCCCCCTCCCGCAATTCGCGGCACCCCCCCGTGATTCGCGGCAGCTCCAGAATTAAATTGCACATGGAAAACACTGACATGGCTATGGTCGACAATGAAAAAGGTTGACATGAGTTTTTGAAGTTTTTTGTCATTTTTTGAATATTTTCATATTCATTCTCATGTGTCGACATGGACACCAATGAAGTGCCACACTTATGTCAACATTTACATGTGTTGACCTTTCTGTGTTGATTTTTTTCTTGTGGCGATTCGCGTCACACCCCCCGCAACCCCCCCTCTGGCGATTCGCGGCACCCCGGCACCCCCCCGCGACCCCCCCCCTCCCGCAATTCACGGCAACCCCTCACCGGAACCCCCATGAACCCCGCTCTCCCGCGATTCGCGGCACCCACCCCCCGCAACCCCCCCCCCTCCCGCAAATCGCGGCACCCCCCGCGATTCGCGGCAGCCCCAGGATTAAATGGCACATGCAAAACACTGGCACGGCTATGGTCGACAATGAAAAAGGTTGACATGAGTTTTTGAAGATTTATTTCATTTTTTGAATGTTTTCATATTCATTGTCATGTGTCAACATGGACACCAATGAAGTGGCACACTTATGTCAACATTTACATGTGTTGACCTTTCTGTGTTGATTTTTTCTTGTGGCGATTCGCGTCACACCCCCCCGCAACCCCCCCTCCCGCGATTCGCGGCACCCCCCGTGACCCCCCATCTCCCGCAATTCGCGGCAACCCCCCACCGGAACCCCTGTGAACCCCGCCCTCCCGCGATTCGCGGAACCCAACCCCGCGACCCCCCCCTCCCGCAATTCGCGGCACCCCCCGTGATTCGCGGCAGCTCCAGAATTAAATTGCACATGGAAAACACTGACATGGCTATGGTCGACAATGAAAAAGGTTGACATGAGTTTTTGAAGTTTTTTGTTTTCATTTTTTGAATATTTTCATATTCATTCTCATGTGTCGACATGGACACCAATGAAGTGCCACACTTATGTCAACATTTACATGTGTTGACCTTTCTGTGTTGATTTTTTCTTGTGGCGATTCGCGTCACACCCCCCCACCCCCCCGCAACCCCCACTCCCGCGATTCACGGCACACACACACACCCCCCGCGATTCTCGGCACCCCACCCCGTGACCCCCCCTCCCGTGATTCACGGCACACCCCCCCCCGCGACCCCCCTACCATGATTCGCCGCAACCCCCGCCCCCGTAACCCCCCTTCCGCGATTTGCGGCAACCCACCCCGCGACCCCCCTCCCGCGATTCTCTGCAATCCCTCCCCTTCCGCGATTCGCAGCATCCACCCCCCCACAACCCCCCCTCCTGCAATTCGCGGCATCCTCCGCGACCCCCCCTCCCGCGATTCGCGGACACCTAAGTTGCAATACAGGCATCTTTCATACAATTCTAACCATATTTCTCATATACAAACGTTCACAAATTAAGGGGGCGCAGCCCCTTACGACGGTGTGAAGAGCGCCCGTAGGGCGCGATGAATCACCTAGTTATATAATATCTTCACTATATAATCCAGACAAGGCTCCGCCCCCCAGCAGTCTGTACACCGCATTCATATCCAGCCTCTGACTGAATTCCTCACGGAGCAACCTGTAAAACCTGCAGCTGCAGGTGCCCAGACACCAGATCTCCCGGCACAGTATAATCACCTGTTACTTTAGCTTTGAATGGACTACCAAGGATGTGGTTGGGACCCCCGTACTTCACTCCAATCATGTAATTTCCAGGAGCCATTGGAGTATAGAGGACATTGTAGCCTTCTGGGCTCTCCTTACATTCCATTGTCACTTTTGATGGTCCTTCGATGGTGACAGAGAGGGCCCCGGGCCCCGCCTTACTTGTGTTGATGGTGAAATCAGACTGCTTACCTGCAAAGAGATGTAAAAAAAAAAAAAAAAAAAAAGTTCCCTGTCATACTGGGGGAAGCAGTACTTCATATTAGGTGCGGAAAGACTTTCCATAGACAGTAATAGCAATAGGGCACAGACTGCAGCAGTTGCCACTGTGATACACTATGAGACATGTTAGCAATATATATATATATATATATATATATATATATATATATATATATATATATATATATATATATATATTAGTGTCAAAAAGTCGACATGGGTTTTTCACTGTTTTTGTCCCGAATGATGACACGTGCTCGCTATGCTCGGCACACTATTTCATTCTTCATTCTCCCACCACAGAATAATGGTTGGCATGACCTTTTGACTGTCGACCTAGCCATCAGCGACCTAATGCTTGTGTCGACATTCCAACCCTGTTGACATTAGCCTTGTCGACCTATTTTATACATCAACCTAAGCCATGTCGACCTTCAGTGGCCAACCCAAAGCATGTCGACCTATTAGGTGTTGACTGAAGGACTGTATCCCGCTGGTGGAGCCATGGATCTTATAGTCACACTCATTGAGTAAAGTTTCAAGGTTCCCTGCTTCAACCGTAAACAATTACCCATAAAAACCATTATCTGCAATACTGTTCTGTGTACTGGCCCATCAGCCAATGAGATAAGGCTGCATGTATAACAGACTGAATGAAGAACATCTGGTTTGAAACAAAGATCTGGCACTGGGACTGGACACAAAACATAACCAAGGACGTGCTTCAGGCTTATCAGGCACATCCAGGCGGACAGCGGGGGGGACGGTGCATCATTTCCGGACCATCAAACTGTCAACGCAGCGGACGTTACTCAGAAAATTCTGCTGTCTGCTAAGAACTGATATTCTATGGTTAGACAATGGGCATTGTGAAGGGACAACGAATGAACACAAGCAAAAGGGGGAAGGAGAAACTGCATTCACTTAATTCAAGCAGCAGATACCATACACTTTTTAATTCAACAGGGGTGTCCTGATAGGCTTATACACTTTTCACACCAGAAAATGCAGGGACTTACCCGGGAAAAGGGTCCCTGAATCAAGCAGGGACATTCCCGGGTTGGCCCCTTTCACACCACCCTAGTCCCTGCATTTTCTGGTGTGAGGGGGGCAGCGGCGTCCAGGCAGCGGGTGGCTGGCAACAGGGTCCAAACTGCGGGGATCCGGGCAGCGGGGCGGGACTTGCTGCTGGATTTTAAAAAATATTGAAAAGACTGGCCAGGTGCTGATGGTCTGAGAGCAGACGGACAGTCTTTTCAATATGTTTTCAGATCCAGCAGTGCTTCCCACTCCACTGCCTGGTAAATAGTGCTACAAGTGCCCAGCCGCCGCTGCCTGGTTCCCCGCAGTCTGGACCCTGCCACTCGCTGCCTGTACCCCTCTGCCCGCCACCCGGACCCCGCTGCCTGGTAAGTTCCTTTCACACCAGCCAGTAACTCAGGCTGGTCGCAGGAGCAACCCTGCTAGCAGGGTAAAATCTCGTCTAGTCGCTGGTTGTTCGAATTAACAAAATGCAAAGTGAATGAAACCCCCCTCCCCCAGTCCTGCGCCCTAGGGTGCAGCCTTATCAGCCTTTTGGTTTAGTAGACACTGACCGTGGACAGTCACTTTATATGTGGGATGGACATGGGCATGTTATTAGTACACAGAGCGCACAGACATGTCAGACAATGCAGCTTATACTCTCATTATACCAGCCAATGATATGGATAAGATTTCACAAGTAACCGGCAATAGGAAGTTTTAGGTTGAAACCAGTTAGATCCACATTTCCCTCACGTACCTGTGATTCCTCTCTCCAGTCCGACACCAGAGGCTGTAACAAGGGCTGGGTCACCCTCCTGCCCCGGTTCTCCCACACGTACTTTGAAGGGACTGCCGGGTACATGGCTGCCATTGAACTTCACATCAATTGTGTGTATACCATTCTCCCGTGGAACAAAACGCACTGCATATTTGTCTGGAAAAGCATTACACATCATCAGATCATGGATCATCCTTATTACATACAGAAGATAGGCACAAATAATTCACACTGCTTAATATTTCATATATTACATGGCATCTACTTTCTCACTGATGTAAGCACCTCTGGGGATTTTCTCCTGAATGGTGGTTTCATCATTGTGATCCTATATGAAGTTCACATTAGTGTAGTGTACTGTGTGAGGCACTGCAACACAGAATAATACTTTGCTGAACCCAGGGCTGTTTAAGGATCTGACCTCCACTGATGATATATAATGGGCAGTACGGGTGGTGTAATGGTTAGCATTACTGCCTCACAGCGCTGAGGTCATGGGTTAGATTCCCACCATGGCCCTAACTGTGTGGAGTTTGTATATTCTCCCCATACTTGCGTGGGTTTCCTCCGGGTACTCCAGTCTCCTCCCACAATCTAAAAATATACTGGTAGGCTGATCGGCTCCCAACAAATAAACCCTAGAATGAATGAGCATGTACATGTGGTAGGGAATATAGATTGTAAGCTCCACTGGTGCAGGGACTGATGTGAGTGTTCCAATATTCTCTGTAAAGCGCTGCGTAATATGTGTGCGCTATATAAGAAACTGTTAATAAATAAATACAATCATAGATGTATCATACTTTATGGTCAATGTAGAATACTTCCGCCATCTGTAGGAGAGAACCAGATGGTTTCCCTACATCGATTTTGGCACAGCATAAACAAATAGCCCGCCCCCCCCCCCAAAAAAAAATGCTTTGAAGCCTGGCACCCGGTCAGTTAGTCATAGAAAGGGGACGACAATCATTTGGTAAAACACATCCATCGCATGCTGTAGTATGCCACATCAATGGCCATCCCCCCAGACAACAAAAGTCAGGTTTTGACAAAACGGTGGCAATTTATTAAGCCCTGGATAGAAACAATAGTACAAACAACTAGCTCCTAACTGGAATTTTTTCAAACACCCTGTAGCATTGCAGTTAGGAGCTGATTGGCTGGTTATTTTTCTTTTTCGTCCACTAGGGGGCACAGGAGTTCACGCTGGGTATGAGAGGTGAGGTAGCAGAGCGTGCACCAAAGGGTTACAAAAATGTACCCAGCATGCTCCCTGCCTCCCTTCTCCCTCATAACCCGCCCCCTGACCCTGGGTCACCAGTTTTTTCTTTGGTGCCAAGGAGAGAGCAGCACCATTATCGCGGCTGTTAGAACAGCCATGGGTTAGAGCTGCTGCGGCAGTTGCTCTTTTAGTGAATCACCGGCAGCGCAGCTCCATCACTCGGCGGCGGCGACGGCAGCGCTGGCGACTGGGCTGGGGACTTCCGTCGCGGGACACTCTCTCGGAGGCTCCCGCATGCTGCACTCCGTCCCCGGGCAGGTAAGCGGCGGTTCCCTACTTGCAGGGAGCCGCGTCTAGCAGCGATCCCCCCCCGTTTGTATGGGAGTCAGCGGGGGGGCAGGCAGTGGGGGTCTGGACTGCTCCACCTTTCCACTAGATCACCAGGGACAATTAGTCAGGCTATGTCCCGGGGGTTGATGCCTGAGGGGGAGGTTAGACAGCCTGGTAACCTACAGCCATACACATTGGAAATGTTGTATATTGGGCCTGGTTAGTACTTGAGTGGGAGACCACATAGGAACACCAGGTGCTGTAGGTTAGTCCCTCCCCCACCCCTGGGGAAGTGCTGAGGCTTGCTCTCTGATTGCCCCAGGTGTCCCAGCTCCTCGTTAAGGTCCTAATCAGCAGCCATTCTGGCACATGCTGGGTTTAGAGACGGAGGCTGCTTAGATTCTCCCCCACACCCTGCTCCTGGAAGCCTGGTGTGTGTGTAGTATTTCTCCTCTCCTGCTGCTGGCTGGATTGTTGAGCTCTGCTGATGTCTTCTTTCCAATATCATTGGAAGCTTGAAGACAGCCTGGGATCTACAGCTAATGCTGTATATTGGGCCTGGTTAGTACTTGAGTGGGTGACCACATAGGAACACCAGGTGATGTAGGATTGCCCCAGGTGTCCCAGCTCCTCATTAAGGTCCTAATCAGCAGCCATTCTGGCACTTGCTGGGTTTAGAGACGGAGGCTGCTGGGATTCTCCCCCACACCCTGCTCCTGGAGCCTGGTGTGTGTGTGGTATTTCTCCTCTCCTGCTGCTGGCTGGATTGTTGAGCTCTGCGGATGTCTTATTTCCAATATCATTGGAAGCTTGAAGACAGCCTGGGATCTACAGCTAATGCTGTATATTGGGCCTGGTTAGTACTTGAGTGGGTGACCACATACAGACGGCGCCGGCCTTATGCTTGCTGGCGAATCGCCAGCAGCATGCTGCTGGCGATCCGCCAGCAACACGGCGCGCCATCTGACTGAGACGCGCGTGCGTCCCCCACGCACGCGCGTCTCAGTATCCGGGCGGCCGGCCGGCGAGGCGGACGCAATACTGTCCGCCTCCCGCTCGAGGGGGGCTGGGGGGACCCGAGGAGGCTGTGGGGGGGTGCGGGCGCCCGGTGTGGGCACCGGGCGACCGTCGGAAGGGGACGGCAGCACCGTCGGAAGGGGACGCGCGCGCACCTCGTGCGCGCGCGTCCCCTTCCGACACACAGATGGCGCGGGAGCAGGGAATGGCGAATGGCGTCGCCATCGCCATCCCCTGCAAAGATGAGCCCGGCCCCATCTGAACACCAGGTGCTGTAGGAGTACGGAGGGTGTAATGGTTAGCATTACTGCCTCACAGCACTGAGGTCCTGGGTTCGATTCCCACCATGGCCCTAACTGTGCAGAGTTTGTATATTCTCCCCGTACTTGAGTGTGTTTCCTCCGGGTACTCCGGTTTCCTCCCACAATCCCCCCCCCCAAAAAAAAAAATATATATATATTTTTGTCCCAGCTCCTCATTAAGGTCCTAATCAGCAGCCATTCTGGCACTTGCTGGGTTTAGAGATGGAGGCTGCTGGGATTCTCCCCCACACCCTGCTTCTGGAGCCTGGTGTTTGTGGTATTTATCCTCTCCTGCGGCTGGCTGGATTGTTGGGCTCTGATGCTGTCTTCCTTCCAATATCATTGGAAGAAATGAAATGAGTCGCCTGGCTTTGACGGGCTGGCTGTTGAGGTGTCCCTCTTTAGAGGTTTTCCGGGCACTTCAATCGTCTCCTTTCGAGCCTCTGGAGGAGGTGGATCTGAAATGGCTATCCTGGAAGGTGGCTTCTTGTTGACTATTTCCTCAGCACGAAGGGGGTCTGACATGAGTGCATTATCATGGAAACCGTCTTTTCTGGTATTTCACCCGGACAGGGCGGTTCTTTGTACCAAACTGGATTTTCTTCCAAAGGTGGTGTCTGAGTTTCACCTTAACCAGGAAATAGTGGTGCCTTCTTTTCCAGGTTCTGCTGAAGCTTCTCTTGATGTAGTCCGTGCATTGCAGATTTATCTTCGCAGGACTAAGTCAACTTGTAAGTCGGGTTCACTGTTTGTGCTTTATGGGGCCAATAAGAGGGGCTGGCCCGCTTCCAAACAATCCTTGGCGAGATGGCTCAGATCAGTGGTTCGCCAAGCGTATCTTTCCGCACTGATTACTCCCCCGGAGGGGATTACTGCACATTCTACCAGGTCTGTGGGTACATCCTGGGCCGCTAATCGAGGCGCCTCGGCTGAACAGCTCTGTAAGGCGGCTACTTGGTCCTCTTCCCAGACCTTTATCAAGTTTTATGCATTTGATACCTTTGCATCGGCTAATGCATAGTTTGGTAGACATGTGCTTTCCGCAGTCCAGGAGCGTCCCCCACCCGTGAGGGGACAGCTTTAGGACGTCCCAGCGTGAACTCCTGTGCCCCCTAGTGGACGAAAAAGAAAATAGGATTTATGGTCTTACCTTGATAAATCCCTTTCTTTGAGTCCATAGGGGGCACAGGACGCCCTCCCAGACGCACCTGGTAGCGGGGCTTCCTATGTAGGAAAGTTCCATGGCTTTAGGGCCTGTATGCTATGTGGGTGTGCGTTTGCTCTTCCTTCTTCTCTGGCTCTGCTCCTACCTTGGGCTTGCTAACGAAACTGGTGACCCAGGGTCAGGGGGCGGGTTATGAGGGAGAAGGGAGGCAGGGAGCATGCTGGGTACATTTTTGTTACCCTTTGGTGCACGCTCTGCTACCTCACCTCTCATACCCAGCGTGAACTCCTGTGCCCCCTATGGACTCAAAGAAAAGGATTTATCAAGGTAAGACCATAAATCCTATTTTCTTTGCATAGCTTATTAAGTAGACCCTAATAGTTTGAAAAAGGCTTGCACGCTTCTACAGAGTTCCCAAACAAGAAACAAAGTTACCTGTGGTACACGTCTGCATTCCAGGCACTGTACGATAGCAGCCTACCACATGTAGTCACATAGCCATCTACTACACTGTTACCAATGACATGTGGAGAAATCCCTTTAAACAAATTGTATACTTTAGTCTCACAATGGCATTTTTTCCCTTGTACGTCAGACTGCTCTGTCAGTACATTCAGTACCAGTCAATAGGTCAGCACCATGTGGCCGACAGATTCAAATGGTGGACACAATATATGACGACACAATTTTTGGGGAATTTTTTTCCACTTTTTAATACTTCACCATCCATGTGGACAACAACTAGTAAAGGTGACCTGTGTAGAGAGCAGAGGTAGGGGAGCGAGGTACCTTGTCCAAAGCATGGCGAGCCAGCAAGGGGATGTGCTACACTACTTAGGGCATCGTGCCGAAACCTACACATTAAAAACCCATAAGAAACTTGTGAGGACCTTTACATGTATTGGCCATTTACTCGTGTTGACCTTCTTCCTACTCATCTCCATCATTAACCTCAAGCCTCTAGTTGTATGTTAATTGAGTCCTCACTACTTATATTTAAGCTGTAGTGGGGCAGATGTATTAAGCCTTAACAAGAGATAAATGCAAGGGTGATAAGGAGAGATAAACGTCCAGCCAATCAGCTCCTTACTGACTTTTTTCAAACACAGCCTGTAACATGGCAGTTAGCAGGTGATTGGCTGGATGTTTATCTCTCCTTAACACCCTTGGATTTATCTCTTGTTAAAGCTTAATACATCTGCCACAATGTGTATTGAACTGTGGCGCTCTTTATTTGTACACTATTTTTGTTATTTATTCAATGTAATGCCAAGTTTTGTCTCCCTGTACTGTTCCTTTGTACGGCGCTGCGAAACACTTGTGGTGCCTTATAAATAAAATTATAATAATAACAATAAATAATACTGTATGTTGATCTTGAGCCTGAAGACCAACTGGGGTGAACCTAGACATGGCCGCCCTTTCTCTGTTGATATTCCACACCCCAGTACAATCTACTGTTATATCCTATCTGGGCAGAGACCAATAACTAGCAGTGAGTTACAGGCTTGTGAAAGTCACAGCTGGTCTTTTAAAAGTTTTAGGGGGTATTGAATTCCGAATCCGACTGTCGGGACGTTCCCAACAGTTGGATTCATGTCAGTTTTCGACCCGTTTGAACTAACTTGACAGTAACGTATTCAATGTTCCGAATGACGAGTGTCGGAGCGGCCTTGTTTTGATGGAAACATCCCATAAATTGTCGGAATCGGCCGCAAATTTGACAATTAACGGCCGCTTGCGACAATTCAGATTCGACTAAAAAAAAACAAAAAAACAACACACACAATCTGACAGCCTTCAATACTGTTGGATAATCTGCACAAGTACAGATGTATGATTATAGAATTGCCCCGCACATTGTGGCACATTTATGCTCCTGAGATGACACAAGGCAGCGTAGAAGAGAGAAATGCCCGATCACAGTACTTACCAGGCTCAAGCTCTGAAACATGGCACTCTTCCACAGCTCCCGATGGACTATGCACCTTAGCATCAATCTTGCCCTTTGCTCCATTTAGTCTGATGGCAAAAGATACCGGCTGATTCACCTTGAGGCCAGACTCCTGAAAAGTACAGTCACAGATGTTGGGCCTCTAATGAAAAAACCTGATTATTGTAACACATTAAAACACTGAAGGATACCCAAAAAGAGGCTCAGGGTTTTTTGGGGGGGACATTCCTGTTTTTTGGCCTCTAGAGAAGATAAAGCCTTCTGGAGAGAAAGACCGGCACCATCTAACCAATTATGGCTAGGGTGAATGGGGGGCAGTATCTAATTTGTCCCAATCAGCAACATTGGCAGGTATTATATACTGTTCGATAGAGTCTGAGGATCTCACCAGATATATACAGCATTATTAGTTGTAACAATCACAGTACATTTATATGGGAAGCGGTCATCTATTAGAATGAACTTAGGTCTACAGTCATTAGGTCGACCCCACTAGGTCGACTGGCAGGAAGGTCGACCAGACTTAAGGGCGACATGGGCCAAGGTCGACATGACTAAAGGTCGAATTTGCATAAAGGTCGACATGAGGAAGGTCGACTGGTCATAAGGTCGACATGGGGTTTTTCACTGTTTTTTGAGCCGACATGTGCCGACAGGCGGTATTTCATGCCCTACCATCCACTAGGGCGTGGAGGAGGTTATTAAAGCTGTGGCGAGCGAAGCGAATCACCGTGCCTGAAGCATCGCGAGCGAAGCGAGCGATGCGAGGGTCCGATTCTCATTGCCAACTGTGTCCATGTCGACATTCGGATAAAAAAACAGTGAAAAACCCATGTCGACCGTATGACCAGTCGACCTTCCTCATGTCGACCTTTATGCAAATTCGACCTTAAGTCATGTCGACCTTGGCCCATGTTGACCTTCCTGCCAGTCGACCTAGTGGGGTCGACCTAATGACTGTAGACCTAAGTTCATTCTGACAGATGTACCGATTCCATTTATATGTATGTTTAACATATAATTCTAAGTCTTCTCTCTAATACTATGACCATAGACATACTGAAGACTGCAAGAATAAGGATGTACAGTACATAGATGTGTCCAATATTGCTGCAGTTGTGCTAACCATCCCACCTTGGTGCACCAGGACCCATGTGACTATTTGCACCAGTTGACATTGGTTTGCAGCATTTTTGCTTGAATGTGCATCCTAATTACAATGCAGTGTATCAAACCACTTCACGAGACTGCACTGATCATTTTGTTACGTGATACTAGTATATTCGTGTGCGACTGAGTCTTAATCTGTATTTGTGTTAAGATGCAGTGGTCGCAGCATTTTTTTCATACCAAGTTCCTCCGTTCTGCGCATACAGATTCATAGCCAGTCACACACATATACAAGAGTCTACAGTGTCGTGAATAAGTGGTGTCGCACCGCATTGCAATTAAGACGCACATACTTGCAAAAACAATAAAAAAATGCTACACCACTAGGCGCAGATCAAACAGGTCACATGTTTTACAACAGACTTAAAAATATTTTTATGGCTTACATTCAATAAGCAGCAGCGCAGAATCGCATACACAATGATGAAAGAAAACCAGTATCAGACAGAGATTGGCTATCTGCAGCTTTTGATGAGCTACAACCGCAGTCCGTCTACAGCAGGACGAAGACAGCCAAGATTGTAGCTCACCAACGGCGTAAGTGCTGCACCTGGAATATGCAATTCACCAGCGATTTACTGGCTACCAGCTACCTGCGAAAGAGGGACCGAGTATCTCAGCAATCTGCAGAGACACAAGACAGTGTTGCTATGAAAGTGGTCACATTTGGTTTCCCTCTTTAGCAGGTAACGTTATTGTGGAGAGAAATGCTGCCAAAGGCCTTTAAATGAAACACAAGAAAGACACCATTATGCCACCATGACCAATTAATGACCCTGTAGACATTGCGGGATGTGCTTGAACAGATACTGCGGAGCTAGAATTCTGGGATGTTTATTGTATACCCTCTATTTCAATATAGCAATGTACTAGCTTATTATTCCTATGAGATTAGAACGATATATATATATATATATCATATCTATATATATATAGATGTATATCTATCTATATATATATATAGATAGATATATATACATACACACAAATATTTTAACACACTGTGCCCTATTAATTGCTATATTTCAATAGTATCTAATGGAAATGTTTTCAGTGTCCAAATGATAACGAAAATGAGTATAGGAGCCTATAGGCTTCTTAATGCAACTCACGCCGCCCCCACCCCACACAGACCCCTGCCGTGCTGTCCGGGCAGTGACCTCCTCCTCCCAGCAGTGTATATCCTTTTACGGGTGCAGGGAGGAGGCGGCGGAGCCCACCAGTAGCAGGGAGGGGGAGCCGCTCACCCTCTACTGGCTGCTTAGCAATGGGCAGCTCTTATGGCAAGAGCTGCCCGTTGCTATGCTAATCGCTTATGTTAGCTCATATGTGATTAGTATCATAGTAGTAGTAGTAGCAGGCGGAGGGGGCGGTAACTGGCGGTGGGGATTAGAGCACCCCGCCCCTAAACCAGGTATTAGCTTTGTTCTTTGCTGCTTTGCTACATAACCTATAAACTGGGGGCTGCCACTGAGGGGTACAGTGTGAGATTTGTGGTCTACGTATGGCTATAATTCTGCTAAATATGGAAACAAGGACTTAATGGGTCAACAGGTGGCATAGAGTAGAGATGTTTCCTTGTGCCTCACCTGAAGACTAGAGACAGTCAGCCTGCGGGCGTCATCAGATGGGGCGATGATGGGCACCATGAACGGGCTCTGGGGGATATGTTCATCATTGAACTTGATGATCACTTCGTAGTCACCTGAAATAAGGAAAACAAAATAAAGTTACATCACATAACTATTCAAAGTAATACAATAACAAAGACTAAGGGGCAGATGTATTAAGCCTTAACAAGAGATAAATGCAAGGGTGATAAGGAGAGATAAACGTCCAGCCAATCAGCTCCTTACTGACTTTTTTCAAACACAGGCTGTAACATGGCAGTAAGGAGCTGATTGGCTGGACGTTTATCTCTCCTTATCACCCTTGGATTTATCTCTTGTTAAAGCTTAATAAATCTGCCCCTTACACACAATGGGGAACATTTGAATAAGCTTCTGCAAATAAAGGGAGATCTGCTTCCATTTTATAAGCTGGACTAGAAAAATGGTGGTGGGGGGGTGGGGTAAAGAGATGTATCAAACCTTGGAGAAAGATAAAGATCTAACCAATTAGCCTCTGCCATTTAACAGTCTGTGGGGCACATGTACAGTATGAAGTAGTGATAAGGGGAAATAGGTGAGCCAGAGGAGAAGTGGCACATTGCAACCAATCAGCATTGGAGCAACATCTATAATTGGCATAATATAAAATTATACAGAGCAACTGATTGGTTGCCATGGGCCACTTCTCCTCTGGCTCACTTCTACTATTTTATCACTGCATCATACATCTACCCCAGTGTTTGAAAAATGACAGCTAGTAACTCATTGGTTGGTACTTTATCTCTCTCTCTCCACTTTCTTTCCAAGCGATGCTAAATCTCCTCAGAATGTTATTGGTTATCTTAATAATACTGTATGTGGCTGAGAAATTGCTAATTAATATATATAGGCGGCATCTACAACCTAAATTACTGGCACACTTATGTTAGGTACACACCAGAATGATCCTGATTGTCAGCAGATCGCGCGATGGTTGCACGATCTTTTGGATCAAATGATCTGCATACAATCTGGATCTGGATCCAGTTGAATGGATCTTTTACAGATCCTGCCTGCAGCAGGTAGGATCTGTAAAAATGACCAAACCACCAGCACATCAGATCGGAATCTGATCTAGCATGCCAAAACATGCCCAATTTACCTACAATCAACATACAATCAGTTGGATTTGGATTGAAATTGGGGGATTTGAGGCCAAATCGTTTTGGAACCTACATAAGTGCTGAATAACTACAGTGAACACAGAATCATGAAGCAAAAAGGCAGACAATCATCCCGAGATCGTAGGAAAACGCGGTAAAGTGTACGTCTGGCCTTTCCATGAAGCAATTTTGTTGTGGCTCTGATCCCTATGGGGCACTATATAAGCATGATGATGTGCCAGACACATATGCATAGGCAAACACATGGATGGTTTCCAGTTGCCTGGAAACTCCTCCTTCCTTTCCAGCCTGGCCAATGGCTTAAACAATGACCACTATAGTAGCTGTATATGATACAATTGTACCAGAGCTGCAGCCACAACATCCAGAATGGGATAGTTACAGCAATCTATTTCCTTTAGATTGTTACAGTAGGTATAATACACATGCAAAAACACACCAGGTTCTTGTACAACATAAGACACGCCAGAGGACCCATCTTTGCGGTCTTCAAAAGATATCTCTGCTTTGCTTGGACCCTCCACTGCAATGGATAGTCCTCCGGCTCCTGCTTCTCGTGTCCATATGCTGAATTCAGCTGAGGAGATGTAAGACAGGACAATTAGTCTGTGACATTGTTGGTATTAATAAGGAGATTTATGTTCTTACCTGTTAAGTCTCTTTTTTCGAGATCCATAGGAGACGCAGGGCTGATGCTGGGTAGTAGGATTGGAGGTAGGACCTGGCACCAAACGGGTTATACTATTGCCTCCAGGCAGCCCAGGCTCCTCTTCCCCTCTACCTCACCCAAGGCAGCCAGCTTTCAGTTTTAGTTAGCAAGCCCAAGGCAAAGGCTGTTGGTACCTCTCCGTTCCTGTCGGGATTACCCACTGCTCCACCGACATTGGCGGGAATAAAGTACGCTGGTAAAACCGTCTGCAGGCTCCCAGTGAAATCAAGCACACCTGCCTGGAGAGGCACCCCCCGCACTGGTCTAGTCACTGGTATGGTGGCGCCGCCAGGAATGGAGAGGTATCAACAGTCTAAAGCCACTGGCTTTCCCTGCAGGAGACAGAAGTTCCAATAGGAGCTCTAATTCAATTCAAGACATTTTTGATATCTGTATGAACTGGTCCAGTTATAAATATACAGGACAGTCACTACAAATATTTTGGCCTTTAACCAATCCGCTTCCCTCTTACGATTTTTAATGGTTTCCAGTACAGATGGAGTATCTGCCTTAAACCATTTAATAATCACAGGCTGATATTATCGAGATAGCCTTTCAGAAATATTCCATTAATTCACGAGATTTGTGAAATACTAGAAAGATTGTAAACTGTTCCCCTGATGAAGTCTTTGTAAGATGAAACGCATTGGGGCGTTGTTTATATTACCTTTGAAGAATCGAATAAAAGTACACTCTTGGAAAATTCATTTATTTCATGAACTTCTATGGAACATGTGGGCTTTTTAAAATGATAGGGGCTATACCACCATTTGGGGAATATATTGTGGTTATCGTTTCCTAGCCCTCAGTAAACCTGGTGGACAAGCATCCGAAATTGTAATTTAATTTTTATTAAATTACTGAGTTACGAACATTTCTGATCTCTCCACACTTGAGCGCTGTTGACACAAACCCCTTTATAAGCCATCCTGTACCTAATCCTGGGGGGACACAAACTGTACATAACAGTGATGCTGGAGCCCCTGTCCATAAGACATTCCTGTCCTAGCGAGATACAGCAGCGTTAATAGGACAGTACAGGCAGAATAACCACTGAGCAAATGTGGGCAAACTGCTCAAATAACCCCAGTAGAGGCTGGTATGAGCAAAACAGTGTGACCTGACCTTAATGGAGGAGAGGCACACGGGGGCCCGGGGACCGGCCAAGGTCACTCATTGAGGTGTGGTGCTGCAGCCCCGGAGGCCGGGTGATGGAGCAGCAGCGATGTTGTCTGTCAGACACCCAGTGCTGCTGCCCCGTGTAAAAAATAAGATACAAAAATAAATAAATCATAAAATGCAAAAAAGGGTCAATTACTTTCATCATTGTTGTAACCCGAGCTGTCAAGTATAATAATGTTACAATAACTTTTATTTTGTACACACATGTCTTTTCCTGTCAATAAAAGATATATTGGAAAAAAAAAATGCAAAAAAGGTTCTTACCCCCCCCCCCCACTGTAGAGAGATGCAACTGGCTCCTGCCATGCCTAACTGAAACTGAAAGCTGGCTGCCTTGGGCAGGGTAGAGGGGAGGAGGAGGAGCCGAGGCTGCCTGGAGGAAATAGTTTAACCTGTTTGATGCCAGGTCCTTCCTCCAATCCTATTACCCAGCGTCAGCCCTGAATAATTTTTTAAAAATAGTTTTTGATTGCTTTTCGACAGTACAGAGGGTATATGGCCATTTGGTCAACCTATATTCTGTCTACATTGGGTCGACACCTTTAGGTCGACAGGCCATAGATGGACAAGCCATAGGTTGACATGGCATAGGTAAACATGGACTGCAGGTCGACAGGGATTATAGGTCGACATGAAAAATTCCAATGAAAAAGGTCAACATGGTTTTTAAAAGGATTTTTTCCAAGAAAGGCAGCTATTCATATCCTACCATCAACTAGGGCGTGGAGGGAGGATAAAATAGTGCCCGTGCCCAAAGCATAGTGAGCGAACTCGGTGCACTTATACGGTGTCCATGTTGACATAGAAAACCCCCCAAAAATGTCACCATGTCGACTTTTTCCATGTGTGTCTATGGCCTGTCAACCTAAGGGTGCCAACAAAAATGTATGTTGACCTTCATTGGGTTGACCCATACAGAGAACACAGATTCCTATAAATAGCCCAAATTGTACAACTCTCCCAAAATATTGATTTGTACCAATTTCAATAAGAAATGAAAAACATTCTGCTGGACCCACGATGACGACAGACTGGTGACCTACCTGGAATACCAGCTTCTCCTCTCTCCAGACCCGGGCCTCCGGCCTTCACCTTCTCTGCTCCCCCTTCTCCCAGTGGTCCTACAGTGAACTGGAATGGGCTCCCTGGCAGGTGCTCCCCTTTGTATTTGACACTCACTGTGTGGACCCCCATCTCTTGCGGAATAAAGCGCACACATGATGTATTCTGGCCAAGGTCAACTATTTCAGCCTCATCTGTTCGCCCCGAGGGGCTGGTGACTACAGCGGACATTTCTCGCCTGTCGATTTCTAAGGAGACAAAGTAAAGGCCACATGAGCTCAGGCACTTGCTAAGAATACTTGGAGCTTTATGTGCAGAGCAATGGACAGGCACAGTGAATAAATCTCACACACACATACACCATGCCATACACTATAGGAGAAAACAGAGATAATGTCTAGTGCAGCCAGTGTGTCACACATGCTGTACAATCATGAGCAAGTCAGTTCAGTTGTGGTAGGGAGGTGTGTGGTTACAGCACCAATCAACTCAGGATGGACACAGTCTTAAGGTGCATACACACTGTACAAATTTTTTGACCAATTTCATTGAAAAACTTTGATGACCAATTTTCCCATGAACCCATTGTCCTGGACCAAAGATGTTGACGAAAGACGAAAGATTTAGCTACTGTTTATAGGCTTTTTTTGAAAGATATTCAAATTGAGCTGCATGCACCATTGATGAACAACTGGCAGGTATGCGCATCATCATTCGTCCTTCGTCGCATAAACACTGAAAGATGTTTTGACCAATTTCGTTCAGAAGGGCCAAAATGACCAAAATTGGTCAAAAAAAATTGTACAGTGTGTATGCACCTTTACTGAGGGGTAAAACTCAACTAATACTAACTAATTACCCACTCAACTAATCTATCAGTAGCGGACAAAACATCAAAGGATTGTTGTAAACTGTAGGGGTCCGCAGATTGGGCTACATTCAGGTTCTTCAGTTACATCGCGGCTATGACTCATCAGCTATGCTGGGTTCCCAGACCTTTTAAATTTTCGGTTCTAGACCTAAATAGATCTAAATCTCACCACAAATCTAGTTGATGTTCTAAATAAACCACCCAAATCTAAACCTATGGTGACAAAATGCACTAGAAAACCCAGAACAAAACGAAAGGGTCTTTAAGAAAACGTAAATCATTTTATTGATAATCATTTACAGTAAAAGGCGAATGCTGCACCTCACCTCTGTTGGGGGAATTCAAGTATTTAAGCGGCCAATAGTTAAAGGCAGATGGAGAAATTCGTGTTGCTCCATTTGGGCATGCACATCTTCCGGTGCTGACATTACTGTATTGTTGTTCCGTCATTTTGACGGAGTGGTAACTAGTCATATAATTATTACAATGAAAACTAAATAAGTGATACTGCAAGCTAAATATATTATAGGCTTGTGTACTGCACTGTGAACATTAATGCTGTATTAGGATTTGCTTATTGGGGTAGTCGCATTTAAACTGTAATTTGGATAAACAGTGCTATGTTATATTATATGAAATAATATTTTCTTTTTAGTATTTACTACTGACATCTTAAATCAATTGTTGAGTGGGGTGTTGACAACGTAATTACTTAGAATTTGATTTGAATTTGACGGCAGATAAGAACCACTTGGCCCATCTAGTCTGCCCCTTTTTTTAAACATGTTACCTCAAACCATATTTGATCCTTATTTTTTTGTAAGGATATCAATATGCTTATCCCAAGCATGTTTAAATTGTACTACTGTATTTGCGTCTACCACCTCTGTTGGGAGGCTATTCCACTTATCTACTACTCTTTCTGTGAAAAAATTCTTCCTCGCATTTCCCCTGAATCTTCCTCCCTCTAGTTTCAGTGCATGTCCTCGTGTTCTGTTGCTCCTCTTCCTGTGAAGAATGTCTCCCACCTGTACCTTGTTAAAGCCCTTGATATATTTGAAAGTTTCTATCATGTCCCCCTTTCCCTTCTCTGCTCTAAAGTATACATATTAAGATCTTTTAGTCTTTCCTGGTACGTTTTGTGATGTAGGCCATGCACCATTTTAGTTGCTCTTCTTTGTACAGTCTCTAATGTATTTATATCCTTCTGGAGATATGGCCTCCAGAACTGAACACAATACTCTAGGTGAGGTAGTACCAATGACCTATACAGTGGCATTATTACTTCTTTCTTTCTACTGCTGATACCTCTCCCTATGCAACCAAGCATCTGACTTGCCTTCTTCATTGCTTTGTTACATTGCCTACCTGCTTTAAGTCCCCTGAAATAGTGACACCTAGATCCCTCTCTTCCTCAGTAGTTTCCATTATAGTGCCATTTATACTATATTGAGTCTTTGGATTTCTGAGACCCAAGTGCATGATTTTGCATTTTTTGGCTATTTTTTTTGGTTTGTGTTAATAATTATCAATTCTGCAATGTTAATTATCAATTCTGCAATGTTATTTGATTGTATTCAGTAATATAAAATTAATGACAGCTATATATTTATTTTATTTATTACAAGTTTATTTTATAGCACACATATTCCGCAGCGCTGTACAGAAAATATATGAACATTTACATCAGTCCCTGCCCCAGTGGAGCTTACAATCTATATTCCCTACCACATGTACACGCACGCACACATTCACTCTTGGGGTAAATTTGTTCTAAGCCAATTAATCTACCAGTATATTTTTGGATGAAAATGTAAATACCCACTAAAAATGCCAGCGTCGCTCACAATTTGTTATATAAATTCAAATAATCAAAATGTTGTGTAAAAAAAGATTATATTTCCTATAAAAGTTAAAGTTAAACATTACAGGTCATTATGATGACTAAAAATGTTTTTGAATACATTTTATAAAAGTGGAAGAGGCCGCCCTCATTATCTACACTGGTCTTTGTTGTGAAACAAAAACATTTTATTACAATTCCATTAAGAGTATACAAAGCATCAACACAATTCCCACAAGCTGCGTGCATACATAAATAACATTTTTAATTGGATAACAGAGATTCCCAAATACATACATGCAATTTACAATCACACACAGTACAGTGATTTAATATGTGGGTGGCTGCCAAGATAAAAAGCTTAGCTCGGATTAATCACCTATTTTCTTCTTTGGAAAAAAAAAATAGTTCTAACACCAGCGCAACCGGTGTTAGGTGTAAATGGAGAACTTGGAAGTGATGTTGTCCAACTGGACCTGACCAACGCCTGTAAATGAAGAGGTCAGTGGCCATCTGACTGTAAGGGAGGTCAGTATTCGATTGCACTTTTAGCAAATGGCCCCAGTGCACATAGATCTATCTGGCTGATCCAGGGCCAGTTCTCTCCGGTTACATGCACTTTTACATTTAGAAACATAAGAACCTGCCTAAAAATGTAGGAGCCAGGCACATTTTAAAATCAATGTCATATTGTACATGCTAATTATCAGCAAGCCAAATGCACAGCCATCCCTTACTCCTAGCACACAGCTCAGGGTCTACCAGGCAGCAAACCGACCTCTGTCCACATCGCATCTCTGCTGCTACCACCACATCGTCCCCCCCATAATCATTCCTCTTATCCTATCCTGATTTCAAGTCACCCCCCTCATCTATCATTAATGCATTTACTTCACTCTTCAATCCCATAATCCTCCTATCAGCACATCACCCTCATTACTGTCACCATCATGTCCTACTTATCATCACCTTGTCCACATCATCATAACATCTAACCACACCATCGACAAAGACATCATTAACACACTCATCCTGGGCAATCATTGCCCTCCTGTCTGCATAATCATTTACCACATTCATCTATCATAAACCATAAGTAACCCTTCCTCATTTGTACCATTAACCTACTAACCAATACATCAACCCAGCCTTTATTGAGACCACCCATATAAATGCATCCCCCTCAGTCGCATCTACACTACTCCTTCATCTTTTCTGATACCCATTCAACCAATTAGCTTCTAGCTAGCATGTACGAGATAAAATGATAGGCAGTAGCGAATTGGTTGCTACAAGCAAGTCCACTCTTCAGAAGGTTCACTACATTTGCCCAGGGAGATCTCAGGGAGGGTCATCTTCTGACGTGTAACCAAGAACCTACTCCTCTGAGCACAATGCTCGGACCAGGTCCTGACTTCCACAGGGCAAAGAACCGCAGGAGTTACACAAGAATTATTATGTATCATGAAAGTGAGTTCATAATTAAGAAAACTAATTAAAAACATTAATGATAAAAAAAGCTTGTTTTTGATTAAAAGGATGGTGAGCGTATTGCCCCTCCCTCACTGCCAAAAACAAACAGAAAAACCAAATCTGCATGCAAATACATGAGCACGCCTGCAAGCAACAGTCCTGCGCATGCTGAGTATTACACAAACCCTCCGTCCCTACAGCCCCTGGCGCCATGGTTGGTTGGTTAGAGAGAGGGGATTGAAGAGTTTGCTCCAGTCCAGAAGGTGGCGCTATAGGCAGAGTCTGTGAAAGAGCCTTTCGAGACAAAGCCAGTTGGAACCAAGTAACTGAGAAAGCATATAACACAGAAAATACACATCGATAGACAACAGTGCAAGCAGTATATATAGCTACATTTTAGCGAGATAAGATACAAAACATAAACAAAAGATTTTTTTTTACACATAATTTAAAAAAAATTAAATATATGGATTAACTTTCGCTCATTGTCTCCAAATATAGAATGCATTTGACAAATGACAGCTCTCCCTTAAATACAGCCCTGGACTAAATTACTGAAGGCTACAGTATATATCACTGTCAACATGTAGCACACATTACATAGAAAGTTTAAGTGACGGATTAAAGGATAATCTCACCTGGGATTTTTAAATTGAGTTCACAGATGCCCCCTACTGTTGCCACACTTGGAGCCTTTCTCCGCCGTGTGATGCTCTCTTTCACTCTCCCTTCTCCTGTTACTTTGGCCGTGAAGGGACTTCCTGAAATAACATTCAAATCAAGCAGCATTAAACACACTAAAAAGTCACTAATAATGTCTAAAAGCAAACCACAGGAAACAATGATCAGGTATGTTCATCTAGCATACCTATTGTTTCCTGTGACGGTGCCATTTTGGGAGGGATATTTTCAATGGGACGGGATGCGGACAAGTTACCTGCAGGTCCTGGTCTAGAGGTTGCCCCATAGACCCCCAGTATGCCCATAGTGGGGGGAGGAGGTGGTGTCCAGAGGCCACCCTAATCCCCTGTTTACAAGCAGGTAAGGGACACACACACACACACACACACACACTTTATCCTAGTAATCCTAGTTACACCTCTGGTTAAGATCCCCTGATTCACACAGGGTTAACTCATTTTATATTGACATTTTTTGCAACGTCATCTTCGTGAAAAGGAAAAATAGTTGTTGAATGGATTTTTAGGCCCGTATTCAATGCGGCCGGCAAGGGGTTTAAACGGCGGGGATCACTGTTTAAACCCCTTGACGGCCTCACCGCTCACCCTATTCTATGTTCCGGGAAAATCCTTACTGTCACAGGACAGCGAGGATTCCGCCAAACAGCGAATCTCGTGGCTAATGCAGGGAGCATCTAGCTGCGAGTCTCGCTGTTTCTGGGGAATCAGCGTAAGTGGGGGGGGGGGGGGGGAGTCAGTTGAATACTGACAAGGTGAGCTGTGACAGTGAGCAGGCAGCATTGCTCATTGTCACAGCTCACCCCGGCATTGAATTTACCCCATATAGTGAGCGAGAAGAAACCATGATATATCTGGAAATTCCCTATATCCTTGAGAGTGGGGTACACATGCTATCTTGATAGACTAACTAAACCATTCTATACTTCCTTTGTGTTACCTAATTGTGAGAAAGGTGCGCACATCACTAACAGGGTGTCTCCTGAAAGGTGGAGGCCTATTCTGGGAAACCTTGATAAACACAACCTTTGCACTGGTGACTGTGAGTCACATTACACCCAACACCAAACCTTTTCCTTTTTTTGCATCCATTGAACCACAAGGGTAGTAGTGACGTCAGGCATCGATGTTGGCCAATAAGGCATGGATGAAATTTGGCGTTCTATTTCAACCTAATGGTGTTTGATTGGGTTGAGTTCAGGTTGAGCTCAATGCAGATTTGTCAATCTCTTCCACACCAAACTCGGCACAGTATTTTTTCATTGACCTCTTTAGAATGTCATTGTACACTACAGCATTAAGATGCGACTCCACTGGAATGAAGAGGTTTAGGCCAAACTATGATAAACAGCCCAAGATGATCATTCTTTCCCAAACAAACTTTGCAGTTGGCCATACTCAGGCAGAGGGCGTTCTCCTGGCATAGACCCAAATAACCCATCAGATCTGGACACATGGTTTGGAACACCCGTAACTGCATTTCCACTGCCCCAGAGTCTCATGGCATTGTGCTTTACAAAACACATACATTTGGTGTTGCAAAAAGAAACTTCTACCGAGTTTTTATTAAAGAGACCATCACCTATTCTTTAGTCTGAACCCTAGAAAGGAACAATGTCCATGGTGCTATAGTCCATATATAGATGGGGGATATTGTGAAAAACCTTCATGTGAACTGCAATCCTCAAGAACATCCTCACTGACAGACTATATAGAAAATAAACTATATATATTTAGTAAGTTGCTGGCATGGCCTCACCTGGGATGTGCTCATCAGCAAATTTGATGGATACAATATAAACACCCGGCTCTGTAGGACAATAAGAGACCTGGCAGGTTCCGTCATCTAAGTCTTCAGTCTGAATATCAACTTTACTGGGTCCTTCAACTGCTAAGGACAGTCCACCATAGCCTGCAAGAGATCACACCATTGTATTAGAGGACCCCAGAAAGGACACCAACACTTATATACAGAGAGAGTTTGACATAACAGATAATTGCTCACCAGCTTCTCTGGTGTCCACCACAAAATCGGACATCTCGAACGTACGACCCTCTGTTAACCCTGGTCCATAAACTTTCACCTTGCTGGCATCTCCTATTTCCGACTGGTAGACCATGATGGATATAGGACTGTTGGGCACATGACGGCCATTTTTCTTTATGCTGACCAAATGTTCTCCGACTTCCCGTGGAATAAAAGATATACCTGGAAAGCAAAAGGATGGATTGTTCGAGATGTGGTCACTTAGAAGCAGATTGTCCAAAAGAAGAGAACAGTATTCTAGTCCAGTACTGTAAATGTAAAGTATAATGAAAATGTGGACCAAAAGGAACAGGGCCAAGTATATTTAAGAAGGATGCTGATCCCTGGACTACTGGGTATATGTGGCTGAAAGGATCCCTATGGCAGCGCGCATGCGGAAAGCAGGGGCACTGGGAAAACCTCAGATACAGGGGAACTGCTCGGCCTCTCCCAGCTAGCGCTGCACCTAGGGGAAACCAATTCTGTTTGGAGCAAATTAAAGCGGCAATCCCATGAATGTAATGTGTGTTATTTTATTTTAACATAAATCTCTAAGCTACAAGATGACACTTGGTTTGTTTCTCATTGGTTCTGCATGGCTTGCAAAGTGTCATGTGACTATCATGACCACCGTCACATGGCAAATGGCCCTGGACACTGTGCCTGAGCTCAGGCTACTCTTTTCTGTGAAATCTGGCTCCTCCCTTCTCTCCCCATCTGCCATCACATGACCACAGAGGATTCCTACTCCGGGGAAGGAGCCAATTCAGGTAGTTTCGCCTTTAAATTTATTATGATTTTAAATCTACAGACACCTTACAGCTCCCTGCAACTCACAGGATACTAAATGCAGCCAATTGGCTGTACCATACGCATTACACATTCCTACATGATAAATATGTTAAATGTGAACTATACTTAAAATAATTAAAAACAAAAGAGAGGAACACATAAGAAAAAAAAAAATCATTTAATAAATGATCCGCTATATTACTGCATCACATCTACAGCCTACCAATATGGTTATTTGGCAGCCTCTTCAGTATGCACGGCTCATCGTGACCAGATGGGGCTTTTATATTGGCTGTCAGCAGGCTGAGATCCGTCTCGTTGATATCCAGCAAGAAATCAGCAGTGGAGCCCAGTTTGACTTGGGAGCGTCTTCTGCTGTCATCTGAAGACATAACAGATGACATGACTTCCTCTAATTAATCGCACCAGGAAAACCATCCATTACTCACATTAAACCGTACAGTCATGTAAATTAGATGCACAAGGCCAGTAATGAGCATTACATGTTCCCAGCTTCTGCTGTTCAGAAACCGTGCCTGGAACTAATGTAACCAAAGGAATTCCTTATGGGTTTCCGGGAATTATTTCAAGTATTTAAAACAGTTTATACATAAACTTCTATTTATACAGTTAATGACATCATTAAAGAAATTAAGAATTGATCTAAAGCAGTGTTTCCCATCCTTGGTCCTCAAGACAAGCTAACAATCCAGGTTTTAAGCATCGCTCTAATTGAGCACACACGACTTAAGCAGTATCCCAATTATTTAATTTAACCAACCTGGACTGTTATACCCCTTTTACATCGCATAAATAACCCTGGTCCGACCCGGGTTGTTGCTGGTTCGACATGTGATAGGGCCTATTGAAAACGCCCGAGTCCAGCAACCCGGCATTCCGACCTGGGTTATAGGAAGGGTTGATCCTGGGCCGCTGTGCAGCATGAATGGGTAACCCGAATTGGGCAACCCAACTCCCGTTCCCCCCCCCCCCCCCAATGATGTGGCACAGCTCCGCCCCAAACCCCGATTATGTCAGAAATCTTGTGGGAGAACTTGCATTACAAGTGCCGGATCGCTCCTGGCATGGGACCCATGTACAAATTCCAGGAGTGACCCGGCATTTGCGATGTGAAAGGGGTATTAGTTTGTCTAGAGGACTGAGGTTGGGAGACAGTGATCTAGAGCAATGGTTCCCAACCCTGATCTACCAGCGGGATGTCATTTTAATCGAATAGTACAGACCCAGCCATATGCCAATCTGGCAAAACATCCAACCACAGAGTTCATGTTGCACAGGTCTGGAGTTGAAATTGATTGCCAGTCCTATATTTTCCAGCATGCAAAATTGTATTTGATTGTCATAAAGTTGATTGTTGGTTCTAACCCCACACTCAGCAATAATGGGGAAATGTCAATATACTGTAGGCTGCCTTATTTGTACTAAAGTCTATAGGGTGATGTATCAAGCCTCGGAGAGCTATAAACTATAC
Organism: Crinia signifera; assembly: GCF_055691185.1. NCBI lineage: Eukaryota > Metazoa > Chordata > Amphibia > Anura > Myobatrachidae > Crinia > Crinia signifera. The sequence continues at coordinate 44,193,412 of NC_139224.1, read as the reverse complement.
AGGTTGCCCTAAGTAACCAATTAGCTTCTGACATTTCAAAGACTGGAAAAAAATGGAAACCGATTGGATGCTTTGGGCAACTTCTCCACTTTGTCTCCAAAGCTTGATACAGGTTCCCCTATCACACATAATTTGTTAAAACAGAATTAAAATCATAAATTCCATTGACGAGCACATACAATATAGTTCAAATTTACAAGTACAGCTTTAATACAAGGAGCTATAGGGCCATATTCAATGAACCCCTGCACCATCCACTCACCCTATTCAACGGGTTTTTACAGCGAGGTGGAAACAGCGTGTGCGGCAGCCAAAATAGTGAGGGTCACGGATAAATGCAGCGGGCTCCCTGCATTAGCCGCAAGCCTCGCCGTTTGGTGTAATCCTCACTGTCAGAGGATGGCGAGGATTCCCCCAAACGGCGAGGCTCGCGGCTAATGCAGAGACTTAATTCTCCTGACGTTGGATGTGCTGTCACAGGAGACAGATGCTCATCACATTATCATTTGTAAGAGGTTCACATAATAGTGTCATTATGTTGTCATTTACCTGTAATTTTGGCAACAAATGGGCTTCCTGCAATGTGCGTATCATTGTATTTCACTAGGATGTTGTAGTCCCCAGGTAGCATTGGCAGGTAGGTCACACTGCAGGTTCCATCCTTGTTATCAATGCAGCTGATCTCTGCTTTGGAGGGTCCTTCAATTGCCAGATCAAGACCACCTGAAAAGTGTAAGGAAAAGAAAACAAAACAGAAAATTCACTGTGATTCAGCAACCATCTGAAAGCATTAATCTCAGCGTATTCCACTACACCCCAGTTGATAATTATGTATACGCATATATATATTACCATTTATTGCATATTTTTATTTTAGTTATAGAAAATGGCAATTAGTGCTTCTACTTTTAAACGCTCCTCTCTGGGAGAAGCCCGGAGAGGAGACTGTCAGCAGCACTCCGGGGGCGGGACCTGATGCAGACGTCATCAAGCCCCGCCCCCAGTACTGCAAATCCCGCAATTCGTGGGTCTTGGAGGAGGACCTGGGGCTGCATGCCACGATTTGCATCTTTAGCCCCGCCCATCCCCACAAAAAGTCATGAATCACAGGAAATTAACTCTGCCACGGTAGAGATCTGGGGGTGGGGGGTGGTTAGCCGGTATCCGGGGGGGCAGAGAGGGTGATCCAATTTTCTGGAGCCTCCCGGCCATTCCGGGGAGGGTAGGCAACCCTGATGTAGATAGATCAATACATATAGGATGTTATAGAAACCTCTACCTTCTCCCGCATCCTCGGTAACAATGGTGAAAGTGGCTGGCTTGTTGGCAACACCATAGATCAATCCTGGTCCATACGCTGAAACGCTTCCAGTATTTGGATAGTTAACAAAGAACTGTAACGGGCTCTCTGCAAATACAGATTGTGCATTTTAATAAAGCAGACAGGCAATATGTAACAGGAACACAAATGTCAAAATACAAATAAGAAAATAAGGGGGGAGAAAAGAAAGAAACTGGTAAATTAAAATGACAAGACCTCAGTATAGTGTGTGTGAGGTACTTTCACACTCCTGCCACAAGATGGCAGCAAAAGCATTCTTCTGGGAACTAATATGAATACCTGACTGAGAAAGGAAGCTGCACACCTGCACCTGTAAACTGACTGAACAGGTTTTTGCAAATTCCGTGTGACCTTGAAGGTTACATAAACTGCAGGTCGAAGATTTATTACTGGTTATTAAAACAGTTAAATAATGTTTAATATTTGAAATGTCAGTAGATTGAATTAAGTACAAAATGACATTTTCTTATCAAGTGCGGCTTAAGGAGGATACAGTTGGGGGAAAGAGTAGATAGGTCATCAATGTAACCAACTCTCCTTAAGCCCTAGACAGCAGCAGCATAGCTAATCTTAAGCTGGGTACACATATGTACAATTTCATTTTTCTTGCGACCGTTCGATCGACCGAATTCACGTTCGGCCGTCCGAAACATACGACCGATCTGCGCGTACACATATGTACAATTTTACTTGCGACGTCCGATGTACTCCCGTCCAAACAATCGCAAGAAAAAGATTGTACCACCGTACACACTCTCCCGTTCTGGCTATTCACACGATAAAAATGTACACAACATTATCATAATGGGCTGGATTAAAAGAGCATACCAAAACGAGGCGTGATCACGGAACAAAGAATCGTTCGTGTAGTACAGTGAATAGAGCCGTGACTAATCAGATCCATTGCTAGCTATACAGGATATACGTACGTACGTTCGTCTATCGGTGCATTTGGGCCTTTTTAATTATGAGCTTGAGGAGAAGGAAGGCTCGTGCGTGCATTTTGGCTGCTATGGCCATTAGATTGCAGGCTATTAAAAAAAGAAAAAGGACCAAGAATCGGAGCTGCTGGACCAGAGACTGGCTTCTGAGGAGAGACACCTTCTCCCACATGCCATTGCTACAGGAGATACGGGAGAACAATCCTGATGACTTCAGGAATTATCTCCGTATGGATGACGCTACCTTCATGGAGCTGCATTTTATGCAGAACAATGAACATCAAATATCTATCTATCTATCTATCTTCTATAACTATATCTGTCAGGAATGCACACACAACGATTATTTATTTCAAAAGGAATGCACACACAACGAATATTCTTTAACAGCATGGCGCGGAAAGTACGGGGGAGAAGACTTCCTGTTGTTTACATGCTGCGCTGATGGAGGGATGACGCAGCTAGTCAACACCCACATGGGCGTGCTGCTTTTGGGAGGAATGATCGCAGGAACGGGCTGCATATCGATCGAACGTGCGTACACATGTCACTTTTCTTTCGATATGGAGCCGTCCTGTCGGAAGAATATTAAGCAGCAAAGAACCTGCGACCGACCGACCGTGGACGGCCAAGAGCGTTTTTGGCCGTTTATCGATCGCAACGAAGGGATCGGGACAGCGTACACATATATACAATCGAACGGCCGTTCGTCCGCAGATCGGAAGAACGGCCCGACGATTGTACATATGTGTACCCAGCTTTAGCGGTAGACCTGGGGAAAAGATATAGGGAGAGCTGCAGCAAACCTTAGAAGCTGATTGGTATTTTATCTCTCTCCATCTGGCATTGAACAGGCTGTGACTGAAAATGATAGGAGCGGATTGCTGGTGGTCTTCTGACCACCAGCATGCCAAGCGCTGGCATCCTGATACCATCCCTGTGAGCAGAAGTCATCCATACAAGAGGTACAGTACATACAGCAGACACAGCAGAAATACGCCTGTCCGCTCCACCATACCTGGAATGTGCGCTCCATTACATTTGACATGTAACTCATGAAGTCCGGTCTCCGTTGGAACATAACGCACAGACACTGTTCCATCTTTGTTGTCAACAATCTCTGCAGGCGCGGTCTTCCCTGAAGGCATGACGACTTCACCTGTACGGCAGCAGGAATACATTATTACTACTTACATCACAGCATCCTGGTGAGGCTGATCACTACCTACTACTACTACTACTAGGTCTTCGCCTACTATTTCTACCTCTCACCTGTTATCTCTCCTGTTCTTATGGCAAACGGAATAACCAAATCGAAAGGTCGGAATCCCATCCCATTCATAGAGCCAACAGGAGCATATGCAGATTCCGACACCTGAAAGTGAAGATGCAATATCTGCATTACGAGGGGAGAACAAGCCTGTACGGTGCCACTGGCGATTATGTAAATGGGCCATGTGACTGAAGATTTGCTCTCTGCTCACATATAAGGATATTTTGTGACCAGCTCACCCCGCTTAATGTCTGGTCCCCTCCTTGCAGCATATAAAGCTGTGCCTTCCTCTAGACCAGGAATGGGGGAACCCTCGACCCTCCAGCTGTCGTTGAACTACACATCCCAGCATGCCCTGCTACAGTTTTGCTTTTTGACCATGCTAAAACTTTTGCAGGGCATGCTGGGATGTGTAGTTTAACAACAGCTGCTCTAGACCTTGACTGCCCCTTACAGCGGTGAGATGCACAGTGCTGTTTGGGTGAATACCACCACTACAATCTACTGCATATGAAATCCAGATCCACTCATCCCAACTGAGGGCATTGAGGACTGAGTTTGCTAAAACCCGAGATAGCGGAACCTCACAATCTTCAGACACATGGTAAATTTGCAAGAGCGCCAGCATGTATTCCAAAGAAAAAGGAAAATATTTTTTTAAAAAGCTAAAGACGGTTAACGACCCAAGATCTAAGGTCCCATCTGAAGCACGTGACGTCTGGAAAAGAAAATGATTTTTATATATATATTATGCAAGTAGAGCAGAGAATGACCTCATAATTGTAACATGATGTCACCGCCAATCAGGAATGAAGAATTTCAGAAGCGTAAATAAAATAAAAGTGAAATGAATGATAAGATCGTGCAATTCAGACGAGTCTGTGAATCAATGGTTTCTCTTCAGCGGCATACAGTATGTACAGGAAAATAAAATAGGTGATCCAGCTGTGACTTATCTTCACTTAAAAGGAATAACGTTAAGAAATCAAATATGAGGGGAATAAAATAGATAAATAAAAGAAACAAGGAAAAATGATCAATGTGGCCGAGAATGGCGCAAGCAGTCCCAAGAAGCAGCAATGTCATTTCTGTAATGGAACGGACATGGAAGGAAAGTGGATTGGTCATACAGAATTGAATATATATATACCAAGGGTTCATAGCCTGGAGGACAGGCATTTAGACTCTGCTCCTGAGCCACTACTGGGACTTCATCTGTAGCCTAGCGTGGTGGAACAAAATGGTTAAATAACAAAACAAACACCACAATCATCAACTGACACAGAAGACAACAAGCATAATACAAGTCAGCACTGGCGCTAATTATTGGATTCTATGTTTATACAGATGATCATGGGTAGGAGTAGAGGTAGGACTTCACAATTATAGGCTTGCAACACAGTGTTACAATATTCATTATCCAGGACTGTGTATGGTACAAGAGACTCCCGGGCAGGACAAGGCATCAATCCAAGGCAACGCCCAGTAGGATAATTTCAATAATCAGATAGATGAAAGCTCTTAAGCGCACACAAGTTATCTGGAACAGACACTGAAGCCACGACTCCAGCGCCTAGGCTTGTGTATTACATATGATCACAAAAGCTTTGTTAAGGCCCATTCACACTGGGCGACTTTGAGCTGAAATTCGCGCAAAACAGCAGGTTTGAGCGGCTTTCAGCTCAAAGCCGCCCAGTGTGTATGGCCCGGCGATGAGCGCTGCCGCACGCTCCCGCAACATCACTGGGAAAGCCGTTCATCTGCTGGTTATACCAGCAGATGAGCAGCTTTCGGGACGGCTTTGCATAGCACTCCGCCGGCACCGGGCAGGAGGAAAGCCGCTCAGTGTGTATGCACTGAGCGGCTTTCCCCGCATCGATGAACGCGATCATCGCTGTCCATACACGCTGGGCATAGTCACCCAGTGTGTGTGTGGACCTTTAGGCTGTTACAACTGCCGAGTTTTATAAGACAGAATGATAAACTGAGCACCATTTGGCTTAATGTATCCGGTTAATGTACCCAATAACCACCCATCCATAGAAAACTCACATACTGAACATAACCAACTTACCATGACAGTGAAAGGACTGTTAGGAATGTCTACACCACCGAAGCGGACATGTATGACATAGGGTCCGGTCTTAGCGGTCGTGTAGAAGATATCATAGGTGCCATCTTCATTCTCAATGACATCTGCTTCCGATTGCAGGCCATCTGGATCCAGTATGCTGCAAGTCACTTTGCCTTTTCCAGCAGTTGTGGCATCAACCACAAAGCCAACCTCCTCACCAGTCTTCACCGCAGGTTGTATGCCGGGCCCTGGAGTACACAGAAGGCTTAGGAGCGCTGTTATATATAAATCCCCCCCCCCCTCCCTCCCCCCAGAAATCGGTCAGCTTATTTATGGGCGTGGGCAGGATCCCAAACTTATGCAATGACAAACCAAGATTGTGGGTGGGAAAATGGGGACTATCCTGGGAACCAGCACAGATGGGAACAATATGGATATAAACTATTTCATTGACATTTTGGAGTAAAGAGGACTTTATATAATTAGGAATCATATTGTCCAAATTCCCTTTCACAGACAGTAGTAACAGAATAGGTCTCAAATGTCAGTCTGTATTCTATACATTATTAAAGGAACATCCAACAAGCTCACAGCCAGACGACAGAGAGCTTTGTATAGTGGCGTGGTGAAACATTACGGGCAAGGACACCAAGGGGTAGATGTATGAAGCAGTGATCAGGAAGAAGTGATAATGTGTCTGGTACTTTACCACCGGCCAAGCACCTTATCACTTCTCCTTCCTTATCACTGCTTCATACATCTACCCCCAAGTTCTCTCTGCCACTCCTGGAGGGTGCCGGACGGGTCCTGACAGTCGGGATCCCGAAAGGCATTCACCCGACGTCGGGATCCCGACTGTCAAAACACCAACAGCCGGGTTCCCGATGGTCACCTGCTATTTTCCCTCATGGGGGTCCATGACCCCCATAGAGGGAGAATAGAATAGGTGGCTCGCGTAGCAAGCCACCGTGCCCGCAGCGTGGCGAGCCCGCAAGGGGCTTAGTTGCGCTCACCATGCTGTCTGGGTCCGGCCAGTCGGGATAATAACTGTCGGACCCTTATACCACACCCCTCCTGAATGCAGTGAGAGGAACATTTTAGTGCACCGTCCTGCTGTGTGTACAGTGACCATATTGCACAGTGTACCATTTTCATCAGTAACTATAATCAAAGGAGTGCGCTCCTTGCGATTTATTGCCCACAACACACAAGAAAAATTGTAAAATGGTCACTCGGCGACCATTAGCCAGGCTAAAACAGGTGTATGCTATTCACGATCAATCACATGTTGCTAGGCAAAAACACTATGACAATGATTAAAAACTGGGCTTGTAAAAAAAGTTCTTTCAAACCAAGGCCCTTATTCTGGTTCACTTGCAAAAGCAAATTCCTTCTTAAATGGACAAAACCATGTGCGCTGCAGGGGGGCAGATGTAACTTGTGCAGAGAGAGTTAGATTTGGGTGGGGTTTTACTTCAACGTGAGATTTATTTAGCAGTGCAAAGATACAAAATAACTCAACCAAATCTAGCTCTCTCCGCAACATGTTACATCTGTTGAACCAAAATAAGGGCCCAAATGTTTAATCCCACCACATTGGTTTGGTTGCCTTTAATTTGGTTGCCTTTAATTTTAGGTATATTATTTTACGCATCTGCTTTATAGACCTATATTTTATCTAGGCGCAGTTTTCTCCCCAAAACGTCCACTCCCACTCAATCACAATGCAAACGACCAGCACACAGAAATTGAAATTGCAGGAGTTCATCACAGCAATGGCCTCGCACATGTATACTGAGAACCGAACACATGTACAGGGTATTGGTAATCAGCCACTGTCCTGTATGTCGACACTGTCAACATGGACACTGGAAAAGTGTGTATTCTCGCACCGCTCGGCACACGATTATATTCTCCCTCCACACCCTAGAGCAGTGGTTCTCAAACGGTGGGTCCTGACCCCATAGTGGGTCCCAACCTTCTCAGCATGGGGTCGCGACTCCATGTTGCTGACCATCAGGCTGATGATCTGTCTGCTGACTACACATGTGATGTGTTGGCCTTCTGCAGTAACTTGCTGGGGTCCTGTCATTATCTTTATTGTCTAATGGGGTCCCAGAACAAAATAGTTTGAGGACCCTGCCCTAGAGGATGGTCGGGCAGGAAATACCGCTTATTGGCACACGTCAGCTCAAAAAGAGAAAAAAAAAAGTGAAAAACTTGTGTAGTCCTTCCCATTGTCAACCTAACCTTTTGATACTGTCAACCTTTTGCATGTGTCAACCTAAGCCCTGTCGATCTTAATCGTGTCGACCGAATGACTGTAGTGGTTCAAAGGCAATCTGATAGTGAGCTAGCGGGGATTGGCACAGACCTAGGACTGTTTAATCCCATCTCCCTGAAGATGAAGATCCACAGGGTAAGTAAGGGACTAAATACTCTCTCCAAGTACAAATTATTAGACATAAAATATGGATTAGCCCCAAAGAACATTTCTGAAAATGCACAATTGTGGTGTTTGACTAACTTGGTTTTGTATCAGACTTCTGCCGGCACAAGAAATGACATGCAGTTACTGTAACGGAGAGGTTCCGTGAGGTAATGTGACAGGTTCTCAGCCCTGTCTGGGTGACCAAACTCACAGGAATGCATCTTCGTCAGAATCAGACTGAGTGTGTGTAAAGAAAATAATGGAACAGTTGGAGTTTCAATATCATCAAGCCCAGAGAGGAGACAGTCAGCAGCACTACGGGGGGCGGGGTCTGATGTAGTCCTCAAGTCCCGCCCTCCAGTACTGCAAATCCTGCAATTTGCGGGTCTTCGAGGAGGGGGTGGGGCTAAATTATGTTGTTTGCCTCTTTAGCCCTGCCCCCTACCTGGGGGGGGGGGAGGGGGAGGGGACCCAATTTTAGGGAGCCTCCTGGCCATTCTGGGAGGGGAGGCAACCCTGCTTTTAAGTTGGACCACAATGGATGTCATGTACAAAATATAAACAAACAAGTTGAGGAAAAATGAAACAGGAGCCTCTAATGCAGATACACTGATGGGAAAAGGACACTTGGGTTTAGATATTTGTGTGATTAAACAAGAAAACACAAAAATGTGCTGGCTTGTACCGTACGTACATATCCTGTGACCTTGTAAAGAGAACTCAAGTACAATACTCAGCCTTGAAATATCCCACAGTCTGCTAATGATTAATTAATGACCGGGCAAAGCCCAGAGAGACTTTACTATTACAGCACTGAGGTGCCAGACTGATCACTTCCAGCTTCTCTCTCACCGAGGACTCTGGGGCTAGTTCTGTGACATTTTCAAAATATTTTTTTTTATTTATTTGCATTCAGCCAGACTTTGGTAGTCAGCTAGAACTGCTGGTGTCAAATCCAGATATGTTTAATACAAAAGGAAAGGAAGTAATGTGGGGCATTCAAATATTTGTATTAAACAGTGTGTATAAAAAGACAGCACGTATAAGGGATTATTCTTGTAGCAGGCACTAAAAAACACTCACTGCGGAGTAATACCGATGGATAATACAATGAGCTGACAGTATATATGTGTAGTCTAAAAATAAATAGGATTACGGCCGTCCTGTAGGAAGTCCCATACAAAGTTCCTATGAGTCAGCGTGCCCAAGAGTTCATGACAGTCGCCTTGATGGGAAATCGCACAATGCGTGGAAAATGACGAAGTGTCAGCAGCAAAGCAGCTGCAGTGAGGCAGAACGCAGCTACTAATCCCAGGAACTGCTCCAATGGGAATACAGTTAGATAAGCAATAAAATTACACAGAAAGTAAATAATTCATTTTAACGTTTGCTGAAACGCTCTACCAAATTGGGACAACGAGTTTCACAATTAAAAAAAAAAAATGATTGAGAGTATCAGATTCCTTTCTAGGTGTCATTGGAAATAAAATCAACCTAATTTTTCTTTTGTTTGCTACAAATTCCCTATGGAGAAATCTACAGCCCGCAGAGCACAGGACATACGTTCTGCTCGCTTGGAAGGAGTTTATATGTCTACAGAAGCAATACAACATGATTGCAAAGACATAAAACATAACAGCCCTATCATATCTTAGATTTACCATATAAAAGGTGCCCATACACGGTACAATTGCTGGGTGCGATGAGATGCACGCGCCCACACACATCTCCAATTGTTTTTTATAGGATTTGACTATTTAACTGATTAATTGCTGCTACCATTTTTCCTTTTTTTCTGATTATATTCTAGGATTGACTGTCCTAGATTATAGCATCTGCTGGTTATAGAAGATCTTGTCATAGGGCCACTATTCACCCTCTATGGCAGGGCTGGGCAATAGCGATGCCAATCCCGGGGCATTTTTTCAATCCCGGGAATCGGGATTGAAAAATGCTCAATCCCGGGATTCCGGGATTGGCATCTCTAATCAGTTTAGGCAAAAAAAATGCTACAAAGAAGCCCAGTCCCCTCCGCTACAGCCGCCCCGCACATTCATTTACTCACACCGGCGGCCGGGAGCAGGGCAGACAGGGCAGGAGCAGGAGGCGTCAGCGGCGGTAGCAGCAGCAGCAGAGCCGCCCGGAGGTGCCGACGCTGCCAGGTCCAGTCCAGGTCAGAGATGATTCTGGAGCGGGTATGGGCAGTCCGACCTGCGCAGCGTGATGGTCAGAGGTCACGCTGCGCAGGTCAGACTGCCCATACCCGCTCCAGACTGCAGTCTGGGGATCAGAAACTCCTGGGTAGCGTCTGAGCACTCGTTCAGACGCTGCCCGGCATTAGATATGCGCATGCGCATATAATCCCAAAATCCCGGGATTGGAAGATCCAATCCCGGGATTCAAATCCCGGCGTTTTTTAGGCCAAATCCCGGGATCCCGCCGATCCCGGGATTGGCCACCCTACTGGGCAATAGCGGGCCTCCAGATGTTGAGGAACTACACATCCCAGCATGCCTTGTATCAGTTTCAGCATGGCCACATAGCAAAACTAATGCAAAGCATCCTGGTATGTGTAGTTCCTCAACATCTGGAGGGCCGCAATTGCCCAGCCATGCTCTATGGGGTTCTATATAGTTTTTGACATGCCTAAGGTCAGCACTGATGGAAGGTCGACACCAGCATTAGGCTGACAATGGCTAGGTCAACAGTCAAAATGTCAACATGGGTTTTTCACTTTTTTTTTGTCCCGAATGTCAACATGGCCGATATGGATGCCATATTTTTGCGCCGCATCCTCTCGCATGGCTTGCTGCACTCGCCATGCTTCCAGCGTGGTGCCTCGCTAAGCTCGGCACACTATTCTATCATCCCTCCGCGCCCTAGTGAATGGTAAGGCGTGAAACACCGGCCTGTTGGCACAAGTCGGCTCAAAAATAAAAGTGAAGAACCAATGTTGACCTTTTGACTGTCCACCTAATGCCCATGTCGATCTTCCATCCATGTTGACCTATTTCATAGGTCTACCCAAGTCATGTGGACCTTCAGAGATGGACCCAATGCATGTCGACATTATATGTGTCGAACTAACAAGAGTATACTGTAGAAATCATACTGCATGTGTTTTTGTTCAACTCTGCCTTGTTACAACTCACATTAAGTGTATATATGTATCTGTAGTGCTCCTGTTTATTCTGTACTGTAGGAGTATTGGGAGGAGACTTTAAATGATTGAGAGTGTTGTCATAGGAACGATAGCCCCCACGCCTTTGCCTCGGACGCAGCACTGCACATAATAATAGTGTGGACCAATATACACTGTAGCAGCACTCTGGGCATCAGACCGGCCCCTGTAATGGGACTCCTCACTACAGCAGCACAGAACACTTCAGGACTGGGAAAGAGATCACATGACTTTACCTGTAATTTGATAACACAATGAACAAGGGTTGCAATGGCTCCCTGCAAGCTAGTTTCTCCGGCTTTGACATTTAATGGACTCATTATAATGTGGAAGATATATATTGCATTATGTGTGTGTACTCTGTAAAATCTATATACATTTATTCATGTGATTGGTCACTTGTTACGGGACTGCATAAGGACTGACGGAACTGCATTTAAAATCAACTTTGCCATTTATTTCCGGGACAAGCCACGTGGATATAGCTAGCCCATTGTATACTTCATTACAGTTATCCCAAAATGTGCTCGGTGAGTTCTTGTATTGCGTATTACACATGACGACCTTTTATGAAGTATGTTTAAAATAGTCACCATGGGGGAGATGTTTTAAGGTCTATAAAGAGAAGAAATGGAGAAGGTGCCAAAAGCAACCAATTTAGATTCTTCTTATTATATTACTAGCTAAAAGCCAAAATGATGGCTAATAAACTTTAAACTGTGACAGTTTTTACTTTCTATGACTGTTTTTAGCCCACAAACTCCCCACCCCCAGTCCCCATCTGCTCCTACCTCCAATCTCTGTCTTAACAGCTCCCTCTCCCCTTATCCAGCAAGTTTGAAATAAATCGGTGTCCCTGTAAAAATTGCTTTCACTTTCTGTTATGGCATCTTTTAGCACACAGAGGAGTCATTTGGTCTGTTGAGTTGCCTCTAGCGGTACTTCAGCTCATAGAGGTGAAGAGTAGTGAGCAACTTCTCCTCCACTAAAGTAGGGTTGATACATCTTCCCTTAGTCGAATACTAACCTATAATAAGAATTAGGGGGCACCTGCTCGGGAATCACAATTTGGAACTCTGTCACACAGTGAAATGAATATATTCATACACCCAATGTGTAGGTGTGTTGCAGAATAAGGTATGTACCTGCAGCGGTGCACTTGCTGGCATCTCCTGAGGCTACTGCCCGGACTCTGTACGGAGAGTAAGGAATATCATCACCACCATATTTAACGGCCACCTGATAGCGCCCCGTTTTGTCAGGAACGTATGATACAGCATAGGTTCCGTCTTTGTTGTCCAGGATTTCAGCCTTCTTCGGTTTACCTTCTTGGTCCTGGTAGTGATGGAGAAAAGGGTTAAAAGAAAATATAAAAAATGTACAACAGACAAAAAAAACAACTAAACTCTCATTAAAGACATCATACAGCTAAGGAAACAATACAAATCACAATGTTGTTCCAATAAAACAAACATCAGTGAGAATTACGGCTCCCTTGGAAGCCAAGGAATGGCCATCTTCGGTTACACAAGCATGCTTTGAGAAATCGGCCAGAGTATCGCTCTTTGTCCATCTAACCAAGTTTCTAGGAATATCCCCTCAGGCTCAGTTATGTTTTCCTTAAATTCCTAAACAAACATCAATGTTTCTTGGTTTAAGTGATTTGCACTTTGTAACTAACAAGGGGGAATAGTCATAAATCCCCTGCATCCTGTAATGTCGGACACTCAACTCTAGCAGAAACATCTCAGGCATCTGTTTTGTGGCAAAACGATGTCTACTAATAGTGTAACATTAACGTTAACAAAAACACCCATTTAGTTTGGGACATTAAGATATTTTTGTAAATATTTGCTTAGTTTTAAGTATATTTGAGAGTTTAATGTTTGCTTTCCTTTCTTTAGGGATTATGGTTAGACATGTATCTTCCAGGCTAGGAGCTAGATAAATGGTCCTCAAGAATAACTTTAGGGCTGTAAGCTGTGGCATAACAGCAAGGACTTCCAAGACGGTGCTTACAGAAATGCTGCAAGTGCCAGGAGTTACACCAGGAGTACAAAGTGAGTACAGGGAGAGTAATAAGGTGCTAAGAAGTTGGTATAGGGAGGAGGGTTAGGGGTAAATTTCTACTCTACTGCAGGGGTTGTACCTCATTGGGCAGGGAGCAGCACTGCTGGAGAGAAGATGGGTACAAGGTTAGAGCTAATGTTAGCTGAAACTGGGGGCTGTATGGTTCCACCAACAGTATCTGCTGCTCCAACTTTCCAGAGAGGGTGGCTATTTTGCCAGTACCTGGCCCTACACTTTCTGAAGGCATGCCTGGGTAAAGCTTCAAGCATATGTTTCATACATTCAGCTGCAAACACTTGCATTGAGACAAAATCTTAAAAATAAAAATATTAGGTAGTTTAGTTGCAAAATAAAATATTTCAGCATCCAAAATCCATACAACCATAACTTACAGTAATTTGGACAGAGAGAGCTCCCAACCCAGCATCTTTGGCATTAACTGCAAAGTCAACAGGAAGACTGGCCGGAACTCCTTGGGAGCTAAGACCTGGGCCGCTGGCAGTCACCTTGCTAGGATCGTAGGTCGGAAGTACCTTCACCTTGAAAGGACTGTATGGAAAATCAGACAAAAGTCATCATAACATGCACACTTTAGGGGGAGCACTGGGCCTGTGTTGGTTGCGCTCAAGGTTTCACGTCAAAAGACAAATCTATTACAACCCTGATAAAACAGGCCCCTTTCACACACACTGCCAGGCCCCGGGCAGCAAAACCCCGCACGGCCAATGACCACAGCCCGGCAGCCGTCCTTTCCAGCGGGGACATCTGGCTACAACCGGGCGGCCAGGCCGTGGCCGTCCCGTGTGAATGGACACAATCATGTCCATTATTAACTACTGTGTACAGCACGGCTTTTACCAGTGTGGTGTTGCGCCACCCGTAGTAGACATGTGGCCTGCTTTACTATAGCATATCCATTAGCAATCTATCTTACTGTTATTTCACAATAAGTGGCTTTGAAATAATTCTGTTCGAGGTCTGACACAAGCCCATAAAAGATACCAAAAAGGTCTTGGTTCCCCCAATGTACATTAGTCACATCTTCACCAACATGCCCAAGCATCTGCACTAGAATATGGATTTTGCAGCACTTGTACGGTATAATGTTTAACAGGATTCTGTTTATGGATGAAGAATAGGAGGGACAGTGAGGGAAGGTCAGGAGCAGGATTCATTGTCGCCAGTAATGTGGAGGTAATGAATCATTTATGAATGAATGTTAGAGACAGCCTGGTCACCTTACAACACATATTGAAGGTGGATAATTTGCTACCATAGAGGTTTGTGTACCTAAAAATACACTGTATACATCCAGCCTGGAAGGACGGACTCCATTTGTCTGTATGCATCGCAGAACAGGAGAAATATCCCCAAATAAGTGAATTTCTTCTGTATCACTATATATATGAGATTGCAGAAGTATAATATAATCATATATTCTACCCACAATATATACAATAACAGCACAGTAGGGTGGACAATCCCAGGATCAGGATAGGCAGAATCCTGGGATTTAGGCCCAAAATTGCCGGGATCAGTTTGCTCATGTGCTTTTGACATATTAATGCGTTTGGCTCAGATGCTGCCCAGCAGCCAGGTTGTGTGGCTGCACAACATGAATTTAGGCCACGCTACGCAGCCACACACCTGCTCCCCCCCGTTCAGCCGCGTCCTCCCACCTGCTTGCTAAAGGACTGCTGAACAGCAGTTCCCAGTGGGGCTGGGTGTCTGGAGGCCAATCCCGGGATTGAGAGCTTTTCAATCCCGGGTTTAAAAAAAAAATTGCCTGGGGTGGCTTCACTAGGGTGCTGTGTGCCTTTACACATCAAGTACATGATATGTAGGTGGTCAAAGCTGGCGAGGCCCTAGTAAGTTGTTATATTTCATTGCTGCAATTAAAGAAGTGTTAGAACCTGGCATGACTCATTACTCATGCCCTTATATGGGCTACTTGTTCAGTAGATGGTATCGGTATGTGAACCAGACATAATTAAGTAGAGCCAGAAAATAATTTACCTCCTTGGAATCTCCTCATCTGCATACTGGACAGACACAGTGTACGGGCCTTCGACGGTAGGTGTGTAGGCCACCGTATGTGTTCCATCGCCATTATCCACTACGTCCACTGGTTCCACAACCCCTATAGATTGAGAGACACTTTTAGAACCAGGTTATTGAGCAGACTCATGTGCTGGGGTTTGCAGAAACTGACTCTAGTAACTTCATCCAATCCAACAAGGAGACTATAGGCCAATATTATTCAATATAAAATGGAAATCCTTTGGGTTGTCTCTAGGACAGGAAGATTCCTAAACACTACACGATACAGAATTTCTTGTTCTCCTTAGTTTCATTTGGGATTGCAATGCTCCAGGAAACTCAGTATATATAATATTTGCTAAGGTTTTCTAGAATAAAAAGTAGTTTCCAGTATAAATATAAAATGAACATTATTTTATTGGTATTAAAAGAAAATACTTGCATGTACGTTTTGACCACCTGCATTATTTGTGCACTTGGCCACGGAAGTTTCTCGTCCGCTATCGCAGAATAAAAAAGTTTCAAGAGACCGCCATTGTTCTGGATGAGCTCTGAGCGCGCAACCGGAAACCAACGGGGGGAGGCTGACATGCAATACGGGGAACCCTTATGCACAAGCAATACAGGGGCAAACTTACAGCTATTTCACTATGGCCCTTATTCAGATCTGATTGCAGTACAAATTTGTATGGAAATCGGCAAAACCATGTGCACTGCAGGTGGGGCAGATGTAACATGTGCTGAGAGAGTTACATTTGGGTGGGGTGTGTTAAAACTGAAATCTAAATTGCAGTGTAAAAATAATGCAGCCAGTATTTACCCTGCACAGAAACAAAATAACTCACACAAATCTAACTCTCTCTGCACATGTTACATCTGCCTCTCCTGCAGTGCAGCATGGTTTTGCCCATATTCCAAATAAATTTGCACTGCGATCAGATCTGAATAAGGGCCTATGGGTGGAAACCACATTCTCATTCCTAGAAAAGGTGCCGGGGGAGAGTCCCTTTAAAACAATAGACAGAAATGATGGAAATGAGAGTTCAGTTGATGCAGGCGTAAGAGACAATAATACTGGGACTATCACTGTAGTTGTAATTGGAAATTGAGTTGAATGATCTGGGTGATTCTGCATTTTGTGTTTGGCCCAGGGTTATGCAGTCAGTTAGTGCAGTCCTCAGTATTATTAAGGTGCTTTTCCTGTATGATGTACATATCGGAATAATTTATCAGGAGCAAATCAAGAGCCAAGTCATTATTTCAGAGAGAAGCTAGAAGAAGCCCGCATGCCACCCAGTTATGATTATGTAACCAGCAGCAAGCTATCCTAGATTACATACACATCTCATTAGGATTTGCAAACTCAGAAGATGCAGCAAGCACACTCAGCAATGTAATGATAAAGTACGTATAAAGGTGCCCATACCATAGCTGCCTACCGTCCTGCATTCTGCAGGAGACTCCCTGAAATAGCAGAAATCTCCCTTTCTCCCTCATTAGTCTAGCAATCTCCCTCATTCAACCTTGCCCACATTACACTGTTACATTTTTTGGGGGGAAAAGGAATGAGAGATAGATACATTTACATTGAATCATCAGCGCCATTTCCCAGCACTTTACCAAGTACAGTATCTCCAACTAACTGCTTTGGGCTCATCTACATTTGGATAGAAGTCATTTTAAAAGATTCATCTCAAATGTAGCAGTTTACACCCACGCTTCTAGGTGCCACGTTCACAAGCTCTTCTCACAATCTCTCCATATATGGAGCTAGACACACCCTTTAGGAGGAGCATGACACGCCCTCAATGGGGCGCTTGGCAAATTTCTACTGCCAACTATAATCTCCCTGAAACTAGTTTTCAAAAGTAGGCAAGTATGGCCCATACACGGTACAATATTCCCATACAGTACGTTTTGAACTAGATCACATCGCATGCGATGCGTTCAGGACCTAGTTCAAAAAGCACAGGCTGCACAGACTTTATATGCTGTGCGATGGGATGCCCGCCGGAACGCGCATTGCATCGCACAACACCCTCCCACCATGTATGGGCACCTTAAGTTTAGAAACTCCCCTGCATACTGTATTTATCTGTATTAAGCTGGTTGCAATAAATTGTGACTCAGATCTATTTCATTATTTGCCAATTTAAACCCCATCAACTCTACAGACGTGGACGGTATCTATCTATGTCAGTTGAGAGCACAAATGTATTGACCGTACTATTTTCATTTTGTTCCAAGAGGGTGAGATGTCCAGAGGTTAAGGGCCATTTATAATCGGAGGCTTGTTTAGCAACACATGAGGAACCAAGGCAACTTATTGATTGCACCATGGCAGTGAGGTGTTCCATTGGCTTAACGTGATTGCAAAACACCAGGATCAATGAGTAACCTTGTCTTTATCTGACTGCTCCTATTCTGCGCTGAATCACCATGGAGATAAGAGCTTTCACACTTTAAAGTCAAACTATGACCCAACGTAAGTAGTGACAAAGGCGTTCAATCTGCCAAAATGGTAGCCACACCTAGTCTAATCAAATCGTATTGGGTAAGATGAGGGCTGAGTCCAAATACAATTGTCAGATAATTTGGCAGAATTGTCTGACCAAAATTGTATTGTGCAGACAGTTTGAGGCTGAGAGCTAGACTTTGACAGAAATATGGTAGCAAGCAGCTTCTATTTGATATACAAGAAATTTAAAAAGGATTGTCCCTATTATAGAAGAAACAAACATAATGGAGATAAACACATTTTATAATAGGAAACTTTATATTAACAATGGTACTAGGCCCTACTATTAACAAGGGTACTAGGCCATTACTGTTGCTAACTGCTTGTTGCTCATCTGGTCCAGCAAAGAAACAGCACCTTATGGGGCCTACACTTTTGAAGCGACAGAGTCATTAGCTCGACACAAGCATTAGGTTGACCTGGGGAACGTCGACATGGGGGTTTCCCCCATTTTTTGACCCGAATGTCGACACAGTCGACATGGACATTGAAACGTAGCACCACGTCCCATTGCACAGTGGTTGATAAATACTTCCCTAGTGGATGGTAGGGCATAAAATACCGCCTGTCTGCACATGTCGGCTCAAAAAAAGGGGGAAAAACCCCATGTCGACCTTTGACTGTCGACCTTCCATATAACGACCTAATGCTTGTGTCGATCTAATGACCCTGTCCACCTAACCCATGTCGACCCAATGCTTGTAGACCTAGTGCCCATATCCCAAGCTGGGAACCATCACTTATAACAGTATAACAGCAGAACTTTCTACTTTTAAAAATCTGCTCATATAAAACTTGCTAACTTGGCAAATGCAGAGAACCAGCACACTTTCCACACGGCCCGGGACTTCAAAAGGTCAATTTGCACCAGTTTTTAAACCAAGTTTCACATTCCCCTGTGGTATCAAACATTTATTCTCACTTTCCAATCTTGTACTCTTGTTAAAATGTGCACACAAGGGCTCGATTGTTCCATGTTCACTACAGTAATCATCTGTAGAATACTTGTCAGTGGACACTATTCAACAGGATAGCCTGCTGCATCTCAGGTGCGTTCCCACGGGGTCTGTAACACAAGCCAAATTGCCTGCACAGAGAACTGTGTCTACTGTTGTAGATCAAGGCTGTGACCAGTTTGTCTTCACACAGACTAGTAAAACGGAGCTTATTTAGGGGGAGGTTGGTGGTGGAGGGGGTGGTCAATATTGAAGTATCCCAGCGCTGCTGACAGGCAAGAATACCATTAGCTGCTCCATGCTTTAGATTTAGGGTAAAAGTACTGTATTAAGCATTGGAGAGTGATAAAGTGGAGAGGGATAGAGAGGGAGATGTACTACGCATTGGGGAGAGATACAGTGAACAAACGTACTGTACCAGCCAATCAGCTCCTTACTGTCTTGTTAAAGGTTGTTTAAAATATGGCAGTTAGAAGCTGGTTGGTAGTTTCTCTCCACTTTATCATGCTCTGATTCTTAGAAACTATATATATATATATATATATATATATATATATATATAAATATATAAAAGGTTAAATACTCCTCACCTCTATGAGGTGAAGTACCGCCACTGACCACTAGAGGCCAATTGACGGACCAAATTACTTCTTTGTATGCTAAAATATGTCATAACAGAAAGTGAAAGCATATTTAGCAGGGACACGGATCTGTTTCAAACATGCTGGATATCAAGACAGAGTTTGGAGGGAGGAGCAGATAGGGACTGGGGGTGGGGTGGAGAGTTTTGGGGCTAAAAACTGTCACAGCTCAAAATGAAAGTAAAAACTGTCACAGCTCAAAGTTGAAGTACATTGCAGAAGCCGAGCTTTTAACTAGTACAATAATAATGCTATTGATGGAAACTTTGGGGGTATTAAATCTGTGTCCCTATTTCCGCCAGTGGAAATAGCGGGACTCGCCTATTCAATGTGGCAGTTTCCAACAGCAGTGAAGGCTTTCAGAGTCGGCTTTTTTTTTTTTTTTAAGTCAAATCTGAATTGTCGGAAACGGACGATAATTGTCAAATTCACAGCAGATTCCGGCAATTTAGCGACCATTTCCAACAAAACGCGGCCGTTCCGGCACTTGACAGTCAGAACAATGAAAACAGACTGTCGGATTACAGTCAGAACGGGTCAAAAACAAACGTGAATCCGACTGTCGGGAACATCCAGACAGTCAGATTTACTGTAAGCCGGTAATAATGGAAACTGCCTTTTGAAATATGCTAGATTAGTTTTGTATAATTAGAATGTAGATTTATCACAAACAGTGGAAGTAGCCATTATTTGGGCAAAATTTATTTAGACAGCAATTCAATTTCACAGAAGCTACTGATGAGTGGGATTTTATATGGTGCAATGTGAATGTTAGCGGTGCTCGTTAAATTACACAGCTGTGTGAGGGTAACGGTGCCAATTAAAATTGCGCTGTCACTGTCAGTTATTGTGTATCTGGCATAATTAGTTACCTAGGGCCAATTACTTGGCAAGAGCCGGTTACAGACATGAGAACGCACCTTTTTAAAATTTATAGAAAATCATTTCTAGACCAGTGAATATTGGAAGATTTAAAGTGGTAAAGAAACAATGATTCCGAGCCTAGGAAAGTAACCAGACAAGATAAATAGATAAATCATGGACTGATTGCAATCCCCCTTTTCCTGGAGCAGATGACATAGTCCAAACCTGGCTCGTTTGCATCTCGCTTGAAGTCACCCTTAAAGAAATTTGAAATGGCTCTCATCGGGCTCCGTTTGGTAAGGGAGACTGCGTCCTCCGCTAGAAATAAATACGGTTATATGCGCCTCACGGAACAACATTAATATTCATAATGGACCTGGAACACTTGGACCTCATTGTCTAGTTAACACAGAGAAACTCATTCTGATGAAGCCATATAGGGCCACATGCATCAAGCTTCAAAAAGTGATAAAGAGCTAGCCATTCAGCTCCCAACTGCCATTTTACAGGCTGGGTTTAAAAAAATGACAAGTGGTAGCTGATTGGCTGCTTGCTTATCACTCTCCTCATCACTTTTTTGTAAGTTGATACATCTGGCCCATAAAGCCTGGCATTTTTACAGCTATCCCTCCCTAATATACCTTATCTAGTATTGCTATAAACTAGACTGCGTGTCATGGAAGATGTCCCTCCCAGGTACCTACAGTACCATAAATATACCTCTAATAGCAGTCTCAATAAGCAAAGGGTCAGCACTGACATACAGTAGGATTGGTCATGGTCCATAATGAAGGACAAGGAACATCCAAGTGCAAAATGAGATGAACATTACGTCCAAAACAAAGAGGCCTCTAGAGTTATCACAGCTTTATTTAATGCCAAATATATGTATAGTTGATATAAACATTTCAACATTAAATTATCATCATAACCTTCCGATTTTTCTTACTCTCAAACTCCTGTACACAAACCATACATAACATGTGCCAGACTATATTATAAAAATATTATACACACATCACATACACATCAGAGTATCACATATAAAGCTGTACCTAAAAAATATAAAGTCTAAGCACTAAGCCTTGAAGAGATATAAAGTGGATGTGGATAAGTACCAACCAATCAGCTCCTAACTGCCATGTTACAGGCTGTGTCTCCATACACTTTATCACTCTCCAAGAGCTTAGTACATAGACCCCTCAAATTGTTAATACATTAAGTTCAACAGACTTCATGTTCCAAGTGTGAAGTCAGTGGTACCATGAGAAGTGGCATACTGTACACGCAATAGGCAATACCTCCCTTTCATTGTCATGCTGAGTCTGCCCAATGGCCCATTGTGTACTGGAAGAACCCTGGGGGGGGGGGGCTGGTGCAGATCATCCTCTAGACTAGCCTATCACATCTGGTTGGCCAAGGAATTGTGTCACTATACTATACATAAAATGTAATTGCAGAAGTTAAACTAAAGAAGGAAACCATAATTGGTGCCTTACAGTATAACATATTGGGAGTGGACACTTTATATAGTGGTTTCCAGAAGTGGCCAAGAGACAAGTAGATATTATTCCTAAATTACAACTGATCATTACTTGTATGGATTACATTTCTATGAAGATTGATGGACCAATATATTCCATGGATACTTAAACTATTCTACCAGATAATGGATTTGCCTGGATCCAGAATACTACGTTATTATTCTGTTGTCCCCAAGGTGTCTGCTACATTGAGTGTACTGTACTGTTGGCCAAACAATTGTTACATTTACATCTATACTATTATATGTAATAGTATAGGTCTTTTGGCATTTGTTGAGTTGGATGGGATGTCTAATATAATATGTGTAGAATATACTTTTAATTTACTAGTCTTATTTTAATATCTTCTGAGACTAGTCTCTAAGAACTTTGATTAGGGTCAAGACCATTGTGTTATTGATGTTCTGTTTCTACATGCCCATGTGTCACCAGGTTTGTAGCAGGCCTGGAGTGTGGCCAATGAGGCCATCGGAATGATCACAGCTGCACACATTTCAGGAGATGGATGTGCTGATCTCGTGGAAACTTATGACCTCTACAGTGTGCTACTAAGGAAGGGCAAGGTCATGATGATGTTAGGGATGGATATCAGCCAAGCGGGAAACCACAGGCAGACACTGATGACAATACTGATGAAAGCTTAATAGCTCTGCAAGCCTAATATTAGAATTGATACCAACTGTATTGGGAGAAACACGATTTGCAGAAATAATCTACTTGTGGCCATCGGTTTGTGATTACGCAAATACTGAAGGACACTCTTACCTCTTGGCCCAGCCACCACCACGTTAAGAGGAGCAACTCCAGCTTTGCCGGTGTCTACTGTAAACTGTTGGGGAACTTTTGCCCGAACAGCATTTCCCAGCCCGCTGCCAGCTACCTTCACTTTGCTGGGATCTACAACATCTTTTGCAGGTACCTTGAACGGACTTCCTATAACATGACAAAAAGGAAGAAACCTTTAAATTGGTCACAAATTTCCCCACACAACCATGCAGGTACCTACTGTAGTAAGATTATTGCTATACCTCTAATGAAAACTTGAGTCCAGACTACAATATTTGAAGGACACCTCATGATATACATTTTCTAAAATACACAATTTCATCAAAAGTAATGGGACATATGTACAAAGCCTTGGTAAGAGATAAAAAAGAATACATAAAATTACCAATAAGCTTCTAGCTGCCATGGTACATGCTGAAAAATGACTGGTTGATTGGGACTTTATTTCTCGCCAAGATTTAGAACATGGCCGCTATGTAGCATTGTATTAGCGTTGCAAAGCGGCAATTTGGTCATCATTAGGATTCTGGAGCTTGCTGGTTTGAGAGGGGTGGACCTTTGCAAGTGAACTGAATGCCCATAAAATACAATTCAACTTCCAGAGAGTATATTAGACTGAGCCACGAGCCAGGTAGGCCCAGCAATAACCAAGTTTACTGTGGCAGTCTAAGGGGGTATCACTCTGATATCCCTGGTCCTACATTTGTGCATCAGACAAACCATTCGGATCATTTCAGCACAGAAAGTTTGCAAAATTGTCATTCAAACTATGGCCATTTCCAAGCAAACAATGAACGGCAGGTGGGGCAGATGTAACATGTGCAGTGAGTTCGATTTGGGTGGGGTATGCACAAACTGAAAATTAAACATTTGTGGGTTACATGCAAAAGCAACCAGTATTTACCCTGCACAGAAACAATATAACCCACTAAAATGTAAATCTCTCTGTGCATGTTACATCTGCTGCACCACCTGCAGTGCAACATGGGTTTGCCCAACTATGTGCTGTTTGGCTTTGCTTGAAAACCTGAAATCAGGCCCTATGCCTGCTAATTTACAGAAGTCAGTACTCCCCTCCTGACATGGCAATCCGCTGCAGAGGAATAAAAGATGACATACAGGATATACTGTACGTCGTTAAGTATGAATGTACCTGTCATTACTGGTATATTATTCAAATATATCATTTCCAGCACAATATAAACTTCACCCCCTCTATGCGCCGGGACATTAAGGCATATAGAAAAGGAATAGGTTACATATAAAGTGAAATAACACATATTACATTTAATTATACTGTATTTGCTCCATTTTAAAAATACTGACATTACAGTAATATAGATGATCTACCATCAAATATAATTAAGTTAACACAAAGCCTATACTTTATACTGTATTGGGATATCCTATATCTATTTACAGCAAGACAGACTGCATTAAGTTTAGTTACTGGAAGCTTATTTTACCTGGAATATGCTCTGAGTCATATGTAATATTCACATCATACTCTCCTGGGGCAAATGGGGTGTATTCAACACTGCAGCTTCCATCCTTATTGTCCTTACAAGACATTTTGGATTCTGACGGACCCTCGACTGTAATCCCCAGACCCCCAATTCCAGCACCTCTGCAATAAGACAGTTAACAGGTCATTTAAGCAAAAATAGCTTAAACTCAATATCTACCAGCCTAGCATAAGGCAACAAGTTCATGTACAGTTTAATGGCCTATTGCTCCACTATAATAAGATCACCACTCTGCAAACTACACACAACAAAGTATCGCACAGAAAATTGTTGTCCAGTAATGCAATTGGAATGATGGATTCAATACAATGCTATATCCCAGACAAAACACAGCACAATAAAAAACTTTCCAAAGAAACGTGTGGTCAAAGTGATGCATTGTGGGAGCACTGTAAGCCATATTTATTTAGTCAGCATTAGTAAGTTAACTGAACAGTAAAGTATGTATTTTTTTTATAATTCATGAATAAAACATAAATGAAAGTATAATAATATATATTTGAATAAGACGCCACACGTGTTTCACAGCGCCGTACAAAGGAACGGTACAGGGAGACAAAACCTAACATAACAGTAAGTAAATAACAAAAATATAGTACAGGTAAAAAGAGCGCCACCATTCAATACACATTACAGCTTAGAGGTAAGTAGTGAGGACGTGATCAACACACTACTAGGGCAGGCATTCCCAACCACGGTCCTCAAGGCACACCAACGGTGCAGGTTTTGTAGATATCCAGACTTGAGCACAGGTGACTTAATTAGTATCTGAGGGATTCTGATTAAACAATCTGTGCTGAAGCCTGGATATCACTAAAACCTGCACTGTTGGTGTGCCTTGAGGACCGTGGTTGGGAATGCCTGTACTAGGGGCTGGTGGCCAATGATGGAGATGAGGATGTGGACGAAGATGGTCACTGAGGTTTGAGTATAGGAGAGCTGTGAGTGAAATGTGAAGAGAAGTGGGCTTTGACAACAGGAGGGAAGAGGGCCCTACTCATTAGATTACAATCTAGTAGGAAGGGGAGACAGATTACATGAGGTGCAAGCAATTGGGAGGTGGCTTAATAGCAGGATGTAAGCAGGCAGAGATGGTCAAGGCATGAGGCAGGGGGTCAGAGGACTGGTCCTCCTACATAATTACTAAATTATATTAGTATTTATTGCATACATCTGGCTAAAGTTTACCATTTATACACATTAAACCATAGGGAGTGTGGTATGTTTTTGTGATATTCTGATGTATCCGGATACAGCAATTAGAAGAGTGCCACCTGTGGGAGATTTTGTAAGATAGCAAAAATAGTATGTGACTTGTGGCCTCTTGATTACTGTGGATCATGAAGTGGTTTCATTGCGCTCCTGATGGGCTGGATAATATGTTGTGTTAATGACGCCTTAAGGCTCATCTCTGATTATTTATTAGAGAATATACTTGAGTTTTTGAAGCAGAGGTACAATGCAGTGGGGCCTATTTTAGCATGTATGCAATGCAGTTCATTTACTTTCCTTTTTAATATATGGTAACATGGAGGTTGATGATTTTGTACCTTGTTATTACAGAGAAGGCATTTGGTTTGTTAGTGAGAGCCTCCTGAAGTCCAGGTCCTTGAGCCTTTACCCGAGAGGGAAAACAGCCTTCCGTCACTCCAACATTAAATGGACTTTTCGGTACAGGTTCATCATCATACGTCACCTTCACAGAATGGACACCTTAAGAACACAATAACTTTATATTAGAACTTCGATCCATAACACGCACTATACCTACAGCAACCATTGTAGCCAAATACAGGACAATCAGCTCAGCCTCAGCTCAGTAATGAAGATATGGGAACCTGCTCTCCACTGTGTTAATCAAACGTCACAATGTTTATTTACAGTATTTGAAAAATACATCAACGTTTCAGACAGCCAGGTACCTTTCCTCAGTGAAGGCACTTGGAAGCCCAGAACATTGCTGTACGATATATTTCAAGTGCTCTAAGTAAACACTTTGATGTTTGAATCGGAACTTGGAGTGCAGTTTTCCATATCTTACACTGCATCTATCCTGGCTCCCTTCATAAAACACTGGAGTGTCCATTTTCTCTATAGCTACTTGTATACACAGATGTAGCCATGCTCTGTTTCCCAGTGATGCATCCTATTCACAGCATAGCTGGCAAGACTAGTGTGCCCATGTCCACATGCATGTTTCGACCTTGCACCTCTATACCAAAGGGGAAACCGCTTGCTCCCCATAAGGCTCTGGAGTACATTAGCATGCAGCCTTAAGTTATAGAAGTTCCCTGCTGTAATCAGGGAGCAGCTTGGAAGAGACTGTGTGGGTGTCAGGCAGCCAGTGAGAGCTGAGAGTGGGGGAAGTGGTTTGGGCCCTCTACCAAGCTGTCTACTCAGGTTGTGCAATAATGATAAAGTAGAGGACATCCATAATAGACATTTGAGTTTTAGTAGCCCATTGCCCAGAATGAAAGGTGTAATCCAAGTAGATGCACATTCAAGTTGGGCATTGAACTCTGGAAGAAAAAATATGAGTTACATGAGTTAAGCCAATAAATTAACTTTTTAAATATTGGACTATGCGTCATTGTCATTTCTCAGTTGTGGTTTCCTACTTCACAGACATAAAATTTCTGTAACCACAAAGTAAAGAACCAAAAAAAAACAGAACTGGGATTAGAATAAAAAATGTGGTTTGAGGTTATGAAACTAAAAAAAGAAATAAAAATTATTATTATTATTAATACACTTAAGTAGCTTCTAAGTTATACATGGGGCGTGTGTGTGTGTGCGGGGGGGGGGGGGGGATGGATCACATTCTCGCGATGCTTAATGATGAGAATATGACACTGAACAAGTGGGCAGATGTATTAAACCAGGCAAAGAGATGAACTGGAGATAAGGTGGAAGGAGATCACGCACCAGCCAATGAACTTCCAACTGTCATATTTCAAACACAGCTGATTGGCCGGTGCGTTATCTCCTTCCACTTTATCTCCAGTTTATCTCTTCACCAATCTTAATACATCTGCCCCAGTAGTCGGTGGGACTATGTTGATGCACTCCTCTTCCAAACCATGGGTTAGTCGATGGTGCCCCGGTAGCTACAGTACTTTGCTCTCTTGGGAGTCCAGTAAAGCTTCTGGAAATTCAGACATTCAGGGTATGTAGTCAATGGGGGTTATTCTGGTTGATGCGCAGTAGGGCTGTGTTTGCACGGGGACATATGTTTCTGTACTGCACATGTGCATACACAGGGTGTGTGCACCCATGGCGAACAGACTGTTCGCTGGTTGCACGCACCCAGGACAGCAGGCAGGGGGTGAAAAGGGGCGTGGGGCAGCATGTGGCACCATTAGCATATGGGAATGTCCAATGTTTCATGGGTGTTCCCATGAGAACGCTGGACATTATTATGCTAATGAGGCCAAGACAAAGGTATGGGGGATGGGCAGCTGACATCACGGGATGTCGCTGACCATCGAATGATGTGGGCGGATCCCACAAGGCTGCAAATGGATGTTACTGTGTACCATCCATTCGCAGGCCCTGCAAGCTAATCACCCTTATGAATGGATGGCGCCAGCCAACCATTCGCAAGGCGGGGTTTGGTGGACTCACAAGGCTGCAAATTTGCAGCCTTGCAAATCAACCAGAATAACCCCCAATATGTTCTGCATAGGGATACTGTGCATACTCATATGTCAATTCCATTACGTAGGGCAACCGGAAATAACAGAGCCACCAAATCACTTATTGCAATGGTTGTAAAAGAACAGGTCTAACATATTTAAGTCTGTATAGAAAGTTCCCGGAGCTTCACAACGTCTGGGACAAGGTTTTCGTTTTCCTAAACCACACTTATGAAATATATGCTTTGACTATAGATATTTCCCATGCAAAGTCTCCCTGTCTGCAAAATCTGACCCTTGACTATTTTATTTTGCCCCTTGAGCCTGCTTCCCATACAGAGGCATGATCCCCAGGGTATCTGTGCCAGTTACCAGTCTTTGCCTCTGGTGCTATGTTACTGGCGAACTCCAATAAAGAGGTTCTGCAGCAGGCATACTCTATTTCATAAAAACACGATCCACTTATTTTCAACCATTATATAGTCTATGGTGTTAGAGGTTACCTTTTTCAAAGGGTGTGTACTCCACGTCATATGTGCCATCATCGTTATCTTTGATTAGACAATCTGTGGATGCCCCAGATGGATTGGTGATTTTGGACTTGATGTGGTTTCCCCCAGTCCGTGACAGAGATCGAGCGTCCACCGTAAAATTGGTTGTAGCTTCTCTGAAAACACCTGCAAAAGAGCATGGTTCCATAACACATTGATACAATATCGCTCTATCTATTTAAAAGAGAAGCAGAAATAATCTATGTATAGTATAGTTGTTCCAAACCATATTTTAACAAAAGTCAGAAAAATAAACCACTAGGCAGAACCAGATTAATTTAGGAGTGATTATTATTATTCAATGTGCTGTTACATCTGTTCCAAGCATGCTAGCCAGGAGACCACATATTTCATAATCACGGACAGTGTAATGATCAGCATTACTGCCTCACAGCACTGAGGTCATGGGTTCGAATCCCATCAAGGACCTAACTGTGTGGAGTTTGTATAGTCTCTCTGTGCTTGCATGGGTTTACTCTGGGTACTCCGGTTTCCTCCAACATTACAAAAATATACTGGTAGGTTAATTGACTTCCAACAAAATTAACCCAAGAATGAATGTGTGTGCGTGTACATGTGGTAGGGAATATAAATGTCCAACTATTTTTTGTAAAGCGCTGCAGAATATGGGGGGGATGCTCTAACATCCGCGCCCCCTTACCGCTGCCCATCGTCGGCTACCGAAACATAATTATTGCATATGATCTAACATATGCGATAATTATGACAAAAGACAGCTCTTGCGTTAAGAGCTGTCTTTTGCGGTGACCCAGCGATGAGCGGTGGGTCCCGGCGGCTCCCCCCTCCCTCTCTTATCCAGCCTGGATGCTGCTGCTGCAGGGGGGGCTGGGCTCTCCTCCTCCTCCCTGCACCCGGAAGAGGATCACAGTGCAGGGAGGAGGAGGTCACAGGTCCGGGCAGCACAGCTTGGTCGCGTTAGAAGCCCACAGGCTTCTATGGGGCATCGCCAGATATCACCAGCCAATCAGCTCCTGACTGTTCCTTTTTAAACCAAGCCTGTAACTTAACAGTCAGGAGCTGATTGGCCGGTGATAAAGCACCAGGCACTTTATCACTTCTCCTCCCTTATCACTGCTTCATACATCTACCCCTAAATTCCTTTCTCATACCACTCTGTGCATTCATCAACTGCATTTCTGTTAAATTTAAGGTTAAGATGCAGTTGTATTATTTATCAGAGTAAGTGATACATGTAGCCAAGCAGTATGACATTATCTTACCATTGTCTTCTACTCCAGGTCCAAATACTTTGATTTTACTGGTGTCCACCGATGGGTCAATCTTAACCCTGGAAGGAAATTTCGGCACTTGTTCACCTCCATATTTCATAGACAATGTATACATGCCAGCAAACACTGGGTGGTAGGTAACGGCATGAGTTCCATCACTGTTATCCTGGATGTAAACCTCTGCTTTGGAACCAGAATCAGACACTGCTTCCATTGTCAGAACTCCAGGACCCGCTTGTGAACAGTCCACATGAACCAAGCCAGCCTCCCCTACTTTGCCATGCTCTAAGCCGGGACCTTTGGCGATGACTTTTGTAGGATCAAAGGGCATTTCAATGTCGGCTTGGAAGGGGGAACCAGGAATATGAGTCTCTTCAAAAAGGATATTGACAAAGTATTCCCCAGGTGTGGTAGGTAGGTAGGAGACGGAACACGTGCCATCGCCATTGTCGGAACATTCAATTTTGGCTTCACAGGGACCTTCAACAGTTAGGCCCAAACCTCCAGTGCCTGCTCCTTTAGTGTCAATGGTGAATTCTGCAGCCTGCCCAACAAGCCCACCTTTCAGGCCCGGCCCATACGCTTTAACCTAAGGGAGTAAAAACATTCAGGTTTTACAGAAAGTTCTCAAACTAAATCTTTTTCCATTGGCTAAGTCTTCAGTTACTGACTCTAACACACAGCATGAATAGTACTAAGAGCTGCTGAAGGTCAACCTTATGGGGAAAGAAAAACAACCTAAAAATAAATAAGGAAATGGAGGCCATTACACAGGAGTTTGCAGGGCAGCATTTCAGGTTTTGCTGCTAGACATTATTCTGTTCATAACTTTGCCTATATGTGGATTCAATATCTTTTTTTTTCAGATTTGTTGAGACTGTAAGGGCGATACTTGTTAAAAAAATAAAGTAATACTGGGTTTCCAATCTAGCCACTCAAGGCACCCCAACAGTCAGGTTTTAAGAATATCCATGTGTTGTGCACAAATAGTCTAACCCATTGGTTCTTAAACTCAGTCCCCAGGACACCAAACAGTGCATGTTTTCCAGGACATCTGACACAATCCCATGGGAAATAATTCCAACCAATCAGCTCCAGTCAGTTGTGTTTGTAAAAGGAGAGTTAGAAGCCGCTTAGTTGGTACATTATTTCCAAAGCGGAATGCCTTAAGGACCAGTTTGGGAACAACTGCCTTAATGGATCTGAGGATATTATGCATGATCTCCTTTGTCTTTGTGTTCATTGTATTATGGATGCCAAAATGACAGACTAACTAAATGGACAGCCTGCTGTGATAATCGTGATAAGCCACCATTTCATCCCTTCCTAGTAATCCTATCTGAAGTTATGCACTTTGCAAAGCTTTCACTTTTGATGGGCTTATTAACTCCATACATCAAGTGCGCAACTACCATTGGTGCAGGGAGTGCAGCTGCTATGGGGCCCACAGCTGAAAGGGGCCACTTTCCTTGTCAAAATGACATGCTATGTACATTTTACACCATTGGATGGTATATTGGAGCCCATACAAACTTTTGCAAGTAAACATATAAACACTTGGGGTGAAATGTAATAGGATGAGAGATTCAGAAAGAGAGAGATTTGGTAAGAAATCTCGAGGTTTTTTTTTAAAGCGGCAATCATTTACACCGCAAAATCAAACTGGTTTTGCAGTTTAAATGATTTCCGCTTTAAAAAAAAAACCTGGGGCGAAATGTAATAGGGTGCGATTTTTAGACATGTGCGATTTTTGGTCAAAAACGTCCGAAATCGCACATTTTCCGAAAATCGCACATTTAATAGGTTGAAAATCGCGGTAAAAAAAAATCGCACTTTTTACCGCGAAATCGCACTTCTGGAAGTTGCGATTTTTAGTCACATTTCAAATCGCATCCAGATGTTTTCCCATTATAAAGTATACAACTCGCAAATGTAATAGGGTGCAAATTTTGGTAAACGTTACCAAAAATCGCAAAAAAAATAGACCAGGTTCTGACAGGCGAATTTGACAGAACCATGCACAGATCATTGAGATCTGTGCATGGTCCTGTTAATAAAAATGTGTAAAAGTGTTTTTATAAAAAAAAAACGGCGTGGGGTCCCCCCTCCTAAGCATAACCAGCCCCGGGCTCATTGAGCCGGACCTGGTTCCAAAAATACGGGGGGACAAAAAATCTGGGGGTCCCCCGTATTTTGAAACCAGCACCGGGCTCCAACAGCCCACGGTGTCATGCCACAGCCGGGGGACACTTTTTATACAAGGTCCCCCGGCCAAAACATGAGCACCGTGGCTGGTCAGCCTTGGACGGGGTACCTGGAGGAGTGGGGACCCCCCCCAATAAAGGGGTCCCCCCCCCAGGCTTCACCCGTCCAGGGCTGAAGCCCGGGGCTGTCACCGGCGTCCGTGGCCAGTGGACGCCGGCCTGATAGGGTTAAATCGATCATACGTTACATTGCTTTATACCGGAGAACTACAAGTGCCAGCATGCGGGGCATTAATGAGCCCGCTGGGACTTGTAGTCCACCTGTAAAAAGAATGTTTATAAAAAACACACACAGAGAAGTAAAAGTTTATTACACACACACACCTCACTTTTACACCAGCGTTACTTACCATTCCTGGATCCAGCGCTGGTCTGGCTGCTTCACAGCCGGCTCCCCCCGCACTGACAGGCAGCGGGGAGAACCGGCTTTCTCCGTTGCCTCTAACAGCTTCTGTAGCGCTGTTCCAGCGCTACAGAGGCTGAGAGCGCGATTGGCCGATACATCTCCATGGAGACGCATAGCTCAGTCCTGATTGGCTGGGCTATGCGTCTCCATGGAGACGCATAGCTCAGCCAATCGCGCTCTCAGCCTCTGTAGCACTGGGACAGCGCTACAGAAGCTGTTAGAGGCAACGGAGAAAGCCGGTTCTCCCCGCTGCCTGTCAGTGCGGGGGGAGCCGGCTGTGAAGCAGCCAGACCAGCGCTGGATCCAGGAATGGTAAGTAACGCTGGTGTAAAAGTGAGGTGTGTGTGTGTAATAAACTTTTACTTCTCTGTGTGTGTGTTTTTTATAAACATTCTTTTTACAGGTGGACTACAAGTCCCAGCGGGCCCATTAATGCCCCGCATGCTGGCACTTGTAGTTCTCCGGTATAAAGCAATGTAACGTATGATCGATTTAACCCTATCAGGCCGGCGTCCACTGGCCACGGACGCCGGTGACAGCCCCAGGCTTCAGCCCTGGACGGGTGAAGCCTGGGGGGGGGGGCCCCTTTATTGGGGGGGGTCCCCACTCCTCCAGGTACCCCGTCCAAGGCTGACCAGCCACGGTGCTCATGTTTTGGCCGGGGGACTTTGTATAAAAAGTGTCCCCCGGCTGTGGCATGACACCGCGGGCTGTTGGAGCTCGGTGCTGGTTTCAAAATACGGGGGACCCCCAGATTTTTTGTCCCCCGTATTTTTGGAACCAGGACCGGTCCAAGAGTCCGGGGCTGGTTTCAGAAATACGGGGGACCCCTATGCTTTTTGTCCCCCGTATTTTTGGAATCAGGTCCGGCTCAATGAGCCCGGGGCTGGTTATGCTTAGGAGGGGGGACCCCACGCCGTTTTTTTTAAAACTTTTTTTTTTTGCACAAAATCGCATTTCTGAAAATGCGCACATTTTCATGACTAAAAATCGGCCGAAATCGCGGCAAATTGCATTTTTTGCCGCAAATTCACATCTCATCACATATGCGAATTCGCGGCAAAAAATGCGATTTTTAAAGGTGCGATTTGGTGTGATTTTTTTTTAGTCTAAAAAATCGCACCCTATTACATTTCGCCCCTGGAGATTTCTTACCAAATCTCTCACTTTCTGAATCTCTCATCCTATTACATTTCACCCAAAATATTATCTACCAACATATTATATATCCTGCTGCTATTTGGGGTCTTTTTTTCACATTGGTGGACATTTACATTATTACTGTTTTACTGGTATTTACATCTATAACTGAGAACCTACAACAAGATACAGTAGACTGACAAACACTGATATGATTCTGGGTTACCTTTGTAGGATCAGGCGGCAATGTGGCTTCCACTGTGTATGGACTTCCCGGCACTGGGTTCCCATCATAGTTCACCTCCACATCGTACACACCTTCCTCTTTGGGGATATATTTCACAGAGCTGGATTCTTTGCCAGGAACTGGCTCCACTAAGCACGGGACAGATTTCTTGCTGGGACTGGTCATTTTGACATCAAGTTTACCTTGTCCTCCAGCTCCCTTTGTGTCTATGGAGAACTCCTGGTCTTTACCAACTTCAACTCCTGAAAGAAGACGGACAGAGGTTTAATCAGAGACAACAGTGTACCTGCAGGGCGCTCTCATCAGTCAGATCCCCCCAGAGTACACTTTTTTGTAAAAGAAACCCACAAACACTTACTACTATCTAGTCCATTGATCTTGATCTTGCCGAGGTCCAAGGGAGCCGCCACCCCCACTGTAAACGGGCTTTTATGAATAGGGTCCCCTCCATAGTTCACGTCTACTTTGATCTTTCCCTAGAAAATACAGTTTTTATAATGGCTTAGTCCCGGACAAGAGACAATAGAAAATACATTGCATCACAGACAAACAGACACACATTGAAACATCTGTGTATTATTAATGGAAGTGCTAAGAACACAATTAAAAACTAATTCCCGGTAAAGTTAACACTGCACAAGCTAAAAACACTGGCACAAAGTAAACTGCAAAAAAAGGCAATAACCAAATCCTTACTTTCACATGATAAAGATTACAAAATCAATTTGGTTTCTGTCAGGGTGATTCCATTGTTTGTCACACCTTTGCGGGGCTGTGGTATAGTGTCCCGGCAGTCGGGACGGTCAGGATACCGACATCGGTATCCCGACTGCCGGTACTCCAACAGAGGGCCGAGCGCATTGGAGCCCCTTGCAGGCTTGCTGCACTCGCCACAGTTTATATTCTCCCTCTTTAGAGGTTGTGGACCCCCGCGAGCGAGAATAGCCCCTGTAAATTGGGATCCGGACTGTCAAAGATTTAACAGTTGGGATTCTGATGTCGGTGCAATGCCTGTCGGAATCCCAATTGGAGGTCATCCGGCACCCATTTGCAGAAGGGCCCTCTAGGGTAATGGAATGGTAGGGTGCCCATTTTTAGAGGTGTGGCCAGCCACCAGTGATGGTGTGGCTAGAGTCCTCATACCGACATGGCTAACCATTAAAGAAGTGCATGGTTTGTACCTTTTGATAAATATATATAGTAAATACTACTAGAGGCTGCATGATAATATCCATACGAATAACAGCAATGCACTGTAGTACTGTGCAATAGAATATAGCATGCGTATAATGTATAAATTAATTACACAATTTGGATCCTGAGCTATGGAGGAGGCAATGGGCCCTCTTGGCAGTGGGCCCCACCAGGGTTTTCCCCTTTGCCCCTGTAGGCCAGTCCGGCCCTGCTTATAGCAACCAACTCCCAGGGCCGGCGCCACCACTAGACAGCTTTAGGCATTTGCCTGGGGCCGGACACTGGAGGTCGGCATTTGGGAGCAGCTCCTCCCTCCCCCTTGGAGCCAGGTGAGCGGCGCCTGCATCAACCCCGTTCCTCGATCGGGGTCCGACTCGGCGGCGGCCGCATCTCCCTGCCACCTGTGCTTGGCGGCGGCAGCATCACTCCCCCTCCCCCCCGAGACTTGGTGGCGGCTTCTTAGATACTTTAGGAAACTTTTATTGACATGATTCATACACATTTTTCCTTTATATATATATATATATATATATATATATATATATATATATATATAAATATATATACATATATATATATATATATATATACACACACACATATATATATATATATATATATATATATATATATATACATACACACATATATATACATACACACATATATATATATATATATATATATACACACACACACACACACACACACACACACACACATATATATAATGTTTTTTATTAAAATTCCTCATAGCCACAATGTTTCTGGCCGGGCCTAGAGAAGGAGTCATGTTCTTGCTCCGTGCGAGCGCCGTAAGACCAGCCATACATCCTCAGAACGACGTCATCCAGGCCCGAAGACAACAGCAGCCCGCAAACTGCATTTCTTAGAGTTCTCTTACAAATTGCTGGCACACAGACAACATAACAAGCTTGTTTAGTATGGCTTGGCGCGTGTGCTACATGTTCTCTGACTATCTCCATGGCTGCCAATGAGCCTGAGTACACACACTGCTGAAATAGCTCAATTGTAACTCGCCAGATGCATTTTCCAGTCATATTTCTCCGGCTGAAGGTTTTATGTATGAAAAAAAAAAAAATGACAGACACCTATTTAATTGAGCTGTAATTAAGGAGAATTGAGCTGCCATATGATACTTTCTCCACGTCATCGGTTGTTAAAAATAACCAGAGCACTGCTGTGACCAGCACTAAGGACACGGCACGTCTACTGCTGTTATCTGGAATGATAAGACTTTCTTTTCCACATTTGGGGTTAAATCAGGGTAATTGGACACATCGGCATGAAGAGCTTTTGCCACGATAGATGTTCTGTACCATTTGATGTGAATGTTAGAAGCCTGATGGGATCACGGCTGTCAATCCCTGCCTACAGCCATGATCCTGGCCCCATTGAATCCCGCATAACGACAGGCGGGATTCAATGTCCCACCTGCCGATGGGCGCAAAGGGGGCGTGGCCGCAAAAACGGCCGTGGATTGTTGATCTGCGGCCTGGATAATGACAATCCACGGCCGTTATTGGCAGAACGGGACCGACAGCTTCTGAAGTCGGGTCCGTTCTGCCGTGATCCTGCATCAATGCTGTCGTTAATGACCGCATTGAATAGGGAGCCGCCGCTATTTCCCACGTTGGAAATAGCGGTGGCACATTGCATACCCCCCTTAATACCTTTGGACCAATGTTACAAATATTATTCCCATTAATGGGCTAGATTTTAGTGATCATCAACAATTTTGGTTGTGATCACCATCTATCTATCTATCTTAAAAAAATATACATATATACAAGGCTAACTACCACCTAGCCAAAAAAATTTGGTGCCGCCCTGTCCAGTAAAGTTAAGACCCTCCCAACCAGAGCCGGCCCTAGGCATAGACAAACTAGGCAATTGCCTAGGGCATCTGCCATGCCTAGGGGCATTCAAGCCTTCCTAGGGCTGTCTCTGCCTTGACAGCGGGCACTGACAGAGGTATATAGCAGGCTAGAGGGCTCCCCCTAAGCTCTGTCAGCAGTGCACCCTCCCCTGCCTGCTAGTGGTACCTGCGCTTCTTCAGCACGAGAGGGTTTTCAAAAGTGGGTGTGGCCACAGGGGGTCTGAGATTAGGCCACGCCCCAACATTGACTATGGGTCACTACGTGCTATGTGACTTTGGGTCACTATGGGCTATGTAATGTGACTATGGGTCACTACACTATGTCATGTGAATATGGGTCACTGTGCGCTGTGTAATGTGAGTATGGGTCACTACATGCTGTGTAATGTGAATATGGGTCACGTCACAGCCATTTTCCCAGTGATCA
This sequence comes from Crinia signifera, assembly GCF_055691185.1. Lineage (NCBI taxonomy): Eukaryota > Metazoa > Chordata > Amphibia > Anura > Myobatrachidae > Crinia > Crinia signifera. The sequence continues at coordinate 44,156,211 of NC_139224.1, read as the reverse complement.
TTACCGCCGGTCTGCCAGAGCGATGTTGAGGTGAGTAGAATGAAATGGGTGCAGGGTGTACAGTATGTGGGGCCCCCAGGAGACTGTGTGCGCTGCAAACCTTGAACCAGTGCCAGTGGATGGTGGGTGTTGCTGGCTGCTGCTGTGATCTCTTCTGCTGGGTTATGGATGCTGAATCAGAGGTGGAAATAGCGGCAATGCTAAAGGGGACCAGGCCAACTTTTGCCTAGGGCATCATATTGGCTAGGGCCGGCTCTGCTCCCAACCCTGACACTGCCTTCTCCAGAATCCTCAAAAACTGTCTGCTGTAAGGGGGTGGCCCTTTTTGTGAGGGACATTTTTCATTAGCAGCAAGAGGAGGGCTGACACTGCAGACACGTAGATCTGCAGGTCCCGGGAACGATAGACCCAGCAGACCATCGGCTCCCACGCGTACTCAGCGCCTCCCTGCCACCACACGGTCTGCGGGGGCTATTCACCACTAAAGGCCACTCAACAAGCCTAATTACTCCTTTGTAAAGCTCAAAGAGAAAGTAAAAACTGTCACAGCTCAAAGTGAAGGTACATTGCAGAAGCCATCAAATAAGAATTCTGTAATTAAAAATATTTACTTATTCTAAACTGCTTACTATCAAAGTGCACGGTTGCTGCTGCACCAAGGAAATCGCTATGATGTGGGTATCCGGTAGTTATACTGACAAGGATAAAAGAAGATATTTACGAAGTAGATGGAGATAAAATACCATCTCGTACCTGCCATGTAAATGACAGTTAGTAGCAGATTGTCTGGTACTTTATCTCTCTCCATAGCTTAGAACATATCCCCCTCCCACTCTCCAAGGTTTAGTATGTGTGCCTCACAGTCTTTTCCATCAGCATGCATTTAGGGGGTTATGCTGGTTGACTCGGTTTGTTCGCCCGGCATGCGAATGGGCCCCTCTCAGCTCTGCCCCCTGTAGCACCTGCACCCCATGTACCTTTTGTGGCTGTGCCCTGGAATATAGTTTTGCAGGCTTTTTTTGGTTTACAAAATGATCACCATTTTTTAACCCTCTGAGTGACATCTGTGAGAGATGTGAAAAATATCCGCTAAAAATGACGGTGTCTCTCATATTTGATATATAAATTCAAATAAAAAAAATTTGTGTAAAAAAAAAAAAAGTTTTATTTCCTATATAGGGTAAACATTATGATGAATAACAATTTTCACATCTATTTTGACAAATTCACTTGGCACTAAAAGCGGTCACACTTTATAATCACGATGACAAACAAACAAACCAGATGCCAACCACTTTGGGCAGGCAGCCTAGCATTATAAAATGTCCTTTTAAAAATATATGGCCTAATACAGACCTGATCACAAATGTAAACTGTGCAGAGAGAGTAGAGCTGGGTACACACTAATAGATTTAACTGCAGATCCATTTTAGCTAGAAAAGGCATTTTAGCTACAAACTGGCAAAATAACTTGCCCAGCTCCTTCAGAACAATTTCCCTCCAATTAACCAGTAATAAATCTGTCCTATATAGGACAAATTATTGTCTACACAATTCTGGAGGCAGTTTCTGGTTCTGGTGCAGTTAAAGCAGGATAATTATTCCTCTTTCTTATTGATCTGACTAAGAAGCTGGCCTCTTTATTACCCCTGAAATCACATTATACTGTACATACAAGTATTAATGTAGTTAACGGTCTGAGATTAGCAATGTCAGGTTATCAGGCTGAATATCATTGCACCCTTGCTGGATTCAGACAGGCTGAGTGGTTATCAGGCAAAGTGGTCGCCAATGAACCTTCATTGTGAACTTCTTAACCCTTTCAGGTCCAACGTCTCGTCAGGCTCAACAACCCAATGGTGAGCCACTTTATAATAAGAACATTAACATCGTTCAACATTCAGTGTAGACCATTTTTGAAAAAAAAAAATACAATTAATTTAAACAAGACTGTTTGAATTGCAAAAAAAAAAAATTTGGACTGCAAAAGGTTAAGCAGAAATTGAATAATTAGGTCCCATAAAAAAAAAAAAATTGGTTTCATGCCATAGCTTCTGTACTCCCTCTCTACTCTGATGAGCATGTATGCCCAGGAGGTACCTAGTTCCTAGAGAGGACCTCCTCTGGGCCCACAGCAGCAGCTTCCCCTGTAGGTCAGCCCAGTAGGTTATCCACTCTTCCTGTTGTAATCAAAAAGGAAGTTCTTAGAGGGACTGCTGGGCTTACATCACACAAAAAATAGCAGGAAAAATGTGGTATAGGGCGGGATGTATTAATATACATCGCCGCCCTTCGCCTGCCAGCCGCCGCGATGCTGCCGCATATGTACTAACATATGCGGTTAGCATCGGGTTGCGGTGACGGAGACCCCCGCGATACCTGTAATGTGGTGTGCGGGGGTCTCCGCCACATCCCGGCGGCTGTCAGTGTCCCCCTGCGTCTCCTCCTCCCCCCTGTGACACCTGCTGGGGGAGGAGGCGATCGATGGAGGACGGGAGGGGGAGGGGGAGGGGGGTTGCGCGGGCGGCGATAGAAGCCCATAGGCTTCTATAGGGCATCCTAGGGTACCCAGAGGGTGGCAATACCCTGCCAGGTGGAGCGGACGGCTAATGGTACATAGGAAAATGCGGTAAAACCCCCGTTTTTTTACGAATTTTCCCTTTAGTACATCCCGCCCTTAGTCAGACCGTTTGGTGTGTTTTACAGTTCCACATATTGGGGACACCAACAGATGCTGCAATATCTTGAAGTGAAGTATGGTTAGACAGCAGTAGCATAATAGACACACCCTTTATCTCAGAGAACAGTTATGCTGGGTACACACAAGATTATATGTCATCCGATGTGGCAGATCAGAGTGACATATGGGCACATAGTCTAGTGTGTACCCGCTATGTAACGGATGATGTGAGCTCCTGGGCATTGTCCGCTAGCTCCTCCATCAGCCCTACATGCAGGGCCATCAGAAGACTTTGCTAGCGAGGACATGCAGCTGAATGTAGTATAGCCGGCCCTGCCGGAATCAGCAAGTGTGCATGAACTCGCTGATACTGACTCAGACACCTGGTCCGATGCCGCCCTGGGTACTCATCGGCTTTACACACAAACCAAGAGCTTGCTTGAAATATCCTCTCCATTGTTGTAAATGTTTTCCATCAACCCAAATTACAGTCCTATAGGAGCTGTCATTAATTAACATGTTCTGCTTTGTTTATCTTTGCTGGCTTGTGGATCTTTTGCATATACAGTAATTATGGAACATTCCCATATTAAAAATATATATTTATTTTCTGTTCTATATTTCCCTAGAAAATATTCCGTTTGATGGAATTGGACCAAAGTCACATACACCACTGGGAATACTCAACGGCAGTGGCGGAACTCCCGGAGTCAATGGAGTCATCTGCCGCCGGGCGCCAGCCTTAAAGGGGGCACTGGCTCCATTGCCTCCTGGGAGTCCGGCCAGAGATTCCACAGCCCCTGTGAGGAAAAGTGCCCCACTCAATAGGTATGATGGTGGGTTGAACTGAAGTCGGAGACGCGGCCGTCAGGCAGTGTTACACTGAGCTAGCCCCAGCGCTAGAATAAGAATTTCAGGGGGTGGGGCGGCTACAGCGGCGGGGAGTGTGTGACAGCCGGAGTACTAATTAGACAATTGGAAGTTTCCAATTAGTTCAATTAGCATATAATAATTCACCTTCTGAAGCAGTGTGTTATTCCTTCAGCATTAGGATCTGGAACCCTGCAGCAGTGGTGAGTGTAATGAATGTGTGCGATTGTGTGACTCCCCCCACACACACATGCAGCGGCTGAAACTACATTTCTCAGCAATCCCCGAGCCTCCCAGCAGCCCCCACCCCAGTGCAAAGGTGGAGAGAAGACCACTGGCAGCCAAGAAAATGCCCTTTAAAAATGTTTTCTTTTCATTTGAACTCTCGCTGCAATGTTTTACAACGGGTATCTGGAGCACGCATAGGGGGGTATTAAATATTGGGTCACGGCTGTCGAGCTGGCCCAACAGCCGAGACCCTGTCTCGTTCTCGGTCTGCTCGACCAAGAATTTGCTGGCGGGATTCAATGTCCCACATGCAGCGGGACGAGAATGGGGCGTGGCCCGAACTGCGGCCGGGAAGAGGCGAGCTGCAGCCGGGAGTTCGTCAATTCCCAGCAGTTCTCGGCAGAACGAGCCCGACAGCTTGTGATGGCTGCGGGAGATTGAATACCCCTTATAACCTCAAGTTGTTTTTTTTTGTAAAGGGCAAAACCTTGCCCCCAATTGAATAGCCCCTATTTAATAGACTATATACAGCCAAAACAGAGGATAGGCATGAAGCTCCCATAGCAATAGCATCTAGCTATCCCTTTATAGAATGCAAAGAACACCGCGCATCAGAACAGAAGTAAGTAAATGACAATGATTTGACATCTTTCCCCTGATTTATTGGCCTGATGCTTCAAAATCACGGACTAGTGTATGGCCACCTTTATGTGTCTTAATAGGATTACATGGTTAGCTACTATTTTACTTTTGACAGAAAGTAAACAACCAATTTTGTATTGAGTTTGTTTTTTTAAGTTAAATATTTATAAAAAATTCAGAAACTCCTTCATTAAAAAAATAAATAAAAAATGTATGCAATATTTTAGAAATGGTAAAACGTTTAGGCATAAGGGTTTGGTGCATCAAGCAGAGAAGTGGGCAAGTGGAGAAGTTTCCCATAGCAACCAATAAGCTACTACCCATCATTTTATAGATTGTGCTTGCTCAAAGCTGATTGGTTGATCTGGGCAACGCCACTGGTGCTCTTCCCCACTCTTTTCAATGCTTGATGTATCAGCCCCGATGAACATTACTGAGCCAGCATTCCATTGTGTAGATACCTGCTGAATTGGTGTGTACCGGACGGTGTGGGAGTAATCGTAATTATCGATAATTTCAAAATCTTTAACAGCATCTCCTGGGGAGGGTCCATTGAAATGAACATCAACAGGGGCTTTTCCAGCACCTTTGGTAAAGACTGTAAAATGAGTGGGTTTTCCATTTTCCACACCTAGAAAGAAAATATAATAAGCATAATGTATTCACTTCAATCTGGGACGAAATTCTGTTTACAGGTAACTCTGGGGGAGAGTTCTAAAACATTGGCTAAAGTACCAATAAGCTACTAATGGTCCTTTTTCAAACCTAGGGCTAGATTCTCTAAGCTTCAAAAGTGGTACAATGGAGAGTGGTAAGCAGCCAGCCAATCAGCTCCTGCCTGACATGTCACAGACTGTTTGAAAAATGTCAGGAGCAGATGGACTGGTTGTTTATCACTCTCCATTTTTTTTTTTTTAGAAAAATATTTATTGTTTTTTCACAAAAATTACAAATTAGGAAAGAGTACAATTACTTGACATTGAAAATACAAATATATATAAGTAATATTCCTAAATAACAAATATATTTAAGTTTAATTTCAGATACAGAGAGAAATATTAAGTATCATTTCTAGATTACATCAAACACAGGGAAAAAAGGGTGAAGGAAATATGAGGTTGGGGGAATGACCAGACAAAATTTTAAAAGATTTTAGATCTTTAGGGTCTGTACTTATTCAACTTATTTTTCTATAAGCCAATATAAAATTTAAGAAAATAGGGGCACTTGATAATTGTCTAAATGAAAACCATGAAGTCGTTTCAAAAAGTTTATAGACGAATGTCTGTGTATCTCTATCCAAACTGTCAATGAATCCATTTCGTAGCAAATTTTTGCACCCCCTGTTCCACATCTGGTAAGGTGGCTCTTCGTTCAAAATACAAGATCTTAAGTAGCATATTTTTAACTGCAGATAATAAAGGTGCGCTTTCTTTAATCCAGTGTATGAGGATCTGCTTTTTGGCTATTACTAAAATGATGGAAATCACCGAAGTGATTCTTTTTTTTTCCCGGACCAAGGAGACAATCCTTAAAGTCAAGAAATAAACAAGCGTTAGGTTCTTTTCTGACTTTAATCCCAAATGTTTAAATTTATATATTCTACCACTTTATGCCAAAATCTTGAGACCTTGTTGCATGTCCAGAAATTATGAAACAAATCCGCCTTACTTATCTTACATTTAAGACAACAGACAGAATCTTCTGGAACCATATGTGCTCTCTGATTAGGCGCAATGTATGCCCTATGTATCACTCTCAGTTTTATCACTTTTGTAGCTTAGAGAATCTCGCCCCTAGTCTGTAACATGGCAGTTAGGAGCTGATTGGCTGGCATTAAAGCAGGAATGGGGTACCTTGGGCCCTCCAGCTGTTGATGAACTACACATCCCAGCATGCCCTACTACAATTTTGCTATTTGCCCATTCTAAAACTCATGCAGGACATGCTTGGATGTGTAGTTCTACGACAGCTGGAGAGAAGAAGGTTCCCCATCCCTGCATTAAAGAGATACCACAAAAAAAAAATTAGTCTGCGTGGGGGTTGCACTCAAAGAGGCACCTAACACAGCACACAAGCAGGAGGCACAGTGAGGCAGATGCCAGAATCTGTATTACACCGTGTACCAGGGGTGCATTGTGCTTCCCCTCCATTTATATTTACAGAACACAGGCACTACATAAGTGACTACAGCATACTGTAAAACTGTGCACCCTGGGGCTTGTGCTTCAGCACCCAACATATCTACTTCCAGACTGCTTAGTGTCGGAACCAATAATAAGAAGGAAGCCATATAACATTATCAGCTACATCACAGGACATCATCATCTGAACACAACTTACAGTAGCTGACTAGAATTTAGCTTGCAACAAATGGTTGAGAAGAATATGACAATCCAGTAAATATACCCCCAGTATAGTACACAAATGCCTTAGAATTTACATGACCTTACCAGATTTACTAAGCCCCGGACCTTCTGCCTTCACTTTGCTGGCATCATGTGAGGGCTCAACTCGGATTCTGAATGGGCTAGATGGAATTTCCTAACAAGAAAGAAGTCCAAAGTCTCAACGACAACTTCTCATTTATTGGTTGATAGAAAAATGATACATGTGAGCACTAAATATAACAAACCCCCCCCCACCCCCCCACCCCCGTGGTGATAGCAAATAGAGGAGTTAAGGTAAGAGGGAGGCTATGCCCCTTTACATCCATCACATCTCTCATTGGCTGACTGACAGTCCTTATCAGATACATAGTATAAAAGCATGCACACATATTAGGGGGAATGTAGTATATATAAGTATATATATATAATATATATACTACATAGTATGTAGTATATATAAGTGGACACACACATAATGGGTACATAGTAAATGCATCAAAGCTTAGAGCAATATAAATTACAAACCAATCAGCTTTCTGTAAAATGACAGGAGTTGATTGGTTGATACTTTATCCCTCTCCAAGCTTTTAGAAACATCCCCATTTTATAGTAAAGGACACTTATTAGAGTGTACAGAAGGACAGGGGGAATGGGAGCAACAGGGGTATGAAAAGAGGAGTCTGAAAGAACAGGGAAAGGTTAGAGAGGAATGACGGGGAAAATGAAAGGAGAGAGCGAGATTGAGATTTGCGGCAATGGGATGAGTGAGCATGTGAGTCACTCGCGCATCTCCGTCTCGGCAAACGGCGCAGCGAGATGGGTCAATAAGCGTTGTTCCATCTGTATATGTCATTTACAAAGTTTTTGGGATAAAAGTAGCCAATTAAATGAGCCTACCCACCAAACGTCAAAGTAACCTCACTGGGTAGATCCCAAAAATGATATGGTTTTACCTTGAATGGGGCAGTCACCCCCAAACCACCCCAGCACACCGCACAAATAAAACAATAGTAGTGAAATATAATAATATATTGTTATATTAGATACAGATGGAACCTCGCTAATCCATCCTGCAAGTGTCTTGTCTCGGCGTACTGCTCACTGAGAATGGGACACATGTGACCCCCCCATTTGCGGCAATGGGACACGCAAACATGCAAACAGAGCAATCTGACTTGCAATATAAATGCTATCCTTTTGTGTGGTGCCCTGGGGTGGTTTGGGGTGCCCTTTGCCCATGGGGTGAACCCATATAATGTAACGGAATGTCACAATAATGTTACCTTGACAGAGTAGAACATCCCATTATACGTACAGTAGCTAAGGTGTGCAGTCCAGACCACCTCCCCTCAATAGAATACACAGATATGCCAGCTTTGACAATAGTTCTATGGGATTGTGGCATAAAGAATCTAGAAACCTGCACAGTGTTGGCAGGGCAGGCGACAGGGGGGGTCAAAGGGGACACCTGTACAGGGCCCCAAGCTTGTGAGGGGCCCCTAAGTTCTGACGGCTGTAAGCATAGCTGTGGCAGTGCAGTGCCTAGAAATGGTTTATAAAGGCACCCGCCTGGGTTCCTGTAAGGGTACTTACAGTATTAGTGATTATTGTGTCTTTTGTAATAATAAAAAACACATTCAATATGCAGTATACTAAAAATATTCTGCTCAAGGGGGCGTGGTTAGGGGGCCCCAGAGATATCAGTGTACCGGGCCCCAAGATTTCTGTTGCCGGCCCTGAGTGTTGTAAATGACACAATACCATCTCTCACATATGTGCTATAGCAAAAGCACCACAAGGAGGTCTCAAAGGAGACCCGATGTCACGTCGCTATTGTTCTAAGTGACTCACTGTAGGTTGCTCACTTGGTAATGCCCAATGCACGCTGCACAGCAAGGTCATGTGAAACGCAAGCTTCCCTGAGAACACGCACTCACCTCTGCAGCGAAGAGAACTTTAATGGTGTACCGTCCTGCACCTGGGGGCATGTACTTAACGGTAAATGTGTCATTTGCATTGGGGATGATATCAAAATCAATGTCTTCTTCATCATTGGTGGCATTGGCATCACACTTAATTCCAACACTAACGTCACCTGAAATAAACAGTGCAGTCCTCAAACATGTGCGGGAAAGGGTATCCGGGATGATAGGTCCACGGTCAAACGGTCGACACCATATGGTCACATGCATCTGGTTGACATGGTCAAAATGTTTCAATGCTTGACATGTCAATGGTTGACACATATCTTTGGGGAGTTTCTAGCAGTTTTCAACTATTTGGGAATGGTAACCTGCGCAGAGTGCAGCAAAGGCACCATGCCCGAAAAACATGTCGAGCACAGCGAGCCTGAGAGGGACAATAAAAAAAACCTCATGTTGACCTTTCCACATGTCGACTATTTCCAGGTCGACCCTTTTCTCATGTCTATCTTGTGCAGGATGACCATTTTGGGTCGACGGTTGACCTTTTGAACCAAATCCTCGGAAAAAGGAATCAAAGTTCAATTGTTCAACATTATTTAATTTGGTACTTGTGTAGTATCACGGCGCCCATCGCATCGCATACCATTTGGCATGCGATGCGATGCGATATCGCGCAATGTTAACCAATGTCATACAATTTTTAAATTGTATGACATTGTATATGGCATGCAATGCCATACAATGCGATGGGATGCGATTTTAAATTGTATAAGCACCCTAATGGGTGCTTACAATGTTCAATGCAGCGCCACGCCACCCCCCCCACTATAAACGTGAACCCGAAGCGTGGCGAGCCCGCGCGTCCTACGACCTTTTCGTTAGGGTGCTTATACAATTTTTAATCGTATAGGGGGCAAAAATCGCATTGCATGCCATCGAAGCATCGTGCGATCAATATCAGGGGCACCGTGATAATACACAAGTACCTTTAATTTATATACACACACATCTATCTAATTATATTACTAGTAGATACTGTGTTTTTAATCAAATTGTATTAAAACTAAAAGTCACAGGTGACAACGGATTAAAAATAAAATTCAATATAAATGTCTGAGACAATCTGTAATGCAATCAGGAATGTGGGAAAAGCTTAATCACCATTGGTAACATCCTTTGAAGTGTACAGTAGCTAAGCTATCGAGGAGACAAGCATCCCATGTGTCACTGTGTGAAATGACTGGTTTTGTGTCAAACAAAGCTCTCACTACATGCGTTCCGTGATTGGAAATCCATCTTATTGTATATCAAGTCAATCATTGGTAAAACACTGTTACGGTCATTCTGAAATGTCCAGTACAATGGCATCTATTCATACTTCATGGTAAATAATATACGGGTTGTGGATTTGAAATACATGAAACTTCCTTTGAACACAAGGAGACACATTCACTGGCCAAATGATATAAAAGGTAAAAGGATTTCTATACATTGCCAATATCAAGTGCAACAGACGTTACATAGAGGAAGTACTGTACCTTCTCCAGCCTCCGTACAGTCCACTGTAAAATGTGTTGGCTCATTTGCTTTTAAACCGGATTTCTCCACACCAGGGCCGAAAACCCTGACATTTTGTGGATGGCTGCCTTGTCCGATGTTCACCTGGGTGTTAAAAATATTATTACTATTATTATTATTATTAATAATAATAATGATTATGAAAAAGAAGCGAGAAGCAACTGAATAATACACAGGTTCTCAAAGTCGGTCCTCAGGACCCCACACAGTGCATGTTTTGCAGGTCTCCTCACAGAATCAAGTGAGATAAATAGCTCCACCTGTGGATCTTTTAAAATGTGTCAGTCAGTAATGAGTGCACCTGTCCAGTGACTGATCTGGTCACAATGAGACAGTCAGATACACATAGTGGCCACCTGCAGGAAGATAATCTTGTAGCATCCACCAATCACAGAGGGACCGCCGATCCCTCAGCATCCCTGAACCCTCCCCCACTGTCTGCCATACTGCTAAGCACTGCTGGTTGGTCAGCACAGCAAGACCCCCACCCAGGGGCTGTACAGTGGAGCAGCCACACGAGAAAGAGAAATTATCCTGCCCCAGCCCCTTTGTGCAGGCATGTCCAAACTGTGGCCCTCCAGCTGTTGTGAAACTACACATCCCAGCATGCCTTGCCATAGTTTTAGCATTCCCTAATAGCAAAACTGTGGCATGGCATGATGGAACTTGTAGTTTTACAACAGCTGGAGGGCCATAGTTTGGACATGCCTGCCTTAGCGTATACCTGGGAAATTCAAAGTCACACAGAAAACAAATATGCAATGGTTTCTGGGGTTTAAATGGTAATGAAACGAATTTCTGAACTTTGAAAAAAAAAAATACAAATATTTTGCAAATATTAAAAGATTTCAATTATTTAGCAGTTAAGTGGTTAAATATGAATACAAGCTCTGTTCTGGTGCTCAGCTCCTTACCTGAGATCACTTAGGGAATTAGTTAGGGGGTGGGGGCTTGGAGTTCATTTTTCTTTTTGAAAGATTGTTGCTGGATTATAGAGTAGTCAGAAAAAGCAACTGCTTCCATTACACCAGGGTTGCCGACCCTCCCAGAATTACCGGGAGTCTCCCGAAAATCGGGTCCCCCTCCCGGCCCCCCGGAAGGGTGGGCAACCCTCCCGGAATCAGGGGGACCCCCACTGAGCCCCCGATCGCGGCATTTAAATGCTCAGAGGAGGGGGCGGAGCTAAAATGACACACTCGTGTCATTTTAGCCCCGCCCCCTCCATGGAGATCAGTGTTTTAGCCTATTTCCCATAATGGGGGCGGGGCTTGATGACATCACAGTCAAGCCCCGCCCCCGAACGGGTAATGAAAGTCTCTCCGGGCTTCTCCCGGAGAGGAGAATTTGAAAGTCGGCAACCCTGCATTACACCCGAATGTCTTATTATGCTTTCATATTAATCCCTGAAGAAAGTCACTAGTGAAATGTACCAGGAAATCCTCGAGTCCAATCTACATTTCACTGGGCTTTCTGACTGCAAATCAGCCAGAGTAAAGGAGCCCATAGACGCTCCGTTGCATCTGGCTCCGTTTTGTACTATGCGATGCGCGCTCCCGCGCATCACATAGTATGGTACAAAAAGTATGTGCTGCACATACTTTTTGTACTAGGTACACATCGTATCGGATCGCAGTGCATGTACACTGCATGCACTAGGGATGTGATCCGATCCGATGTGTACTTTAAAAGTACAGAACGGACCGAAAAAACGGACCGTGTATGGGGGGCATTACATCTGTATGGGATAACGTGTAATCCAATCACAGGCTTAAGTGTAAAATTTACTGAGCCAACAGATAGGTGTGTGCAGTTACTTCTATGAAGCCCCCTCTCATCCTCCTAAAATCCAATCCGTGTGTCTTGCATTATTGAATGACGTTACCTTGCATAAGAAATCTTAAGGTGCGTACACACGGCTGCAATTATGCATTAAATCGCTGGCAAAATGGTCGCTCAGTGACCATATTGCCAGTAATTTAATGTGCAGCCAGCGATAAATGGCTGGGAGCGCGCTCCCGCGGCCAGCGCTTCATGGTCGCTGGTCGCAGGAGCTTGCTCCTCAGATTCTGCACAAAATTGCAGGTCGCTGGTGCACAAAGCACTGTGCACCAGCGACAAGCGACACTAGCCTCCTGCGCCGGCCGGGTACCCGCCCACCCGCCTTGTCACTCACCGCCCACCCGACACGGAGACACGGAGCCAGCCCCTGCTTCTTGCTCCGGTCTTCCATCATTACCGCACACAGCAGCAGCTCCCCCCATCAGCACACTACTACACAGCCGCACTATCCAGTAAGTGCATAGGCTGTAGTAGAGGGCATTGGTGTCGGGCAGCATGATTATGTTCATGCTGCCCATCGATGGTGATTTGCACCATCGGTGGGCAGCATGAGCATTACCATGCTACCCCTCACCAATAGTATCTGAGCAGAATTAAAATGAAGGGGGCATTGGTGTCGTTCAGCATGATTATGTTCATGCTGCCCATCGATGGTGATTTGCACCATCGGTGGGCAGCATGAGCATTACCATGCTGCCCCACACCAATAGTATCTGAGCAGAATTAAAATGAAGGGGGCATTGGTGTCGTTCAGCATGATTATGTTCATGCTGCCCATCGATGGTGATTTGCACCATCGGTGGGCAGCATGAGCATTACCATGCTGCCCCACACCAATAGTATCTGAGCAGATTTAAAATGAAGGGGGCATTGGTGTCGGGCAGCATGATTATGTTCATGCTGCCCATCAATGGTGATTTGCACCATCGGTGGGCAGCATGAGCATTACCATGCTGCCCCACACCAATAGTATGTGACCAGATTAAAAATGAATAAATAAATGAATAAAATGAATAAATGGATTTTTTTTGGGGAGGGGGGGGGGGTTGGGGCAGTGGGGACCGGTGGCAGGGGCCGCACGGCCGTCTTGTGCCCCCACACCCCTGGTGGGAGCGGGGCACTAGCGGCTGCTGCCGCTAGATTATCCTGCCCCTACAAAGATGACCCCTGCTACATCTGTAGGTACTTGTGGATTATCACGGCTCCCATCGCATGCCATCGCATGCCAAATGTAGTGGCATGAGATGGCATGCGATGGGATGCGATTTTAGCCGATTTTTGGTGATTTTTGGAAAAACCACATGCGATCGCATCGCATACAAACAAATCGCATGCGATGCGATTGCACCCAATTTTGCACTGAAATGCATCCAAATGCATTGAAATGTGTTGGAAACATGTGAAATGCCCCCAAATGTCATTTTTCATAGTGTACCACCCTCACTATCAACGTCAACACGAAGCGTGGCGAGTGGACGCGGACACCTGTGAAGCCCGCTAGGGGATGCGGATACCTGTGAAGGTATCCGCGTCCCCTCGCGGGGCTCGCCATGCTTCGGGCTCGCTGCGCTCGCCACACTTCGGGTTGATAGTGGGGGTGGTACACTATGAAAAATAACATTTGGGGGCATTTCACATGTTTCCTACACATTTCAATGCATTTGGATGTATTTCAGTGCAAAATCGGGTGCAATCGCATCGCATGCGATGCGATTTTTTTAGCATACGATGGCCATCGTGGGAGCCGTGATACTCCACAAGTACACCATATACAGACTTCCCACAACCCATGTCAATCATAAATGAATTTAAATAGAGGGTAAACAAAAATCTAGTCAAAATTGCTAGCAATTTTCATGGAAAATTGCTGGTCCCTCTGAAAAACTGGACACTGAGCAATATATTGCTGAGAAATATATTGCGGAGATATATTGCAAGTACACCGAGCAATATATTGCTCAGCAATATATTGCAAGCAATATATTGCTAGCAATATATCTCCCCTGTGTGTACACAGCATTAGGTGTGCCACCCAGATTCACCCCAAATATTATATATAAAACTACTTTTCACCTCTATGAGGTGAAGTACCGCCACTCACCACTAGACGGACCAAATAACTCCTTTGTGTGCTAAAAGATGCCATAACAGGAAGTGTAAGCAATTTTTGCATGGACACTGATCTGTTTCAAACTTGCTGGATATGGACAGAGGGAGTTGTGAAAACGGAGATTGGCGGTAGGATAAGATAGGGACTGTGGGTGGGGGGAGAGTTTGTGGGCTAAACTGGTAACAGCTCAGCTTGAAAGTAAAAACTGTCACAGCTCAAAGTGAAAGTACATTGCAGAAGCCATCATTTTGACAGGATTTCAACTAGTATACAGTATAATTGGTATTTAATCAAAAATGTTTCAACTTACCCTGAATGGACTGTTGGGCACACTGATGCCCCCCCACGTAACAGCCACGGTATGTTTGATTGGTTTAGCTGGGTTGTATGAGCAGGCGTAAGTGCCGTCTGGTTTGGGCTTTGTGTAGATATCCACAGGATTGCCTTCTACATCCTATGAAAATAAATAAAACATCCACTGTATAAATGGGAATCAGCCGCAACACGTGTTTTTATTTGCTTCACGCTGGTCATGTATGCCTCATCGCTCATCTGTTTTCTAATGCTTATTGAGACTACAGAAGGTTTCAGTTTTACGGTTTCATCACTTTATTTTCATTAGAAAAAGGAGCTGGTCAGCATATATTGTGCTGGTGCGTAATAAGCAGCCACTCCAGGAGCAGGCTGCCAAGAAGACTCATTTCAGTTTGACGGAAAGAAGTTCAACAGACGCCAAGAGACGCTCAGCTAGATTTCAGGCTGGGACCCCACAGTCAGGGCTGCACAGTGAGCCATTATACCAGCCTGTCTCCACCAGAGGTCAATCACTTTGCCTGGAATTCCACCATGACCCCCCCCCCCCCACACACACACACACCACCCCAGCACACATACAGTACACCTTGTATCTCATTGTATAACCAACACATTGTTTCGTACTTGTGCGTAGACTTTTAAAGGAGCATTTCCTGCTTCTTTCGGATCGACAAAAAATTCAGCTGGGTTATTCACAATGCAGCCAGTTTTCTCCAGCCCTGGGCCATATGCTTTAACCTGCAAGAAAAAATAAATAAAATAAAGACGGTAAAAAAAAAAGGTGAATTTCATACCTTTAGATTCTTTTGAATGCATTGCATTGTTTTTGTCTAGATTACAGAATAAATGACCATGTTTATTTTTAGTCACACTTTATACACTTTATATATTTATACAAGGGGATCTCACAATATTGTACACTGGGACCCTGTCACACAACAAACATTATTACAGGACCCCAGCAAGTTACCACAAAATGGCCGCCACATGTGTAAATAAATCCTTACAATGGGCGATATCGCTACCTTGGAGGGCGCACAGTGTGTACTCGATGTTGGGACCACAGGTAATAATTGCCGGTGAACAGTACAACGTTAACTTCTCTTCCCATGTCTGGCAGAATAATGCATAAGCTCATCTTCTCAGGTACAGACTCATTCACCGATGATATATGCCACCATTTATACTATGACCTTTTGCATAGACACATTCATAGACTATAAGGTAGCTGACAAGTTACATGGTTCTCACAGCTTCGGAATCTGCAGCCGGCAGCTGTACTCAGTTAGCGTCTGAGCCGTCAGTAAGCGGTTTTACTCCGATACATTTCCTGTCTCACAAGTACAGTCCAATTGCCGGCACGTCGCACAGTTATACGTGCATGAAATGTATTATACAAATGATTCAAAAATATACAACATTCCTTATCCTGACAGGCTTCAGCGACATCATAGGTGGAAAGTCTGAATAAAACAACTAGCTCATTAAATAGGAATTTGATTAAAAGAATAGAATATTTTATGTTCGTTAACGTTTAGCCACTAGAACCTTCCAGAATGATTTACCAATTTCTCTACAATTTTCCAATTCAGCATCAATTACATATAAGATTACATTAGTGCTTAATACACACAAAACAGATATTTTAATCTGTCCATGTACCCTGACCAGCTAGAACTGTAAGAGTTTAACTACTTCCTTCTATGATCTGTTGGGGGTTGGCACCGCAGTTTGACAAACCAATCAACGCCTAAAAACGAACACATCCACTGAGATCTCAGCCACATGTAAAAACTATAAATAAATAATCTAGGAGGGCTGACTGCATATAAAAGTGTTGCTCATTATGCGGTTTTGCAGCAGGTGTTTTAATCCGTGATTAATTGAACGAAGAACATCGTATATCTGCCCATACATATCCATGCTCCAGTCAGAGACAAAAAAAGAAGTAGCTACCAACAGTAAAGAAGCCTTTAAAGGTTACAATTAATAGATCAAGCATTTTTAAGTGTTCTTGCCTTATCCGGGTTGAAATCTCCTGATGCTGGTTGGATGTACGCCATGTATGGACTATTCTTAATATCTTCATCATCACACATGACATGGACGGCATATTCACCAGGTTCTTTTGGCCAGTACTTGACATCACAGGAGCCGTCACTTTGATCGTCACATTCAATCTTCGCTTGAGATGGACCTTCGATGGCGAATCCTGTGGTATATATGGGAGAACAATAAAGGTGTGGAATGCACTGAAGTATTAGGAGATCTATAAAGTAAAACTCCGGACTTGAGAACGTTGGCATGATAAAGCCGGTAAACCATCACATCGAGGCATCATTTATCCCTATGTGCCACTATGCTAAATAATCACAACTCTTTGATCACTTTAAAGCAGGCATGTCCAAACTATGGCCTTCCCGCTGTTGTGAAACTACAATTCCCATCATGCATTGCCACAGTTTTGCTATTAGGGAAGGATAAAACTATGGCAAGGCATGCTGGGATGTGTAGTTTCACAACAGCTGGAGGGCCCACCGTTTGGACACGCCTGCTTTAAAAGCATGCCTGTAAATCTTATCCAATGACACCAGATGCCCCTTTTGTGTGGTCATCTCGCACAGCACTAATAGGCTGCCACATCTGCGGCCAGCCAGGAACGAGACACAGTCAGCTGGCCAAGTTGTGATTCAAAGCCCCAAAAATGCAAAATCAACTCAGAATGATGTAGATCCATTTCTAAAAATGTCCTCTATAAACAAACTGCATATTTCTTTCCACAGGATTCATTGACCTTAAAACAAGGTCCTCCTGGCGTAGCTGTACAATACAGGTTTAGGAAATCTACGCATGTTCTTGTGAGTATGCATATGGAGAACCTAGAATTAAGAAAAAGGGAAAAGAAAGCCTTTGTGACCTGTACTGGATCCTTGCAGGATTACGGTGTCATTATGTTAAGTATCCTGAAGCGCGCTGGTTACAGCGAAACGCCGTTCTCTTTCATCATGGTATTACAATATGAATATGAATGGAGGTTCTTGGCAGACTGCTCTTGTAGCCAGTAGCTTAGTTTTCAAAGCTCATATATATTATGTTTCAAAATCTATTAATTCCAGAACACTGGGATTGGACTAGTGTTACATGTATGAGAAAATGTATTTAACAAACTGGTATGGGTCATTGGGTTACCAATATTAGGTGGACATGCATTGGGTCAACCACTGAAGGTCAACATGGCTTACTTAGGTCAACATGTGAAATAGGTTGACATGGCTAAGGTCGACAGGGTTGGAAGGTCAACACAAGCATTAGGTCGACAGTTGGACGTGGGTTTTTCATGGTTTTTGTCAAATGTCAACATGGACACCGTCAAAGTGTACCGCGTCCCCTCACATGGCTCGTAGCACTCGCCATGCTTTGGGCATGGTGCCTCGCTACACTTGGCACACTATTCTATTCTCCCGCCATGCCCTAGTAGATAGTAGAGCATGAAATACCGCCTGTTGGCACATGTCGGTGAAGAAGCTGAAAAACCCCATGTCGACCTTTTGACTGTCGACTTAGCCATCATCAACTAATTCTTGTGTCGACCTTCCAACCCTGTCGACCTTAGCCATGTCGATTTATTTCATGTGTTGACCTAAGCCATGTCAACCCAATGCATATCGACCTTATATGTGTTGACCTAACGACCGTATACCTAAAATACATCCTGCAATCCTATGCTGACAGGGGAAGGTGGTGACCGGTGCCCTCCGAATACTCCATAGAGCAGGCCTGGCCATCCTGTGGCTCCCCAGCTGTCATGCAAAGTCCCAGCATAAATTGCCACAGTTTTGCTAATATGGAAAGCTAGAACTGTGGCAAAGCATGCTGGGATTTGTAGTTTCCCAATATCTGGAGAGCCACAGATTGGCCAAACCTGCCATAGAGCAATGTGGTAGCACTCAAGACAACTTAGTAGCCCTTCTGGTATTTATACGTTTCAGAACCTTATGATCTGATATCAGGAATTCCTGATGAAAGAACATAAGGTTCTGAAACGAAGAGATACCAGAGAAGTTATTAATTGTATTTGCATGTCATCTTGAGTGCCAATATAATAAATATATATATACACACGATACAAATATACTGGTATTAAATATTTTAATAAAAGAATGTTTGTTACATACAGTACATCTCTAAATCAGCATTACACTTGTGGGGGGCAATTATCGGGAAGTCTGCGGATCGGCGAAAAATGGCTGCAGATAGTTAAAAGACAGCAGTGAATTCGAAAATCCCTGGCCATTTCCGACAAAACAGATCCGACTTTTGAAAAAGTCGAATCTGACACCCTTCAATGCAGTAATTGAGGGCAGCATTGAATACTGTAGGTGAGTGCCAATATTTCCCATCAGGAAATATCGGCACATATTAAGTACCACCAGAAAGTGATTTAAAAAAATAAATTACTGCTTTTAAGAAACAACGAGATCAGTAAAATAAGACCCCACTTATTTGGCAAATCTGACCAATCCAGTAGTTTTAGATCAAAATATGATAATCAACCATCTAGATGTTTTGACAATCTTTTCATTTCAGTTGCCAAAGCTGTCAGTTGTTGACAAGGTTTAAAATTATCGGGCAAATGTAAATGTAAAAGTTTATTGACTGGCATAATTTATGTGGCCAGTAAAAGTTCATCACGGCTTGGCAAACCGGATCACAGCCCACAGAGGTAAATAAGACTTATTTATTATATTAACAAGCACTGAGGCATGCTGAAATATTAGATCGGTACCTTATGTGAACTGAAATGAAAAACAGACATTGGTCATGCAGGACGCAAATGATTTCAAAGCACTATTGTGCTCTGTCTGATGCCTGGCATAGGTATCAGATTAAACATT
Organism: Crinia signifera; assembly: GCF_055691185.1. Classification (NCBI taxonomy): domain Eukaryota; kingdom Metazoa; phylum Chordata; class Amphibia; order Anura; family Myobatrachidae; genus Crinia; species Crinia signifera. The sequence goes on along the minus strand of NC_139224.1, from coordinate 44,136,739 downwards.
CTACCACAAGCCTGACACTGCCAATGGTTCAGGGGTTCACACTTAAAGCTCAACCCAAGGGGAATGGGTACTGTGACATATTTGTGCTGTACCGAATCTAGCTGGGAATCGGGTGTCAAACTTTAAAAAAATCAGAATATAATAAATGATTATTCATTATGCCTAGGGGTGAATACAGTAATGCAATTGTAATAAGTTTCTATTTATATCTTTTTTTTTGCTCAAATATTATAATACAATATTTTATCTGCACAGAATCTAAGAAAAAAAAATGAGTACAGTAATTAATTACTGGAGTACTCCAGTAATGACCCTAATTAATCCAATGCATAATGTTCTAGACAATAAAGCGTAACGGCCTCTACCATAAATCCAGCACTTCAAACAGTATACATTATGGGGGTTATTCAGATTCAATTGGTCCCCCGCGCCTTCGCATAGGGGACCGATTGTTTGCGACTGTGCATAGGTTTATATGCACATGTGGAGCCGCCCACAGCGCTTGCACACAGAAGTCTAGGCGGGGGCGTGGTGCTGCGGGCCGGGCAATTTGCATACGGGCACATCCAGCGTTTCATGGGCCTACCCATGAGAACGATGGGCGTTCCCATGCAAATTGCCCGGTGACGTGAGTGCGGGGGGGGCGGGCAGCTGCCAGCCCTGTCCTTGCACAAATAACCCACAGGTCTGAGACACCATAGAGGTGTCTCAGATCTACGAACGCTGAAGAAATCATTCGATGATCGCCGAGGCTCGCGAGGCTGTGAAATTCGCAGCCTTGCCAGTCAACCAGAATAAGGGCCAATATGTATGAACTGTAGTTCCTACTGAAATGTGTTTGCTACCACGATCCTTCAGGTTATTACACAGTGCATTCATTAACCTTTACATGCTCTGGTTACATGATGGACAAGCCACTCAGACTTCATAGGCAAGTAGGGGTAATTTGCTTAAATGTCTATTTAATCTACACGTTACCATGTTGCCCAATTATCAAGGAATTTTAGCTATTTAAAACTCATTGCTCATGATAAATGGTTTTCCACTGCCATTTATCAAACACATGACAGTTAGGAGCTGATTGGCTAGAGCACCATGTATCATACACAATCAGTTTTGAATAGCTTAAACCTCTTGACAAATACGGGGATATTCAATGCAGGGTCATGACTGTCAGGCTGGCCCGATAGCCATGACCCTTTCCCAATCTCGGCCAGCTTGACACTGATTTGGCGGGAGGATTCAATGTCCCGCCTGCCGAGTGCCAAGAAGTGGGCGTGGCTATTAAAAGCAGCCGGAAATCGTCGAGCTGCTGCCGGGTGCTCGCCAATTCCCGGCCGTTCTCGGCAGAACGTGTCCGACTGATTGTAAAGTCGGGCACGTTCTGCCGAGATCCCGGTTCAATGTTGTCGGGGAAGACAGCATTGAATAGGGCCCCACCGCTATTTCCCCTGTCGGGAATAGCAGCGGGGGATTGAATATCCCCCATATGCTCCTATATCTGAAGAATAAATTTGTTATCGGACTTTAATGAAAGAAATAAATAATTGTTCCACCACACTTCACCAACCTCACCAATAAGTCACCAATAAACTGGTAATGTTTTGAACAAGGAGCATGCAAATAATTAACAGTATAATACCTGTCTTACACCAGCTTACAACTACCACTGGCCTTTCAAGTTTTAGCAACAAAAACATTTACTCTCACATATTTCACTGCAACCGCCTCACAACAGAATGAGGAAAAATAATGTTCCTTTCATCATAAAGCCATCTGAATTCCGCAGCACAAAGGGAACCATTCACTTCACAACTATTCAAGACATGTGGCATCTTTGTGCATCGAGTCTCTTTCCCCTACAATAATTATGGCAGAATTACGGGCTGTTCAATGGAAGAACGTAAGGAATATGTAACGGATATTTTTTTCTTACGTTTGCGTATCAATATCTTGGTACACAAATGAAGCAAAGGGTCACACATTCTCATCTGTTAAAAGAACATGGTACAAGTACAAGAGGTTCCTTGTCTGGACTATAATGGACAGGAGTCAGCAAGTAAATGCCATACTGATCAATGCCTGTTTGTCCAATTACTCCATACTCGATTACATAGAACTCTAGAATCATTCGTCACTGTAATATATCTCTAGTACACGGTGAGAAAAGTCTTGCAAGAGCAGAAAATTAGTCTGAATGCCCGTACACACTAGGCAACTTTGAGCTGAAAGTCACTCAAAACAGTATGTTTGAGAGGCTTTCAGCTCAAAGCCGCCCAGTGTGTATGGCTGCTGTGTGCTCCCACAACATCGCCGGGAAAGCTGATCATCTGCTGGTTATACCAGCAGATGAGCGGCTTTCAGCACGGCTTTGCATAACATTGCGCTATGCAACGCCGTCCTCCCCTCCTCCGTCGGCGCTGGGCAGGCGGAAAGCCGCTCAGTGTGTATGCACTGAGCTGCTTTCCCCGCACATCATTGCTGTCCATACACGCTGGGCATAGTCACCCAGTGTGTATGGACTATTAGATACATCTAACCATCAGGAGTACAAAAACAACTTGAGCAACAGGCAAAACGTTAGTAGCAAAGGCATAACTAGAACTCTTTGGACCCCATAGCGAAATTTGCATCGGGCCCCCCAAAGGCTTTGGCCCCATAGCAGTTGCATCCCCTGCACTACGCCACTGGTTAGTAGTATGGTTGAGACAAATACATAAAATATGGATATTTACTGCGTCACAAAATGCTAGTAAAAATTAAAAAATGTTTTTCCGAAACTTTTGACTACAACATCCATTATTGTATGAAAATATTAAGCAGAGTTAGACAACTGGTCCATAAATAACAGCTACTGCTCAGTACATGGGATAGCCGCTGCCAACCAAAACGGATTTTCAACCATTTGAATTCTAATTGGACGGGCTAAAATATGCCTATACTTTATATATAGTACAGTATATACAGAAACACTGTGCTGAAAAACAATAATTCAATCCTACAAAAATAATATAATTCACTGCAAACAGAATAGAAAATAACAGAGACTGGCAACCCAGTAGGTGTAAGCAATAGATACCAAACAGCAATACAGACTGGATACTATATGATATGGTCACATTGTAAAATTAGAAATAACATACAAATATATTCTTAAGACTTACCTAATGAGCCCACCTCCGTGCCAATGGACTCCACAACAAAGTCTGCCGATCTCCCTACAACACCCCCCGAGAGCCCAGGTCCCCATGCCCGGACTTTCTGAGGACCGGCTTCTGGTCCCACCTGGACTTCAAATGGGCTGAAATAAAGGGAAACAAACACTGTTATACAATATGTACGGCATATTGTGGTTAGAGCATTTTGCACATAGGATAACATCAGTGTGTTAGAAGGTTAGACCGTTACTGTACATTATAAAAAAAAAAAACATTTTGGTGCTAAAACACCTGATTTATTACTTGTCATCTATGTAACAGTTAGCTGTGACTTCGTTATTAATGTAAAGAATTGTAATTCGCACTAGTGTGATGTGTTGGGGTGGTTGGTCGGTGCTGGTGCTGCTTCTCACTAGTGTGATGCGTTGGAGTGGTTGGTCGGTGCTGGTGGTGCATCTCACTAGTGTGATGCGTTGGGGTGGTTGGTCGGTGCTGGTGCTGCTTCGCACTAGTGTGATACGTTGGGGTGGTTGGTCGGTGCTAGTGCTGCTTCGCACTAGTGTGATACGTTGGGGTGGTTGGTCGGTGCTAGTGCTGCTTCTCACTAGTGTGATGCGTTGGGGTGGTTGGTCGGTGCTGGTGCTGCTTCTCACTAGTGTGATGCGTTGGGGTGGTTGGGTGGTGCTGGCCCAGGGAGTCCCAAGCTCTGGACTTAAACCTTAGGAATGTTATTAACCCACCTGATAAGGTAACCTGGCAGTGGTAGGTGGGCCAAGATGTATGGGCAAAAATTATGCTAAGAACCTGTTTTACTCAAATTTAAATAGCAGGTTTTATTATAATTGTTTGGAACACCATTGTTCTTGGTGTTTAAAGCAGCAATTTTCAACCGTGGCTGTGTGAAATCCCGTATAGATTTTTCCTGGGTAAGTATGTAGATGGTTTCCTCTTCTTAAAAGATTACACGTTAGTTTTCAAAGACTGGTTTTCTTTTATTATTCGTTGAACAATGTATTAAACAGACAATATTACAGTGTAACTTTCCTCTCGCAGGAGTAATTACATGAAATACACTACCATTTCAATGCAAATTTTATTAAACCGGAACCTGTCTGTTCTCCACTTGAATTCCTCGGTTATCAGCCTCTCACAATAAACATAACATAGTATCCTACCTTTGACGCTATAAATAACAAAGGTAAATGCAATAACACTTAGGTACCCTACACTGTAGGTGAAGTATGTAATAAACCACAGACCAAGATATAGAACTTATTGCGCAATAAGGTATACTTCTATAAAGTTTAGAATTTTCTAACTGTAACTAAACCGTTATATAAAATGTTTCTAAGTTGAACTGTTCCTTTTTCTTAGGGTTAAGCTGCTAGGCACCGATTACAATAGACGTAGAGGTAAGTTGACTGTAATTTCCTGCTCTGACTCTTTCTACTTTAGTCGTTGTAACGCTGTATCTGCTACTCTGAAGATCCTGTTGGAGGCGTCCCCTGGCCCAACGTAAGCCGGGTTTAGCCCCTGGTGCTTGACATATAATTTCCTTCCTGTATGCTACGAAGTGTTCCCTGGCTCTAGCAGATATGTTGTGCCTTCCTTGTGTCGGCTAGGGAAACTATAATGTCTTCTGAGGCGTCCCCTGGCTTCTTGCTAGCCGGGTTTAGCCTCTGGTGCTTAACATATACTTTCCTTCCTGTATGCTACGAAGTGTTCCCTGGCTCTAGCAAATATGTTGTGCCTTCCTTATGTCAGCTAGGGTAATTATAATGTCTTCTTAGGCGTCCCCTGGCTTCTTGCTAGCCGGGTTTAGCCTATTATGTATATATATATGTAGAGGTGAGCAAAACACAAGATAAGCGTCTACTAGTACAAATTTCTCAAGCTTCACTTGTATTGGATGCTTTTCAAGACACAGTTACTATCCCTTAATCAGCAGCTGTATTGTGCAACCGTGTATGGGTGATGCGTTGTCACTGTGAGCTGAACTACTGTGTATCAGCAGCGATAGTCTGCACTGGGGATGTGCTGTCACTCAGGACTGAACTACTGTGAACCAGTAGTGATAGTCTGCACTGGAAATGTGCTGTCACTCTGAGTTGAACTACTGTGTATCAGCAGCGATAGTCTGCACTGGGGATGTGCTGTCACTCTGAGCTGAACTACTGTGTACCAGTAGCGATAGTCTGCACTGGAAATGTGCTGTCACTCTGAGCTGAACTACTGTGTACCAGTAGCGATAGTCTGCACTGGAAATGTGCTGTCACTCTGAGTTGAACTACTGTGTACCAGTAGCGATAGTCTGCACTGGAAATGTGCTGTCACTCTGAGTTGAACTACTGTGTATCAGCAGCGATAGTCTGCACTGGGGATGAACAATACTGCCTTTTGCCTGCACTGCGTGATTTACAATGGGCGTTTTATTTACTGCCTCAACCTGCGCTGTGTTGGGTATAATTCTGAGACTTGCTGAGGGAGATGCAGGGTTAAAAATGGGCTGGAGCAATACAGACTCACCGCGCCCCTCTCTCTTTCGTTCTGCCTCTAGGTCCGCCCAGTCTCCGTCTCTCCTGCCGCTTCCTAATATGGCTGCCTGTCACTCAGGCCGCGCCTTTCCCTCAGATGCCGGCCCAGACCTGCCTCTCCACAGCCAGGTCCACGAAGCCGCCTCCTTCCCAGCGCTGCCGTCCGCCTCCTGTCACGAATGCGGCCCGCCTTCTCAATGACGCGACTCCCTCTGTCATCAAGATGGCGCCGTCTCCTGCACCCGCCGCCGGACTCCGCTCAGCGCTCCCGGAGGTGAGCACAGCCAAGCCACCGGAGTCTCTGTCACAGGTATCAGTCCCCCTCAGCACCGCTGTCCGCCTTCCAAAACAGCTGCGTAGCTCTGCTTTTTACACTTTACTTCAGGGACCTTGCCTGTCAGCACCGCGCTGGTGTTCACACCAAGCTGAGGGGAATCTCACTTAACTCCACTAACGGCTCTCCCCTATTTATATCCTTCGTTTAGGCGGGCTGCTCTGGGGCTCGCGCTGAGCGCGAGCACCCCAACTTTTTTGTCCTTTCACATCTGTGTTATTACTTCGTAACGACGGGTCCCCCCTTCAGAGCAGGGAGAATGGTATCATCCGCTGAGGTCTGCCATTGGGCAGGCTGTCCGGCACAGTACACTTCCTCTTTACAGAGGGGTGTTAGCTTATATGTCCCTGTTAACTGACAAGAAATAAAAGTCTTGTTTTCCTTTATGATAGCGCATGTTGCCTTCTGTGAAGGCATTTACTTATAGAGGTGTGTCCATCAATTCACAAGAGCTGCTATTTTCTGTGAAAGTCTGTGTTGCCTTCTGGGAAGGCATTGCTACCTATATACACTCATCACAGCTGCCTTCCGTGCGGTCTGTGCCACTACTGCTTGCTGGGTTTTTTACTTGCGCGTCAGCCACAGGGTACTTCCGCGGGACAACAAGTGACCTTTGGTGACTCATAGGTCATTTCGCTGTCCCACCTGGTGTGCCTGCCTGCACACACTGCTGCTCCTAAGTCCGCCCCTTCTCTTCTATCCGCCACTGCTCCTCCACTCGCCGCTGTTCCAGTGCACCAGGTATGTGGACTAAGTTGGGGCTGTGGCCTCTTGTTTACATGTTTAAATGTACATTTAAACTGCTACTTAGTTACAAATACATGTCACAAATATCTAGCCACTGTGATAACAGATGTTACATGCCACATCAGGCCCCTTTATATAAGCTTACATCCTCTGGAACATTCCCAAATCATTACAAAACACAAAAGAATGAAAGACAAAAATAACTCCACAGTGACCTTTGCATAGTGATCACATACTAGGACTTGGTTAATGATTCTCCCTGTATATAGGAGGGTACATATGTGCAAGTAATATGCTGCAAGTATTTCATTTATACCCAGTTCCTGGGAGACTTCCTGGCATTGTTTAACGTAATGTAAAATTTGGTAATTTGTGACTTTTCATACTATTAGCAATCACTGCCAATCCCATTACAGTCCAGCCGGGTCACTTAGCATCTCAAAAGAAAAAATGTCTTTACGGTCAGAGCAGTCAAACTGGCAGACACAATAAATGCGTTCAAAATAAGGTTGGACAAACATTTATTGGATAAAAACATCCAAGGGTACTACTAAGAATCATATTCTGTCTTTTACAAGGGATAAGCTATTAAAACCTAGGTTGAACTCGATGGACGCAAGTCTTTATTCAGCCTCATCTACTATGTAACTACGTAACTATGGGCCTTATTCTAGTTCACTCTTTCTAGAATAAGGCCCTATGTAACAGTTATCTTACTGAAACAGAAAGTCAGTCATCTACTGTCAGAGTTGCCAACTTTTATGCTGCCCTCACTGAAGCAGGGGGGCGCGGCCATCGCCAGGAGGGGAAAGTGCTGGTTCGGGGGTCATATTGGTGGGGTGTCTAGAGAAAATGCATCATCTTAGCCCTGCCCCCGCAGTGCAATGCCGGTATTTCAGGCATTGTCTTGCGGGCGGACCTAAAATGCGGGCGGACCTAAAATGACACAATCACGTAATTTGACCCGTGGACCAACGCCCCCCTTTCCGGGGTGCCGGGAGGGGGACCCGATTTCCGGGACCCTCCCGGACATTCCGAGAGGGTAGGAAGCCCTGTCTACTGTGCACAGGATAATGGCCTGATACAATCCTGACCTGACAAACATTAACATGTATGTCAGGCATGTCCACACTATGGCCCTCCAGTTGTTATGAAACTACAAGTCCCATCATGCCTTGCCAGTTTTTCTAATAGGGAATGCTAAAACTATGGCAAGGCATGCTGGGATGTGTAGTTTCCCAACAGTTGGAGGGCCATCGTTTGGACATGCCTGATGTACTGTATGTGAATATCCTGCATAGCGGGACACCATGGGAACCTTGTTGAAAGTACTTTACACAGTAAATCAATGTGCGGTACATAGAACAGTGTGTGAAAAGCAGTAACCATGACAACAAGATGCTTTCACTGAGCAAATGTTCCAGGTCTCACGATAGTCCCTAGCTGAAAATCAGGGATGAGGAAAGAGGGAGATGACATATGTTTCATAATAAACAGATGCAACTCTTATAACCAAAGATACATGAGGAGTTATTTGTCACCATATGCCATAACAATTCTGCATACACTCGGGAAATGTTTGTGTGACATATGTTTCATTATGGGGAACTTCCTTTACTAGGTCATTGGAAAATTCCACATTTCAAGAAAAGCCTTCAACGTGGTATTCAATATTTACATCTTCTTACCTTTTAGGGATCTGATGTCCACCCCAAGTGATGGTCACCACATGTTTCCCAGGGTGCAGGGGGTAATACTCAAACAAGTGCACGCCATCTACCGCCTCCAACTGTTTCACAGGCTCGTCCAGACCCTCTGCCAAAACACATCAGCACAATGTTAGCTTTATCTCCGTGCAGCTTACAGCCACGCGGAGAAGACAAATGAGTGCTCTAAATAGACATGGTGGAATTTCCAAGCATTGGACAGGATGCCCACACTCCTACATTGTAGATGTTCGGTATTACGCATGCTAAGGATATTCCTGGAATGTCTAATAATTCCAGCACTGCCAACAGCTGTGCAGATCTATGGCCCAGTAACAAGGACCCTGTATTATATGTACAGTATATACACGTGCACGATCCAGAAGGATAATAACATTAAATATGTCACACCTGATGGGTGAATGATCCAGTTGTCCCAACTCTCTTATATTACAGGTCATTTACATTATAACTTCAGCCATTGGTACATGTATGCAGTTACTGAGTGCACACTCAACACCTATAACCAGCAGTGAAAATGACCAGGCTGCTGGGCAAACAATACTATCACCCTTGCCTTCCAAAGCTTCACAATGTGTATATGCACATGTGATCAAATCTACACAACCATCTTACATGATATACTCACTTGAAAACCATGTTCAACTGAAATAGACTCAGGTATACCCTTTTCAGAGTCTATAAATACCCGGTCATTTTGCCGGCCCTAGTCTGACCCCCCTCTCATACAGAAGAGCAAATTGCTGTGTTAAACATTTCTACCCAGTAATTTGCTGATGAACACTGGTATTTCTTCTGAGTGAAAAGGGACAACAAAGGTCAAAATTCGCGAGTCAAAGACCATCTTAAATTTGTGGGTGGAAGACCCGGGAATTTCAACCCGAAATGTTGATCCTTACACACAAGAAAAGGACCCATGTTGAACGGCAAAATTAGCAAGTAGAAATGTTTAACCTGGCAATTCGCTTTACAGTGTGAAAGGGATATTATAGAGTAATGCACGCAAGTCATAGTCATGCAACTCTTGCAACCTATTTAGTACGTATTGTCTAAATACTCTGCGACAGGATGAAGACTGACTACTACAACGTGCCTCAGACCACAAGACCAAGAGCTATACCGCAATCAAAACTGTCACCCATTGGTACCGGTCACACAAAACTCACAGAAGCCAGATACTACTGTACATTGCACTGTGTCCTAGGCAAATTGAATGAATAATTACAAAATTACCTAATAGCTGATAACAGCCCATGACTCCAGTAAAGTACAAATGGTGACAATTATAACCGTATACTGTACATAAAAATACCATAACTATACATTTTATAAAGGAGTACAAAATGACTTAATTGAATAATTGAGAAATCTGTATGGTGGCAAAAAAGGCTAACAGTAAATACAATTTCTGAAACCAAACTACAACATGCCAACGATGAATCTAACTACCTCGCCATTACCACAACAAGGTGGCATAACACTCAGCCCACCAACAACCACCAAACTTGGATATCTATCCCCATCCTCCAATGACACAAAAAAAGGCCCACAAGTCCAAGTGGTGCCGCTGAACCCAGTAAGGTAATATAGCTTATCCTGTATATATATAGTAGATCACATCTAAGAACTATTTAAACAAGAAGACCGCTTTCCTGCCACAAGACACATACAAGGGTGAGTGGAATAGATTAAAAAGACAACGGCATCAGACATCTTGTACTATAGAACCTTTTCTCTACCCACAATTTATTCTACCACAGAATTATTGGCTTGGGGAAACTATCTCTCCGATTATCAAAGGGACTGACAGGCGGAAACCGCTGATCCCAGGAGAATGCTCCTCTGACCAGCTGGTCATGGGAGCGCGCTCCTGGCAATAGTTGCCCTGTACACATGGGGATATGGTTGCTTAGTGACCACCCCAGAGTTCCCGGCGACAGTCGCCCCGTATCACCCTGTGTGTACGGGAATCAAGTCTAGGCCTGCAATAGTCAGTCATGTATAATATAGTAAACTGAGATCTCAATTTCCGTGGCCATAAAATCACGTTCACTTTAGTGTCGCGCTGCAAAAGAAATCAGAAAATAATCTGATACAAACAAACAGCAGGACCAATCCACTCACAGAGCATTACATTCTCCTCAGAGAATAATAACAAAACACAATATAGTTCTTCAGGGCTCCCAACAAATAAACGGTTATGTCCACTTCTTGCTACGAGAGTGAAGACAACATGCTTCAGCTATCCATTACCTAGAAATGTTATTTTATCTGGCAAAGGCAGAGCAGAGATTTCTGAATTAAAGTATTATATTAAATAAACCCAAAGATCGAGGGAGTGTTTGCAAATGGTGTAACAATAGCACACACTTACTTGGCCCTTTCACTGAGACATGGAGGTCACCACTTCCTGCAGGCCTGGTGTCGACCTTAAAATCAGCAGTTTCTCTAATCCTGACGCCTCTGGGCTGCAAGCCACGTCCGCTGGCTCGGCAAGCATTCGGGTTGCAGGCTGTTGAAATAAAAAGTGATAGGAGCCATGTTGTCAGTTATTCATGTAATGATAATTCTCTCTGTGTGATGCCGACATCTCCATGCGTTATGAGTGGTGGCAGAATGAGGACCAGAGAGTGAGAAGTAATGGTGAGCATGCCAGGCCCTTTCATAGAGCTGGTAAAACATTTCAAGGGCAACACACAAAACATGCAAAATAACATAATGTATATATACACACATACATTATACAAGGCCAGGGGCTTAGTCAGCGCTTTACTTTGAAGAAGTCCCTTTCTCCTTTAAAAGATACAGTACTTCTCTCGGCAATTGTTCATTTTATGCCCCAGTCAATTTTATACCCCATAGTAATGCCCTAGTTAAATTTTATGCCCCATAGTAATGCCCTAGTTAATTTTATGAACTATAGTGGTACCCTTATGTTTTGCCACTTTGTAGTACCCTTATTCACATTATACCACACAGTGCCCCCAGTTTATATTATGCCCATGGTCAACAATTTTGTACGAACGAAAGAAAGAAAGAAAGAAAGAAAGGGCAGATAGTGTAAACTATTTTTTCTGGTTAAAACTCTACTGGATATGTTGACCACATGAAGGTCGACATACATTAGGTGGACCACTGAAGGTCGACAGGGTCTGAAGGTCAGCACAAGCATTAGGTAGAAAATGGGAAGGTCGACAGTCAACAGGTCACATGAGTTTTTCACTTCTTTTTTTTTAGCCGACAGGCGACATTTCATATCCTAACAGTGGCGGATTCAGGGGGGGGGAGGGCACCTGGGCACTGTAATTTCTGACATAGCTCATTTTGTAGATGAGGACCATGGCTTTCCAAGGAGCCTGGCCTCACATCGCTAGCCCCCAGGGAACCGGAGATACTGCCGGGGAAATCCCCCTACCCCCCAGCATCACAGAAGTTTGTGGTTGATCTCATTCTAACCCAAATCGCTGGGCCTTCAATCTGATACCAGGCTGGTCCATAAATGGTTCAGGCAACAAATAGCCCAGTTTCACAGGACCAAAATCATTCAAAGCCAACTCAAAAGTTCTTCAATACACAGGGCCCAATCCATTCTAAATAAAAGCTCTCTGTGCAGTGTAATATCAAAAGCTGACTGAGGGGGAGCTGTTGCGCATGTCCATCTCCTCTTACGCTGCTTTACTGTGGAGCTTCCTATCTTCCCTCCTCATTCGCCACGCGGACACAGTCACTGTCAGTGGTGTGTTGGGCAGTACCTGTGTTGAGTCGTCACACAACTTTGTCAGAGAGAGGGGCAGTGGGCAATAGGCACGAATGATGGGAAAGGGGCATGTAAGGACAGGCTGGGGGGAAAACAGATTTTTTTGACATATAGGTAGGAATGTAATGTGCAAAAATAAGTAACTATGACTCTCAGAGACAGGCCAGACAGCCTCTATTTGGCCCAAACCTCTTATTTTTAGGTTTTATGCATCATACATAAATAGATTTTACCTAGGCTGCAAAACTCATAATTGCATTACCACTTGTACATTGTGTGGTTTTAGGATGTCAGTGCTTTGTGGAGCATTTAGAATAAGCTGCATGTTATGGAATCTTGTAACTGAAAAGGACGATGGCGTGAGGCACTGAAGAAGCTGGAAACCATGTAAAGTGTATTAGAAAAGCTGGAAATCACAGTAAATGCATTGAAAAAGCCGGAAATTATAGTAAATTCATTGTAAAAAAGCCGTAAACCATGTAAAGCAGGCATGTCCAAACTGTGGCTCTCCAACTACACATTCCAGCATGCCTTGCCATAGTTTTAGCATTCCCTAATAGAAAAAATGTGGCAAGGCATGATGGGACTGCTGGAGGGCCTTAGTTTGGACATGCATGATGTAAAGTGTATTAGAAAAGCCGGAAATCATAGTGGCGCCATGAGGCATGCCTCTCTAGTATGGCCGTTTGAAGACTGTAACAGAACTTTTAAAATAATACTACATACTCGCCTATATCTGCCATAGAATTCTGACAGGTTTCAGATGCAATATTTACTGGCCTACTAGCAATATACTGTACTAAAATGCTAATTGTAGGTATGTGAACTATCGGACGGATTCGGATTTATATATGCAAACCCAATGGCTTATGTACAAATGTGATTTTCGCTGGCCTGCACACGCGCAGAACAGGTTCTGCAATATTATTTGCTGACCCACCCAGCCCCCCTTAGCAGCAGCAGATTTTATATGGTGAGCCTTTTGCGGGCAAAGCTGTGACGGCATCTCCTATGTGCAAGATGTTAAAATATATTGTCAATGGTACATTTAGATTTAATGTTCTTAAAAACCTCATTCGCCTGTCAAATCGCTGCTTTATTAAATCAATTAAGAAAGGAGTGTTTCTATACAGAACACCACCAAAGTGCGTTTGCTTATGAATTAGTTGCTCTGCCTCCGATTCATTCATTATTTTTTATTATATTACAGTATGTATTTGATTGGATGATCTCAGCGGAGACTGGTTGGTCATGTGACCTGTATTATTTTGGTATATATATCCAGCCTCTCAGCTACCCACCTTTGATAAAGCTACCCTAGTGTAGCGAAACCAATAAATAAACCTTAAATGTTGCCTTTCATTAATATACTGTATGTATAGTACTGACTGTGCACTACACAGCTTCTCCGGCTGATTAATACCAGGTAAAGTTTCCATGTGTCAGTAATTAGAGGGATGAGCTGGCAATCCTGTGTGGGAGGGCCATGTCTGGTAACCTGTGACACTATTTACATAAATAACGTTACTCCTATCTGGTTACATTGCCGGAGGTGGCAAAACCAAAACTAATGCAGGGTACACCCCACGACGACCCGCTCACGATGCACATCGTGAGCGGGTCGTCAGTGTCTCGTCCGACCCGCTCACGGTGACGCGGGGGGGCACAACCTGCTCACGATGTGCACCGTGAGCGGGTCCGATCCGATCGCGACCCGCACCCGGCTGTATGGTCGTCATTGAGATCCTACCTGCAGCAGGTAGGATCTGAATAACGACCGACCGACCCGCGGGACCGCGCATCGGATCGGTATCGGTCCACACCAGGACAGAAAAGGGCCCAATCACCACACAATCTACATCCAATTGGTCGGAATTGGATCTAGATTGAGGGGATCGGGCCCTAGTCATCCTGGTGTGTACCCAGCATTAGATAGTGAGGGAAAGATTTGTGTGTTATGTCGCAGACAGAAGTAAAATAAACTACAGACCATTGGGTAGTTACAGTTATCATCTAAACCACACATGGAATGAATGTATATATTCCACATAGTCCTATAAAGCGCACTGGGTGAGTAATATAGTCATGTCTAGGCCGCAGAATGAGCAGGGCATCTCAGGTCATAGAGTAATGGCAAGTCAATGGCTACTGTAACCGGGACCGGCTCTTACTCATTGTGTGGTAGCATACTGGTAATTGGACTACAATTCTTGGAAAATCTAAATACAGCATCAACTTAGATTTTTCACATTTCTGTGCTCCAGTTATTCTGTTTTATTTAAACCTACTTCATAAAGCTGGTTTTGGAACTATTCCTTATTTCTAAATATTTAAATATATATGCATACCTCCCAACTGTCCCGCTTTCCGTGTGACCGTCCCAGTTTTTGGGGATGTTACCACATCCCGTCCGGGGCCAGCAATGTCCCGCGGTAAGGGGGGGGGGGCACTTGGGAGTCCCCCCTGTTGCCCATTAATAGACGCTGTGCGCACAGCATCTATTCATGCCCCCACAGTGGCAAAAACGATGCGTTGCCTTGCAGGAGCATCGCGTGTACAGGCCACCCCCCTTACCGCTAGGCCGCCTCCCCAAAAATTTTGGCCGCGCCACAGCATCCCTTCTTGTACCTCATCAATGTTGGGAGGTATGTATATTTAGGCCAGTGGTTCCCAAATTGTGTGACTAGACACCCCATGGTGCCACAAGGCTCTCACACACGGGTGGAGGCTGGGCAATTTTGACTAAGCAATTTTGCTTAGTCAAAATCTCCCAGTTGCTGCCGGAGAAAAGCCGGAGGCCATCTCCAGCTGCGGCCCGCATGTACAGTGGAATAAACACTGCAGTGTCTGCAGGCAACAATATTTTGACTATTTGGCTGGACAAAAGCAACGCTGCAGGGACCCGCTTCGCTATCGCCGGCGTGTACATGCATGGCGTTGGTTTCTGACAAAAATTTGCCCCGTATGTGCATGGCTATACACGGGAGCCTTCGATTGAAAGCCTAATACCAAATTAAATTATGTATGGTCAAGTAAAAGGCAAAACCCAGAGCTAATCAGAAGCACAACTGGATACGATCACATATCTGGTCCTCAGGACAACAGGTAGGAACAATTTGCTTAACCCTTTGAGTGCCAAGTGAATTTGACAAAATAGGTGGGAACATTGCCAAGCAAACATTTTTATTCATCATAATGTCCTGTAATGTTCACCTTATATAGGAAGTATATTCTATTACACAACATGTTTCATTTGAATTTATATAACAAATGTGAGAGACACTGGCATTTTTTAGCAGATATTTTGCACATCGCTCGCACAGATGTTGGCACTCAAAGGGTTAATTTAATATTTTTTTTCCCCCAAATGTATCCAAAAAAATGCAGATAGTCTAGGGCACCGCAACTCAAGAAAGTTTGTGAACCACTGTTGTAGGCATAGCAGGGGTAGGGTTAATTTAATAATAAACCAAGCCATGGGCTATGGCATTTTATTTGATATGTGCACTATGTGTTGGGGATGGGGTGGCATTACAATTATAACAGAATTCATTGACACTCAAAACCACCCATGATCTATGGACATTTCATGCACCACTTGTAGGGGGAAGGGGCGGTATGCGGGCGCGTAATTTACTTCTGTCACTGACCATAATAAAACAAGTCGTATTTAGTCAGTCCAACATTTCCCAGTAACTACACAATATTTCCACTGTACCAGACCATACACCACCTGGAGTGGAATGTGGATGGGGCACATATCCAACTGTATCTGCAAACCATTTAGAAAGCGCAATAGGATAATTGGGTAAGCTTACTTGCTGGTTGGTCAGCCTCTTGGCCCAGGCACATGCTGATAGGTCATCTATTTTAGTAACTGATAAATATTTCCACTGTACCATAACATGTCACAGACCCTCTTGAGTGGCATTTGAAGCATTAATACATGGTCAGTCTGTGTGTGTCTGATGTCCACACAGGTGTCCACACTTCCCTTAAAAAATGTCAACCAGTACTGAGGAAATATTATTAAATGATGGGATATTAATAAAACATGTATCGAGGAGCCACCACCAGCAAATGGTGCCCCTCCCCCCCCCCCCCCCCAGTCACATGCCTCACTTCTGTAATAGAAAATGCCCCCCAGAGGCACAAAGAGAGGTAAAATGAGCAACATTGTTAATAGTTTCCATATTATACAAAAATGCAATGGTTCATAAAATACATTGGCACAAATTGGCATGACCTAATAGCCAACAAAAACAGGTACATCTCAGGGAAGCAGGTACATGCTACTGGCCCCTAGACAAAGGGTATTAGGTATCTATCCTCACAATATATTACATTATTAATATAGAAGGATGCAAAATGGCTTTATGAAAGGGATTCATGGTTAGAAGGGATGGGCATGCACCACAGATGGTCAGAGAGACCCAAATGACTAATATAGCCGCACTCTTATCCCCATAAAACCAATAGAGTATAAAACAAAGCTGATCTAAGTCCAAAACAACATACATATATTTGTGAATTGAATTATATATATATATATAATTTTTCTTAACGAGAACAGAACTGTGCAGGCTTGTTGTGCAGAGTGATATTGTTACATCTGCAGAAACATAACAGTGGGAAGGGATGAATCAACGGAGTCTAGATCGGCAATGATGTAGTCAGCCACTCTTGGCCGGACACATCTAGTTAGACGCTTAAAGATAGTCAACAGTGTCCCCTAGTAACGGTCGATCACGTCCCATCGATCTGATGCTAATTTTTGTTACTGTCGATCTAGACACTGTCATCTACCTTTAGGTGTGTAAATAGACGCGATCAAACAAGAGTGGTCAACCACATCAATGTTGAACTAGACGCTGTCAATCTGCTATACCAGAACAATCTCTAACACATCAAGTATTAGATGTACAGCTCTAACTAGGTCTACTGCATGGCCCAACATTTACTACTGCAAAATAAGCCCAACCGCCAATAAACTGCCACATTTCCTTCAGGTCACCTCAAGTCCAGACAATTTTGAGGTCCACTATGAAAAGGACAGTTCCACCATAAGGCTATTATTATTATCAGCAATTATTAGACATATTTGGGGATTTTTCTCCACCAGTTGCACTAAATATATTTTTTGTCTCTCCAAGGTAATAAATATCTTTTCAAGTAAGAGGTTGGGGAGTGAAAATGTGACACTTTGTAGTGTAAGACACAGGGGTAGGGGGTCAACACAACATAGTCACAAGAGCAGAAGTCTGAGGAACACAACATCCTGCTGAGTCTTACCAACCCTGTCCTGAACACAACTATGAGGCTTAAGCAGAGACGTCCATTATCCCGCAAAGGTGGAGAAGATCAGAATTGGGGAGCAGAGATCTAGAAGCGCAGCAGGAAGGAGGAAGCAGAGAGAGCAAAGCAGTAGAAAGCAGAACAGAAATATCAGAGCAAGAAGCCATTTGTCAAAAAATTTTACTAGCCAGAAAATATTGCAAAAGTAAATATTGTGGACAGATCACAGAAACCGAGATTCAAGCAAATTACATTTAGAAAAGACTTAGCATTTGTGGAATAAAACTCTACATTTGCTAGTTCTATATAGAAAAAAACTGTATGCATATAGAATTTCAGAAAAATAAATGCTGTCTCATCTCCCCTCCACCCCCCAAACAACTGGCAACACTGTAGTTTTGGTGGTTACATTGATGACATAATTTTTATCAGCAGTCGACTTTATTAATATAGACTATATGATACACGTTTGGCTCCGCTGATTGGATATGGAATAAGATTAATGAAAGTCATCCAATCATTAGAAAAACGGGAGCCCAGATATTACATATGTACCGCATTAATTTAAGATACAAAGCTTCATTTATTGAATATAAAAAAATATTATACAATCATCCTTAAAATAAATCCAAAACAAAATGTGAGACGTTTCACCGTTCAGTACTCACCTTCCCCAACAATGACCACATAAGGACTTTTGGGCGTGGCTTCCCCACCAAAGCTGATGCCTACACTGTGCGGTCCAGCTTTTACCGGTTTGTAGGTACAGCGGTATACACAATTTCCTTTATCTTCAAGAGCAACATCAACTGTATTGTTCCTCCCCTGTGGGTCTGTCACCTCTATGCCAATATCGCCAACTCCTGCCCCTATAGTGAATACAGAGTTCCACATTATTTCAGTTGATAATATTTTAATCATGGTGCATGGACAGATCACACATATTCTAATCCAATTGTTATTGCAAGTAAACACTATTCAAATATACTGTAGAATGTCCAAACTTTTTTTCTATATAAATATCACATCATAACAAGTAATTAATGA
Organism: Crinia signifera; assembly: GCF_055691185.1. Lineage (NCBI taxonomy): Eukaryota > Metazoa > Chordata > Amphibia > Anura > Myobatrachidae > Crinia > Crinia signifera. The sequence continues at coordinate 44,118,140 of NC_139224.1, read as the reverse complement.
AACAAAAATACAATTTTTATATTCAGCAAACAGATTATGGATTTTTACATATCCATTTAGACAGAGAGCCAGGACTCTCCTACAGTACGTTCCTGCACCTTCTCCACACATTCCATACAGTGAATAACTGTCTGCACTCTAATTGGTGAGTAAATTCAACCATTCACCAATCAGCATGCTCACAGTTATTGACTGTCTGGCTGCAGGCTCGGAGGAAGGTAGAGAATGTTGCTGCTATGATTCTGTGTCCATGACTCCCATGCTCAGAAGCCCCTAGAATTGTGGGTCCACGGGCAGCTGCCCAGTCTGCCTACTGTATATGTTAAGATAGCCCTAAGAAGAGCACCTTTTAGAGACACGTGGGAAGCAGCATTAATGCTAACAGATTGATTTCACAGAAGACAAAACACTGACTTTTTACTACTAGATCAACTAATCCCAAATGTTATTCTTTGTTCCATCTCCAGGTTGCTGTGGGGTTTTAATTCATTGATGTGTGCTGCCCTAGGACAATAGCCGACTTCCTGTTTTCCTATGAGGTTTTCATGTTACTAACAAACTTCTTTAGGGAATATTCTGCAGTGACTCTTAGTGGTATACAGTTACTATGACAGAGCCGGACTCTGGAGAATATTTACATTTTGTTGTACTGTTCATAAGGAATATCTAATACTGCTGAGAATGAGGTGGAATAATGCTGCTTTCACACCGCAAAACCTGCTTTGACCTGGTTTTTGAAACGTTTCTTAAAACGGGACAGAGCAAGTTAAACCCCTTTCACATTGCATGTTGTAAACGGTATATTACTGGTTAATTACCATTTTTGTACCTTTCACATTGAACCTGTTTTCACCCATAAGAAGTTGTGGTTGTGGACAGTGACATTATGCAGGGATCCAGCCTAACACCTTCTACCCCCCCCCCCCCCCCCACAGGGGCAGCCTACCATCCAGCCCATCCAACCCCCCCTCCCCTGGTACTTGCCAGCATGGGAATCCGGGCAGCAGGGTCCATGCTGGGGAGGCAGCGGGGTCCCTTCGGCTAACGGGCAGTGTGCGGCAGGGTCCCTGCGGGCTGCGGCGGATGAGAAGTCTGCGGCGGATGGGAACTAGGATTGCTACTAGTTCACATCCACCACAGGGACCCCGCCACTGACTTCCCACCCGCCGCAAGGACCCTGCCGCACACTGCCCATTCACCAAAGGGACCCCGCTGCCTCCCCAGCAATGCATGGACTCTGCTGTCCACATTCTGGCACTGGAAAGGTACCATGGTAGGGGGGGACCGGTGTGGGGTCCAAAATACCGGTTCAGACCCGTATACACTGCAAAAATAATGGGTCTGAACCGTGTAGGATCCTTCTTTATACTGTTTTGAATTACCGGGTTTTCTTGAACCGGTAATTTAAAACTTTCACACTGCAGCTATAACAATTTTGAAACGGTTTAAAATCTGCAAAATACCTGGTTATAGCTGCAGTGTGAAAGGGGTATAAGGAGTGCACAGAAGGTTTAACTAACATTTACCATTATCACTTCATACAGCATATCTTTACATAATATATTGCAGAGTGCTTGTGTGGGTCACCCGGCGGGGACACTGTAGGAGTCTCGGCTTTCATCTACACAGTGCTCACCAGAAGGCACGCATAGTGTTATTTTTGGCTCAGCAACGCTAGTTAGTGTTCAGTAGAATAAGAACATCCTTTGTGTTTTCTGTACTAAAATTAGCAACGGAGGAGGAACTGGCTAATATTTCATCCCTGGCTATTTTACCAGAGCCCTCGTTCTGGGGAGACAGAGGAGCATGGAACACAAACCGATATACACCAGAGTAATTATTGCGACGCAAGTCATTTTCAGTTTGTACATACACAATCTTAAATTATTATTTATATATTCAATTATAATAGAACAGAAGAACAGGATTCAGATTTTTCCCATTACCACTGTTTCTACCTTTGTCTTATAGTTGCTGACTTTTTGGCTGCCCTCTCCGGGAGAGGGCAGCCAGCTCAGTGAAGCAGGGGGCGGGTCCATCGCCGGGAGGAAAAAAGGGGCAGTTCGGGGGTGGAGTCTCAGACGGGCTGCCCTATTGGGGGCATGCCTAGAGTGATTGCGCCATTTTAGCCCCAACCCCCACCGTGCAATGCTGGTATTTCAAGCATTGCACTGGGGGGGGGGGCAGGCAGAGCTAAAATGCCACGGTGGTGTCATTAAACCCACGGGAGGTGGAGGGCAATGCGGGATGGTTGATCCCCCTTTCCGGGGGGCCGGGAGGGTGACCCGATTTCCGCCATTCCACCCTGGTTTGAGTATTGTGTACGCTGGCACTTTGAGGGTCTTACAGTATTAAACCTGAGTGCTGTATGAGCACAGAGCAATTTAGTGAGGTCTAGAATGGCCACCTTAATTATTTTGTCTGTTTTTATTGTCTAGCAAAATAAGTTTCGGTTTGGAGGCAGATTCTGTCTGCCCCAGTGACTCCCTAATCTGTGCAGGCTCCTCGGGCATCCAGTCATGCCCAGCTTACAGAATAATATACAGTACATGATGAAAACAAGGAAATATCTAACACAGACTGGAGAAATGTGCTTTCCGCATCTATGTTAGCACGGCATACTCTACTGGCTGTGACATTTCCTAAAGGTGGACTGTTTTAGCACATTTTAAACTCGAGAAGACATATACATTTTTTGTGAGGTAATTGAATGAGATGTGCATATATCCTCTATATACAGTACATTTACATGCAACATCGCACGTATTCCTGTGCACCTCAGGTCATGAACCAAACAGGCAATTTTGCAGGAGGCTTTGGGCCTAATTCGGACTTGATTGCATTTTCTCAAAATGGTCAAAACCATGTGCACTGCAGGTGGGGCAAATGTAACATGTTCAGAGAGAGTTAGATTTGGGTGGAGCGTGTTACCCTGCCCTATCTGCTCTATTGAAATGGAACTTGATTCATCTCATTATATTTTCACCCACCAGCCCACCCAAATTGATCAATCTCTTCTGGGAGAAGAAGGCAGCTCTTGTAGTTGGGCAAAAATTACAGCCATGCCCAGAAAGGACAAATGCTCCCATCATCCAACCAGGAGACAGATGACAATTTTAAATATGAATCAGATCCTTTGGAGTCCATAGATTAAATGGAGCAGATAGTCGTCCATAGTCTAGTATGCAGTTAGTGGCTGGACAATGTCTAAGTAATATGATAGTGACTAGGACGGTCGACATACCTTAAGTCAACACAACCTTACGGTCAACATAGCAAGTTCCACAAAAGCATACGGTCAGCATAGGCAAGGTCAACATGACTTTTTTCATGATTTGTTTCCCCACCCAAAAACACCCTTATCCCGCAACTGTATCAGCAACAGCTGTCCTTTAAGACAGCATACAAAGCCCTGATAGGTCTGTGGCCAGCATTGGGGGTGTGGCTAGTTTCAGGTCCATGTAATCCCTTTCCAGACTAGCAGTGGGACAACGCTGAGAAATTACTGTGCCATTTCTATTCACTATATGTACAATAATTATTTTCAGCACAAGTAATAATACATCCAGAGATATAATCGCTGCATCTGCAGGCCAAGCTCCCTGTTGGCAAATACTTGTCCATAGCAGGTGCAATGCAAACACATGAGAACACCAGCCCCTTCAGCTTTGAAAAACAAACAACAAAGGAACATGAAGAGAACAATACACACCTGCCGTGTAAATGTCAAAATAAGTGGGTTTATTGGCAATGTTGCCGGTTGGTTCCAGGCCGGGCCCTTTAGCTGTCACTTTACTGGCGTCTCCCTGAGCCTTCTCAACGTTCACTTCAAATGGACTCTTTGAAATGTGCTGACCAGCAAACAGCACAGTCACCTATAAAACAGAACATAAAGCACAAGGAGTTTAGGCAGCGCACACAAGCTTGGATTAACTAGCAACAGTTTCATGCGCAGGGCTCAGGAGTGTGAAGAGATTGATACAGCCATAAAACAGGGGCGGGCTGTGGCCTGCCTTAGCATGCTACGTTCATTTACCAAACCAGAGAAGCTCTTTTAGCAACACCAGATTTTCATTTCTTTCAAGACTTGTCTGGGACCATAACAAGCTTTGTCTTAAGGTGCCCACACACTAGAAAGATCTGCGATCATAAGATGTGCGCATAAATTAGCCTAATTAAATTAAACAGGAGATAATCTTCCATCTTCCAATTATTACCAGATATAGTCCTGATTTATTATGCACCACAAAAAGGTATATGGAACCCAGGGGTAGGGTACTTGTGGATTATCACGGCTCCCATCGCATGCCATATATAGTGGCATGCGATGGAATGCGATTGGATGCGATTTTTGCCGTTTTTACAAAATCACATGCGATCGCATCGCATGCGATTTGATCGCATGCGGTTTTTTTAACAGAAAAGCATCCAAATGCATTGAAATTAGTATCAAACATGTTCAATGGCCCCCAAATGTCATTTTTGAGGCTGTACCACCCCCACAATCGCGAACCCGAAGTGCGGCGAGCGCAGCGAGCCTGCGAGGGTCGGCGGTACGCATCCTACGACCTTTTCATACCCCCACTATCCACGTCAGCATGGAGTTGAAAATAGAAAGTGTGGCGAGCGCAGCGAGCCCCGCGAGGGGACGCGGACACCTGTGAAGCCCGCGAGGGGACGCGGATACCTGCGTCCCCTCGCAGGGCTCGCTGCGCTCGCCACGCTTTCTATTCTCAACTACACGCCGACGTGGATAGTGGGGGTATGAAAAGGTCGGAGGACGCGTACCGCCGCCCCTCGCGGGTTCGGGTTCGCGTTGATAATAGGGGTGGTACAGGCTCAAAAATGACATTTGGGGGCCATTGAACATGTTTGCTACTAATTTCAATGCATTTGGATGCTTTTCTGTTAAAAATCGCATGCAATGCGATTTTTTCCCGTGCGATGGCCATCGTGGGAGCCGTGATACTACACAAGTATCGATGTATGAAGCAGTGATAAGGGAGGAGAAATGATAAAGTGCATGGTACTTTATCACCGGCCAATCAGCTTCTGACTTTTAAGTTAGAGGCTGGGTTTAAAAAAGCACAGTTAGGGAGCGGATTGGCCGCTGATAAAGTAGCAGGCACTTTATCACTTCTCCTCCCTTCATACATCTACCCCCAGTCTCAGACATACGAACGTAAAACTAACAATACATAAAACTAAAAGAATGTGCGGAATATTGAGGTCATGGCTTCATTGATCACAATGGATGGGTTAAGCAATTAACTTTGGTTTGTGGGTTTTCCATTGACGTAATAATGTACCACTAAGTTACAAAAGATAAAGAGTAAATGTAAATCTACAAAAGCAGCACGGATGGTGTAATGGTTAGCATTACTGCCTCACAGCGCTGATTCACACCTTGGCCCTACTTTTGCAGAGTTTGTATATTCTCCCCGTACTTGTGTGGGTTTCCTCCGGGTACTCTGGTTTCCTCCCACAATCTCAAAATATACCGGTACGTTAAGTGGTTCCCAACAAGATTAACCCTAGAATGTCTGTGTGTGCGTGTACATGTGTTAGGGAATATAGATTGTAAGCTCCACGGGTTGGGATCATTTGGTCTACAGCATGTTCGTCGAAAAGCATTAGGTCGACACCGTTAGGTCGACATGGGTCTAGGTCGACACAAGCATTAGGTCGACAGTCAAAAGATCGACATGAAGTTTTTCACTGTGTTTTGACCCGAATGTCAACATGGACACAGTTTCCAGTGCACCGCATACCCTCGAAAAGCTTTGGGCCCTAGTGGAGGGTGGGGCATGAAATACTGCCTGTCGGCACATGGCGGTTAAAAAACCCAGCAAAAAAACCCATGTCGACTTTTTGACAATGTCGACCTAACGACCTATCGAAATAAACCCATGTTGACCTAGAACCATGTTGACCTATCCACATGTCGACCTAACGGTGTCGACCCAATGCTTGTTGACCAGCATACTGTAGACCCAATGACCGTATCCCAGGCCACATGTTCTTTGTAAAGCGCTGCAGAATATGTGTGCGCCATATAAAATAACTGGTAGTAATAATAATAATTAAAAAATTTGGTTGAAAAGTATTCCACGGTTTGCGGTTGGTTACATCTGCAGACTGTGCTACCTCCCAATCCAATGCTATTTCAGGAGTGTGAGACACAGAATATTGCTTTTATTTAGTCAAAACTTTGGAGAATGAGGAATGCAGTCACATTTCTCAACAATCAACGCTAAATCCAGACACTTGAAAATTCACAGTTACAGTACAGACAAGACGGGCCGTTAATCCTTTACATGCTGACAGGGACATTTAACAAGGAATTACTGACATTAGTACAGGATAACGGCTGCTCCGTATTTCTCATTACGTGCCAGGATGTATGCCGTCTGTCTCCAAGAAGTGAAGGATGTTTTTCTAGAGGCATTTGTATTCTATTTGTTTACTGTATAAACATTATTGTGTAGCTAAGGATGTCAGGCATATGAGTGCGGTATTATGCACAGACAACACTTCAAAATACACAAATTGTGCCCTTAAGTTATAGGAAGGAATAAGCAAGATGCCGAGTACAGCTGAAGGGAGATTTCAGTATCTGCGGATGTCACACAACACACATATATCACCCGAAAGCTTCTCTTACTTCTACAACCACGCAATGAAAACAGATGTTTACATGTGTAGGAATTACGCTGCAAGGAAACCAATGAATCACACGTTAGACGATACTGTACTTTGACAAAAATAGTTTTGTATCCTTAACTTTGTCAAATATCACATTTCCTGTTTTGAAATTAAAAGTTTATCAAATCATTTTGAAGAGAATGTATTGTTTCACCAGATCACATTTATTATCAGGTTGATCACTTGGCTGTTTTGACCAACTGTAATCTCATCTAACAAAGGGCTATATATATATATTTTATACGCTATATGGACAAAAGTATTCAGACGCCTGACTATTACACAGACGGACTGTAAGGACTTTGTGTTTAAATACATATATATCAATATGTAGTTGATCCCACTTTTGCAGCAGAATGCGGTCATTAGGTCAATGGTCAAAAGGTCAACCTTTAAAAAGAAAAAGGGTCGACATGGGAAAAAGGTCCCACGTGGAAAAATATGTTGACCTTTTTCAAGTGTCAACCTTTTGACTGTCGACTAATAGTAGTCAACGTTTTGACTGTCGACCTAATGAACCACACCCTTTGCATCTATAACAGCTTCCACTCTTCTTGGAAGACTTTCCACAAGATTTTGGAGTGTTTCTGTGGGGATTTGTACCCATTTATTATATAGAACATTTATATGGGCGTATTAATTACAGCGGCGCGTTTCATGGGCATATTAATTACGGCTGTGTGTCTCATGGGCATATCATTTATTGCTGAGCGTCTTCTAGATCTATAGATTTGCAGCATTACCACATGGAATGGGCGGTATATAATGAAGTCATTGCACTGAACAAGGTTACTTATACAGAACTCCTGTACCCTACACAGCTCTACGTCGGATGGCATGCAGATTGCTCCGTGTAGTGTAACATAAGTGGGAAGTACTGTATGATGCAGCATGTGGTCTGCCCCTCCCCCCCATCACATTGTATAATGTTACCTTGTGGATCCCGGTCACTTTCGGTACATACTCCACAGAGAATGTCTTGTTCTTGTCGTTGTTGGGTGTGACCGTGGCCTTGATAATGACAGAAAAGCCATTAGTGATAAGCAAGTAACAGCCATATTGTAAATACTAAGCATAGTCCGAATAACTCTTAGTACTGGATATAGAGCAGAACATGAATATAGTCATGTTAGACAGTCACTTTTTACATAGCTACAGCATCAGGATCATGAACATGGAGAACTGGTGTGGATGGAAAGGTCTACAGAGGTGGTTCCCAAACCTTTTTTGAATCACAGCACCTCTAGGCCAAAAGATTCTTATTGGGAAATTCAACATAAAATAATATTAAGTTATGTAAATAGTGTTTATAAGTCATCCTTGGGTTTAGTTATGTGATGAGGGACAGAATTCGGTACTTGTTTCCTAGCACAGCACCCACGATTCCATCGTACGACAACTTATTGCATCGCATTGCATGCAATATTGCGGCATGCGATGTGATTTTTAATTGTACAAGCACACAGATGGGTGCTTGCAATGTGATTCCATAGTGTCACCCCCAGTGTCAACGCCACCCGCACTATCAACGCCAACCCGAAGCGTGGAGAGCACAGCGAGCCCCGCGAGGGGCGGCGGTACGCGCCCTCCGACCTTTTCATACCCCCACTACCCACGTCGGCGTGGAGTTGATTTTATATAGTGTGGCGAGCGCAGCGAGCCACCGAGCCCGACGCGTGGCGAGTGCAGTAAGCCCCACGAGGGGACGCGTAATAAGAGCCCAAAGTGTGGCGAGCGCAGCGAGCCCCGCGAGAAGACATGGATTACTTTACATGTATTTCGCGTCCCCTCGCCACGCTTCGGGCTCGGTGGCTTGCTGCGCTTGCCACACTATCTAAAATCAACTCCACGCCGACGTGGATAGTAGGGGTATGAAAATGTCGGAGGACGTGTACCGCCGCCGCTCGCCACGCTTCGGTATGGCGTGGATACTGGGGGTTACATCTCATTGTAACCACCCATCACATGTCATGGCATTTGCTGGCATGCGATCCTATGCGATATTTCATTGTACATATATATATATATATATATATTAGTGTGTTTGGGCCTTGACTTTATACCAAGAGTTTGCTTTCCGATAATAGCAGCAGATTCCAGAAGTGCCAACACTCAGTAAGAAACAACAGAGTACTATACAAATGTTCAGCTATGAGACTGATTGATGACTGCGATTCTAACGGTCTCTTAAAGTGAAAACAGTACCAGGGTTCTTCCTACAATTATAACTGCACTGTTTTTCAACACCCACAGAGATGTCAATGGAAGGGTCACATATCTCGCTTTTTCAGAATCCTAGCAACACCACGATACCATAGAGTGCTGATCTCATGCACTGGATGCAGTACAAATGTCCGTCTGCCTTGTTGGTATGACAGCCAACTTATATTACAAAACCCCACATCAGAAATTGGGCAGGAGGATACAAATAGGAAATCTGGTCAAATTAAACCAAGCGGAGCTTCCCCCACCTTGTCATCAAGTGATACCCAGCGCCCACTTCTTACCCATTAGAGTAGAGCAGAGCAACATGTGTGGCACCAAATTGTAGCATCAGAGCTTAGCGCCGTACTCCTAACCTAATACCTACATGGCCATCAGCTTCACAGAAAGGAAGCGGTTGACTTCTGTCCACCATGTCAGGTGCACCAGCATATTAAGGGTACGTGAGGATGACAATGTAAACACTGAATGCTACTTAATCAGCGAGGTTAACCTCCTAAAATACCGGTGCCAAACTAGGTTCCCATACCGGTAAGTGCTGGTACCGGCCAAGTCGGACCCTGATTAGTCCTAAAGCCTTGCACAACTTGGTGGAACTAAGAGTGTCACATTATACGAAGAAAAACAATTCATTCATTCAGACACTTTTCCACTAATACATGTGTAAGTGAGCACACGCTCCTAGATTACACATAATGGTCAATATTCCTCTGTAAACAAAGAACACAGACCTCTTCTCGGATTCCTTCAGGGTCCTCCACAAAGACCAGAACCTCTCCTTGTCCAGCACTGATGGTCTCCACAGTGAACGGTGCTGGTCTTTTCACCATGTTCCCAGTTGGGTCCACACCTGAAAAAACATATTACAGACCTATAACTTTTGTAATGGTACAAATCACTGGCGTGCATTACTTGTTGCCTAAACACACACCACGATACGAGATGAGAAGCAGGTACAACAATTATAATCCTAGACTCAATTAGAAACGGTAGTTACCTCAATTTTAGACAAGATGATCATCAACAACTATGCTTGTTCGAATCGGGGAACCAGCTCTGTAGATTAGTCATTTATAGGCATAAGATTTCTTGTTTTAAGCCTTTTTTTGCAACATAATCTTCTTACATTCTAAGCTAAGTGGAGGTATTATGTAGGGTGTGGCTGCCATGCTGCCAGTTTAAACACAACAAGTGTCTTTATTATCACCCCTAGTGACTAATCAGAATTCTGTGAGAAGATCTGGAAAACATGGCTTGTAGGGAAAAGGAGAAACTTTGCTAAGAGTAAAATGGGTCAGAATGAGTCACACAAGTAATGGGATTGCTTTAAATGAAATGGGCAATAAAGCTTAAACATATATTGTGGGGGGGGGGGCATAAAAAAAATATATGTTTCATGTTTATTAAAGGGGACCCGTCAATTTCCTGATTTTCTGGAAGAACTGCTTAGTGTCTACCTTCCCCGTTTGGCATAGAGTCACTAGAGATTCAACATGACCCAGACACCAGGAAAACTAATCGTGCACAGTAAGTAGATTGTGGAAGCAGTTTTTAATGACCTAATCTGCACATTCAAATTCAAAAGAGAGGTTGGGCACCATGTCCTATAACTAGTTCTCCACTGCTAATGTTTTCTTTATGTCATTATTATTAGATTATCCTCCTCATTTAAATATATAATGTATTATATAAGACGGCACTCTCCCTGCCCCTCAGAGATTAAGTGCTATACCGCACACACATATATTTTAGTCTCCATTGCATCAGCAACCAATTTACCTACCAACATGGTTCTGGACTTGTACCCAGTTGCATTCGCAACAGAGCATTTATACTCAGCGGATCTGGGAAAAATGCTAAGGAGGCAACAGCTGTTATTTGTACATTGATGCCCCTGGTAGCGTCACTGCCAGTTGCTTCTTCACAAGGACATACCAAGGACAAGGACATGCCATCGGGTCCTGTCTGAACTAAGCCATCGGAGCTTTTATAACTGCGGCGACACAGTCAAAGCCAAAAGACACGCCCCTTAAACAGTCACAACACTTCAGACTTTGATTAGACACCCCCACAAATGCCAATTTAAACTGTGTCTAAATGCGTACTGCTAGACCAATGGAAAGCATGTGTGATGGAACTGATCAACATCAACTGCAGAAGCATCGGCATTGCAACAGTTTGCGTCACCTCTAAATAAGTCCGGGCTGAACAAGTTTGGGGGAGGTTTATGTCATGGCAGGGAGACCCTGTGCTGGTAGAACCCCCAAATCCGACGCGGGCAATCCACCTGGCATCAACGGCTACTTTCAGTTTGCAAATGAAGCCTGATGCATGATAAATAACCAGATTTTACAGTTGGAAATGCTGCTGATTACGTCTGTTTTTTATTAATGTAAAATGAATCTAAACACAGACCTTTAGTAAACATATTACCTCATAATTATTTTCTCCAGATTGTAAGCAATTATGAGCAGGGCCGTCTCTGCAGTTTAATGTCTGCACCTTGTCTGTTCTCACTCTATAAATGTATTTACAAACAAGCTACAGAACGACGCTGAGCAATACCATAATAATGAAATGGTTCTCTCACTATGGTATATTAAGAGCAGGTTCACTAATGACATGTCACTCTGTTTTCTCACCACGCCTTCTGGAGAACACAACTTTCACCTCAGGATTAGGGAGATTCCGAACATGACTCTAAGATGATCATTTGAGCACTTACACAACACTAAAGTAATACTATAACTACTACACGTAAATGCATTCTGCAAGGCTGTGTGAATGGCTGAAGAGGTGTCATTCTCGTTTTTAAACCATTTAAAAAATATATATTTTTGGATTTAAAACAAGGACTGGAATAATGGATTGGTGTGTAACATCAGAAAATCTATTGTAATAACAGTGTACTGTATGGACAGACTAACAGGGACTACTACAGAGAGCCTTAGGGTGGTATTCAATACCGGGCAAATTTTTCGCCAGGCTAAAAAAAAAAAAAACACGTAAATTTTCCCCCTTTTTTGGAAAAATTTGATTTGCCCTATTCAGTCCCAGTGCTGATTTCTTCACGAAGATTGGAGATCTATTTAACATGGGATGTTGCTACAGTATGAGCAACCCATTTTAGTAATTTTCCCCGTGTAGATCTATCATCCGGAACCGAAGAAAGTGGTAGAAATAAACAAATGTGTATTTGCTGGTCAAACAAGAAATGTAATACTTCATGTAGGCAGGGTTCCATATACCACAGACTGTGTTTGATGGCGATGGCACACTTTTACTGGATGCCATAGGCAGGGCCGGTGCTAGGCACCAGGGCGCGGGCGGCAGGCATAGAGTAACTCCACGGGGGGGGGGGGGGGGGGGGGGGGGGGGGGCAGTGTGACATGTCTTGCTCCATGGGGGGGGGGGGCTCTCCATGGGGTGGCAGCGGCGGTGGCGGAAGATGTGTCGCTCCATGGGGAGGGAGTTGGTGGAGGGGAGAGCAGAGAGGCTGTGGACCCTCAACTTCACCTTCATCCGTGGCCTGCTCCCAAGTGGCCGCAATCCAGTGGCTGGCGCCCTAGGCAAATGCCTAAGGCTGCCTAGTGGTGGCGCCGGCCCTGGCCATAGGTAGCGAGAGTGAAGTTCTTACCTCGGCCGTAAGCCCTGGCTTTTTTAGGGTTCAGCTTGGGCTTCAGAGGCGCTCCAGGCTTCAGCTTCGCTTTCGGGAACTGAGACAGGTAGGTCATGACAGAGTGTTCATCTACTCCGGGGTGAATGATCTCCTCTGGGGCGATCACCTGAAAACACAAAAGTCTATTTTATTGAAAGGATGCTTATTCCTTACTCACTCATTTGGTAAAAGCAGTACACACCAGCCGCAGCCAACACTTACCAGATATGAGATCACACGTGTGTTTTCTCCAGACATGTACATGCTACTTTGAATAAGCTTTGTATTCACATGGTATGCCTGCAGCATTCACTATGTACGCGTGTAGCAAGTGCCCGCAGGTCAGCCAGCCACCATCTCTATTACATCATGTGATCACACTGGGGGAGATTCTCTAAGAATCTCCGCCCCCTTCGCATTTATAATTATCGCACATGTTGTAACATATGCGATAATTAAGGCAAAGGACAGCTCTTGCGTTAAGAGCTGTCCTTTGCGGTGAGAGTCGCCGGGTCCCGGCGGCTCCCCCCTCCCTCACACACCCGGCGCTGCTGCTGCTGCGCCGGGCTCTCCTCCTCCCTGCATCCGGAAGAGGATCAGTGCAGGGAGGAGGTCACAGGTCCAGGCAGCACAGCTCTGTGCTGCCCGGACACAGGTGAGGGGGCGATGCGGGGCGGCGGGGGGTCGGCGCAGGGCGGCGGAGGGTTGCGGTAGAAGCCCATTGGCTTCTATGGGGCATCGCTAGATTTTTCTGGCGATGCCCCCCGCCGCAGCATCCCAAAATGTGGTAAAAACCCTGATAACGGGGTTTTTACCGCATTTTTCGCTTACAGAATCTCCCCCAATGACTGTTACGTAAACTAATCCATCAGATTCGGCCAATTGAGAACAATACTAACTAAAGTAAATGCTTCATAGGTTTTTCTATATACACTATACAGAATAATAAATTTACAGTGCCTGAGTTAATACTGTTAATACTGTTTTTGAAACCATAAAATACAACCCTCTTTAAGGACCTTTACACAAGGTATGACCTGCAACAATGAAGCAGCAAGGTGCTGGTGGGCTGCACATGACATCACAGAGGCCGCACCTATCCCCAGGACCACCTACTGCCCATCACTGCGTCAAAATAATTACTCTGGGGAAGATTTAACAACCAGTGATATTCTTGTTATCATTCATTATGAATTTTAAATGGTGCCCCAGCCAATCAGCTCCTGTCATTTTTGGTGGATGGCTGGATCGGTCCATGGCTGGGGTGATGGCTCAGGATTAGGGGCAGGCAGCTGTTTCATTGTTTACTTGTTTAACGTTTTTTTTTTTATTTATTTTCTTTTAATTTAATTTTATGTTGTTTAAGTACTGTTCTTTTTTTTTTTTTTTTTTTTTGCATCATGAATGATTTCATAGTTGAATCATATTTTATCTTTATATGCATCTTCTTTTTATGACAAGATGTTATTCAGGGACATGCTCCCTTTATTATTTTATTGCCACAGGAGACTTTCTTGATTCACCTTTATGATGTAAGCGGTGGTTGTGATTTGTGCCTCATCTGTCTGGCTTTTGTTTTTCCATTGCATAATATGTACTGAACAATAGGTTCAATAAAACATATTTTGAAAAAAAAAAAAAGCCTACAGCAACCTAAAGCTCATTTGCACATACTTTTTGAACTAGCTTTAGATCTTATCGCATTGCATGCAAAACGCATGCGATATAGCCCAAAATGCATGCGATAATCACAGCGTGGTATGGGCACCTTGAGTTTAACTTTCTAGGAATGTACAGCAAATGCTAAACAAGTGAATATACTGATGGAGCCGCTGTCATTCAGCGGGGTCCGGCGGTCGGATCGCCAACCACCAGCCGCCGGAAGGTGACTCGCGCACCCCCTTGCCCCCTTCCAGCTCCCCACCGCCTCCCCGTCACTGTCCGCCAGTCCCCACACTCCACCCCTAACTCTGACCATCTCCCAGAAGCTGAAACGGGCAGGGTTCACGTCCCCCACCGCACGGAAACAGATTGAGTGCCTCTCCGTTGGTGATAGCCAGCGGTAGCATTCTGGCGAGCCCTGGTGCTGGCTGAGAGGCACTCCATCAGTAGTTTACTTTGAGTAAGAAACTTCCCCTAGTACCAGAGCTCTTGACAGCCTTACTATTACAGTCAGTCATATCAAAGGCTGATATATTGCAAATAACAGAACAGTAAATGTTTACACGTTATTACCTGAGGGACGCCCAGCCAATCATCTGCTTGTTGCATGGCTTCCCGGGCATTATCAACCGGCTTCTTGGGGTCCCACGTCTCCCAGTCAGGGCACAGACCTACAGAAAGAGATTACTTTAACTGGATGCTGCCTTGTTTTTTATTATTATGTTTACTGGAACACCATCCTACGTCACAAGTACAAAATAGACAGAAACCATACTGATTATCATGCACATACAAAGGATGTGAATGTGGCCTCAAAGTTCTTACCAGGCTGCCCAAACCAGGCAAACTCAATTTGAAATTGATTCTAGTAAGCCAAAAATTCACACAATTGAATCACCACTATTGACATGCACGCGTGTACCTTCTCCGACTTTGCTGACAATGGATCTTCTGAAAGGCTACATACACACCTACCTATAATATCTCCATTCAAGTTATAGTTTTGGTTTTTAATGTGGTTATAGTGCCCATACAGTACACCCGTCAGTGTTCTGGACAGCAGAATTGCATACGATACATTGTATGTGATCCCAGCAAGGCCTGCAGGATCCTATAGATCTATAGTACAGGCCTTGCGATCTCTGGCTCCGATGTGCCTGGGACCACACACTGGATCAGAATCGGAGGTGAAAAACATACAAATTGACACTTTTCTTCCGATTTCTCGGACCGATCTCTCAGAATAGGGTGCCTATAGGATTTTACAGGTGTTTCCTGGACAATGAGTGTTTCTCTCATTTGTATTATCATGCCCAGAACATCCATTGTTGTATTCAACTGTTATTCTCATTTACCCACACAACCCATTGAATTGTATCCTCATTACATTGGACAGCAGTGCTTCTAACATATACATATAGAGTATGTGGAAGTCATTTGTTATCACATCTGTCTGCGTGTGTGAGTGCCTCATCAAACTGCAGCAAATATTTAACCTTTTATGTTCTAGGTTCTCAAATTTCCAGACCAAGTTTGCTGTACCCAAATCTCATCAGAAGAATGGTACGCTGACACAGAAGTCAGGAGCACATACAATACATTACCTGGAGCACAGCTGTCGACCAGGGCACCCAGGGCTTTCCCATCTTGCCAGTTCTGGCTGAAGTTGGTAATCGGCAAGTGAGGGATTTTGTTCTGAATCCAGCCCAGAAGCCTCTGTTTTGGGGTTTGGTTTTTAGTCTCTTCATCGCCCTCATCTTCCCAGACGGGCATAGAGATGGAGTAGTGCAGAATGAGGGTCCAGATAAGACCTAGGATCAGCTTCAGGTTCCCATCCACAATAGCTTTGCTGTCTGAAGATAGAAAAAGGGGAGGATGTCAGATCTATAGTATCCTAGAAATCATGTACTGTACATATTATTGATACGTTAACGATTTTCCATAGATGATATGAGAGCTCCTTGTTTGTGTTGATATCACATGTGGCCAATAAAATTAGTTTGTGTTTACAGCCTAGAATAAAATGTCCAATTGTATAGGTCAAAATCTATTAGTTCACCAGTGTTTTGGACCTATCTAAATAATCACTCACGGAGACCATATTATTTATTACATCACTTTACGTTAGGTGCCTAACTAGGCTTAGATTTCTTTTTCCGCTATTACATCCAACTCAAGGTCACCAAAATAGTTATCACTTGGGATGCGGTCATCTATTAGAATGAACTTAGGTCTACAGTCATTAGGTCTACCCCACTAGGTCGACTGGCAGGAAGGTCGACCTGACTTAAGGTCGACATGGGCCAAGGTCGACATGACTTAAGGTTGAATTTGCATAAAGGTCGACATGAGGAAGGTCGACTGGTCATAAGGTCGACATGGGTTTTTCACTGTTTTTTGAGCCGACATGTGCCGACAGGCGGTATTTCATGCCCTACCATCCACTAGGGCGTGGTGGGAGAATAAAATAGTGTGCCGAGCGTAGCGAGGCACCGTGCCCGAAGCATCGCGAGCGAAGCGAGCGATGCGAGGGTCCGATTCTCATTGCCAACTGTGTCCATGTCGACTGTGTCGACATTCGGATAAAAAAACAGTGAAAAACCCATGTCGACCTTATGACCAGTCGACCTTCCTCATGTCGACCTTTATGCAAATTCGACCTTAATTCATGTCGTCCTTGGCCCATGTCGACCTTAAGTCAGGTCGACCTTCCTGCCAGTCGACCTAGTGGGGTAGACCTAATGACTGTAGACCTAAATGCAGTCTGACGAATGATCCCATTCCTTATCACTTACGGGACAAGCCAAGTCCACCGCCGCTTCGCAAAGGGAACTTCCACATAATAATTTCCCTCAACTCCAAATAAAGAGCTAGTCTTATTTTTGTATGAAAACCTAGGAGAAAGCGTTACAGATATAACCCCATCCCTCCCCCTCCCTTATATTGTTTGACCTATATTATACTTATGTTTAATAGCATATCTAATGTTTGTAGTTTACACTGCGATTACAATGTATTGAAATTTTCAATAAAAATGTAATAAAAAATAAAAAAATTACAGATCTACAGATTTTTTATTTTATTTTTACAGTGTCACATATCGGACTAGGGATGCCAATCCCGGGGCATTTTTTCAATCCCGGAATTCGATCCCGGGATTGGCTTCCCTAATGCAAAAACCCGCCCCGTCCGCCCGCATATTTACTTACAGGTGCGGTGCGGCCAGGCGGATGCAGCCTGGGTGGGTGGCATGATGCAGCCTAGGCGGGTGATGGTACGGGGGTCAGCCTCGGTGGCTGGGCGGTCTCGGAGGCGGCGGGAGGTCAGCGAGTCAGGCTGTTGTGTGGCTTGCGCAGCATGACCTCTGATGATGTCACGCTGCGCAGAGCCGCACTGCCCGGGATGGGAGAAGCCAGGCAGCATCTGAGCACTAGCTCAGACGCTGCCAGGCATTACACTGCGCATGCGCTGTCTAATCCCGAAATCCCAGGATTGGAAACTCCGATCCCGGGATTGGCCACCCTACATGGGACGTTTCTACTAATTTTCATGGAATGAACCAACCGTGCCATTGGCTAGATTAGGAGAAAACATGGAGGGCCAGATGTACTAAGCTTCAAAAATTGATCAAGTGGAGAGCGATAAAGAACCAGCCAATCAGCTCCTACCCTTTTTAAAACCCAGCCTGTAACATGAACGTTAGGAGCTGCTTGGCTCGTTGGTTATCACTCTCCTCTTTTCACTTTTTGAAACTTAGTACATCTGGCCCAGTGAGAGGCGACCGCAGTATACAGAATCAAAGTGAAATGATGTAATCATTCAGTATTAATAATATAAACATTACCAAGATCATAACACGTTGAGAAACAAATGGTCTCTTCTGGGAAAAATAGGGAGTGTACTACATTCTACACAAATACATGTACGCTTACAAGGATTGTAAATAGGTAGTATGTATCATGAGCTTAAGAGAAAGAAACAATGAGGATTGAACTCTGAGAGCAAGTAAGTCCCCTAGTTAAGCAGTGTGTGTCAGCAGCATGTAATTACACTAAGCAGCCAGTGGCCGTAACACACTCAGCATGCTAGAAACATGTGTCAAGCAAAACTATTTCTACCCATGAAATTGATTTGACATGAGACATAAAACTAAGATTACAGTTAATCCTTACTGAGGGCTGATGCTATGGATTTGAAACGGAGCTGCGAACACGATGTAGAACAAGGTTACAATACAGCATTACCCGACAAAAGGAACAACATTAAAAATTATATTATTTAATAGCTAAGCATGCTCGAAGCAAAAGATATGAAAGCTAGTCTGCTACCTTGTGATTACCTCTGTGTTTCTGTATGTGTGAAAGAGAAAGAGATGTAGTGTCACTCGCTACCAGCAGATGGCAGTGTTTCAGTTACACACACACACACACACACACACATATATATTCACTGCTCTGAAAATGGAGGAGTGAGAGGTTTCTTTGAACACTGGTGCGATACCTCCAACTGTGATTATTTTCAGAATAAGAAGGATTTTGGTCCTGAAAGAACGCCTGTTGTATAGACCTCACTTTAAGGTCACTTTGTGTTATACCCCTGATGAAGTCGTTTTGACGAAACTCGTTGGGTTACTTTAAATAAAAATAATATTTTCTGAACAGAGTCCACGTTTCACTTCATACAAGGATTGGATGATCACATCATGTTCTAAATTACATTGTATCTTATGTTGGGATAGGTGATACACTTAGAGCACACATTGTTGTTCTGTCTCTCACTAACAGGAGAATCTCATTGGAGGTGCTGCTTGTAGTTATAGCGCAAAACGGAGGCCATTTGTCTTTTTTGGTGAGTATAGATAGATATATATATATATATATAGATATATATATATATATATATATATAGATATATATATATATATATATATATATATATATATATGATACCCAACAAAGGGTACATGTAAATACATGTGCCCAAAAATTGTTTGTGGTCTCCACATCAACAGGTGAGGAGTGAAGCGCACTCTCCAGTATAGCAAAGTGAAAACTTGGGTACTCTTTACTTAGTTGGGCGCCCGTCGCGGTCATCGCGGGTACATTTATGTCTGGCCGCGACGCGACCGACGCGATGCCCGCGATTTCCCATTGAAACCCATGTTAAACATGGAAATCGTGTCGGTCGCGTCGCGGCCGGCCATAAATGTACCCGCGATGCCCGCGACGCGATGCTCCCGATTTACCATAGGAATCAATGTTAAAAGGCGCGATGGACCCGATTTTACTGTTAAATGGCTCAATGGACCCGATTTGGCCATAGGAATCAATGTTAAATGGGCCACAGAGCCCATTAACCCTTAAATGTCCCCCCCAATTTTTAACGCCACCCCACGATCCACGCCAACCCGAAGCGTGGCGAGCGCAGCGAGCCCGCGAGGGGCGGCGGTACGCGTCCTCCGACCTTTTCATGCCCTACTATCCACTAGGGCGTGGAGTGAGAATATAATAGTGTGGCGAGCGCAGCGAGCCACCGAGCCCGAAGCGTGGCGAGTGCAGCGAGCCCCGCGAGGGGACGCGGATACCTTCACAGTTAGACGCGTCCCCTCACGGGCTTCACAGGTGTCCGTGGCGACGCCGACACCTGTGAAGCCCGCGAGGGGACGCGTCTACCTGTGAAGGTATCCGCTGCGCTCGCCACGCTTCGGGCTCGGTGGCTCGCTGCGCTCGCCACACTATTATATTCTCACTCCACGCCCTAGTGGATAGTAGGGCATGAAAAGGTCGGAGGACGCGTACCGCTGCGCTCGCCACGCTTCGGGTTGGCGTGGATCGTGGGGTGGCGTTAAAAATTTGGGGGGACATTTAAGGGTTAATTGTGCCTATTTGGGCTCTGTGGCCCATTTAACATTGATTCATATGGCCAAATCGGGTCCATTGAGGCATTTAACAGTAAAATCGCGGTCAATCAGCCTTTTTAACATTGTTCCCTATGGAAAAATTGCGGTCATCGTGGGCATCCCGATTTACCCGCGATGACCGCGATTTTTACCCCCGACGCCCGCGATTTCCATCGCTGGCGCCCATCTAGGTAAAGAGTACCAAAACTTGTTATAGACAATAGAGTATTTTATTTCAGCCAATGCTTATATCCAACATAGATAGCTTATTTGCACATATGCCATGGGGCATATATATGATAATAAAACACAAAACAAAGTATCTACTGTATAACGCTCCAGCCCAAGCAGACTGGGGAGGTGATCTGAAACAAAAAGGGCTCTGGTAAGTACAACGGCTCTTGGCCAATGAAAAGGTCCATTCGCAGTGGAGTACCACCCACTGGCTACTAACTTTAAGAAGAATAAAATAAGCAGAACCCCATTGGTCCATGACATAAAGAACAGACAGTAGGATTTTACCACATCATGTCTACATCTGAAGCAAATTTGTATATTTGGTCATGCAGGGGAAGTACTCCAATAAAATGAGACTATATACACAAGCTTATCCCAGCCAATAAAGTTCAGTTCTATTTCTGTCAACTTAAATAATCAAAATAAAAAGTTCTGTAATCAAGTGCAGCACCATAAAGTATGTTCTCCTACAGCAGTAGCAAGTGCCAAGTCATAGACAGCACTAGCTGCCAAGTCCCAATCTCCTCCTGTATAATACAAATGAATGGCAGGGGCACGAAAGTGCCCAACAAAAAAAAAAAAAGAGTGTTTTATTAAGAGTTCACTGAAAAAACAAATTCATTATCCAACCTTTTTTCTCTGACGTACCCCTTGATTAGTCCCCCTCCTTTCAGTACATAAGAGTGGAGTGGAAGTAAGCAGTATGCATTGCCTTAAGGAGCCCATACACGCTCCGATCCCGGTGGTGCGATGTGTGCTTTGAGGTGCGCGCTCCCGCGGCACCTCATCACACAGTACAAAAAGTATGTGCTGCACATACTTTTTGAACTTGCTTTTAATCACAGGCATGCAATGCAATGGATGCTATTTTAGCCCAGAACGCACACCGGGATCGGAGCGTGTATGGGCTCCTTTATATTAAGGAGTAGCGGAGGAGTAGTGTGTGGACAGGATAGGGTCCCTCTGTATCTGGCCGCTGGCTGTGTACTGTCTCTGGGGTTCCTGCTAACGCCTGTAGGATTATTGCCGCTGCTTCCCCACCCGTGTCAGCATGGGGCAGATGAGAGCAGCGGGGGTAGCTCCCAGTGGATTGCCGGTTGGGCAAAAGCATGAGGAGATGCTGATGATGATGTGAGCGGAATCGGAATTGCCAGAAAGTGATTAATGTCTTTTCAAAAAAGTTTGAAAATCGACTTTTTGACCACATCGACCTAGACAATACATACTTAGGCACTGTAGACTTTTCAACCGCTTCCCAGAGGACACAGCTTGCTCATTACTCCCCGAGGCTTGGGAACACCTGCTACAATTAAATAATTTGCCAAATAATTTATTATACACAGATGTCTCACATCTAGAGAAATGTCTGTATCATTTCCTCATCTTTCTGACCCATTGACTTCATGTAGTCCCTGAATCTGCCCTGACTAGTTCAGTGAATGATTACCGCACCCTTTAGAATTAGATCTGATTACTTTCTCCTTTCCAAAAAAGCTCTCCTTATTCAAAACAATGAAGGTCACATAGGACAAGTCTGGCCATACATACATCAATGGGTAAAAAAAAAAGGATATCTAGAGAACATTAGTGAGTGAAACTCAACACTTTGGGGTCTGTGTACCAGCCAATCATCTCCTAACTGCCATTTTACAGGTTTTATTTGAGAAAGGAGTTGGTACTTTATCTCCATCTATTATCTCCAAGGCTTGGTACATAGACGCCATCACCTTCTCCAAGGTTTGATAAATCACCTCTTAGCAGTTTCTCCCATTTAAATCTATCTCAACAAAGAACCAATATATGGCACGAATTTATAGAACGCCTATAGAATTTCTGTGTAAAATTACAATCCGGGCCCTCATATATCTGTGTATCAGATTCAGACCTGATCGCAAAGCTGCTTTGTTCTTAAATAGACAAAACCATGTTCCACTGCAGGTGGGGCAGATGTAATGTGCAGAGAACGTTAAGGCCCCCATACACTTCTCCGATATGGGACAATTTCACCCGATTCCGAAGGATCGGGACGTGAAATTGGGGGAAATCGGACCAAATCAGATGTGTTTGACATCCGATGCGTGTGTATTTGTATATGAGCTGTTCAGTGGAGCTACCGGGGAAATTGACGGTAAATTGGGTCCATCTTTTCCTTAAGACAAGTCAGAAAAGTGTATGGGGGCCTTTAGATTTGGGTGGGGTGTGTTGAAAGTGAAACGGAAATCTAAATTGCAGTGTAAAAATAAAGTAGCCAGTATTTACCCTACACATAAACGAAATAACTCACCCAGATCTAACTATCTGCATGTTACATCTGCCCCACCTGCAGTATAGTTTGGTGCATTTGAGAAAAAAGCAGCTTCGCGTTCAGGCCTGAATAACCCCCAATATCTAAGCTGATTTATTATGGTGTCCCCCTCCCAACACTGCCACCGCATAAAGGATTGAAGATTTGTGACTTGGTCACTTAGGCATGACTAATGGAATTAACACATAAAATAAGTTCAAACAATAATTATCCTGTAAAACAGAATGAATGACTGCGTGACCTGCACCAACAAGCTCTGCGTATGAATATTGTTTCTTTCTGTTATAATTGTCTGGAATTCCACATATTATATAGAGATGTTGAAATCAAACAGTAGTCACGGAGGTTCACTATGTAAAGCTAATTCCTTAAACCCTGCACGATACACACATCCTGTAAATACCACATCCTTACGCCACTGGTTTCAGAACTAAAAAGGAAAACCTTTGCTAGTAACAAAATATTAGGACCAGTCATACACCAGATTGCTAGCTGTTGTGACAAGAGCTGCAGGTTTTTCTATTTTCCGGGTAAGTAAAACAAGACATTTTTTTCCCTCAGCACACTGAGCAATGCTAGTAACCAATCTAGAACACTACATGATAATAGAATTCAGAGATATTGGTTACATACACCTGCGCAGGTATATGTAACCAATATCTCTGAATTCTATTATCATGTAGTGTTCTAGATTGGTTACTAGCATTGCTCAGTGTGCTGAGGGAAAAAATGCCTTGTTTTACTTACCCAGTATTTAACCCCTCCCTCATGCACCTGGGAAATGCTACTGAACTAATTGAGCATCTACCACTATCTGTATGTTTTTTTTCTATTTTCCCCCATTATTCTTCTCCTGTCCTAAACCACCTTGCTTACCTTTCCCCAATCGGTCTTTCCTTGTGTCTTTTCCACATCACGCAAACCCACCCAATTCCTCCCTCCTTGCCTCCGTTATTCCCCCACTGTTCCTCCTGTGCACATGCACACATCGCTTCTTTTTTTCTGTCTCATAATACAGTAAATTAATTTCTAGGGCCTTATTTTGGGACTTGTGATAACATAGTCATTATGAAACCAATACCACTTTCATAAGACTCCACAAGGAACCCAGGTTTGCCCTGGAATGTGTGTTATTTATTTATTTATTTTTGGTTCACAATAAGATGGGTCCTTCTACATTTGCCACAATAACTGCTCTGCTTTTGGTTCTGATGACCCACTGTACCACCTTCATCATTTGCCCCATGACTGATGCTGTGACTGCCCCACTGCGTGGGTTCCCTTGTCATGTTGTCCAGCGCCTGCAATTGATCAAATATACAGGCATACCAAACAGCCAATCAAAGCATTGTATTAGTAACCAGGAAAATCCATGGTACTACGCAGAATCATGGTACCAGGTCACTAATGTGGACTGGGTTGTGTGAAAGGGGTACAAGTCACCTGCCATTGCTGCGTAAACTGTGATAGAAGCTTGCTTACAGGTGGAAACGAGACAACAGGTAGATGTGTCAGAGGGCTGTGTTACATGTGTACTAAGCCACAGTTCATGTGAATACAGCTCAAATATGGTGCAGGAGTACTGAATAACTTCCGTTTTACCTACGCTGAAGATGGATAGGGGCCTAAGCAATGGTCTAAGTGCACATTTTCAAATGTAGACGTTTTAAAGTCTGCCGGGTGTGTACAGCGCATATATCTTGTGCATAACTGTTAAGGTGCCCATACACGTTACAATTATTGTATACAATATTGTATACAATATCGCATCTCATCGCATATCGGTTTTGTGATGAGATCAGATGAGATCTAGTACAAATAGTATGTGCTGCACATACTATTTGTACTAGATCTCATCTCATCTGATCTCATCGCAAAACCGATATGCGATGAGATGCGATATTGTATACAATATTGTATACAATAATTGTAACGTGTATGGGCACCTTTACAGTAAGTGCCCAATACCACTGGATGACAAACTCAGCAACAATGGGATATCTGCCACTGTGGTTGGTCTACCTTTGGATGGTGAACCAAGCGATGCAAGATCAAGGGGTGCACATGTGCATCTATCTGGCTCTCACTATTGGGTAGGCTTCCAGATTATAGATTAAGCACTGCCTATTGAAAATTAAAGAAGTCACCCAAGATCTCTTGGAAAGTAATCTGAAAGACACAAGATCCTACTGCCCTTTATACGGTCATAGAACTCTACAATTACTTTGAAACCCTTTGAGTGCCAACATTTGTGAGAGATGTTCAAAGAATCCACTAAAAAGGTTATAGAAATTCAAAATGTGTAAAAATAGATTATATATCCCATATAAAAAGGTAAACATTACAGGTCATCATGATGAATAAAAAGGTTTGCTTGGTCATTTTTACACCTAATTTGACAAATTCACTTGGCACGCAAAGGGTTAAAATCCATGAACATTTATCCCATAGATTTGCACCTGTTAAAACAAAAATAGTTGTATGATATAAACACCGTTCTCGATAATGGTTTCTGCACAAATGTGGTTTTGCAACATAAACACAGAATAAATAAATAACTGAAACGTAGCATTGCACAGATGTTAACGTAAAGGAATAATGGTTGGAACACCTCCCTTATTCCATAGAACCAAAACAGAATTCAAAGCGGTTCTGCGATGTGAGATTTATAAGACTTTTTAACCCTTTCAGGCTCAACAGCCCTAGCGTAGATCCACTTAAAAAAAAAAAAGAACATTAACATCATTTAACGGTCAATGTAGACCATTTAAACCAGACGGTTTAAATTGCAAAAAAAAAAAAAAAATTGGACTACAAAGGGTTAAAGAACATCTTTTGGGCAGTTTGTAATCAAAGACATTACAAGTGTATACATTATAGTTACCTGCTCCCCACCCAACAGAATAAAAATAGTTTAAAAGTATGTTTTATTACAATAATTGGAGCAAATAATCAACTTTCTTTTGAAATCATTAAGATTGGCAAACCCTAAATTACGGGAACAATGGATGATCAGCATAATGTCTCCATTACGACAATTACTTGACACTACAAAATAACGCCACCATTACTCAATGTAACCACTGTATCATCCTATAACAAGAGCCGCCATTATAGAACCAGCTTTCTGTAAATGTCATTTTGGTACCTAATTTAGGACAATTGCTTAATCCTAAAAACATAGCGTAATTACAGTCATATCCTCAGAAACTCACTTTTACTGTACGCATCTCTTCTATATGGAGTTCTAATTATATGGGCAGCCTGGAACATTTATGTTATCCCCATGATAACGTCATGGGAATAATGTCTAAGATGTTGGACTAATTTTAGCGTTTACGGAAACAGGTGATTAGAGTTTTACGATATTTAAATGCTGATCACTTCCGGAACACAATGGAACCTGGAAGAACAATCAGAAGACAAATATAAACACATACAGGGCCTTATTCTAGTTCATTCTTACTGACAAAATCCTTCTTAGATGGACAAAACCATGTGCACTGCAGGGGGGCAGATGTAAAATGTGCAGAGAGAATGAGATTTGGGTGAGTTATTTTGTTTCTGTGCAGGGTAAATACTGACTGCTTTATTTTTGCACTGCAATATATAGTAGATCTCACTTTGAAGTAAAACCCCACCTAAATCTAACTCTCTCTGCACATGTTACATCTGCCCCACCTGCAGTGCACATGGTTTTGTCCATCTAAGAAGGATTTTGTCAGAAAGAGTGAACTAGAATAAGGCCCACAGACACAAAGGGCCTAATTCAGACCTGTTTGATAAGCTGCCTATACTCGCAGCCTAGCGACACCCACCGAACACCCCCCCCCGCCACCCAAATCCCCTCGGCTAGCATGCGAGGGGATGTGTACATCCCTTCACATACATGTGAAATATTATTTGATTTTTGATTGAACATCGAATGTTTTTTTTTCCTCCATTCGCAGATAAAAGTGAGTCTGAACTGACGTTTATCTTTGCCGATGACGGCTGAATTCAGGGCTGGCATTGTAGTCATGTGACGTCAGCCGCCCGTCCCACGAAGGCATCGACACACCTGCTTTCCCAGGGGAACGCTCAGTGTTTTCATGGGGACGCCCATAGAATTCTGGACGCTCCCCTGCCTGTCCCCTTCCCCGACGGTGCGAACACCTCAGCCCCATACTTACATTGTAGTTTAGGCTGAAAAAAGACGTACACCATCAAGTTCAACCTGTGGTTGGTTAGAGCGTATGGTCTATTTGTTATATATATAGAATCCCAGTAAAAGCGCGGCACTCCAAATAAACCATGTGGCGGTGGGTAGAAGATAAGCACTTTAATAAGCAACGTTTCGATGCTACGCAGGTTATTTCTATCTGTGGGTTTAGAGTAAAGGCTAGTTGAAACATTTCCTTCCTTGATGGATATACATACATCTAAGAAGTGT
The DNA here is from genome assembly GCF_055691185.1 of Crinia signifera. Classification (NCBI taxonomy): domain Eukaryota; kingdom Metazoa; phylum Chordata; class Amphibia; order Anura; family Myobatrachidae; genus Crinia; species Crinia signifera. The sequence goes on along the minus strand of NC_139224.1, from coordinate 44,091,019 downwards.
ATCACTTCTTTACTGAAAGAGAAGGTGAACTTACAGTAATTGGCTTATAACAGCTGTCACCCTAGACCTACTATCAGGAGCCTCCCATACTCCCAGTTACTGAGAGTCAGGAGGATAGTGTCCGACCCAGTAATGACAAATATCCAGATGGAAGAAATGATAGATTGATTTCTGGAACGGGGGTATCCATCCACTGAATTGCAGGCTACCAAGGAACGTGTATTGTCCATTAACCGCAATGATTTGCTATATCCCAAGCAGGTAGAATCCAATACTGAAAAACGGTTGCCATGGGTAACCACTTATACTCACCACAGTCCTGAAACCACTAAGATAGTATGGCAACACTGGCCACTACTTCAGGCCGATGCACAATTAGGACTTAAAGAGACATCCCTTCTTTCCTAGCTTTAAACGATCCAAGAATCTCAGAGACATCTTGGTAAAATCAGATGCTTCTCCCAAAAGTGTAAAAAAAAACATCTACTAAATTGGGTTGCATAAGGTGCACCTGCACCACTTGCAGCTTTATGATTCTGGGGGCCTTTTTCAATCACCCCCAAACTGGGAAACCGATTGCTATTCGACATCTGCTGACTTGCAATACTACACACACTGTAGATCAAATTATCTGTCCCTGTGGTCTCTCTTACATAGGGAAAACAGAAAGACCCTTTAAAGAAAGGATGACAGCCCATAGGTCATCGATACGCATTAACAAAAGGGTCAAGTGATCAACCGGTTCCCCGGCATTTTATTGAGGCTAAACATAATCTGTCATCTTTAAAATATAGAATGATAGACCACATTCCGGCCTCACTTCGAGGTGGGAATAGGGGACTATCATTGTTGAAATGTGAGGCACGCTGGATAGCTAGACTGGGTACGGTATCCCCCCGGGGACTTAATGAGTACTCTGGTATTAATGTCCTGTTATGAATGATGAAAAAAATACTTTTTCTATTTTAATACAATATATATTTAAAACCCTGGATTGCAGATAGTCATATTGGTATATGATATTTAAAATTCTATTCTTGTCTTTTTAGTTAGGTTATTGGTTATTTTGATTTCCTTTTCACATAATGAGTCTGCCAAGTTTGCAGACATTACCCGTGCCACTGTATATTATATATATATATATATATATATATATATATATATATATATATAATTTTTTTTATATATTTTTCATTGTATACATGTTTTATTGCTTGTTTTTGTTTTTTCATGTTTTTGTACTAATTGTATACGATGCATTACACCACCAGGTGAGATTCCATCCAATCTATCCATCCAAAGATTGGGATAAGGGAGGGGCGGAATCTCATCTGCACGTTGCTACGCCAGGGGGTGGTCCCCCTGACGTAGGATACACCTGTTTGATATATATATGGTTAAAGTCACTCGTGTTTTAAGCCTGAAGAAAATACCCACGTATTGAAACGTTGCTCAAATAAAAGTCTTTTGCACTATCTATATGGTCTGGTGTGCCGCGTCATTTTGCCGTCTACATTCACCCCTGGACGAAGGCACCTGCAAAGTTGAGTATTTTTGGAAGTGTGCCCAGCGATACAAGAAAAGTATATATATATATATATAGCGCTATTCCCTGGGTACTGCTACTCCAAAGAATCAGGCGGCACTCGGTTAGTAGTAAATCAAAATAAGTATATTGTGCAAAGTTCACATGTTAAGCCATCAACGTTTCAAGACCGGATCGGTCTTTTCATCAGGATGCGTGACATAAAGTGCTGTAGTGCTGGGAAAGAAACAAAGAAAGAACAGAGCTGTGAGCTCTCATGAAAGCTCTCATGTCACGCATCCTGATGAAAAGACCGATCCGGTCTTGAAACGTTGATGGCTTAACATGTGAACTTTGCACAATATACTTATTTTGATTTACTACTAACCGAGTGCCGCCTGATTCTTTGGAGTAGCAGTACCCAGGGAATAGCGCTATATAAACCCCACTGAGGAAGGCACCAGTGCATTAACCCCTCCGACGAGAGTGCCAGACAACCAGACTCCTATATATATATATATATATATATATATATATATATATATATATATATATATATATATATATATATATATATATATATATATATATATAATTTTATTTTGTTTGCGTATTTCGATTTCGATTTAATTTTGGACAAATTATCATTATTGGTTGTACCCCTGGATGTTTGTCCAAAGGAAAACTAATTATGATCATATTATTAATGAGCATTTTACTCATTTAACCCTTTGAGGTCCGCACCAAAAAAAAAGTTGATTACAAACGGATTTCTCAACCGTTTGGTAGAGGCCTATATCTCAAAAACTGTGGGGTCTCATTTAAAAAAAAAACTATTGATTGGTTGTTGGTTGTTGTTGTTAATATTATCCTCAGTGAATAAAAATGCAAAGACAATTTTTTCCTTTGCTTTTTTTGTGGTTCGGACGTCAATGGGTTAAGGGCCATGTATTTCGGCACAGGGCCAAATTGACTATAAAAACAGAATTTACGTCCTGATCAACATCAAACAGAACAGGATTATATGATTACTTAGTCGTTTAATTGGTTTCATTTAGCACAACTTAATACAGGGTTTAGCAGAGAGAAGGTTTTCATCATGAGAAGATTTGTACATAAACAATGCAGCGCTCTCTGTTTACCACCATTTCTGTCACCCAGATGCACAGTACAGTCTTTGTATCACTGGGAACTGCGGAGGGTTGGTGGGCTGCTACCAGTGTGCAATGCTGGCACACACAGACCTTACAGCATGTGTGTGGTCTGCACAGACTCACGCCACTGATCCTTCGCTTTGGCTTATTATGTGTTTTACTGTTGCTTGTTTATCGTATTACTTTTACTTTCTTATAAAAAAAAAAGTGAATGTCATGAACAGCAAATATTATGCTATCCAATAAAAGCCACATGTTAACGACATTTTAATGAAAAGCATAAACTAGGTTGTACATCCAGCACCCGGTCCTGTGAGCCAGAAATGTCTCTTTGCACTGATGAGTACACTAAGTAATGATGTAGAACCTTATATCCTGCACGCAGCAAATTATTTTCACATTATATCCATCATTTTTCTCCATGACGAATAGTTAAGGCAGACATTTTCAAAAACCATCCAAAAATTCACAGCTAGCCGCATCGCTGAGACATGAGCAGCAGTTTCTCTCTCACCACCTAACGCTCTTTGGGCTTTGATAAACCTCCTTCATATGCGGAACATTTCCCTGGCATGGTTTGGGTCCAGTCGCTGCTTTCAAGACTTTCTACCTTCAAGTATTTCTCTGCAAACAAACTTCCCAAACTCCTGAGCAAATGACGTAACTTTCATATACTAATCAATTCCCAAAAAGTTGCACACATACACTCACACAGCCCTCTGACCCCAAGCCAACATTTCTGTGTGACCGAGAGAGGTGTGCCACATTCTATATATATAGAAAAGGTACCAACCAATCAGTTCCAATCATTTTTCAAAATACAGCATATTTTACCGTTGCAATATGGCTAGAACAATACGCTAATGGACCTTCTTCAGGTCAGTATGCTGGCATGCGGATTTGCATGCAAGCGCAATGTTTTTGAAATGCGCATTTGTGTGCATGTGCCAGGTGAGTGCATCCATGGCAAACATATTGTTCGCCGGGTGCACGCACCCAACATTGCGGCTGGTGGGCCGGGGGACACACCAATGGGAACGCCCAGCGTTCCCATGAAGATGCTAGGCGTTCCCATGGAAATCACCCGGTGACGTGGGTGGCAGGGGCCGGTAGCTGACATCACCGGATGTCAGCCGCCTGCCCACTTCCTTCAGAATGTGCACGCACATCTAAGGTCGCTCTGAGCAACCATCAAATGATGTGGATGTCCCCCCGCAGGCTGCGAATGGTTTATGTAAAACATCCATTTGCAGCCAGTGCGTGCGAACACACGCTTCAAATGGGCGGTGGCCAGGCCACCATTCGCAAGGCAGGGTTTTGTGTACTCGCAAGGGTGCAAATTCGCAGCCTTGCAAATCAACCAGAAGAACCCCCTATATGTAGCACTTATCCTCATGCATCAAACACCTACAGACTGGAAGTTTACGGGCAAGTCCTCTTACATCTTTGTCTATTATTACCCAGTCCTATATTATTACAGATTTTGTTCACAATTGTAATGCACAACAGAATATGCTATTACTATATAAACAGATAAAAGTAATAATAACAGATAGTGCCAAGCAGGTATCAGGTATCCTTCAGAACACTTTCTATACAGGACGCACTGGCCTCAGTAAGGGTGTTTATATAAAACTCCCTCGCTTCCCCTGCCCTCTTTTGCCATGTGTTTATTTAATTAGGCAAAACCGCTCTGATGTGTACCCTGATTTGGCTTTAACTGGATTCAGAGAGACGTTTTATTTTGTATCCCAGAGCAACAAGCTAAAATCACATCCCTGGCATAATTAAAATAAACACGTTAGCTAGAAAGACAAATGTCAGCAATTACAAGAATTGAGTACAGTGTGAAGGTCTGCGCTAGTGCCGGTGCATGCAGTGGCAAAGGCGTCTACAGTATCTGGCATAGTAAACAGAACTGGTTAACAGAACGAATAAAGTGCAACACTTTCTTTACCGCAGTCTCTGAGCATACATGCAAATACACAAAACCAATATATCTGGCCGAGTCTGCCCCTGATGGGCCGCTCCCTGGTCACACCTTAGATTTCTATCACATCTGTCTTTATAGCCAAATCACAGGAGTGGTTTTCGAAAACCAAATAAAGACATCTAGTTAATAATATTTGGAATTAATTCTGACCTAAACTATGCAGCCTTTCCAGCACCGATGTCTGCCAGCGAAGGCAGGATCCATGTGTGCAGGTGCTACAGGCAGGATCGGAGAAAGCACACATGGTTAGGAGAGATTCCGGTACAGGATGGACTCTTATCTGGTGATATAGAACAGTCCACAGCTACAGGACACTTTCCTCTATTGCGAAAATAAACATACACAGTGCTCAACTGATACAGGACACATACTGTAGGTGGTTCCTCAAAGTAAATTATAACCAATTCCCCAAAGATCCACATTTCTCTTGTATATGATCATTATTCCACCTTCTAAAAAACATTTTGTCAATCAGTGGAAAAATAACATATTTGTAAATATGCCTTTCAAATTCCATACATCTTTGGTTAAACATATGAACAGTATAACCATTGTTTCTATACTTGTATTACTTAGCATGAGTGAGAGCAGATGGATCTTTTGCACTGCTGCAAGTTCACAGTAATGGTGGCTATGATCAATGTTCGTGGAATGAAAGAGAGGCTGGACATGCATAGTCAATGGTTGTCAGGGTCAATAGGTCAACATGTAAATGTAAATTGATATCCTAACCCTCCCAAGAGCCAAAATGTAACCCTTCCCTCTGACAGCCTAACCTCCCCGCAAGTTCCTAACCCTAGCCCTACCTATGGAGCATAAGCTTAACCCTTCCCACTGGCAGTCTAACCTACCAATAGCAAAACTCTAGCCAGACCCCTACCTATGGAGTCTATTCCTTCCCACTAGCAGCCTAATCCTCCCTCAAGTGTCTAATCTTAGCCCTACCTCTGGAGCCTAAACTTTTGGTAGCAGCTAGTCCCCAGGCCATGGATGTAGCTTTGGACCACGTGAGCGATAGAAGCAGCAAGGTCTTGGAACACCAATTTCACTATGCAAGACACCATCTAGTTCTTTACCACTGGGCCAGAAGTGTGGCAAGTGGAGCAAACCCGGGCAGGTACACATTGGGTGTCCTGTTGGAAACATTCATGCCGCGCCTGCGCTCCTTGTCCCATCAGCCAAAATATCTACTGCATGTGATCGATGTACAACCCTAACCCTTCCCCAGGTTCTTAGCCCTAACCCTTACCTCTTGCAACTTAACCCTCACTCAAATGTCTAATCTTAGCCCTACCTTGGGAGCCTAACCATTCCCCAGGTTAGTAACCCTATCCCTAACCCCTCTATCTGGCAGACTAACCCTCCCCCAAGTGCCTAACCCTAGCCCTAACTCTGGGGCCTAACCCTTCCCTCTGGCAGTTTAACCCTCTCCAAAGTGCCTAAATCTAGCCCTCCCCCTGGGGCCTAACCCTTCCCTCTGGCAGTCTAACCCTCCCCCAAGTGCCTAACCCTAGCCCTACCTCTGGGGCCCAACCCTTCCCTCTGGCGGTCTAACCCTCCCCAAAGTGCCAAACATTAGCTCTACCTCTGGTGGCTAACCCTCCCCCTAGTTCCTAACCCTGCCCCTTTTCTTTGGCAATCTAACTCTAGCCCTTCTTCTGGAGGCTAACCTTCCCCCAAGTTCCTATGTCTTAAGGGACTTCTCTGAGGGGAGAAGTTGTATGCGATTCCCCTTGAATTCCCCTTGCGGTCCTTTTGCATATGATGTATCGTAAGCGATTCCAGAAAGTACTGCGGGATCCATCAAATTCTTAGTGCAGCATTTGTGATCTCCGATGCGCACGGCACCGTGCATCGGATAAAACACATACGATTTGACTCGCCACACTATTTCTCTGCACGATCTGTCAAAATCGGGCAAAAAGGGCCCAAATTGTACTAGTACTATTGCCTTAACCCTAAAAATCATGAAAAACAACATTACAGTATCATTGTTAACTGCCAAACTTGTGGCCGTCTATCATGCCTATCACATGATCAATGAGATTGCAAATGTCTCCATTGTGAGACGAATAAAGGAATTCTATCTATCTAGGAATTCTAAGATACTGTATGTGTCCTAGCCTGAATACCACATTGTCCCCATGTAATCCCATAATTATTATTTCCAAATTAATAAATTTGTGCTACAAAATCTATATTTGTAATGTAATCCTCATCCTGATTTCACCCAATTGCACTTTATGAATTTAATATTTATACAATATCTAGTTATTAATGCCTCTTTGAAAGTTTAGGATCTGTTTAATTACTTTTGCCACAAAGTCTGGAAGTTATACTGCTGAATGTACGTCACTGAATTCCACAGGCTATAGGATACTGGCTGTTTACATCATGCATCTATTAGAGAAACAGACAGAACTTAATTAAAGTAAATTACGGCAGGGATTCTGGCTGAATGGAATGGGCTTGTCCACCCTAATAGATTTAAAATGATTTCAGAATTTTAGGTTACACATATTGCTTAGTTGATAAATAGGACCAGCTGTAAAGTTATGCCTCACGGCCAGCAGTCCTGATACGTGTCCTTATAGCTGGTTGCTAAGCCAAGAAAAGTATAGCAACCCAGCTACCAGGGCCACGTCCACTAACGTAATGCGGAACACCATGCTGTACATTTATTTTGATCGCCTAGCCAATTGCCAAGCATGCAAATTAGAGATTTTGAAAACCACATGAAGATAACGTGGAGGATCTGGTCCAGGTTTTAGAGGAGCAGCAGCAGGGAAACTTATGTGATCGGGGTTGGGCTAATTAGCAGAACCTGTGCTCTCCTGATATAAGTGTTTCCAGGGCGGAGGGTCATTGCTCCTGATGGTGCAATAGCTGCCCAAGTAACATGCCAGGGTGTGGGCTACAGTAGTGATCACTGGAGCTTTCTGAAGAGTTTGTACTTTGCTGTGACCATCCTTGCTTATGCTGATTACCTTGTAATATATACTGTATATACACACACACAGACTGCAAGCTTAAGGGGTTAAGGCTAACAAGGTATAAAAGGTTATAAAACAGGTCAATACCAGCTTGTTGGTTTTCTTAGGACAAATCATGTATACAGATGTTTCCACATACATCTATTCTCCATGCGATACAAGTTGCATTATGCATAACGAATGAGTAAGCTTGGTATCTTTTTTTTGCAACTTTTTCCCTTAATTCATTTTTGTTCCAAACAGTATAGCCAGACACACACCAGATGACCCGCACCACGGCCAATATTGCCACGGGTGAAGAATCTTGTGCATACACACTGGACAATAGCGTATATGGAGCTTTAGAAGCTTATTGGTTAGTTCTTTATCTCTCGCCAAGACCTGATAAATACCACTCTTAAAGTTGGAGAAAACCCACGCAAGTGTGGGGAGAACATAAAAACTCCACACAGTTATGGTCATAGTGGGAATCGAAACCCTGACCTCAGTGCTGTGAGGCAGTAATGCTAACCACTACACTGTCTGGGGGCCCCCACACCCGCCTGTGGTGGCAGGTCACGGGTGGCAGGCAGTGCGGTCTGGCAGAGCAGGGTGGGTAGCGCTGGTGGGCAGGGGGTCCCTGCGGCATATGGGAACTAGTTACTGCCGATGTTCAGAGGAGGAGACGGAGACAAGCAGGAGGCAGGGACAGTTGTCACCCTGTCACCCACCCTCACACTGCCCAGGTATGGGGAAGGGGGCGGGGGGTAACACCTCCATCCGGCGGAGGGTGTGTGTGTGTGTGTGTGTGTGTGAGTGTGGGGGGGCATTTTCTAACCCATGCAGTCAGATTAGAAAATGCCCTCAAATCACCCCCTGTGTAGGCAGCATTAGTGACAAGACATGCTGTATGTATCCCAATATATTTAATGCACCTACCCCTGTAGGTAAAACTTGTGCAAGAGATGGAAAATCTGCTATTAAGTTGGATATATAGCAGACATTAGACAGAAAGGGACTTTGGCAGTTACCTGTACAGCTGTACTAGGCAACAGCTAGACGCCAAACCCGTTATTCTGAGCACGAGCAGGTCAAAAGGTTCTTCAGAATGTGCAAGCCAACTAGTGTACAGGGGACAAGGTGTTATTATACGGAAAGGATTCAGAACCATATAGCGCATGTAATGTGTAAAGAAAACATGTTTGATGGCTAATCCCCGCTTGCCTTTTTTTCTACTAAATTACGACATTCTCCCTCAGTAAATCTCACCTGAAACAACATATTTTGTATTCATGTTTCCTCTCGCATGTGGCTACAGAGAGAGGGATTCATGGCGTACACTGGTTCTCCACAGAGTGTCCACAGCTCCCTCACTCCCGACCAATGTTCCCTCTAATTTCACGAAGGTTGTGTGCGGCTAAAGATTTTGCCTGTGCAACTTTGGAATGAAATTTACATTTTTGTGCGTCACTTATATATAACTGGAAAATGACGTTCAGCATTTGTGTTAACTTTACTTCAAAATTATATTAAACATTTAACATTCAAAATACAGCACACAATGTAGTTAATTGGTGAAACACACATTAATAGAGTCCACAACTGCAAAAAGGGACCACTGCTGCTTTGTGCACTCAGTTGTAATGTCTGTGCGCACGCTCGTCGAGGTGTGTGCGCGCGCACGTGCGCACAGCTTAGAGGGAACACTGCTCCCGACCTCTCAGACTATCACCAGAGTAGACCAATAACCCAATGATGTGCAAAGCCGCTCCGGTAATACTCCAGAGTTTTGACCACAAAAAGAATTTTTGGAGGATATTTACGTTATCTTTGTATTATTCATATCATACTATGGTTTTTATATTCCATAATCAACACTGAATCATATACATGTATGTGTGTAAATCTGGCTCTGATACAAGAATGTGCTTCCCCTGTCATTGAACCTCACCACGGGTGTGGTATAGAGGTCCGACAGGGGGATCCGGATGATCAGTATCCCAACGTTGGAATCCCGACTGCCAGTGCTCTGACAGGGGGGAGAGTGCAAAGAAGCCCCTTGCGGGGTTCTATTCTCCCTCTATGGGGGCCGTGCTCCCCCCACAAGGGAGAATAGCCTCGGTCAGTCGGGATCCCCCCTGTCGGAGCACCGGCATTTGGGAAGTCATCCGGAACCCCCTCACCGCACCTCAATGAAATAGACACAATTTGTTATGATGATCATAGCTAAGTAAAAAAATAAAGATTGACTATGGTATCCAGTCTACGGCTCTACGATGTCTAGATTGACCACAATACAGAGTCACCCTATGGAGGCACGTTCTGCATTTTAACAGCTTACCACCATTTTTCAAGCTCAGCCTGTTGCTACTTTGGGGTTAATGTATGACACAAAAGAGAGTGGAGAAGTTGCTGATGACAACCAATCAGCTTTGAGATAGCATGTATCATCTACGATAGGCAGAACCTATGAGCAACTTATTCACAATGTTCACTGCTTGATACATCGACCTCTAATAGCTCTTCATTCTATCTCAAGCTTTCATAAAATACCCTCCTTAGGAGTCAAGAGCGACAATCTATATTTAAGTGTGTGCTTTCTCCATCTGCAGACACCAACATGAACACAGTCACTGCAGTCTAAACTGACTTTTATTTCTGCCAAATAGGGGGCGGGGCACTGACATCATGTGACATCAGCCACCCACCCCCGGAAAGCAATCGGCCCTCCTGCGTTCCCAGGGGAACATTCAGCATTTTTATATGGACGCCCATAAAACACTTGGCCTTCCCCTGCTCCACCTCTACCATCTCACTTCCACCAGCTTACTAGCAGCAATCAAATCTGGACCCATTGGGTACGATCAGCCCAATGAGTTCAGAGTTCAAGACCCAGTCAAGACTTTGCAACTCCTCTAATTCCATTACTGGTAAGCACTTTGTAAGTTGCTTCGGTTAAAGGCCACCGATTCCTGTCTCTCAGCAGCGATACAGACTTAATTTCTCATTGCAACACTTCCAAGGGGATCACTCAATCTTTTGAACAAGAGCAAGATGGTTTATTCCGCAGCAGTTACTGAGAAAAGATTTAATATGTCCCCAGAGAATGGCATGATGGTTCTTCAAGTCACGTTGGAACAAACATTTCACAAACCATTGAAGCTTGTTTCACTTATTGGGCTGAAGGCCACGAGAACCAGGAGTGAATACGATTATTGCTGCCAATTTTACAGAAAATTTCTAGGTAGACCTTTCCTCTTACACAAAATGATGGAATTTAGAGAGAAGAGTTTTGTATTAAAGGTTGAAAGGTGTAAAGAGGCCAAAAATAGATCCATTTAATTACACGTAGCTCATGTTGAAGAACATTCACAGCTACTCTGCTAAAGGGTCAGCCAAGGTATTTTCTACATAAAATGTATGACAGTGGAATACCTACATTGGTGTAAAAATTGACAAAACGATATTGTTCTCAGGACCTTATACAACGGAAAGGAGATTATTTACTAAGCAGCTGCTTGTAAAAGCCTCAGCTTCCCAGCATGGCTGCATTTAATGTAAAAGAGCAATACTTTTAATAGTAAACATGGAGTCTTAAATTTCAGACAGATCGATGTATCAAGCTTCAAAAAGTGATAAAGTGGAGAGTGATAAAGAGCCAGCCAACCAGCTCCGAACTGCCATGTTACAGGCTGGATTTTAAAAATGACAGGTAGGAGCTGATTGGCTGGTTGTTTATCACACCCGTGCTTTATCACTTTTTGAGCTTGATACATTTTGACCTTACTCTGCTAATGACTGGTTTAATTTAAGAATGGAATGGAGACTAAATAAATGGGGTCTCTAAAGTCAGCAAAACATCCCAAAGAGTGTGATGCTCTGTCAAGAACCCAATCTGATGGAGTGTCATTATCTGGAACTACTGTAGTCCCAAAACAGTGAGTGCAAATCTGGGTTTATTAGAGGGTGAACAAGGGGTTGAGACTTCAGTGTAGTCTAGGATTGTACCCTACATAGGGCTATATTCTCTAAGCTTCAAAAGTGATAAAATGGAGAGTGATAAACAGCCAGCCAATCCAGTGGCGGATCTAGCACGGGGCAATAGGGCCCCCACACTCAAGTGCATGTACGCCGCAGCTGCTGCATGTATACCCATGGCCGCACAGCCCTGCAAGTCTCTCAGTCTTGTGAGATAACCCAGGAGCCAGCCTGGGATCGCGCAGCCCTGCGTCTGCCCCGGCGAGTCTCGCGAGACATCCCAGGAGCCAGCGCAGCCTGGGATGATGTAGGCTGTGGCGGCGCGTCCGGATCTGCACCATTTTATTGAGCGTCAGACAGTGCAGCACAGAGCACTGAGAGCGGCAGTTCCCCGAATTCCGGAGCCTGCCCAGCAGCAGCCAGAGCCCTGGTGTGCCCGGCTCCTCTCCTGACTCCCTCGCTGCTGGGCTTTGTCAATTTGCACCCCGGCCCTGGTCCATGCAGACGGTAAGGACAAACATAAATACTATCCGGAAGACCTGTAACTAGGTGTCTGCATGCTCATAGTAAATGTGAAAGACTTTACCCATCCTTATATTTGCTTATAAATTTGCCATCCACGCTGTATTGGTCATACCGTTGAAAATCCTGCAGTTAAAAATATAAAATGTAGAAGAAAGGGTAATACAAATTAAGGTGAGGTATGACCATGGACTTATTGGTCCACAGAGAAAATTGAGGAGGATGACACTGGGTTGGGAAGTAGGGTGGTACAAGAGTAGTAAGGTATGAGGGATATTAGGGTGGAGGATTGGGGCAAGATGTGAGGCCTTGTCGGATATATGCAAGCGTATGGCAAATTATAGAGAATTCTACAAGGCTATGACCCAAGTTAGAGATAGTAAAGGGGGGGGGGGGGGGGAATTGACAAAATGAGCCAGGAAGTGCCTCAATCCCTCAAACAGTGCCTCTGGCAAGTTCCATCCTCTCCAACCCCGAGTTACAGCCCTGATGCCATCTGAAGTGTGTTGGCGAGATAGAAATTGATTATGTTATTTAAAAATAGAAATATCACTTTTATTGATAGGGGCCCCCACAAGTTTGTTGTCCAGGCCCCTAACAGACCTTAATCCGTCCCTGAGCCAATCAGCTCCTACCTGCCATGTCACAGAGTGTGCATAAAAAATGTCAGACAGGAGCCGATTGGCTGGCTGTTTATCACTCTCCATTTTATCACTTTTGAAGCTTAGAGAATCTGGCCCATAGACTTATAGACCTGTCAAAAGCTACAGCAGCGGTTCTCAAACTTGGTCTTCGAGACCACACACGTCATGTTTTCCTAATTTCCTCATAGAAATGCAAAGTAAGTACACACCTGTGCAGTTTCCAGGTGACCTAGTTCAAGAACCACTGAGGACCAAGCAATAAACCTACCTCCATGGCAGAGCTCAAAAACATTCTGCTGCCAGGAGTCCCATTCTTGGACAAGCTATACCAAGTATATACCAAGTAGGTAAAAAGAGATAGATGTAACCCCAGCATCCTCACACAAGACGTGTGCTCACATTATAATAATTCACAAGTGATTACTTCTTAAGTTCCTGTAAAACAGGACTTTGAAGTTGAGAACACACAACACCACCAATAAGGACAGCAACAATTGTGTTAGCTAATGTTATCCCACGTTTTCTTATAGGACACTGGGGGACAGGGTGAAGGGGGGATAAGAGGGGAGGGGGGGGGGGGGGGTTTGGGGAAATTGTTTCTGTACAGATTTAAACATTCTCCCCAATTTGTTCTACATTGTTCCCAGAATACAGTCTATAAATTGAAGTCAGATGAATAGAAGTCCTGAGGGAAGCGGGAAAATTAAATAAATCTGTATCTGGACACAGAAATGGCCTCACTACAATCTTGGATAAATGTCTTTAAATCTCCTGACACCAGCACAAGCTGTATGTCATTCTAGCCCCAACGCTCACGGGGCTGGATAAAAAAATACAAAACAGGTTTTTTCAGTTTACAGATCCAAATCTCTTTGGCCAAATCTTCCTGGAAACTATTAACCAGACTGAATTCCAGAGGGGGTATCTGCTGGAATGGTCAGCAAGTGTGTGAAGATCTACAAATATTAAAGGCCTCGATACACAGGTCTGACTTGTCTGAGGCCGTTTTCCCTTCAACTTCCCCGGCAGGGCTACATTCAATTTGGCAATTGATGTACCATTTTTTAAATGCTGTTTTGTTACACAAATATCTGGGTTTAGCCAACATTCAGAAGGAAATTCAATTAGCAGCAGGATTTATTGCAGGGTTTTAGTCTTCAGGTTATTTCCCAAGGTAAGCCATAATGTAGATACTTGGTTAAGTGATCATACCTATGCAATCACCGCCAATGGTAGCATCATGACTAGCGCCACAAGCACTGGTTAATACACAGCCAATGGGAGCATCGTGACTAGCACCAGAAGCACTGGTTAATACACAGCCAATGGGAGCATCATGACTAGCGCCACAAGCACTGGTTAATACACAGCCAATGGGAGCATCGTGACTAGCACCAGAAGCACTGGTTAATACACAGCCAATGGGAGCACCGTGACTAGCACCAGAAGCACTGGTTAATACACAGCCAATGGGAGCATCGTGACTAGCGCCACAAGCACTGGTTAATACACAGCCAATGGGAGCATCGTGACTAGCACCAGAAGCACTGGTTAATACACAGCCAATGGGAGCATCGTGACTAGCACCACAAGCACTGGTTAATACACAGCCAATGGGAGCATCGTGGCTAGCACCATAAGCACTGGTTAATACACAGCCAATGGGAGCATCGTGACTAGCGCCACAAGCACTGGTTAATACACAGCCAATGGGAGCATCGTGACTAGCACCACAAGCACTGGTTAATACACAGCCAATGGGAGCATCGTGGCTAGCACCACAAGCACTGGTTAATACACAGCCAATGGGAGCATCGTGACTAGCACCACAAGCACTGGTTAATACACAGCTAATGGGAGCATCGTGACTAGCACCACAAGCACTGGTTAATACACAGCCAATGGGAGCATCGTGGCTAGCACCACAAGCACTGGTTAATACACAGCCAATGGGAGCATCGTGACTAGCACCACAAGCACTGGTTAATACACAGCCAATGGAAGCATCGTGACTAGCACCACAAGCACTGGTTAATACACAGCCAATGGGAGCATCGTGGCTAGCACCACAAGCACTGGTTAATACACAGCCAATGGGAGCATCGTGACTAGCACCACAAGCACTGGTTAATACACAGCCAATGGGAGCATCGTGGCTAGTACCACAAGCACTGGTTAATACACAGCCAAAGGGAGCATCGTGACTAGCACCACAAGCACTGGTTAATACACAGCCAATGGAAGCATCGTGACTAGCACCACAAGAACTGGTTAATACACAGCCAATGGTAGCATCCATTTCTGTGCACACCTCAGGAGGGTGCAATCACAAATCCACACTATGTGCAGTTGTGCACCCTTGAGGTAGTCGCAGGTTTACCGAGGGAAATAACTGATTAACTGTCGGAACATAACCCAGGAGCTTAAACCCCACAATAACTCTCCTGGCTGATTAAATCCACCTTTTAGTGGTCTATTTTTGATTAGTGATAGAAATGAATTTTTGTTTTAAAATATATATCTTCACTGGTCTATTCTAAGGGGATGCATGTGTGACCCGGCCAGCACAAATTTACACTGAAGTTCCAAAAGTTATAGCAGTATGTATAGGTAATGGTAAGTGGTGCCACCGTACTGTGATATCTTGAAAATGCCCAGACCTGCATCAGTGATATGACCCATATTCATAAGGTCAATGCAGCATTCTTTAGCTTCAATAGGCTATGGGAGCAGAAACCCACAAGAGCACCTATTAACACTATGACACCAGTCACCCGGGTTCATGAGATCACTAATTGGACCCTGGAGGACTGGTAACATGTAGCAAAGTCCAATGAGTCATGATTCCAGTTGTTTTGGTCTGATAGGAGGGTTTGGTGTAGACCCCAGTTGTCAAGAAGGCACCGTGCAGGTCATGGTGGTTCCATAATGGTGTGGGCTATGGTCTTGTGGCATGGGCTGTGTCTGCCTAAACATGTCGTCGTTCTGGTATCCGCTATGTTGCATTGGTTGATGGACATTCTCAGCACTTCATGGACTTCATGTACCCCCACCACTATGGAATATTCCAGCAAGATAATGGGCAGTGTCATCAGCCCCAAGTTGTACAGAATCTGAGGGTAAATCTGAAGAGTTCCGACTAATGTGATATGAACCCAATCAAGCATTTATGGGACTCGGTGAAGAGGTCCCTACAGTATATCAGGGAGCTATGGGAATCTATCTAGATGACATGAGTAAATATGTCACCAGAGTTCTCTTGGAATCTATGCCAAGCCGAGTTGTTGCACCTCGCTCGGCCAAAACAGGTCCTGCATGATGCCAGACACTTATCTTAGAACGTTTTGCTCTTCCCTCTACATATATAAGGAATTTGTTTTGCCTTTTATCTGTTGTTCTGTTATTGCCATGACAGAATAAATAATAAACTATGGAAATGGCACAGCACCAAGAATCCACCAAATCTTACCACTAGCCTAGACAAAGCACATAGTGATTATATTTATAGAAATTTGAAATAAAACAAAAAAATCTGGCAGAGACCCAATAAGCATCGGCAACTGCCAAGAGTCTCACGGGCAGTTACCAGAGCGAAACCATTTCAGGGAAGGATAGTGAAGACAGACGTATCATGATGTCATTGGTATTTCTGTGCAGTTTGTCCAATGGGAAATCTGAATGACTTGAGAACGTGGTATAAAAATGTATTAATTGTCCCACAGGAAGAATGAATCTCTAAATCTGAAGCGAGCGTGTAACGCACATCTATAAATATATCAGTGAGGAAATATTAGGTGCATTTTATTCATGCTCACCAGAAGCGTTTCATGTGATTGGTGAATTAGCATTACTAAGGCAAATGATTCCATCTCTCAGCAGCAGAGTCGCTCTTGCTAACTGATGAGCCGTCCCTTCTGGTGAGGACGCGGAACACTCAGCCCCCACTACTGAAAGACTAATTACACCTGGCAAATGTTCCCAGCATACATATCTTTATTGTCCAGTGTTTTATATCTAAGTAAGATCTCAATGCACAGAGAGTTAACTCAGGGGTGTAAGTTCTACCAAGCTGCCCCCCCCCCCCCTCCCCCCTCAACCACAAAAGAAATGTCAGATCAACATTTCGGTTTTAATAACCATTTTCAAGATCACAAAATCAGATCTTGAAAACAGTTTTGTGATCTTGAAAACGGATATTAAAAACCAAAATGTTGATCTGACATTTATTTATTGTCCAGCGGCTGTTTTACGGAGTACAAGACCCTTGAGTGCCGCTCCAGATGTTAAACGCGATCGGAGGGGGGATCAGAGGGTTGCTGCTGTCAGTGATGGCAGGGGGGGGGGGGTCTGGAAAGGTGCTGCTGGGGGGGTGTTTGGAAGAGTGCTGCTATCAGAGAACGCTGGGGACACAGTTGAATATCCCCAGCAGAATGGGGAGCCGGCGACAGAGTAGCGGCAGGCCAGCAGTATGCCGTCGACAGCCGCTGAAGCTGGTATATCACAGAGCTGCTGACTACAAGTGTCAGACAGCGAAGGAGCCCCTTCAGGGCTTGGCACCCTGCAGCTGGAGACGCAGTTGCCTGTGGGAGTTCCTCGAATGGGTTAACCTAATGACTGATGGTGGATTAGTAAGTCAACAACCAGTTCTAAAGCTGGGTACACATATGTACAATCGTCGGGCCGTTCTTCCGTTCTGCGGACGAACGGCCGTTCGATTGTATATATGTGTACGCAGTCCCGATCCCTTCGTTGCGATCGATAAACGGCCAAAAACGCTCTTGGCCGTCCACGGTCGGTCGGTCGAAGGTTCTTTGCTGCTTAATATTCTTCCGACAGGACGGCTCCATATCGAAAGAAAAGTGACATGTGTACGCACGTTCGATCGATATGCAGCCCGTTCCTGCGATCATTCCTCCCAAAAGCAGCACGCCCATGTGGGTGTTGACTAGCTGCGTCATCCCTCCATCAGCGCAGCATGTAAACAACAGGAAGTCTTCTCCCCCGTACTTTCCGCGCCATGCTGTTAAAGAATATTCGTTGTGTGTGCATTCCTTTTGAAATAAATAATCGTTGTGTGTGCATTCCTGACAGATATAGTTATAGAAGATAGATAGATAGATAGATAGATAGATAGGATATGTGATGTTCATTGTTCTGCATAAACACTTAACATTTATTAAGAAATACTGACAAAAAATACTGTGAACACTTTGTTTATTTGAGGTAAAACGGTGGTCGGACCTGAACAGAGTGTCACATACAGGTGCTTGTCATGACATAAGTGCCACGTGAAGGTGTAGCAGGAACGCCCACCCACCCAGAAAACATCAAACACATTGGAACATGCGAATAGCCAGATCGGGAGAGTGTGTACGGTGGTACAATCTTTTTCTTGCGATTATTTGGACGGGAGTACATCGGACGTCGCAAGAAAAATTGTATATATGTGTACGCGCAGATCGGTCGTATGTTTTGGACGGCCGAACGTGTATTCGGTCGATCGAACGGTCGCAAGAAAAATGAAATTGTACATATGTGTACCCAGCTTTAGGCCGATTCACCCTTAAAAACTGGTTGCCAATTTAAATGTACCTGCAATTTCACTGATATCCCATAGCTTATATGAAACCAGAAGGCTATAGCATAAACTCGAACTTACACCTGCACTGTATTATGCAGAACATAAACCGCACTACAATGTATCTGGGAAACCACCAGGCACATTTCGCACCTTGATT
Source organism: Crinia signifera (assembly GCF_055691185.1). Taxonomy (NCBI): domain Eukaryota; kingdom Metazoa; phylum Chordata; class Amphibia; order Anura; family Myobatrachidae; genus Crinia; species Crinia signifera. The sequence goes on along the minus strand of NC_139224.1, from coordinate 44,072,493 downwards.
TTAAATTGTGGCGGTATTGATGGCTCATACCCAATGCAATTTTAAGGCAGTTAAGTATAATGGAGCCCACACACGCACCGATCCCGGCGTGCGTTGTGGGCTTAACTAGCACACATAGCATCGCATCGTACGCCTTGTGCATACGATGTGCATGCGATGCGATGCTATGCTAAAAAAGGCTAGTACAAAAAGTATGTGCAGCACATACTTTTTGCACTGTACGATGAGGTGCCGCGGGAGCGCGCACCCCATCGAACAGCATCGCACCGCCGGCAACGGTGTGTGTGTGGGCTCCTTAAGGCAAACAAACTGATATTTGGATCGCAGCTCATTCAGACTCTTTCAGAAAGTGATCATTATCAGTGAGTTGTAAAATGCAATTATTCCTGATTCTTCAACAGTTTGCCAATCATAGATGTATGCTGATCAGCATGTGATGTATGGCCAAAGGTTGAAAGGGGGTGGGGTGGAACAGTGTTCCACTACCTATAATGATGAGGTGGAACTAATTCAACCTCCACCTTGGCTCTGCACAGTAATTATAACAGACAAGCTCTGCCTCCTATTGAGGGGAGCGGAGGAGGAAATGAGTTTCACCGCCTCTCCAGGACCACTTTAAGGGCCAGATTTATTAAGCTTGGAGAAGAGGTAAACTGGAGATAAAGTGGAGAAAAGGTAAAAGGAGATAAAGCACCAGCCAATCAGCTGTGTTTGAAAAAGACAGTTGGGAGTTGATTGGCTGGTGATTTATCTCCTTTTACCTTTTCTCCACTTTATCTCCAGTTTATCTCTTCTCCAAGCTTAATAAATCTGCCCTTAAGTCCTGTGTATGGCCAATGCAGTGGCGTAACTACAGGGCCGCAGCCCCCGCGGTGGCGGGGAGGCGCCGGGGGTCTGCGGGCGCTATTGTTTATCCCCCAGCTCCCCACTCCTTGTGGGTGCAGTGGGGAGCTGGCAGGGGGTCCGTGCGGCGCGGGGGTACCACTACCTGCGGTCGGGAAGAGGCTGGACTCTGGATGGAGGTCCCTGCGGCGCTGAGTATGACGTTGCCCGGGTCCCTGCAGTGAAGTGGAAATAATGCGCTACCGTTTTTGTTACACCACTGGGCCAATGTAAAGGTTAAAGGGCATCCCAGTAAAAGCCCAAAGTGTATAAAGTTTCCTGTCACTGGAATATTTACACCTAGATAGTGGTAGTAACCTACTGAACCATACTGTCAGTAGACACCACAAACATGGCAGCAGCTCCACTTTATCCTTCTATGATTTAAGTGTTTATTTGTTCTGCGCTGATGAAAAGGGAACAAGCTGACCTATGTAACAGAATAAGGCTACACAATGAAAATGCAAAAATCAATAAACGCTTGTGTCCAGCACTTATGAAGACAATACTCTTTACTAGTAAGATTGGATATCAAGTGACAAATTCAATAGCAATGATCTACGCCCTTCCCAAGAGTATTGTTACTGCTTTCACCCAATATATAAAGTCATCCGTCTGAGGCAGTCACTGCTATTCCAGAGTTCTGACAGACAATAAGTAGAACATTCACATCGTCTATCATTGTGCAGTGAAGCATAATCTCAAGATTTAACTACTGTTAGGTCTACATAGACCTTATACACATACATTACTAAGCTGCAAACTGCCACAAAACGTAAAAAGAAAGAACAAAAAAAAAAACACAACAAAAGCATTAAATGTTCAAGTCAATTATAGAAAAAGTGTAGAAATACAAGAATGTTGGAGTAAAACTAGAATACCGGTCTCAGCAATGATGTTCTGGTGGTGCCATTTGTAAATCAATTAAGCAAAAACCTCAACTACACTAGTGCAATGGTTGTTAAAATAGGATTTTAATACCTACCGGTAAATCCTTTTCTCGAAGTTCTTATGGGATACAGGGAGTCGTTCATAACGATGGGGAAAAGAGCTTATCCGAAGGAGACAGGCACATATAAAAATGTATACAGGGTGTACTGGCTCCTCCCCTCTGCTCCCCTCCCTCTAGCTTCAGTTCAGTGAACTGTGCCGAAGGAGAAGAACAATATGAGAGGAATATGTGTATATTTACCGTGGTGAGATTCATCCAGCACACCCAACATTCAACATAACAGACCACATTAGCAACCCCATAACCTGGGAAGTCTAAGGGCCTAAGAACATGTCAACATGACAACTATTTTGAACTGTGTTCCAACTGCAACAATGTATAGAATTATCACCTAAGTGACAATTTACACTCGTGGACCTTTAAGGTACACTATGTAAGATTAAGTTACCTAGGTAACCTACACCCTATGTCCACCAGGAACTAGAAGGGTAGCAGAAGGACCCAGTATTGGTCCATATCTCACAAAGTGAGCAAGGCAAACCTCCGCACAGAGGCGGGTGCCCTGTATCCCATAAGAACTTCGAGAAAAGGATTTACCGGTAGGTATTAAAATCCTTTTTTCTCTATCATTCTTATGGGATACAGGGAGTCGTTCATAACGATGGGGATATACCAAAGATATCAGAACGGGCGGGATTGTGCGGAACCTATTGCCGCAGCACCGCTTGCCCAAACTGAGTATCCTCAGTGGCCAGAGCATCAAACTTATAAAATTTGACAAAAGTGTGTTGGCCAGACCATGTGGCTGCTCTACACAATTGTAAGGCCGAAACTCCTCGGGCAGCCGCCCAGGATGTCCCCACGGAACGAGTAGCGTGAGCTTTAACCCCAACAGGCATAGGCAGCTTTGCTACCGCATAAGCCTGTTTAATGGTTGCACATATCCATCGTGCAATAGACTGCTTGGAAGCAGGACGTCCAATCTTTTGGGCGTCATAGAGGACGAAAAGTCCATCAGTTTTTCGAATCCTTGCTGTTCTCCTGATGTAGACACGGAGAATCCTTACTACGTCCAAGGACATCGGCACCTCAGAATGAGGCCCACCAGCAGGAACCACAATTGGCTGGTTCACATGGAACACAGACACCACTTTGGGCAGAAAACGCGGGTTAGTGCGTAATTCTGCCCTGTCCTCAAAGAATATCAAATAAGGACTCTTGCAAGTCAACGCCCCTAGCTCCGAGACCCTCCTAGCCGAAGCTAGGGCCAGTAAGACCACTGTCTTCCAGGTTAAATATTTCAGGTCAATTTCCTCCAAGGGCTCAAACCAGGAGGATTTAAGGAACTTCAGCACAACATCCAAGTCCCACTAGGGGGTAGGGGCCACAAAAGGAGGCTGTATATGCAATACTCCTTGCAGAAATGTCTGCACTTCAGGAATATTAGCCAGTTTCCTCTGGAAGAAAACTGATAACGCAGATACCTGCACCTTCAAAGAAAAAGGAAAATGAATAAGACACTCCTTCTGGCGCAGCAGCCAAAGACAATCTCAATGCTTGATGGGGAGACACCCCTCCCCCAACAACATACACGATACAAAAATTTCAAACAGAGATATCTTAGCGCTTATACAGATTAGTACTTCCCTTTAGATGGGTAGTTATATCCAAGATTGGATCTTCTGGTGTATATAGGTCCAATTCTTTAACAGAGAGTCCTCATATTCACGAATCCCGTATTAAATATGGGGAAAAAAATACATAAAACAATGTTTTTAGGAAAGTTCCAAAATACATATATTTGTGTCTTGATCTGTTTTTTCACCCATGTGCTTGGGCCTATTAGACTTGTGTTAGCAGACCCTTCACCAATATATGAGGGTTTTCGTACCCAACTCACATGGATGATGGGCAAAAAACACCTATCAAGGTATCTTTTATATGTGGAATAATTCCCAAATGATTGGTATACAGATTGGACAGTGCAAAATGAGGTGCGTACCCCGACTCACTCAGCAAGGTGTTAGTACGTTCACATCAAGGTATCTTTTAAGGAGACCAGGGCAATGGAGTTCCACAAGACACTTTATTAACATCGGTCCTCCAACAACAGGATACACCATAAAACAAACAATAAAAAGTGGTGAGGACCACAAGTGGTTCCAGATATTTTGAGATCAGGCAGATATTAGAGAGACAAAGTCTACAACCTGGAGAGGTGTCCGGACTCGCTTCCCAGGTCGTCTTGACTTTGAGCCGTGTTCTCCAATCTAGATCCAAGTGGTGTCCTTCTTCTCTGCTCCCCTACGCGTTTCGACCCTACCTGGGTCTTTATCAAGGTGTGCAGAGTGTTCTCAGTAAAGGGTTTATATACCCACTAGACAGGAAGTACAATCCCTTCCTGTTTCCTGTCATACATTCTGATTAAACGATGTAAAACACTATAAACAGTCCAAACATTACATGGTGTTTTTGTTTATACATATTGTTGCATTTAGGAACCACTCATATGAAAATATAGATCGCAATATGTTTAAATCAATCTATAAGTGCAGAATCGCAGCGTGCGTTCCATTGCACTTCCGCGTTCCACTAACCGGATATCTGGTCTGTGTAGTGTGGTCTGAGATAGATGTCCTGTGGAGCGCAAAACGGAACGTTCCTACGCTCCACGCATCATCTTACTACAGGAACCGGAAGCGGAACATATACGTCACGCGGCCCTGAGTCGTGGACCGCAAAATGCGGAAGTCCTTGCGTTTCAATGTCCTCCGCGATATCCGGAAGTTCCTCTAATTGACCTGCGCATCCATGGTAACATAGCACGCTGTAATGGAGCGCAATTATGCATTTCAAGATAGCGATAAAGTGCATGATGCTTAACCCGCTAAAAAAAGTGCATGGTGCTTAGTTATTCCCAAATGCAACACTATCTATGTACATATATAATATATACAATTATCTTTTAAAAAAACCTTTTCAAGGGATCATAAATACATAAAAAAAAATCATATAAAAATACAAAAATACAAAAACTGGATAAAATACATAACAGGGTGTATAAAATGTTATGTATTTTATCCAGTTTTTGTATTTTTGTATTTTTATATGATTTTTTTTTATGTATTTATGATCCCTTGAAAAGGTTTTTTTGTTGCATTTGGGAATAACTAAGCACCATGCACTTTTTTTAGCGGGTTAAGCATCATGCACTTTATCGCTATCTTGAAATGCATAATTGCGCTCCATTACAGCGTGCTATGTTACCATGGATGCGCAGGTCAATTAGAGGAACTTCCGGATATCGCGGAGGACATTGAAACGCAAGGACTTCCGCATTTTGCGGTCCACGACTCAGGGCCGCGTGACGTATATGTTCCGCTTCCGGTTCCTGTAGTAAGATGATGCGTGGAGCGTAGGAACGTTCCGTTTTGCGCTCCACAGGACATCTATCTCAGACCACACTACACAGACCAGATATCCGGTTAGTGGAACGCGGAAGTGCAATGGAACGCACGCCGCGATTCTGCACTTATAGATTGATTTAAACATATTGCGATCTATATTTTCATATGAGTGGTTCCTAAATGCAACAATATGTATAAACAAAAACACCATGTAATGTTTGGACTGTTTATAGTGTTTTACATCGTTTAATCAGAATGTATGACAGGAAACAGGAAGGGATTGTACTTCCTGTCTAGTGGGTATATAAACCCTTTACTGAGAACACTCTGCACACCTTGATAAAGACCCAGGTAGGGTCGAAACGCGTAGGGGAGCAGAGAAGAAGGACACCACTTGGATCCAGATTGGAGAACACGGCTCAAAGTCAAGACGACCTGGGAAGCGAGTCCGGACACCTCTCCAGGTTGTAGACTTTGTCTCTCTAATATCTGCCTGATCTCAAAATATCTGGAACCACTTGTGGTCCTCACCACTTTTTATTGTTTGTTTTACGGTGTATCCTGTTGTTGGAGGACCGATGTTAATAAAGTGTCTTGTGGAACTCCATTGCCCTGGTCTCCTTAAAAGATACCTTGATGTGAACGTACTAACACCTTGCTGAGTGAGTCGGGGTACGCACCTCATTTTGCACTGTCCAATCTGTATACCAATCATTTGGGAATTATTCCACATATAAAAGATACCTTGATAGGTGTTTTTTGCCCATCATCCATGTGAGTTGGGTACGAAAACCCTCATATATTGGTGAAGGGTCTGCTAACACAAGTCTAATAGGCCCAAGCACATGGGTGAAAAAACAGATCAAGACACAAATATATGTATTTTGGAACTTTCCTAAAAACATTGTTTTATGTATTTTTTTCCCCATATTTAATACGGGATTCGTGAATATGAGGACTCTCTGTTAAAGAATTGGACCTATATACACCAGAAGATCCAATCTTGGATATAACTACCCATCTAAAGGGAAGTACTAATCTGTATAAGCGCTAAGATATCTCTGTTTGAAATTTTTGTATCCTGCACCTTCAAAGAGCCTAGGCGTAGGCCGAGATCCAGACCAGCTTGAAGAAAGCTAAGAAATCTTTCAAGTTTGAACTCTGATGGAGAAAACTTTCCCTGTTCGCACCAACCCACATATCTTTTCCAGATATGGTGGTAATGTGCAGCTGTTACCGGTTTCCTTGCACTTGTCATAGTTCTGATGACCGAAGTGTGAAACCCTTTCTGAGTCAGGATCTGCCGTTCAACTTCCAGGCCGTCAAACGAAGCTGTTCCAAGGCCTGGAAGACGCACGGTCCTTGCATGAGTAGATCTCTTTGCAGGGGTAGGCGCCACGAGTCCCTTTGCAGACTTAGAAGTTCCGGGTACCACGTTCTTCGTGGCCAGTCTGGGGCCACCAGAATCACCTCGGTTCCGTCTCTTCTTATCTTCCTTAGCACTCGAGCCACTAGGGGGATCGGTGGGAAGACATAGACCAGGCTGTTGAACGTCCACGGTATGGAGAGGGCGTCCACTCCTTCTGCCTGAGGGTCTCTTGCCCTCGAGAAGTACCTGGATACTTTCCAGTTGTTTCTTGATGCCATCAAGTCTACCAGTGGGGTCCCCCACCGAGCCACCAGAGAATTGAATACCTGGTGGTGTAGACTCCATTCCCCGGGGTGGAGCTCGTGGCGACTGAGGAAGTCTGCTTCCCAGTTGTCCACCCCGGGTATGAAAATGGCCGAGAGCGCTTGGCAATGACTCTCTGCCCAGGACAGGATCTTCGATGCTTCCCTCATACAGGGCCTGCTCTTGGTCCCGCCCTGTCTGTTCAGGAATGCCACAGTGGTGGCGTTGTCTGATTGTATACGGACCGCCTGACCGCTGAGGAGAGGGCCCGCCTTCAGAAGTGCGTAATACACAGCACGTAACTCCAGGCTGTTGATATGGAGGCGTGTTTCCCATAGGGTCCACTTGCCCTGAAAGGACTGACCCATGGTCACTGCCCCCCATCCCGTGAGGCTTGCATCCGTGGTGACTAAGACCCAATCCTGGATGCCAATCCGACGCCCTGCCAGCAGGTTGGGCGTGTGGAGCCACCACTGTAGTGACAGTCTGGTCCGAGATGACAACGCAATACGCCGGTGCATCTGGTGGTGTGAACCGGACCACTTCCCTAGGAGATCGAGCTGGAAAATCCTGCTGTGAAACCTCCCGAATTGGAGAGCCTCGAAAGAGGCGACCATCTTTCCCAATAGGACAATGCACTGGTGCACCGTCACCTGGGGGGTCCTTAGCAAGTCTGTGACCAGCCGCTGGATGTCCAACACCTTGTCCTGTGGCAGGGACACTCTCATGAGAGCTGTGTCCATCACCATGCCCAGGAACTGGAGTCTCTGTGAAGGGATCAGAGAAGACTTTGCCAGATTCAGGAGCCAACCATGGCCCGACAGGGTCTGTATGGTAACTTGTAAGGCTGTCTGTAGTTCCTGTGGCGACCGCGCCTTTACTAACAGGTCGTCCAAGTATGGTATCACACAGATACCCTTTTTTCTTAAGACCACCATCATCTCCGCCATCACCTTGGTGAATATGCGCGGGGCTGAGGACAAGCCGAATGGCAGTGCGCGAAACTGATAATGCTCGTTTAGCAGCGCAAACCTCAGATATTTCTGATGAGGGGGCCATATTGGGATGTGAAGGTAGGCGTCCTTCACATCTAAGGACGCCAAGAACTCCCCCTCCTCCAGTGCCGCTATCACGGCCCGCAAGGACTCCATCTTGAATTTGGTTACTTTCAAGAAGGGATTCAGGGATTTTAAGTTCAGAATTGGGCGTACTGACCCGTCCGGTTTCGGAACTACAAATAGGTTCGAGTAATAACCCTGCCCCCTCTCTAGGGGAGGGACCCTGGTTATTACCTTGGCCTGTACCAGCTTTTGGATTGCTTGCTGCAACACCACTTGGTCCTCGGGGACGCTGGGAGGCCTGATTTGAAGAACCTCTGAGGTGGCTGAACTGCAAACTCCAGCTTGTAGCCGTGCGTAATAAGAGCCTGCACCCAAGAATTGAGGCACGAGGCTTCCCAAACCTGGCCGAAGAACGCCAGTCTGGCTCCCACCTCTGCCGGAGCTAATGGTGGAGCCCCACCGTCATGCTGCTGGTTTCCCTGCAGCTGCCCCGGATGGCCGCTCTGCGGTGGCTGAAGCGGATGGCTTCCTGAATTTACCACGGGAGCCTCTAGCAGCGTTTGAACCACCCCTGGCTTTAGGGCGGAATTTACTTGCCCGAAAGGACTGCTGGGAGTGAGCCTGAAAAGGACGCTTCGGCGCCTGTGGAGTGGATGGTAGGAAAGTGGACTTTCCCGCCGTGGCTTTAGAGATTAAATCGTCTAAATCACTCCCAAATAACCTGCCACCTGTGAAGGGGAGGCTTTCTACACTCCTTTTGGAGTCAGCGTCAGCTACCCACTGCCGGAGCCAGAGGGACCTGCGCCCTGACACTGCCATGGCTGAGTTACGGCCGTTAATGGCTCCTAACTCCTTCTGCGCTTCACACAGAACTTTAGCAGTGTCCTGAATATGGTGTAATTTCTCAGACACCTGTGCTACTGTCCTGTCGCCCAGAAGACCTTCCTGGATCTGGGAGGCCCACGTGTATATGGACTTGGCCATATAGCAACTAGCTAATACCGGACGCTGACACGCGCCACTAGCAGTAAAAATGGACTTCAAAGTGTTTTCAACCTTTCTGTCCGTGGTGTCTTTTAATGAAGACGACCCTGGTACTGGGAGTACCATCTTTTTGGCTAAGCGAGACACAGAAGAATCAACCTCTGGTGGCTCCTCCCACACCTTACGTCCCTCAGGATCAAAGGGAAACGTGGACTTAAACTTTTTAGCCACTTTAAACCTCATTTCTGGGTTATTCCACGCTGACTTGAATGTACTTTCCAGGTCAGCCTGCTCAGGGAAAACTACCTGTTGCTTTTTCTGAGTAGCAAAGAAGGCATCCCCTGCTGTGGATTCAGCCAAGGGAAGGTCCAACACCTCCCTGATTGCCATAATCAATGGCTCTGTGCCCCGCAGTAGTGACTGTGAAGCATCAGGCTCGTCATCACCTGCGTCTGCATCCTCCACATCATCATCATCATCCCCATCGTCAGCCCCGGAATCAGGGGTTTGAGAGGGGGCCTTTCTCTTACGAGTATCCCCAGGGGTGGGGGTAATTACATCCACTCTGGCAGAGAGGATAGCCAGCTCCCTTTGTACTCTCTGGGTCTGTGCTGCAGTAGCAGTTAACTGTGTAGTCACAGTTTCAAGCATGGTTTTTATACCTGTAGCCCAGGCTGGCTCCTGTGAGCTGTCCTGTGTGCTACTTTGCTGCCCAGTTAGTTGTGGGGGGACCCCAGTACTTTGAGGGGACATGCATGGCTCACAAGTAACCTGTGATGAAGATGCTGGCACAAACTTATCACTGCACACCATACATGTAAGTTTCCTCACCATTGTGACAAACAAACAGTCTCCCCTCACACAGCGCGCACACACAGTGGATATGCAGTGTGAAATTAACCAGATAAATACTATGTGTAGCCTTATCTGATCTGTACAGCTTAACAAGCCAGTGGGGTGGTGTACAGAGGATAATGGAGGAGACCAATACACCTGATAACCTTAGCTCTCCGATTAGAAGAGCTGGTAATACAGTACAGTAATCAATAACAGCACTTTACAGTGTAAGCAGGCAAGTGCACAAGTACACAAGCGCTGAAAACCTGAAGCTGTCTCTGCAAGCAGATTCCCTCTGATCCACACCGCTGAGGAGTGTCTGGAGCAGTATAATGGCGTTTCCAGCAGCCAGGGAAGAAGCAGGAAGCAGGTTTTGGCGCCCTCACAGAGCTGGTCTCACTCTGGGTAAGCTCCGTCCAGCGTAATGGCGCCGGAGCTTACCTGCGTTTTATACTGAGACTGACATTGGGGAATGTCCAAATCCTCTTTGGTAACTGCCCTGGACAAAACAGGAACTGTACCCTGTCTCAGTGTAGGCAGGGGGTTACGCGGTCCCTGTGCAGGGCACCGCCATACCGCCGCCATCTTGCCGCACAATAACCCGGGGACCCCACGGCGGGGAACCCCGGGGTAATACTCACCACTGACGTCTTCAGACTGGACTAGGGGTGTGCGGCGTGCCAGGGGTGTGCGCGCTGCAGCGCAATGCCCGCGGTAACATCACCCACTCAGGACGGTGGTCCTGTGGCAGGGACAGCTCGGTACCTTGAAGTGGCCAGCAGCTGAACCCTTCCCCTAGTCTCCCACGACGCAGGACTGCTGTTAAGTCCAAACAGCAGCCCCAAAATAATAAAGAAAATAAAACAGAAGAAAAACTCTCTGGAGCTCTTCCTGATGCGTGCTTCTCCTGAGGCACAGTTCTCAAACTGAAGCTAGAGGGAGGGGAGCAGAGGGGAGGAGCCAGTACACCCTGTATAAATTTTTATATGTGCCTGTCTCCTTCGGATAAGCTCTTTTCCCCATCGTTATGAACGACTCCCTGTATCCCATAAGAATGATAGAGAAATTTGTATTTTTTTTAATTAAGGCACCTTAAGTGTAACGGCACCCCATAACCAAAAGTTTCTTCTTCAGAGATTCCGGGAAAAAAAAGTGGACAGCAACAATCTGCAGAGTAACACTGATGCCCAGAAGAGTTTTTCGGCATCCAAGTATTTGACCTTGTGCTATTTTTCTATGGCTCTAATATTGACATCCAAGATCAACAGATGCAGAGTTTTCAGTAAAGAACGATCATCCACAAGAAGACCTGGTAATGAACGGCTTTACAGCCTTCGCGTCTTTTTCAGACTGGTCCGTATGTGATCGCTGTGATGTGCAAGGAGAACAAATGAGAGTGGGCTTATGCCATGTGAGGAGTGACCATCTGTTCCCAAGGTATCTGCTCAAGATGAAAAAAGAGGCTCCATGTGGCTCAGGCGCTGTCCCAGCAAGATTTAAGCGATATCTAACTAATCGCAAGCCAGAGATCCAGATCAGGTGCTGCACATCACGCCATCCTACTTCCCAGATAAATTCTCTAAATGGAAAAGTGGTGCTTTGAAACGAGTGAAGAAAATTTGGGATTATATTCCTTTCCGTAAAAAAAAAAAAAGATACCAAACCCACTGAAGGTAACAACTCAAATGTTGCATATTCCAGCAGGTCAAAGCCTCACCCTTCAGCGCCCAGGAGCCAAACCTAATAATGGCTTAATACTTCAGTTCAGTTATCCAGAGGCTATTGCTACCATCAAAAGTATTGGATTAGGCTTAGTCAGTGTTCATCTCGCTCAAGAGTGGCCAACCAATAAGAGGCATTGAGGCAGATGTATTAAGCCTGGAGAAGAGATAAACTGGAGATAAAGTAGAAGGAGATAACGCACCAGCCAATCAGCTGTGTTTAAAATATGACAGTTGGGATCTGATTGGCTGGTGCGTTATCTCTTTCCAATTTATCTCCAGTTTATCTCTTCACCAGGCTTAATACATCTGCCCCAATGAACCAAAAAAAAGAGTTAGGGTAAAACAGAGACGATACTATGCAAAAATGGGCATGTCCTAGTTTGCACAAGGCAAACTATTTTTAAATGGGTCGAGTCCTAGCTATAAGCAGCACATTTATGATATATAAAACCATATTGTAACACCTTGGCTTCAAATAAGCAATACATTTATGTATTTACAACATCTTGTGATACATTTATTTTAAACGTAGCGACCCATTTAAGCACTGACAGGTAACAGTTTATTGGCTGGTTGTTTATCACTCTCCATTTTATCACTGTTTGAAGCTCGATACATCTGGCCCCATCTGTGGGGGAGATGTCGTAAAATTAGGCAAATATTGGACATTGTTATTCGGGTACACTGCAGCAATCACAAACAAAGGACCAGTTAGCCCTGTCAATGATCCTTCTAGGTAGAATTGGATTTAATGCGACGGATCGTTAAAGGGATGCCAATGTCAAAACATCTGTGCTTACGCAGGGCCGGTGCTAGGGTGTCCGGCGCCCTCCTGCAAACCATACATTTTGCGCCCTTTCACATTGCCATTGCAACAAGCTACAGCCCAATTGTGGGAGTGTATGCAACATGCGATCCTATGGGGGATCTCGGGTGCATGTACATGTATGCATACATCATCTCAGTGCTGTGTCTGCAAAATGTTGCAGGCACTAAAGGTGCCCATACATGCTGCAAGAATCGCATACGTTATGGGCTAGATTGCATCGCATCGCACGGCATGCATGCATGCAATGTGTGTGCGATGCGATCCGAAAGCAGTACAAAAAGTATGTGCAGCACTCATGACTGAGGGGGAAAGGAGGGGAGAGAAGGAGGAGATGGAAGAAGAGGGGAGGAGATAGAGGGGGCGGAGTGTTGAGGAATGGCAGTGGCACTGGCACAGCACACTGAGAAGAGGGAAGGAAGGGGAGGCGGCGCTGCTGCCTGTTCATCATTTGATTGACAGCTGACAGGCGCAGGGAGCAATGGGTAGGGGGTGGATCTGGACATGACATGTCATCCAGGCATTTACAGACATCGCTACATGCCTCAGCACAAGTGTCCGTGAGGAAGAGGGGGCAGGTCGCAGGAGGACAGTGTGTGCGCGGTGCAGGGAGATGCTCAGCCTCTCCATACTGCCGCCCGCTGTCAGACAGGCGCTATGGGCGACGTGCAGGAGGCAGTGACAGTGACAGTGAGGGATGAGGCATCTTTAGCAGAGCAGGGAGGGAGACAGCGCCTTTTCAGCATGGCGCCTCCCTGCTTTGCAGGAGCTGCTGAGTGGGTAGCGCCGGCCCTGAGCTTACGTGTGCCAAACACTAAGGGAATGGATATGTACCTACAGTATATGTATGCTATCCTTATGTGTTTCTTCAACCTTTAAGACAGCGTGGGCCACATAAAAAAATCCAGTGAAGCCCGTGGGCCACTAAATTCTTCTGCTGTATATTGCACAACCCCATAAAATCACAGCTCCCCTATAACGTCAGCACAGTCCTTTATAGATAGACCGCACAGACCCGTCATAGATATGTGCTGAGTATGGGCGGCTGTGAAAACCAACACAGCGCCCCGCCCCCCAACACACACACACACACACAAACGCACACACACAATAGTCATCACAAGGGATGTTTCTAGACAATCCGGGAGAACGAATTACCTGATTATCTGACACACACACCACCACCCCCCGGCTTGCTTAAATTAAGAGAACAAAAGTCAACTTAATTAGATCATAATCATATTTTTTTTTGGTTTACAAACTTCGTCCAGGATCCTCCCGGGGTATATACATACATTGATTCAATCAGAATAAATGATCCAAAACAAGTGCGATTTAAGATGACAAATAGAGAGCTTCAGCCTGTTTCTCACTAAGGCGCACGTGCAGCTACACATCCTGTTCTCATAAATGTATCCTTTCCAGCATAATCCACCTGTAAGCTTCACTTCCATTCTAAACCAAAACACCGCTTGTCCGCTCATCAGAAACCATTTCCTGAGTCCTTGCACTCCGCAGGAGCACACATTCTGCCCAGGACACAAACAGAGCTATTATTATTCAGGACAATGGGCCCAGCATACCTTGTATAATGGAGAATTTTTATCCGGTGAGGTCACCTCCTGCAAGGGGGTCCCAGAGACACTCCAGTGAATTACTGGACCCAGCCATACCCTTGCTCAGTAAGTTAATTCTAAATAATATTACAGCGTTACTTACACCGACATTTTTATTTCTGCAGCCGTACATGAGAACTGCAGGCTGACGTGCAAATAAGACCTGGCTATAAGTCTATAAACAGAGGCTGCTGAGGTATAGGGTATTCAGGGCGGGATCTATTAAAATACATTACCACCCCACCGATGCTAGCACATATGTACTAACATATGCGACTAGAATCGCAATGCGGTGACGGAGACCCCACCCGATACCGGTGATGTGGTGTGTGGGGGGGGTCTCAGTCACATCCCCGCCGCCTCCTCCTCCCCCGCAGTCAGAAGGACCTCCAGCTGCGTTGCTAGGGGAGAAGGATTTTACTTTCCGAGTCCAGGCTTCTCCTGGAGCCTAGGAAGATAAGCCGGGGAGGCATCTGTGGTGGGCAGCGATAGAAGCCCATAGGCTTCTATAGGGAATAGCCACCCAAAGGTGGCGATAACCTGCCCGGCGAAGACGCGTCGGCCGGGTTTCCGTACATTTGAAAATGCGGTAAAACCACCGAAAACGTGGGTTTTACCGCATTTTTACCTTAGTACATCCCTGCTCTCTGTGCCTCAGTGTAATGCTGCAGCAACTAGCTTTACATACTATACAGCTGCTCTACAGGGGAGAACATAAGGAACATTTATGGGTCAAAAGATAAAAAAACACCTTTTAACCCTTTGAGTACCAAGTTAATTTGACAAAATAGGTGTAAAACTTTTTATTCCTCATAATGACCTGTGATGTTACCTTATATATAGGAAATATAAACCTTTTTGTACACAGCATTTTATATTTGAATTTATATAACAAATGTGAGCGACGCTGTAATTTGTAGCGGATATTTTGCACATCTGTTGGCTCTCAAAGGGTTAAGCAATAACGTCTCTTCAGTGCTTCCATTCTGTTTCCATTAGTAGTGGAAGTAAAGCTGTAAACATTTGCGAGACTGCTGTCCCAGCACGGCAGCCATGATAAATAGCCCCAAATCTAGTTATGAAAACAATGCAAATGGCAGCTAATAAAAGAACGTTCGTTCTAGCTTTGAAAACCAGAAAAGTATACTATAAAACTGGCACATTTTACCTCAGTCATATAAAAATGTAAGACCATCATTGTCAAGCTGTATAAATGTGAATATGTGTATTATAACTGCACGAGTACCCATGGGCTTTTCTGTCCAACAATATCTCCTGTGATGGTGACCCTTCCATTCTACTTACAGCCTTGGCTGAAAACCAGGAGAGTGGGCGAATGAGCGCACCCTTGCATTAACTCCACCTCAATTTTAAATTGGGGTTTCTAGGTAAACACTAAAACCTGATTCATGTACCAGTCCCCGTAGCTCCAGCTAGAGGAGTAAAATTTAGCAACGTACAAAATTGGTTTCAGTTGATAGGTCGACAGTTTGTAGGTCAAACACTATTGGTCGAAGAGTAATATGTCGACACAAGCAAGAGTTTGACATGCTAATGGTCAAAACAGGAAAAGGTTGACATGAGTTCTTCAGGATTTTTCTTTCTTTTTTTTTTTTTTGCGGACTTGTTCTTAATTTTCCATCCATGTTGAATAGCCATAGTGTGCTGAGCATAAGTTCGGGCACTGAGCCTGAAGAATGGCGAGGA
Source organism: Crinia signifera (assembly GCF_055691185.1). NCBI lineage: Eukaryota > Metazoa > Chordata > Amphibia > Anura > Myobatrachidae > Crinia > Crinia signifera. The sequence goes on along the minus strand of NC_139224.1, from coordinate 44,056,825 downwards.
AACGAGTTACACTACTTGGGGGTCCACGTCGATAGATGCCTACAGACATTAAAAAAAAACGTGAAAACCTCATGTCGAATTTTTGCTGTGTCTGCCTTTTCCATATTGACTCTTGCTTGTGTCAACCATCTGTCAATGTCGTCCTACTGCATACCAACCTTTTTTGACATGTCAATCAATAGCGGTCGACTTAATAATACACACCCGTACAAAATGATGTATGAATACTGCGTTAACTGCAGCATTACCGACATACTGATTGCCCAGAGATGTTCTTCACGGTCATTGTGACATCACTTCCTAACACGTGACCACTCCTTTCTCCTCCATACTCCCTGTCTGCTAAGGACTAATGACTTGGCTCCAGGGAATGATTACTTTGTCATATGTTCTATTTATTAGTAGTTGCACATACTGTACCTCTATGTCTCACATTACAATATTCTTTGTGTAGAATGATTGCTTTAATAACAGCAATTATGCTGGACCGTAGGTGGATGAAAAGTCTCAAAATCTGCAGACTCCCAATGACATCTTAATGAGGAGAATATACTGTAGAGCCGGGGATTTAGCATGCAATTATCCCTACCGTCCACATTCAGGATGATTCTGTATTGGACAAGGCTGGGGCTGTACACAGGTTCCAGGTTACTGGAGTGGCAGGGTATACACAGTTCTACATCATACAATATAAAATATTGGGCTTAATCCAAGCTATGACATCACAGCCACTAGATGACAATTGCTGCTTCCTCATGGTTTAGTTCTGATAGGAAAGCAGGAGTTGATGTCTAGATACAGAGATGGCAGTTATGCTGCGATACTTTGATACGCTGTCCAGTAACCCACAGACCCGTTCCTGCAATTCACACTCCAGGTTACAGTACCTGCAGACTATTTGATGCAACTACAGGTTCCAGAAAAAAATTAGCGTTCTCTGTATTCCTAGTGTTCCTGTACAGGCAGACAGAACTACAGGTCACATCCAGACCCTGTTCATTGTATTCCTAGCACTTCAGTTCCTGAAGCCAGCAATGAATTCCACAGGTGTCAATAACTAAAGCTGGTTACCTTAATCCTGTTACCCTTCCCACTAAGTTTCAGACTGACCTCTGAAACAAGTGCCAGGTCCAGCCTGGCTATAGTCATTGCCTGTCTCCTAAGTATTCCAGTTGGTCACAGTCTGACTTGTACGTATTCCGATCAAGTGTCAGTCTCTCCTCTAAAGCAAGTTCCTGATCCAGTCTCAGCCAGACTTCAGTACAAAATCAGCCAGTTCCAATTGGGTCTTAGGAGAGTTCCAGACCCAGTTTGTGTACCGGTTCCTGGCTACATCCTGCACACAGTACCCACCACTAAACTCCCTACATCATCCCCGAAGACACAAACTAATCCAGACCTGACCTTGAGGAGTGAGGACGGTCCCAGTAATCATTTGGTGGGAAGAGGGGCCAAAATTGGTTGCATATGTGTTATCTTGAATAGACGACTGAAATGTCCTCATCCATGGTCTCCAAGCAAGAGAACTGTACTACTTATAGCTGGTACAAAATGCAGCTGCCACACTGTTAACTAACCTCCCCCAATAAACACCAATAGGATGAGGTGTACTAAAGCATAAATACTGCAGATCCAAATGTACTACAGCCCCGAAGTGGAGGGTACCAGCAGCTATAGCTTATGGGCTTCTTTCTGCTTTGAACTTTGTGAGGAAGCCAATCAGATCCCTCCATTTATGCTCCGCAGTCACTCGGTGCAAGCAAAGAGCGACAACTATATTTATGACCCACATCACTAACGGTAGCTATTATCGGGGAGCTGCCCTTTGAATTACTAATTGGATACGCGATTAGTATTAACATGATGTTTGATAGCAGCTACCGCAAGTGGTTGGTTGGCCCATTATCTACTCCTTCCACTGGTGTTCATTCTAGCGCCCCACACCCTTTGCAGTTCCTATTGCCTGGGGTGTCGCTCTCTACTGTGATGCTTCTAGTACATGTCTGGTCTTCAATTCAGTGTTAAAATACAGATCACATGGTGCTAGAAACAACACAGCAGAGAGCGACAACAAAAGGCAGAAAATAACTACTGGACAGTTTTTGGAAATTGCAGGGTGCTAGAAAGAACGCAATGTAAGATGTCGAATCTAGATCAAGATAGGCTTCATGACATTCATTCTACATGACCAGGGCCCGGGGTACCATAAAACATATTCTGATTCATCCCTGTCCCGAAATTACGGCAATTTGTAGATGTAGGACTTGTAGCAGTACCTTGTCTAATGGAAATCACCTGGGGGTGGAGCTTCTAGCCGGTGCGGTTCCACTTTAGGACTCACCCTTCCCCGCACAGTTTTAGAGGCCCTAACACCTAGACTTCTTCTAGAACTCTTCAAAAACCCAAGACTGAACCAATTCTCTTATGCCCCTTTATTATCTCCATGAGCTCAGTATTTTATTAAAACTTTTTCTGTACTTCATTGTTCTACTACTGTATTATGTTAATTCTATTGGTTAAGCGCCTTCAGTGCTTTTGGACAAAAGCAATATATAAATAAAATGATTATTATTTTGCTACGCGTGTAAGTGGGAAGACAGAAATGAATCGGCAGCATCTGTTTTACAAATTTTGCTCTGTATGTAACAGCCCAGGTTTAGCAGCCGCCTCTGTCATAGGATAGATGCCAATGACATGTGACCTCCTGGACCACACACGTCTCATTCACTCAAGGAGTCTATATATAAAGTATATTCAAAAACCGTGACAAAGATAATAACATTTGCGATCACCACAATATCATTATAATCCAGAGTCTGGGGCTATTACTTTCTTTTAGTAGTATATAAAAATTATATTATTTCTTTCATACAGTATACTGTACTTCTAAATAAAAAAATAAAAAAACACTGGGAAACAAATTGTATAATATTTTATGCATTTTTTTCAAAGAGTTTCTTCAGTTATCTCCATATTGGGATGACAGAACAATGACTTAGATCAGGAGTGGGGAACCTTTTTTGGGCCAATTGTATGGTGGAAAAATCCTGCGGGGGCCATATGTAAAAATTTCTCTTACAAATTGTACTGCTGCAGCTGTCCCACGCTCCAGCGGCTGCACCTGAATAGGACTGACAGTCTCCGGTTGCTGTTGTTTAAGAGGAATCTCGCAAGAACTACCGACCTCTCGCAAGAAGTCCCCTGCACTTGACTGCCGGCAAAGTCGCTGGGTGGGTAGGAGGGCCACTCAGGCCCAGGGCAGCCGAGAGGGGGGGGGAGCGGGTACTAATTACCCGGGCCCAGGCTTGCTGGAGGGGCCCTGCAAGGGCCCTGGTCCGACCCCTCCCTTCCCCCTCCGTCCCTCTCAGGTAGCAACAGTAGCACACACTTCTACAGCATGTGCTGTGCTGATAGCAGGCTCAGCATGAGTGTCTCACTGACAGCGAGTGAGCTCATACTGAGCCTACTGTCAGCACAGCACATGCTATAGGTGTGTGCTGCCGAGTTTAGCATTTTTAGAGGTTTCTTTCACCCTCCTCTAAACATTTTGGGGGTGTGGCCTAAGTGCGGGAGGTGGCCACACCTCCCACACTTAGGCCACGCCCCCAAAATTTTACCGGGGCCCGACATTCCTCTCGGCTGCCCTGCTCAGGCCAGCTACGGGGGGCGCATACGGCCCCAGGGCCTGAGGTTCCCCACCACTAACTTAGATGGTGGTTGTATATAAACCATTGTAGCCTCAAGTACAGTGGTTCCCAACCTGGGGTACTTGTACCCCTAGGGGTAATCTGCAGACCCGGTTGGGGGTGTTTGAAAATAATATTGATAATGGCAGAAGAAGAAGAAAAATAAGTCTCCCGATGGCGGAAGGCATCTCCCATTGCCTTAGAGATGAACAACGTTGCGTCACTTCCGGTTCCGTTTGCAGCATCATCATCATCAGCATCTCCTCATGCTTTTTGCCTGACCAGCAATCCGCTGGGAGCTACCCCCGCTGCCCTCAGATGTTTATCTGCCCCATGCTGACACAGGTGGAGGAAGCAGCGGCATTAATCCTACCGATGTTAGCGGGTACCCCGGAGACCGTATACAACCAGCAGCCAAACACAGAGGGACCCTATCCTGTCCACACACTACTCCTTAATATTAGGACACACATAAGGATACACTTCCATCCACCCAAAAGTGCTGTGGATATTTCAAATTGAAAGGAGGGGGTACACATAAATGAAAAGCCTAATCAAGGGGTACCCAAGAGAAAAATGGTTGGGAACCACTGATGTAGTAAATAGACCTTTTTTAAACAACATAACCTCACCAAGCAGTGCACAAATTCTATAGCTGTGCACACCGTAGACAGACACGGATATTTTGGGCATAAATAAGAATGAAAAAGAAATAAATAAAGATAAAATAAATGCCAATTTAAAGGTATACTGTACAATACTGTAACTCTCTTAGGGCCCCATTCAGACCTGCTCACTGTGTAAGTGTGTTCAGAGTCCAGAGAGCAGGGTAACGCTGCCCCGCCTTACGTACCCATATGCAGGGCTGCAAACAGATGTGCTTTGGCTGTTAGAAGCAAGAAGTATAAAACAAACTAATAAAAGTGTCCTATTCTTCCTTTGCGTAGAAAGCTTTGGGTAATAAAAGTCGGCTCTATTTGCAGCTAATGGCTTATTTGGACAGCAGCAGTGGACAATGACAGAGTATGGCTGGGTGCAGCTAAATCAGCCAAAGTGTTGTTACAAATGTTCTGTCTTCAGTTTATTTTCATCATTTCCAATACCAGGGAATTTGCTGAAGACAAAGCTTCTTGTGCACGGGTGGAAGCCAGCTTCATATTACCTCATTTCCCTCCTGTGTTGTGACAAGGTATGAAACAACCATTTCCTATTCTATATTGACTAAAGTCATAAAACCACTGTATTTGCCACACAAGTCCATCTGAGCATATAGTGCACACAAAGCCAAGGACACACGTGAGGTGTAGCGAGAAATCCTTGCATGAAGGGCAACGGTGCGAATTACTGCATACAGAGAGCACCACCCCGAAGGACAACAATGGGGGTTATGAATCAGCAACTACTGTATAGCAGAAAAAATAAACTATAAATGGTTTTAAGACTGTAGGGACTGGATGCAGTGATCGCTGCCTCATCATTATGACATTTTCTGTTGTTTTATGTTCGGTCAGGTGATTTGCAATACAGGGGTAGATGTATGAAGGGAGGAGAAGTGAGCCGGAGGAGAAGTGGCCCATGGCAACCAATCAGCACTGAAGAAGCATCTATAATTTGCATAATATAAAATTATACAGAGCAGCTCGCAAAATCATTTTGCAGATGTGGATTCAAGAGGACCCTCCTACTTTGAGAGTTTTTAGAGAGATGTTCTTTATTTTTTATATGGATTGGCTTGAGGCCGCCCTTCAAAAAGAAACTAGCACAAAAAAAACAAAAAAACAACAACTTTCAGATACCTGGGGCAGTTATTTGAGATTCTACTGCTGTCTACTAGAGAAGCCATATTTCATTACTTTCCAAGAACTGTTTGGTATGAGGAATGTGTTTTGCTCAATGACCCTTTAACTTCGTCTGAATAATATTTTTATACATTGTACTAGCTCAAGGTTTGTTATGTATTCTTATTGTTTTCATTGACTGGACAATTTAGCTTAACTTTTTTTGGCCTTTTAATACATGTGTTTACCATCTTGTAACCTCTTGAAGCTTTGACTAAATAAAACATTTCTAAAAAAATAAAAAAAATAAAAAATTTATACGGAGCAGCTGATTGGTTGCCATGGGTAGTTTCTTATATATCGCACACATATTCCGCAGCGCTTTACAGAGAATATTTGAACAATCACATCAGTCCCTGCCCCAGTGGAGCTTACAATCTATGGGCGGGATGTATTAATATACATCGCCGCCCTTCGCCTGGCAGCCGCCGCGATGCTGCCGCATATGTACTAACATATGCGGCCAGCATCGGGTTGCGGTAACGGAGACCCCCGCGATACCGGTGATGTGGTCTGCGGGGGTCTCCGTCACCTCCCGGCGGCTGCCAGCGTCCCCCTGCGTCTCCTCCTCCCCCTGAAGCCGGTTGTCCTCCCGGCTGTGACACTTGCAGGGGGAGGAGGAGATCAGGAGGTGGGGGGGGGGGGGGGGCGCGCGGACGGTGTACGTCGGGCGGCGATAGAAGCTCATAGGCCATGCGAAAACGGGGCGGACAGGTAATGATAAATAGGAAAATGCAGTAAAACCCCCGTTTTACCGCATTTTCCTTTTAGTACATCCCGCCCTATATTCCCTACAACATGTACACGCACACACAGACATTCTAGGGTTAATTTTGTTGGGAGCCAATTAACCTACCAGCATATTTTTGGATTGTGGGAGGAAAACCCACGCGAACCCATGACCTCAGTGCTAAGAGGCAGTAATGCTAACCCTTTGCACTGTCCGTGCTGCCCGAGGCAATTTCCTTCCCAAATGGACAAAACCATGTGCACTGCAGGTGGGGCAGATGTAACATGTGCAGAGAGAATTAGTTTTGGATGGGTTATTTTGTTTCTGTGCAGAGAATATACTGGCTGCTTTATTTTTACCCTGTAATATAGATCTCACTTTGAAGTAAGACCCCCACCCAAATCTAATTCTCTCTGCACAAGTTACATCTGCCCCCCGCAGTGCACATGGGGGTTATTTTGGTTCACTTTTTTAGGTTCAAATTCCTTCTTAGATGGACAAAACCATGTGCACTGCAGGTGGGGCAGATGTTACTTGTGCAGAGAGAGAACAAAATAACTCACCCAAATCTAATTCTCTCTGCACATTTACATCTGCCCCCCCCCCCTTGCAGTGCACATGGTTTTGTCCATCTACGAAGGAATTTATCAGAAAGAGTGAACCAAAATAGTCCCCATGGTGTTGTCCATTTGAGAAGGAAAATTGCCTCTGCTAGTGAACCAAAATAAGGGCCAATATGTATCACTGGCAGAGGTTACTGCCTGGTTATACCTGCCGCTGTGAGTTTACACTGTGCCTGCAGGCCGTGGGACAGGAGGTTTCAGCCAAAATCAAATTATTTGATCGGCCATGTAATAAGCTAGACTACGGACTATGTAGCCTCCCTGCATATTAATATATGCTTATGGGTCTACACTTCCTCGATTACTTCTTCTCTCAGCATAATTTACAGGTCCAGGCAGATGGCTATTTTCCGATGGTTTTTTTTAATCGAGCTTTCCTATTTGGGTCACCTGATAAAAAGCTGCATGAGCTCTCCCGATAATGCATATGTTCAGTGATACCGGTGTGTTTTTAGCGACCAGAGCTCAGTTTTTGCTGGAATAATATCCACGATAGGACGCAGCACGGTTGACTTTTCGGGGCATTGAATGTGTGTGACCGTAACACCAGGACTCTGGCTTCTGTCTGTAGCGTACTCTCACACCACATATACGAGTGTTAATGTATTGGGGGTTCTTTTATCCAAAGCAGCTTTATTTCAATCTTCCAATAAGCTTCTTACAGTAATAGTACGACAGGCGTTTTACATTTAAAAACGACATGATGCTTATAATCCCGGCACACGAGCGGCTTGGATACTGCCATGTACTGTGACATTTATAAATAGAGTATGAATAACTTGGAACATCAGCTACAGTATAACAGGGTTGCCTACCCTCCCAGAATGGCCGGGAGGGACCCGAAAATTGGGTCCCCCTCCCAGCCTCTCGGTTTCTGGGGGACCCCCGCTCCCCCCTCTGTTCCTGCCTACCTCACCCCTGTCCGCGCTGTTTAAATAACCGGATTGGCCGATCTCCGATGAGGGGGCGGGGCTAAAGTGGCAGAATCATGTCATTTTAACCCCGCCTCCTCGGCGGCGATTGGCAAATCGGTGCATTTTCCATCATAGGGGCAGGACTTAATGACGTCACGCTCAAGCCCCGCCCCCCAAACTCCAGCTGAAAGTCTCCTCTCCGGGCTTCTCCTGGATAGTAAATTTAAAAAGTCGGCAACCCTGCAGTATAATGCTCGTTCTGTCACAGTTAGTGCAAGCAAAGTAAACTCCCCTCAAATATTAGCTACACTGTGTAGCCTACACATAAAATCCCGTCAATATGACAGATTCTGCAATGTACTTTAACTTTGAGCTGTGACAGTTTTTACTTTAGCTGTGAACTTTTTTAGCCCACAAACTCTCCACCCCACCCCAGTCACTATCTGCTCCTACCTCCAATATCTATCTTGTCAGCTACCTCTCTCCATATCCAGAAAGTTTGAAACAAATCAGTGTCCCTGAAAACATTGCTTTCTCTTTCTGTTATGACATCTTTTAGCACATAAAGAAGTAATTTGTCCCATTGTGTGGCCTCTAGCGGTCAGTGGCAGTATGTTAACGCATAGAGGTGAGGAGTAGATAGAACACAATCCAGCCTTCACTCCAAATCTATAACACAGCTGGGAAATTATTATTTATTTATTTCCATTTTATGTTATAGAATTCCTTTTATTCGTCTCACAATGGAGAAATTTACAATTGTTACAGCAAGGTTCAAGTACAGATAAGGGTGAAAATAGTAAATAAGATAAGAAGTCCAAACAATATAAATCTAGAATCTAAGAACATGTAGGTCTCTACAGACCATGACAGTTGTACATTCTGATTGCAGCAGGTAGAAAAGACCTGCGGTACCTCTCCGTTGAGCATCGAGGGTGAAGCAACCTATCACTGAAAGTGCTACACAGATCCGTCAAAATAATTTTGAGCGGGTGTGAAGCATTATCCAATAATGATGTTATCTTGCTGATCATTCTCCTCTCACCCACAATCTCTACAGAATCCAAAGGCATTCCTAGGACAGAACTGGCCTTCCTCACCAGCCTGTTAAGTCTCTTATTGTCGGCTGTTGAAACACTGCTGCCCCAGCAGACCACTCCGTAGAATATGGTTGATGCCACAACACAGTCAAAGAAGGTCTTCAGGAGCGCTCCCTGCACTCCAAAGGACCTCAGTCTCCTCAGCAGATAAAGTCTACTCTGCCCTTTCCTATACAAAGCAGCAGAATTATCAGTCCAGTCCAATTTATTGTTCAGATGAAAACCCAGATACTTGTAAGTTCTTACGATCTCAATATCCATTCCCTGAATACTCACAGGAGTTGGGGGGGTATGCTGACGTTTCCTGAAATCAACTACCAGCTCCCTAGTCTTCCTCGTATTGAGTTGAAGATGGTTCCCCTGACACCAAGTGGCAAAGTTCTGCACAAGTTCTCTGTACTCCCTATCTTCGTCATCTACAATAAGGCCCACAATAGCAGAGTCATCAGAGAACTTTTGTAGATGACAGGTTGATGAATTATATGTGAAATCTGCAGTGTAGAGGGTAAAGAGAAATGGTGCCAAAACCGTTCCTTGAGGTGCCCCTGTACTACAAATAATAGTATCAGAATGGCACTCGCTGGTCCTCACATACTGTGAGGACACATGTTGTGTCCAGAATTACCCATAAGCACCTCTGGCTAGTCAAAGTGAAATGTAACAGTCAGGGTACTAAACTATTTAGAACTAGTTTTGTTTGTTACAATAGTCATAAATTCTTCAAAAACAAAACCTCATGGCAGTTGCTGGTGGTCACCGGGGCGAGATTAAGGGCCTCATGGAGCTGAAAAAGGGTCTATTATCGGAAGTGGAGGAGGGGAGAACCCATACACAATATACCACATAAACCCCAAAAAAAAAAATGTCAGAATTGTGTGGAAAATAGAGATGCAATTTTAATACTGTACCATGGCCAGCTGATGTCAGTCCGGTGAGCAACGTGCCATCATGACGATGGGCCTATTTTTGTAAAATCCTGGAGCTGCAGCTCTTTCGGCCCCATTGTTAACCTTTTGATTGCCAACGTTGCTGTGAGTGAGATGTGCAAAATATCTGCTAAAAATGCCAGGGCTGTAGTCAAGGAACATGAATCCCTTTAGTTATTGACGGCAAATGACCTGAAGTCAGTGAATTAAAGTTTAGTTAAACATCGCGCAAAAACAAAACAGTCGCTGTGTGTTTAGTGGACAATTTCACATCTTTCACAGCAATGTTGGCAATCAATGGGTTAATCAGGCCCTGGTGGTCAGTTATGGTTACAAGGTTCTAGATTTGGAGAAACGGTTGTGACGTTCAACAACACCTTACTGTATCTGTAAGTGCTGTGACACAATTCTAGGAACATAAGACGGGATCCATCACTGGATGGACTGCTATTGGTGGACATGCATTAGGTTGACATGAACAATTGGTCAACACGGTAATGGTCGACAGATGAAATGGTCGACATGAGTGCCACAATATTTCGCATTTTTTGAATTTTTTCATACCATCCAAGTGGACTAAGATTGGGAAAGGTAAAGTGGCCCAATGCTTGGCAAGTGAAGCGAGCACTAAGGCCCTTATTCTGATTCGTGCGGTACGGCCCGCGTGCGGCCGTACCGCCGATGTTTTCCGTCTGCACATGCGCAGAGGTCAATCTGCGCATGTGCAGGCGAATTCGCCGCACATAACGTTACTACGCCGCAAAGGGGGCGTATAGGGGAGTGAGGGGCTTCATGCCCTCATTTCCCTATGTATACGCCCCGCGTTTCATGGGCGTTCCCATGCAAACGCGGGGCGTACGCATGCTAATGAGGGCATGACGCAACTCATGGGGGCGGAAAGCTGACGTCGCCGGATGTCAGCTTTCAGCCCCCATACAAGCTACCACACGGACGATTGTCCGTGTGGTCTCAGCTTGCGGGAGCTGCCGGGGCGTGCGGACCTGCCTTCGATGGTCGACGACCATCGAATGCAGGGGGCAGCTCCCAACATGGTGGAGGCGTACGCCCCGCCATTTTCATGCGGATCGGCAGCCGTCCGTGTACGGACGGCCGTGCCGATCCGTCTTGTAGGCGGGGATTCGTCTGGTGCGGTCGGAGCCGCATATGCGGCTCGACCGCACCAACCAGAATAAGGGCCTAAATGAAGGGCCACGTGTTCATATGTACACATTGAAACTAAAAGAAAGCTGCAAAGAACTTGTGTTGACCTTTCAATGTGTTGACATTTGTCTTGTGTCAACTGTTTTCCATGTCGACCGTGTGCATCCTATGATCCATAACCACATAAAAGAATCAGAAAATACCAGATTTTAGGTAGGATAAAATAAAATTTCGATCAGAAACAAAAGTTATGAGCAAGTACAAAAAAGGTGCACATGAAAGAGTTGCTGTAGCCAACGGCAACCAGAAATCAGTTAATAGCTAGTACCATTTAGGCAATAGAAGGAAGCGACTGATTTCTCCCAGACACAGATGCCATTCCTCAACACCAATTCGATCCTCATCCCACAACTAACCGGCATAGTCATGTACGCTGGAAGCAGGTGCACGCTGCAGTGATCGGGACACAACTCCCGATAGTTGGGACATTCTCCTGATTGTTAGGGTCAATCAATAAAATTGGGATAGTTGGAAATTGTACACTAAAGGCTATGAGGACTTGTTCTGCGTCTACCACACTATGCGCAAATGGCCACATCTGCCCAAAGCCTAAAGGTCAGTGTACATTAGCATTAGAGGGATCGGATACAAGGGAGAAATTACATCAGACGCCTGACTGGATACTGCCCAAATTATATGTATACCTGATTTGCATCCTCCAGCACCCCAGAGGAGGTCCCCAGTATTAGTATTGGTCCTGGTGGCATTAGCTGAATGGTGAAACGGTATTTAATTCTGAAGGGCAAATTTTTAGATGTGATGCAACACTACAGCTACTGCAGTAATACATCACTTCTTAAATTTAGCCTTTCAAAATGAGAATATGTAGAGGGGACGCGGAATACGAGCCCGAAGCGTGGCAAGCACAGCGAGCCCCGTGAGGGGACGCGGAATACATGTTATGTAATCCGTGTCCGCTCGCCATGCTTCGGGCTCGTATTCCGCGGCCGCTCACCACGCTTCGGGCTCACTGCGCTCGTCACACTATATACAATCAACTCCACACCGACTTGGATAGTGGGGGTATGATAAGGTCAGAGGCCGCGTACCGCCGCCCCTCGCGGGCTCGCCACGCTTCGGGTTGGCGTTGATCGTGGTGTGGTGTTAACAATGGGGGGGGCATTTGACATAGTAATTACCCATCAGGGTGCGTATACAATTAAAAATCGGGTGTCAGGGACCATTTAACATTGGATCCAATGTAAAAATCGGGTAGAATCGGTCGCATCGCATGCAATTTGGTCGCATGCGATGCGACCGATTTTTCTGACCCGATGAAAAAAAAACGGGCGCCCAGATGATACACGAGTACCTTATGTCCGTTTCCAACGTCAATTCAATAGTCGGAATTTGCATTTCAGGCAGAAACGTCGACTTCTTAAAAAGTCAACAATTAAGATTCGACTTTAGAAAAAGTCAAATCTGCATGCCTTCAATGTGGTCGAAATGGCTGCATTGAATAGATGTGTGCCTATATTTCTGAAAATATCGGCACACATTGAATACCTTCCCATCTACTTTACCTATCATATTAGCAATGGAAGTAGTCATTATTCCAATGCTGGTTTGATCAGGGGCTTGGTGCTGAAACTTTGCAGCAAGACAGCAGTGGGAACTTTGTCCTGCTCTACACTTTTTAAAAAAAATGATGTTTGACACATATCAGATGAAAGCAGAAGACTGAGGGAAAGTGATGAATGACATAACAATGCAGACGGCTAACCAAACACTACGTGGTCAGTCAGACATCTGCAAATGGGGCTTTGGCACTGAAAAGAGACATCACGCAGGAACATCTGCTGTAATATTCTAAGGTAATATTCTTTAAAATAATCAAGATAGTTTAAAACAAGCAAATTCTGTTCCATGACAAATCTTACCAATGTCAGCAGTTTTATTAACATCTGGCGTACACATCAATGCTTGAAAAGTGATAAAGTGGAGAGAGTAAACTACCAACCAATCAGCTCCTGTCAACTTTCAAACACAGCAAGTAACATTGCAGTTAGGACCTGATTGGTACTTCAAGCGTTGATATATGTGCCCCCTGTTCTTTCATCTCAGTCATCTCCCACTATATGTAGAGAAACACAGCCCTCTTTTTATTGTACGTGGAATCAAATTTAGAAAGTAGAAAAATGGATCGGAATTGTTTTTTAACTACACATTTATATTTACTAATAAATCATTACAAATCACAAACATTCCTATTTCAGTCCCTGCTACAGTGTATAACTTAAGGCCCCCTTACACTTGTCAACTTATTGTCTCAACAAATTGAACCTGATTGACTCGAGATTTATCCTATGTGCAGGAGGTTCAATCTCTTCCAATCTCTTGGTTATACTCAATGGCACAGGATTGTGGATTGTGTCCTACACATCAGGCACATAAGATTTTGTCAGACGGCACATCAGATCTCGTCAGATAAATTGACTCAAATTGGATGAAATCTCACAAAATCTCACAAGTGTAAGGGGCCCTTTACAGTCAATGCAGCAACCCTACAGTTCATTGTAACCAGATGAGATCCATGGGGTTGGGATCATTTGGTCTATTGCATTATGGTAGAAAGTCATTAGGTCGAATCCATTAGGTCGACATGCTAAAAGGTCGACATGATTCTAGGTCGACATGGGAAAAGGTCGACATGATTCTAGGTCGAAAGGCCATTAGTTCGACAGGTCATTAGTTCGAAAAGGTCATTAGTTCGACATTGTCTATGTCGACATTCACAAGGTCGACATGGGGTTTTTCACTGTTTTTTTACCTGAATGTCAACACAGTCGACATGGACACAGTTTAAAGTGCACTGCATCCCCTCGCATCGCTCGCTGCGCTCGCTATGCGTCGGGCACGGTGCCTCGCTACGCTCGGCACACTATTTTATTCTCCCACCACGCCCTAGTGGATGGTAGGGCATGAAATACCGCCTGTCGGCACATGTTGGCTCAAAAAACAGTGAAAAACTCCATGTCGACCTTGTGAATGTCGACATAGACAATGTCGAACTAATGACCTTGTCGAACTAATGACCTGTCGAACTAATGACCTTTCGAACTATAATCATGTCGACCTTTTCCCATGTCGACCTAGAGTCATGTCGACCTTTTAGCATGTCGACCTAATGAATTCGACCTAATGACTTTCTACCATAATGCAGTAGACCAAATGACCGCATCCCGATCCATGGAAACACGGAGAGAACATGTAAACGGACATACTGTAAGGTACTCGTGTATTATCTGGGCGCCCGTTTTTGGTCAGAAACAAACCCTTGACCAGCTGGTTTGTTGCCCCTATGCACCAATTAGTAAATAATATCTATAGGTGTGTGTACATGGTTTCAAATAGAATACTAATAACATAATACTAGCGATAGTCAGAGGATATGGAAATCATTAATGCTGGTCTATAATACTGCACTGAGATGGCTTCAGTCACCCCAGTAGCCCCAATCTCAAAATATGCATCTTCTTGGCAAAACTACTGGAGACGACACAGCTGCATTGATAGTATACGCAGACCATTAAGCTGTTATTATTATCGTTTGTTTAGATGCGCCACAAGGTTTTCACAGTGACTAACAATATGTACATGAGCAAAAAAAAAAACAAATTGCAGTTTAAGGCAATTTAGGACAAGTACACAGTAACTATAGTTGCCTCTGCCCTGTCCACAAAACATTGGACAGGTCACTGAAGCAACTATTAAAAGGTGTCAGATATATATTTTCTAAAAAAAAAAAAGCGCATGAGGAGAGAGGGCCCTGCCTGTGAGAGCTTACATTCTAAAGGGGAGGGGCATAAGGACAGGAGTGACACAGAAGGGGTAGCAGGGAGCATAAACAGGTTAGGATGAGAGATGGCTGGGTTTAATGAAGTATATGGAAAATATGCAGAGCCGGCCCTAGCCCAAATGACGCCCTAGGCAAGATTTTGGCTGGTGCCCCCTAGCACCGCCACTAGTTCCACCTCTGACCCTGCTCCCCTTTCCCAGCACCATCAACCCTTCTCATAGCAGTCATCATTTTGGTGCTCCTACCCGCAATATTTTAAATAGAAACAGTGCACACATTCGGTGCGCAGCCCAAACAGGGGTGTGTTCTTGCTGGGAAGGGGCATGGCCACACAATAGTACCCCCAATTCAAATTAGGCCACACAGTAGTGCAACTTTATTCACATTATATCATGCGATGGTGGCCCTTATTCACGTTACATCACACAGTAGTACCACTTTACCTTATATACATTACTCCTCACATTATTCACATTATACCCTTAGAAAAAAATCCTGAGAAAATATTGTATTTTAAGCACCTCCATGGCCATACTGCAACCCAGCACAAAGCAGTGTGTGCTGGGCAGAGGAGAAGAGCTGCAGCTGCTGCTGTCCCTTAAGGGGAGGGGGACATCAGGGCCCCACTGGGCCCTTCCATCAGACTTTGGCCTGGGTAATTTGTACCCCCTACCCCTTTCTCTTGGCACCCCTGATAATACCACACAGTAATGCCCCTTACACATGACACACATTATTAATGTCCTTATAACCATAATGCCCCTTACACATTATGCTAACCTTTATTAATGCCCTTCATACACATAATGACACACATAATGCCCCTTACACATATGTTGCACATTATTAATGCCCTTATACACATGACACACATAATGCCCATTACACATATGTTGGACATTATTAATGCCCTTATACACATAATGACACACATAATGCCCCTTACACATATTTTGCACATTATTAATGCCCTTATACACATGACACACATAATGCCTGTTACATATATGTCGCACATTAATAATGCTTTTACACATGACACATATAATGCCCATTACACATATGCCGAACACTATTGCACAACCAACCCACCTGCAGTCAGCACTCGCACAGCTGCTAACACTGTGACCTCTGCTTCTGCTTGGATACAGATGTTTCCTCATACATCTTGTCTCAATAAAAAAAAAGGGGGGGTCAGTTACCAAAGTTACTGAAGGGGCGCCTCTATGAGTGGCCTCAACCAGCGGCTGTCAATAAAGGGATTGTCAGTCCCTATAGAAAGTAGAAAAGAGAGGGGTAGACTGCGCTTATTGATGACAGAGTGAGGAAAATTAAAAAATTAAGTTTTTAATACTACAATAGCACGCTACAATGTAAACACATATAATACAATTTACACAGTAGATCTTGTCTCAATAGTCCATGCAGCTCCTGGCCAGTTCTGCTAATGTTGGGTGCCTTTTTTGCTGAAAATTTGTCTTATTTGCATTGTTATGACCAACCCACACAAGGAGCTTCCAATGATTAAAATGATATGCAGCATGCCTATATTCTGTGTGCGACTGGCTCTACCTGCATACGGAATGCTATGTTACAGTGATTTCCATGAATACACTATTTCATATGTAGATACAGCCTCACTCACACACAGAATATAGG
Source organism: Crinia signifera (assembly GCF_055691185.1). Taxonomy (NCBI): domain Eukaryota; kingdom Metazoa; phylum Chordata; class Amphibia; order Anura; family Myobatrachidae; genus Crinia; species Crinia signifera. The sequence continues at coordinate 44,040,329 of NC_139224.1, read as the reverse complement.
CATGCTGCATATCATTTCAATCAGCAGAAGCTGCTGATGCCCCTTGGCATTCCAAATGCCCTAGGCAATTGCCTAGTTTGCCTATGCCTAAGGCCGGCTCTGAAAATATGGTACGCTAATTTGTGGCACATCTGTCATGCCGAGCGTCTCTCACCGTACAGCGGAAAGACGCAAGGTGTCTGAGGACACACCTGTATCAAGAAACACAGACCTGCATTGTGTGGACTAACTTTACATGCTTGATCAGAACCAGCACCTAGCCTGGCTAAACCCATGGACATCACCTCACCCGCCTCTCAGATGCTGGGCTAACCCAGGAATGAATAGTTTTCATGTCCTGAAAGCTATAGTATGTTGGCAATGGTCACCTAGCTATTTAAATGATTAGAAAGCCCACTAACCGCTCCTTCCTCCCCCCCAACAGGACCCCTGTAATCTGTAGAACACAGCTGAGAACAGGTCTTGTCTATTATACTAACTCCACAGCCAGCACACGATATGATACACAGCGCTGACGAGTGATAGTCTTAATACGTATTACTGGCTGATGACAAGGTGAGGAGTGAGAATCCCTGCTAGTCACCATGCTGTACTGATACCCGACCAACACGGAGGAACAGAAGCCTCTTTATATAGAGTCTACATTCCATCATGAGCACTTCTTCCATGATGTCACAAGCGCTGTACACACAGGTTACAGCTGTAGGCATTTGTCTACTTTATTTTCTCTCTAAACAATGTATAGCACATGTAGATCTAATTTAACAATTAGTGGTTGCTAGGGAAGCAAATCCTGGGCATTCGGGATTGAAAAATGCTCAATCCCAGGATCCCGGGATTGGCTTCCTCAATACAAAATGCCCAGGCAGGCGGTGCAGGAGTAGCGGCGTGTCTGGGAGCAATGTGGGTGTGCAGGAGTGTGGCAGAGCGGCCTGCGCAGTGTGACCTCTGACCACGTCAGAGCCACAAAGCCAGAGTGGGAGAAGCCGGGCAGCGTCTGAGTGGGTGCTCAGACGCTGACCAGCATTAGACTGTGCATGCACAGTATAATCCCAACATAGGAATCTACAATCCCGGGATAAAAATACTGGCACTTTTGGGGCCAAATCCAAGCATCCTGCTGCCTCCGATCCCAGGAGTGACCACCCTAGTGGTTGCCTATTTAGGAACTACTATATTCAATACAGTAAGTGTAATATTTCATTAAAAACATCAAATCTATGTAATACTGTAGATAAATCTTAGACTTAAAGTTTGCATTACCTGCTGCCGTATAAAAACAAACGGATACACAAACTATATCCAACAGCAACCAAACCACATCACCGGTGCCAACAGCAACCAAACCACATCACCGGTGCCAACAGCAACCAAACCACATCACCGGTGCAATGCATGTGTGCTAGCAATGTGTGCTAGCAATGTGTGCTCTGTGCGTTCCATGCTTCAGTACATCACTAAGCGCAGCACCCAAATCTAACTCTCTCTGCACTTGTAGCATGGTTTTGTTCATCTGCAGAAGTTGCAGCCTTGCTACCAGATCAGGCCCTATCTTCATTACTCTAAAGTCTCTGGCGTCCACATGTGAGAAACATTCCATCCATTCACTCCAAGCTCATTTGTCTAATTAGCATGCTACCAGCATCAGCAGCTATTTCACAGACTCTAAATCACACGGGCTATTTAGGAGATTTCACATAAGTGGGAAATTCTGTTTTACAGTTCACAAAGTTGAAGCAGTGATTTAAGGAGCAGGGGCTGAACAGAGGCGCCCCTGTGTATTGTAGCATTGCCACTCATGTGCAAATACCTGACCACTGGCTAACTGCTCCCCTAACCACCAAATGTACACAAAGCTCGGAGTTTCCCACCCTGCCTCTCTTCTTGTGAAGAACGCTTTGCTCTAGAGAGAACTTTCCAATCTATGAAAGGTTCCGAGTTTGCTTTTGGGTGGAAATGCAGAGGAAAGATAAACTCTTAGCGCTTTCTGCTACGTCTCTCACTGAATTAATGACCATGTTCTTGTTGACTTTCAAAGAAAACAAGACAGTTGGATCAATCGTCAGGATTGTCAAAGATTTGTTCCAGAGAAAATACGGTCATTACCACTGCCTTTAGTAATCTGCGGCAGAGGGTCAGCTGAGGGAAACATTACTAGCCACAGCACCTGGTTATGGATGATTACAGCAAGAATTGTCGAAGAAGAAGAGTGTCAGCTTCAAGGCAAATGGTAATAAAGTAACCATAGCCCTTGGTTATCAAACATTCCTCATTTATTTACAGTTTCTTATATAGCACAGCATATTCCATTGCTGGAGCAACAGTGATAAAACAAACTGGGTAGAAACAAACTGACAGAGGTAGGAGGGTCCTGCTCGCAAGCTCACAATCTATAGGGATAATAGGAGGGATACATAAACCTCTGAGCGTCTGATGCTCCCGCCATTCTTTTAACCCTAACAGACTAAGAAACCCACCCTTGAAACCGCCCCTCCCTTTTCCCTTCACCTGGAATAATCAAACGGAGTCATTTTTTTGGGGCAAATTAAAGGTCACATTTATTAATCAGATTACAAATATAATCTTACTCGCTTAGGTGGCAAAGATAGCACTGCGGTCCACCAGCCCTCCAACGTAACTGAATCAAGCCGCCCGGGGAGGGGGGCCCCTTCTCGCAACTGAAACCTGTACCCGCCCGGGGCCCCCCAATTGCCCCCCTCGACGCCAGGCCTTGGATCTTGCACCCCCTCTTCTGGGGTGCCTCCGTTTCCTGGCGCCAAACTTTGGCTGGCCCGCAGTACTTCCGCCTCTGTTAAGACCATCTCTGCTGTATCTAGCACCGCCCAGGGTCCCCCAATTGCCCCCTCCGATGCCAGGCCTTGGATCTTGCACCCCCTCTTCTGGAGTGCCTCCGTTTCCTGGCGCCAAACTTTGGCTAGCCCGCAGTACTTCCGTTTCTGTTAAGACAATCTCTGCTGTAACTAGATGCTGTTTGGATGTTGCTCCTTCTTCGTCCAAGGGTGGGTGGGTGGGACAATCCTTACTGCGTGCACTGCTTGCTCTCTCTGATCCTCCCCCATACCTGTCCTGTCCTTAAGTATGGGTCTACTCCCATGGGGAGGTGCCTACTACCTGCTTCTCTCTTTCCTTCCCCCTATACTTTCCCTGCTACCTCCCTGCCCCCATCCTGATAACAGCTAGACAATGGGAGCACTTCATGGCCTTGGTAGCCCAGACTTATAGTTTATGGTCTCTTCTGGCTAATCGCCGTTCGCTCCTTTTAAGTATAGGATTCCATAGCATGTCCGTCCCACCAGATTATAAAACAGTCCTGATGGGATGCAATTAGATATGAATGCTACTGGAGGTTGTGTGGGTGTTCCTGAATATGATAAGCTCGCCTGAAGAGGTTAGTTTTCAGGGAACGCTTGAAAGTTTGGAGGCTATGGGCGGGATGTATCAACATACATCCGCGCCCTTCGCACGGCAGCCGCCGCGATGCTACCGCATATGTACTAACATATGCGGCCAGCATCGGGCTGCGGTAACGGAGACCCCCGCGATACCTGTGATGTTGGCTGCGGGGGTCTCCGTCACCTCCCGGCGGCTGCCAGCGTCCCCCTGTGTCTCCTCCTCCCCCCTGAAGCCGGATGTCCTGCCGGCTGTCACACCAGGGGGAGGAGATGATCACAGGAGGACGGGAGGGGGTGGGCGCGCGGACGGCGTACGTCGGGCGGCGAAAGAAGCCCATAGGCTTCTATAGGGTATCGCCACCCTCTGGGTGGCGATACCCTGGCCTGCGAAAACGGGGCGAACCGGTGATGATACATAGGAAAATGCGGTAAAACAGGGGTTTTACCGCATTTTCCCGTTAGTACATCCCGCCGTAAAGGAGAGTCTTAATGTACGTGAAATGGCATTCCATAAGGCAGGTGCTGCCTGACAAAAATCCTGCAAGTCTGAGTGGGAGCAAGTAATGAGTGTGGATGAGAGACGCAGATCTTGTACCGAGCGGAGAGGTCGGGTGGGGATATATTTTGAGATAAGCGAAGAGATATAAGTGGGTGTAGTCAGAGTAATGGCTTTGTATGTAAGTAGAAGTATTTTATATTGAATGCGGTAATATACAGGCAACCAATGTAGGGACTGACAGAGCGGATCAGCAGACGATGAACGTCTAGCCAGGAAGATCAGCCTCGCAGCTGCATTCAGAATGCATTGTAGCGGTGAGAGTCTTTTCTTAGGAAGACCGGTAAGGATCAATGCGTGATATGAGTGCATGGATTAGAGTTTTTGCAGTGTCTTGTGTAAGGTACGGACGAATTTTGGATATGTTTTTTAGATACATGTAACATGATGTAGAGACAGATTGAGGTTCCCAAATATCAGACTATGACAGCCTATAGATTGTTAGCTTGCGAGCAGGGCCCTCCTACCTCCATGTCGGTTTGTATCTGCCCAGTTTGTTAAATCACTGTTGTTTCCAATTGTAAAGCGCAACGGAATATGCTGCGCTATATAAGAAACTATAAATAAATAATAAATACTTGACTGTATTTTTACTAAATACATTGCTCCAGGTGTGGCGAAACCAACGGTCCATGTTTTCTCAATCACTTAGCTGGTGCACAGCTGTAGTCATTACTAACTGTCGCATTCCCCAGATCGCCTGGCTGGTGCACAGGTGTAGTCATTACTAACTGTCGCATTATCAAACCTGCTGCATTCATTCCTACTATAGATCCACAGGTTGCCTGACACACATGAACTGTTGGTAGATCTTGATGACCGGTTTGGCCACCATTGCATTACTCTATTTCCAGGCTTCCTTCTTTACCTACTGGCCTACTCTACCCGACTGCCCAGACACACATTCTAACTCCAGGCAGTGCACAGAGAGTCCTAGGGAAGTAGGTGACCCTCCCTTATCTAACCCACTACCAAGTGAAACTAGCAGACATGGAACAGGATTACGCAAGTGAATCAGGCCACTCTCACCTCGCCAAGTGTGACCGGCAGTTCATGGCATCAGGAGGGAGGTGGGTAGAGAAGTTACCAATAGCCCCACAGTGGGCATGGGCAAGTACTTTCAGGAAACTATCCCGAAGGGGTTAAACTAAAACTTTCCTCCATGTATTTTATATCTTAAACCATTGTTGTCAGTTCTATGTCCGTGGCAAGAAAATAATACACTCCATCATTCAGAACATGGCTGAAAAGCACAGAAGTCAGAACAATAGAGCAACCTTTTTACTGCGAATAAAAAATGATACAAGCCGATAGAAGGATTATTTCTTTAATTAAAAAAAAATTATATAAAAAGTAAAAAAAAAAAAACCACGTACTTGAATAAAAGCCGATGTGAACGATGGCTTTTATTCAGCTCCACAAGTACCAATAGTAATGAATGTGACATCTTTGCCTGTGTCTCATGTATAAATATGTATGGAATATACAGGCTGAAATGTATCAGCAGTGAGGACATTAGGAGGCTGACCCGCTAGGCACATCAGCCCATCTGGTAGTGATCAGACAGGGCCAGCTGGCCAGCGCGCATGCCTGGAAGCCTTTGTATATATTTCTGTAACAGCACCTCAGACCTTCCTGCCTCGCAGCAGCTTATAACGTGGGCCAGCTAATCAGCGAGCGTGCTAAACTATAAACACATCTCACCTTTCCCAGGCCTTACGCCGTGCCAGGAAGGCATGCAAAAGGCTGAGAGCCTTTCTGGCTTGTTCTCAGGGTTTGAATGACCTACTTGGGAGCAAGCAAAGCCCTGATTAGTCTCCAGTAAAGCAGGTATTAACCATTCTAGCATCCTTAGAAAGTCATTCCTATAATCGCTGTGTTCCCACAGACGCCACTACCTCGAAAGGTCATTTGATGACTGGGTCATTGGATGCAGCAGTTGTAACTCACAATTTCACAGAGCTTTGGGGCTCGGAGGTAGAAGTAATTATGTTCTATACACTGCCCAGACTACTCTGGGTCATATCTGAATGCCAGTACATTCACTTTCTTACGCGTCACAAAGAGTTGTCTGGTATTGGTGCCATTGATGGAGAATCTGCACATCTGGGCACAGATGTAAAAGATGTCATTATAGTCCTAGAAAGCAGAATAGGACACAAGAACAAATTTGTAGGAAAAAACCCTAAAAATTCATTCGTAGTGATCACTGTTACAGTATTTTCTGTTTCCCGAACTTTGTATATGATTATTCCAATAGACAATGCAGGGTGGTGTCCTTCCAGAAGCATTCATACCCACCGTATATACTTGAGTATAAGTCGACCCGACTATAAGCCGAGGCACCACAAAAAACTGTGAATAGTTATTGACTCAAGTATAAGCCTAGGGTGGGAAATGCAGCAGCTATTGGTAAATTTCCCTGTATAATAATACAAGGACACCACAGGCTGCTCCCCCTGCATAGGACACCACAGGCAGCTCCCCCCTGCATAGGACACCACAGGCAGCTCCCCCCTGCATAGGACACCACAGGCTTTGCCACTTCTCCCCCTGTACAGATGCTATTATTACCTGTGGGCAGGGCTGGTGGTAGACATCACAGCACCCCAGGCAAAGACCTGCTCCACGAGGGGAGGGGGGGCACGGGCGCCGCTGTCCTCCTCCAGTGTCCGCTCCACTGGGGGGGGGGGGGGTTGCGGCTGCCACTGAACTGCTTCAGGGAGGTAGCGGGGGTGCTGCGCTGCTGACCGGCTCCACGGGGGGGGGGAGGGGGGAGAAGGGGGTACATGACCACCGCTGACCTCCTCCTGTGTCCGTCGCAGACTTACTCCACGGTGCTGCCCTGTAGCGGCCAGGCCTCCTGCACTACACATGTCCTCAGTGCAGGAGGCCAGCAGCCATGTTCCCTATGCTGCGACCATGTTATTAAAGCCACTGACTCGAGTATAAGCCGAGGGGGGGCTTTTTCAGCAAAAAAAAAAAAAAGGGCTGAAAAAAATTTGTACAGCGTCATTATCATACAGGAATAAGTGCATTACACTTAATGCACCAAGTGTGATCTTTCAACTTTATAGTGGCTGATGTCCTCGCTCTTCCCCTTAAATCCACTGACCTGAAATAACAAGGCAAAGACACTTGTATTGTGAATTATAAGGTCACAGCATTTATACAGTTTTGAAATAGACTTGATATCAGATGATGGCACTGCACGACATTAGCATATGCCACACTGCAGGGTACCTTCCCGGAGTATCGTCTGGATGCCATATCCCAAAGCAGCACTGCTGCCCACAGAATGCTGTTCCACGCCACCCTCCTCCTCCATGACCCTCCCTAGGCAATGGAATTGCTGTTATATACTGCTTACGCTAGGCTGGTTGGCAGGGTGCGGCATCCAGTCTGATTTTGGAATGGCAAAATGCCCCCCCCCGCCCTAATCGGGGTGCTCTACTAAAACCGCATGTCATTGTGGTGTCCTATCGCCACTGCATGTATAGATGTTGTGTGTATGTGCACTGAATCTTGTCACACTAATGTGGGAGCTTGGGGAAAGCCCATCGCCTTTGTACGTGCTGGACACACCCCCAAGAGTGACGCTGACGGAACAGTGTGCCCCTCCCAGACACACACTTTGTCTGTGCATGCAGTTCCATTGGCCGAATCCTAGCGTGAACATTTGCATATCCCTCCCCACACCTGCCTCATTGTTAATTCTGGCCCTATGAACCTATACATACATACATACTATACATTATTATTTTTTTGTTTATGGGTATCCTTTTAAGAATGGTCTTGGTAAACAGAAATCTTGAATTAGCGCTATAAAGTAGATCCATTGAGTGCAGCGAGAGGGGAGGAGCCTTTTAATGACTCATATGGTTCAAATATATATACTGTACACTCGGAATGTGGTTTTAAAGGGCGGAACCACAGGTAGCACATGAGCCTCCTCAACATCCCGATCCCTAACACCCTTAGGTTTATTTAAGGACTAACCATATCATTCATAGCTACAGCCACAGAAAATATGTTCACACCCCAGGTACACAGTGCACATCCGTTTGATAAATTCCCAAAGCGTTTGCCACTCTAGAGTAATCATTAACTCCAGGTATGTGTACCCATACACAGTAAGTGGGTGTGAGGCCCAGAGAGAAGGATTTACTCAGATTATTCAGCGTTTGGAACGATGAGTTCATCCCGATAGTATTTGTGCCAGGGATCTGTGAAACTGAGGCCACATTAATTAGGAATCTGACACAGTCTGGCAGGCTGCAAAACTTTTACGCTGAGTTTTTTTCTGTTTAAGCCTTGGGTGTTGGCATTTCTTGTGTCAAAAGATAAGAAAGGAATCTCATCTATTATTCTGCTAATACATGAAGATGTATAAACTCCTTCATAACCGTTTTATCTATTGTAAAACAAAAATGGGCCTTTGTGTTGCATTCTTCCTGTAATTGATGTTACTAACAAAGCATCAACTAAAAAGTTTTCCCATTTTATTACTTTAGGCAGGATGCACTAAAATTCAGTGGTGCATGCCGTCACGCATCGCGGGAGTGTCGCATCCATAATAATCGCATGCCTATGCACCTTATTAATGCAAAGGACAGCTCTTTTGAGAAGCACAGTCCTTTGGGGATGCAGTCAATATACCTACAATCAAAATCCCAATGGTCAAAATACCGACAACCATTAACCGACGGTCAACATACCGACAAGGTCAAAATACTGACACAAGCTGTAGACAGGTCAAAAAGTCAATATGAGTTTTTCATGATTTTTTTTAATTGAAACCAACTTGTTCATACTTTACCATCCCAGTGGACATGGAGGGGGAATATAATAGTTTGCCGGGCGCAGCGAGGCACCATGCCCAAAGCATGGCGAGTGCAACGAGGGGACGTGGTACATACAGACCCAAAAAAATATGAAAAACTGGTGTCTACTTTTTGACCTGTCTATATTTTAAATGTCGGTATTTTGACCTTGTCGGTTAATGATTGTCCGTATTTTGATTGCAGGTAAATCATACCGAACCTGTCCTTTGCGATGGGGCCTCACCACTAGTCCTTTTGTGCATGCGCAGAGTGATGGTGGTGGCAGCTGCGGGGCCTGCCAAGAGGGATCAGTGAGGGTCAGCACTGTGAAGAGAGGCCCATAGGCATCTATATCGTAGTAATGTCAGCTTTTGTTGGCCTTACTCTGCAGCGAAAAGCCCAATGTGTGGGATTTGGTGCATCAAGAAAGCAGTAAACCCCCCACAAACAGGGAGCCCAATCCACATGGAGTCCGATTGAGAATGGTACACTCATTGGAGGCCCAAGTGCTCAGGTGTTAACACCCCTCAAAAATGTGAAAAACACAAGTCTGCATTTTCATGTGTCGATTGTCTGCAAGTCGACCTTTTTGGTGCCGGCCTACCATACCACACCCAAACAGGTAACAGCTGTAACATGGTACAGTTCAGTCACTATTATCAAGTTAGAGGATGTATAAAAACATGGGTAACTAAAACTTGCTGTAACCTACAGTATAGAACGCATTCACATTATACAATATTTCCAGTACAAATAAAAGCAAATGTCTGGTTGCCATGGTAATCAGCACCTTCAGCATGGTTAATAGTTTGTATATACTTTGTATAAATAAAAGAGGGGGGGGGATCATAAACTGAACCCCCCCCCCCCAACGCAATCAGCAGGATTAGTGATATTATAAACAGGCATATATATTCCACATTTGCAATATCTAACCCAGTCTCTCTCATTTTCATTTACAAACACCAAATTATGACTTCCAAATCCCTAAATCTACTGACACGCTTCTCAAACACGCCAATGAATAAAAAAATGATTTATCGTGCCTTTAGTATTACACGTTGCTTTTAAGTTTCTACCATTCTGGCAACTTGATCTTTCCGAAAAATCAACTAAAGGAAAAAAAAAACATGTTTATAAAATTCAGAAGAGAGAAATTAAAAAGGATTAACTAGATTTTCATCCTCTGGGGCCTGTATCGGATGCAGATCTTAAACTTGACCTTTCTGAGCACAAATTACAGGCTGTTAAATCCAGACAGCGTTACATGGAGCACAATGGAATGCTTAAACAAAAGGAAATCCTTTATTTCCAACTTTAAAAAAAAAAAAAAGTAAGATGGACAAACAGCTCTGACCTTAGCCAAGCGCAGTGGCTGATCTCCATCCTGAGGCATGAGAGAATGCAGCGATGATAGGGCGTGATGCATGACGCATCGCATTCCACCCTGCCACTCATCGCATGCAGATCACTGTTTATTAGCGATGTATGCATGAATACTTCAGCAAAGGACAGCTCCCTTGGGGTGGGATGTATCTACGCTATAAATTTTACCATGTCTCAGAAATTACACATTGTGGAGATTTGGAGATCCAAATGCTAGGGATCCAATCAGATCCCTCCCAGCACCCCAGTGACACATGCACAGACACTTGGGTCCTTTCATCGGGAGAACTGGCCTTTGCTGAAATGCATACAGCGTTAATAAACACCAATATGCATGCAATGAGTTGCAGGATTCATCGCATTCACAATGGGGATGCAGTTAAGATCCCGGCGGTCGGGATCCCGGCGTTCAGAATCCCGACCGCCGAAATGCCGACACTTTCTCCCTCCTGAGGTGTCCACGACACCCCTGGAGGGAGAATAAAATAGCGTGCCGAGCGTAGCAAGGCACCGGGCCCGCTGCGTGGCGATCCACGTCCCCCCCTTGTCGGCATTTCGGCTGTCGGGATTCCGGCGTCGGGATTCTGAACGCAGGGATCCCGACCGCCGGGATTCAATACTGAATCCTCACAATGTATCATGCATCTTCCATGATGAGAGCTGTCCTTTGCAGTGTGGGGATTTCCAGGTTTAACCCCTTGAGTGGTGGGTTTTGCTGGGGCAGGACAAACCTACCAGGGCAGGTTTGTCCTGCCCCAGCAAAACCCACCACAGAACATAGGAAGGCCCCCCCCCCACCTCTTGTACGCCGGAGCTCCCGTGCCGCCGCTGCCCCAGCCGCCTGTCACAGTCAACATTGACCACAGGCTTGGGATGTTCGTGGCGGTTCAGGAGGACTCGGGCGCCTAAACTCCTGAGCGCTCCTGAGTCCCCCCCGAACATCCCTGAGGGGAGGCTATCTCTGACGTACAATCACCGGAGCGGAGGGGATGGGGGCCTAGAGGTGGTGCGCCAGTGGTGCACCACTGGAGGCACCACTGGCGCGCACCTTCTGCATAGTGGTATGCCTGGAAATTTTCCAGGACAGCCAGCTGCGGCATACCACTCAAGTGGTTAAGAACCGGTAGTCTGCCTGCACATGTATCCAGTGCTGAATGTGCCAAGGGGGAACTGGGAGGGATGGAATTCCATAGGCATACCCACCTGGTCCCTGCTCTTGAAATGATGATGTTTCCGGGCTTATAGTAAGCTGCCAATCCTCCAAAAACTACATTTAGTCAATGTATGGCGGCATTTTTAGCATTGATGAATGACAGTTATTACTGAAATGTTTTGTTTTTTTGTCATTCCAATTATTGCAATATTACAGTATGCTGGTCTGCTGTCCAACACTGGGGGTGCATAAAATCTTAAAGATCAGTAAAGTGAAGAAGTTGCCATAGCAACAAAATCACTTCCCATCTCTACTTTCATAGACTATGCTAGATAAAGGGATAGTTAGACATTTATTGGCTATCCTATAGCTACAAATCTGCTAACGCAATGGAAATAATCGCTCAACTTACTGTATTCTTTGGGGCTGTGGTTTATACAAAGCTCTTCCTCCAAAATATGCTGTGCAGTATGTAGGGAGAAATGAAGGGCCCTGGCCATATAATATAGATTCGCTCACCCAGTACAACACCATTTAACACATCAGTCTGCAGCTATTTAATACAGGGTTGCCTACCGGAAATCGGGGTCCCCCTTTCAGCCCTGTGGAACCAAAGATGCGAATCGCGTACTTGTAGCCTCACCCACCGATGTCCAATGCATGAAATATCGGCATTGGACGTGGGGGCGTGTCCGCGAGGATGCTATCGCATTTATCACACCCCTAAACATGTAGTTTATTCCGGCAAACTGGGAATTTTGACAGCCGAAAACCACGGACCCCTCTAATCTCCCTGTACCCCACCAGCTCTACACACCAGAGAGATAGGAGTACCAATGCAATGCATCTTTTTTTCCCATCCTGTTTCCTTTATATGAAGGTGGGATGGCGGCAGTGTTCAGCATTCAAGCCTCCTGCTGGATCTATGGCAGGGTTGGGGAACCTTTTTTGTGCCAAGGGCCATTTGTATGGGGAGAAAATTATTCGGGGGCCATATGTAAAAATTTCTCTTACAAATTGGCCTGCTACAGCCGCCCCACCCTTCGGCAGCTGCCGATGAATAGGACTGACAGTCTCTGGCTGCTGTTGATTAAGAGGAATCTTGCGAGAACTACGACCTCTCACAAGAATTCCCCTGTACTTGACTCCCGGCAAAGCCGCGCGGCGGGTGGGCGGGCCACTCAGACCGGCTACGGGGGCCACATGCGGCCCCCGGGCCTGAGGTTCCCCACCCCTGATCTATGGGCTTGTTTCCCTCCAGGTCACATCACTTACAAACTCCACAAACGCAAGGTGGTCCAATTAAATTCGGCAATACAAGCAAATGGAATATTTGCTTGTATTGGCGAATTTAATTGGACCACCTTGATCACCTTTCTTCCTCTTCCTATAGGGTAAAACAGCAATTTGTGTATGGAACTGCTTAACATTAAACCACAGAGAAAGATAAAGTACAGAGATAAAGGGGGATATTCAGGTAATTGAATGACTTGGACCTACAGTATGTGTTTTTGCTGACACACCTCGATAACAAGACACATTTTCTGGGATTTTTTCACCTGCCTCAGACATTCAATTATCACCATGACTAATATCCCTCTAAACACCCACCAATCAGCACTTTCCATATATCAAATACAACCTGTAACAGGACAGTTAGGGGCTGATTGGCTGGTACTTTATCACTCTCCAAAGATTAGTTTCTCTTCCCCACTGCCTGTAACATGACAAAAGATGATTCTTTTGTACTTTATCCCCAAAGCTTGACACATACACCCATATATATATATCTTGAGATCAGCAGGACAACGCCCAATCCTTATCAACTGCAGACACATTCAGGCTGATAAGTTTATTAATAATACTTCTTGTACTTATTTTTATTTTTTTTAGAAACCTAGAATTTGATGGGATATAAGAATCACTTGGCCCATCTAGTCTTCCCTAAACACAAGTACTGTATACAGATGGAGCGCCTCTCATTATTGCGCCGGGATCGCCATAATCTGTTCGCCGGAGGAGAGGCGCTCCATCTGATTGAGACGCACGCGCGTCTCAGTTTCCTGTCGGCGGGGGGACGGACAGGGTTAGGGCGGTAGTGGCGGCAAGGCAGCGGGGACCCGGGGCGACCCTCGGCGAGGTGGCGGGGACCCGGGGGGGAGAGCCCCGTTGTAAGCCGCGCGCGTCCCCTTACGGCGGCTGGCGGGGGGATGGCGGATGCCGAATCTTCCGCCATCCCCTGCAAAGATGGCTCGAGCTCCATTTGTATGTACACTTAAGCCCCATACACACTAAAAACACCCATTTGATTGCGATATTGGTCGATTTTATCTGATTTCGAAGCATCGGCCCAATAAATCGGATGAAAAGTGGCATGTGCGTGTTACCTCCGGATCCGATACGAGGTCCAGTGCGCATGGGATTGGGGCCAAAGATGGATCCGATAAATCTATAGTACTGGCCGTACCATAGATTTATCGGATCCGCAGCCCTTGCACACTTCCTCACCCACTAACTTCCTACTGTTCAGTGGTTATGCAGTTATGTAAGGGTGACTGCAGTATTCTGCATTTCTCAACTGGGACCTTAAGGCCAAAAGAGTGAAGAAATACACACTGTAAGTAATAGGCCATAAATAATAGTTTTGTGGAACACTTCATGGCCAAAGGTACATTTTTGTAGTTTGCTCTTTAAAGGCGTAACTGGAATGCAGTTTATCAGTCATTGAGAAAACTACTGTAATTTTTCTTTGCCAGTGACACAGGGTGTGCCAGAAGCCTTTATCTAAGTTTACTCCCACCATACAAACAAGTGAGGTCTTACTCAGAGTCCATAACAAACAGCAAATATGTCCAAATACAAAGCTCACGAAAGGCCACATTCCAGGCAGGAGCTGCTGGGCTCCTCCGCAAACTAGTGCTCTCTGCATGCCAGCACTGATGGTAAATCTTGGCTACTGTACAACTGAGCACAGAACATTCAGCAGAAGGGGTCTGATAACATTTATTGTATTCAGTCTTCAGCTCCCACTTTTAAGTTCTGAGGTGGGAGGAGACAGAACAACCTGTCGCCATCACATCAGAGATTTTAGTTTGCCTTAATCCATCATGATGAATGCATTAATGCTGGATTGCAGCGTTGTATGAAGAGGTGTGAGTTCTCTTCATACCAGCTACATGTATTTATGGAACAACGCAAATTGAAACTCTACTACATGGAGTGCTGTATGTGTAGGACTCCACTAAAGGGATTCCAATTGGACTGTTTGGGCCAGATGCACCAAGTTTCAAAAGTGATAAAACGAAGAGTGATAAACAGCCAGCCAATCAGCTCCTACCTGCCATGTCACAGACTGTGTTTGAAAAATGCCAGACTGGACCTGATTGGCTGGCTGTTTACCACTCTCCATTTTATCATTTTTGAAGCTTAGTGCATCTGGCCCTTTGTCTGTAGTGCAATTAAGCCTGGTGACTTGATAAAATGGCCTGTGATAACGCACCAGCCAATCAGCTCCTAAATGTTACAGGCTGGGTTTGGGAAATGACAGTTAGTGTGGCCATACATCAGAAAGATATTGTACCCAATCATACAATCTCAATCGATTGTAAGATGGATTGTATGCAGATTGTGTGCACATCTTGTGTACACAATCAATCATAAGATGGATTGTATGACTGATTGTATGATGGATTGTATGCAGATTGTGTGCACATCTTGTGTGCACAATCATGCAGCAGATGGATTGTATGACTGATTGTATGATGGATTGTGAGTAGATTGTGTGTCCAAAAACCACCAAGGACTGCAGGGGATTTCAAGGGAAATTGTACACAATCGTGAGCGCAATCGATCTTAAGATCGATCTTTCTGATGTATGGCCAGCTTTAGTAGCTAATCGGTGATAACGCAATTAGCTCCTAAATGACACATGATGGGGTTGGAAAATGGCAGTTGGGAGCTGATTGGCTGTTATTACCGGACACTTTAATCACGTCACGGAGCTTAATACATTTGCCCCTCGGTTACAGAGGACTTCCACAGTACATCACCATCTGTACCTAGTAAGGACAGAATCATAAGGTCTTTCTGGGAGTCCCAGTGAGGAAAGGAATCACAGAAAACTTGCTTTTCAAGCTGCCATCAGAAGATGAATGTGCAAGGCTGTGGCACGGAACGTGGGAATTAATAATGACTCTTCTCTCTACTAATTATACTATACCCTTATATTGGGTGGGGTGACAGACACAACAGCCAGTGGCGTAACAGGAAACCCCCTACCCCTGATAATCATTAAATAAAAATCTGCCCCCTATTGCCAGGAGGTTACATACTCATTACCAGTGGTTAGGTGCACACAGGCACTTCCCGGGAGCTCTGAACGATCTTGCACTACCCTGACAGACACTATGGAGGTCCAGCAGGACCTCTAGCATCTGTCTCCTTCAAGGAGGCAGCCATTTTGGAGGGCCGTTTTAGCAGATTCCATGCAGATGGCCAGACCGCATGGGATCTGCAGGAGCCCTGTGTCCTCGCGGCATCGGCTCCCTCTGCCAATGGTCTGTTCTATTGACTTAAAACATGCAAACATACTATGTTATTAGTACAATAATTCTGTGTATATGAATGGAATTGACCACAGAATAGATTCCCCCAAATAAACAAAGTACATTACTTACATTTACCTGAGAAAAGGACTAATTCAATCACCCCCAGATGATCGCATCTGGGAGCGGCCACTAATAGTAAAGGCGCAGTGGTGTAACTACTGTAAGGCAGCCCCAGCTGCTGCTTCGGGGAGCAAGCAGCAGGGTCTGTGTGGGCGCCGCACACGCTTAACACACTGACATGCTGCTGCCTGCCGCTGACTGAGCACCGGAGGCGAGTCAGCCGCAGCGCGGGTAGGGCCATGGCAGAGATGACAAATTCCCCCACTGATTCAATTGACTGTACACAGAGCCAGCTATTGGCTACTGTGTACAGGATACGCTTGCTAGGGCGGCCTGGGATGCGCCCATTCGCATCTGAACAAATATGTCCAAAATTCCTCATCACAGGATCACCAGTGAATGATTTTTATACTGGTCACCAGTCATCGCAGGCTCAGTGGCCAGAGACTTAGTCGGCAGCTGCAATGAACACAGGCCTATGCGGCCAGGAGCTGATGTCACACACCCTCCCCTAAACCACTTGGAAACGCCTAGCGTTTCCCTGACACTCCCAGCGCTTATTTCTGGCACGCATGCTTTTTGCTTAGCACATTCACTACCTGGATGGTTTCCACCCCCAGAAGCTTACTTCCTGTCAACCACCGCGCAAACCTTGTGCGTATAGAAATAGTGGTATGTTATCATAGCGTGGCCTTGTGCATGCACACTATGGGTCGTACGCACGCACAGTGTATCGATAATCGGGCGCCATGTGAACAGGACTGAATCGGCCCTTAGGTGCATCTCATAGCCGTATTCATTTCTCCCAAACACACAAAGTAGTGTATACAGTATGTTACTGGAACAGCCGTTAGCCACCTGGAGGACAGAACGTTACTGATTGCATGAAAATCAATCCATATAACCCAACGAATGCGCGCATTTAAACATGAAAGACTTTTACAAATGGAATGATCTGCTCAACAAACTGCTTGCGAACAGCATCCACCCCCACTATCAGTATAGGCGCCCACACACCAGTAACATGCACCTAAATGGCGGAGCCATGGGAGGATTGCGAAAATAAAATGAATAAGTAAATGACAAGTGCTGTAATCATTACAGTCACCTCCCTTAGTCTGCAAATGTTCTCAGGCTCCCTTTATCCTGCATTGGACATCAGACACTTGTGATAGTAAAACTAGGGACTATAAACTGGGCTTATTACAGTCCACAAAGAGCAGATGAGCTTTATCCCATAGCAACCAAATATTAGTAATGATAACTCTGAATAAGGCATAAACAATAATCTCAATACAAACCGCCCACATGAAGTTATACAACAACCAATTAGAAGACCTCTTTCATGTTTATCAGTCAGATTATGATTAATGAGACAGGCGTAATTAACTGCAGAAGAATGTAGCAATCATTTCATTTCTCTGGAACTAGAACAATTACTGGTAAAAGGTCCTTGTTTTATTGGAGCAGGTATAGCAAATGGGTCGACAGCCCAAAGGTAAGCACAGTTTAGTTTGACACAAGCAAAAGGTCGACCTGGGAAAATAGCGATACAGGAAAAGGTCGACATGAGTTTTAAAAAAAAAAATGTTTGTCTATGTCAGTGGTAGCCAACTCGAGAGCTACCAACAGTTCACATTTTTCAGCTCACCTCACAGGTACACTTGTTACTGACTAAGGGCGGGATGTATTAAAATCCATCGCTGCCCTTCGCCGCGATGCCAGCGCATATGTACTAACATATGCGGCTGGCATCACGGTTCGGTGACGGAGACCCCCGCGATACCTGTACTGTGGTGTGCGGGGGCTCCATCTCCCTGCCGCCTTCTTCCCTCATGCTGGGGACAGCTAAGCAGGCAGTCCCCGGCGCCTTCTCCTCCCCCTGCAGCCAGAAGAACGTCCTAGGGGGAGGAAGGGCTTACCTGGACTAAGGTAAGCCGGGGGGGGGGGGGGAGAAAGTCGGCAGGTTTGCGGCGGAGGCGTCGGGCGGCGAAAATAAGCCCATAGGCTTCTATACTATGCAGTATCGTGGCGGCGGGGTTTTAATACATATGAAAATGCTGTAAAACGGGGGCTTTACCGCATTTTCCCTTTAGTACATCCCGCCCGAACACATTATAAAAGATCGACAGGTGGAGCTAATTACTTCCCCTGTGATTCTGTGAGGAGTCCTGGAAAACATTAACTGTTGTTAGCTCTCGAGCACTGGAGTTGGCAACCCCAGGTCTATGTCAACATGGACACTGTATTGGTGTAAAGTGTCCCCTCGCTTGGCTCACTGCGCTCAACGTGCTTCAGGGTACGCCATTTTATTCTCCCTCTTTGCACACTGGGATGATAAAGTATGAACAAGTTGGTAAAACAAAAAAAAATCATGAAAAACTCAGGTCGACTTTTTCCGTAGCGACCTTTGACCTGCCGATCAATAGTGGTATTGACTGTCACCTAACATACGCATAGAAAATACCGGAGACAATAATGCTAACTATACTATAAAATAGTATATTTCAAATTTTTTTTTTTATATGGACCACCCTCTATGTGATGTACAGTAGTGAAAAGGTCAACAAATAATGGCGATAATGATCAACAGGCAACATGCTGACAATAGGGTTAGGCACTAGATGGAGATTAGTGTTAGGCACTAAAGAGGGTTATGGTTAAGGATAGAGGAGAAATACCCAAATGCCAGAGGGTTTGAGGTCTGATGGAGAAGTCACACATGAGTCTATGTACTAAGCCTTGGAGAGAGAAAAGTGTACGGAGATTAACTACCAGTCAATCATCTCCTAACTGTCGTATTACAGGCTGTGTTTGAAAAATAATTCTCTCTCAAGGCTTAGTAAATAGACCCGAATGTCACATGACTGCCAGGGCCAGGAATACGCCACTGTAGCTGTTAAAAGCAGGTAAGATGGGTACACCACGGACAATAATGTATGTTGACATTCTTTTGTGATGACTTTTCATGGTCATCAACATTCATCATATAGACCTCATAGCACACAGAACATAATGCAAAATAGTTGCCAGCTAAATAAAAACATTACAATGATCTACTGGCATCATTTTACCAACAAGCAGATTTCTTGAGATGCATCCTGTTTGGAACGTACCACAAGACACCTCTCATCTGGATAAGCCCTTCAAAACCTTGACCTGAAATCCCCCGAAACACATGCTCGGTGGAAACTTAATTGGAATTTACAACCAGTAACAACAAACACAAATAAATCAAAGCACATGTGTACTCCGTAACACTTCACATCTCTAAATCTGCCCAACAGTATTTACTACAACGAGTGTCCCCATAACTTCTCTTCATTTCTGTTTACACCAGGGAGAAGACTCAACAAATACTACTGTAGCCACAAACATGACTCAATGCATGGAAAGAGAGAAAGAAGGAAAGCTCCGTGTATATGATGAAAATGTTCATGGGGTACATTTTCGCTCGCATCCCCCTATAGGGCCGTCATTTGTACATTATGGAATTTTGTACAGTTTGGAGATCACTATCAATTAGGACTTTTATGACATATGGTTAGCACAGTACTATACAGAGTTTCTCATAGCTGGGAAGGGAGTCAAACAAGCTCAGTAAAGGGATGGAAGCAGTATGGGGACTGAGGACTTGGCCTCGGGAGCAGAGAAGGAGTCCACACAATACCTCATATACAACATAATACATGAATTGCTTCCATGAAGGTTTGGACCTTCGATTTCTGGGCTCGGTACAAACGTTTAAATATAGAAAACTCTTTTGTTCTTAGATTTGTTCTATTAGATTTCACCCATAATTTCCAGGAGGAGGAAAGACAGTACCCAGGTCTCTCTGGGGATCCGGGCCTGCCGAGTAGGTGCACCATCCGTGGGTAGAACGAACGGTGTAATGGTTAGCTTTACTGCCTCACAGTGCTGAGGTCATGGGTTCAATTCCCACCATGGCCCTAACTGTGCGGAGTTTGTATATTCTCCCTGTACTTGCGTGAGTTTCCTCAAGTTTTATCCCACAATCCAAAAAGCATAATGGTAGGTTTATTGGCTCCCAACAAAATGAACCTGTATGCGTTTACATGGGGTGGGGAAAACAGATTGTAAGCTCAACTAGTGCAGGGACTAATAATATATAAATAAACCATATCAATAAGGCAGTTGACGCCCCCAACCCCCACCCCACGGGTTCTCTACCTGATTAGGTGACATGGCACTGAAAGTAGGTGAATGGACAGGCTGTGGAAGTTGCAAGGCATGTGGTAAATGATAAACATAAAAGTGGAAACAATGACCATAAGTAAAGCCCAGAACACACCCCAAATACACTCAGATGTGCTAGGCCTTCAGCTAGGTGGCCAAGCCTAGATTAGTACATTACCCTCACACATGTTAGCTAGATTACTTTTGGAATCATAAAAAAGCAAATTGTTCATTGTACAGACCGCATTTATCATCCATACACAAAGCCAGACCAATATCAGCTGATGAGAAGTGCCCGGCTTTCAGCCTGTGGCTCATGACATCATGGGGGCCTCTGCTCGCAGCTTTGGGGGCTGGCTCAATTTATACTCTCTTGATAAAACATGAGGTCTTGTAATTTTTGGCAATGCTAAGGCCTTATAAAATAAAGAACATTTAGCTCTAGAAAAACACATGTTGACCACATCACTAGCTGTCTGTAACAATAGAAACTTTGATCACTTGATGACTAAGAGGATCTAAATGTAGCCAAATCTAAGTAGGAATGGACACTTTCCAAGGCAGAGAATTGCTGGTTACTATTAGGTAAATAGACTTAGAGTGGGGGTCCTTGGGGGTCCTCGAGGTGAGCTTGCACTGTGATTTATGTGGAAAACTGATGAAACTTTCACCTCAATTAGTAGTAACAACATTGGGGCTCAGTTTCACAATAGTAAAGAAATTACATTACAGAGGAAGAACAACATACAATGGATTACATAAACAGTTCTCAGACTGCAAATACTCAATAGGATATTATCTTCCAGAACTACTGGTTTCAGGGAGAAAGTCTTTAAAGAAGCCCAATGTAAATATGGCAACAGGAAGTTGTCAGCAGCCACCCAACTCAAACGTTTCTAGGTGGTACAATTAACGCTACTTAATAACCTCTCAATCAATCATACTTCAATCACCTCTTATTTCCTCCAGTGTTCAATACATTTAGTAAATGAATATCCTGAGATTCCTCAGCGGTACTAGCAGGCTGGGTGGCTTTGCAACATGTAATCAATACAGTGCAGCTGATTGGTCGGTCTATGGTAGAACTGCTCTGTATCAGTTCGTGGTGTTTTTCCCACATGGTCAGCCTCCCGACTTCTCAAAAGATAGAAAGTTTTTCTACTTGTGTGAATATAATCTTAACACTCATATTGCTAAAACTTTACAAAATGGTTAATATAATAGTTCTCAAACTGTGTGACTAGGCAGTCTGGGTGCCACGAGACTCTTGCAGAGAAGCCTCAGTTGGTGGTCCAGAAATGATGACCGGCGAAGGGGGAAACTGACGCTGGCATCCCAATGGAGGGGATCCTTACTAACCCCCTGCCCCCATTTCTAGCTTCCTACTTGCAGACCAAACCTAACCTTCCACCCCTCACAGCCTAACCCTCCCCGATAGTGCCTAACATTAGCCATCCTACCTCACCAGCTAAACCTTATCCCCTCTTTTATATCCCTAAACCTAACCCTCAATCTCCGCAGTCTATCCCTCAACTTCTGCCATTAGTCTCTACTATCCTGCGGCATCAGGGGTTAGAATGGAACCAAGATCCACCACCTGTAATGGTGAGGTGGAACAAGTAAGTGTATGGACAGGCTGTGAAAGTTGGGGGGGGGGGGGAAATCAGGTGGCAAAGGGGAAGCAGTTCCACCATCTCCCTATTACTACTTTAAGCCCAATGCGGCACTGACTCTACACAGAAAATATCCTGTTATTGAACAGCTGAGCCGACAGAGGGAGACTCCTCTGACTGAAAATGAAGTGTGTGGGGGCCCCAGGATGGCCACCCGGTGCCCCTCCCATTAATCTGGCATGCATGTAGCCCACAGATGTAAGGCATCTTTATTTTTACACTGCATATTAGATTAAACTTTGACTACACCCCACCCAAATCTAACTCTCTCTGCACATGCTATATCTGCCCCACCTGCAGCGCTGCATGGTATTGCACACTTGCTTGCTATTTTTTAACTTTATTTACAAACATGAAACCCACACAATATGTGCAAGCAGATTTCATAAGGTTTGTATGCAAAATACCATTAGATATCTAATACAACCAGCATATACAGTATAGAACTTTAACATGCCCATGTTAACATACAAATTCACATAAAAGGTTTCAAAAACCGCTCTGTACCACACAGTATGCAGGCAGGAAACAGGTATACAGCACATTGATTTTACACAATAAATTACAATATTAAGTACAGAGTGTGCTGACAATTTCCTTTCTATAAAAGAAATGCACTAAGTCTGCATTATTTTACAGGAAAACCATCTGGA
Source organism: Crinia signifera (assembly GCF_055691185.1). NCBI lineage: Eukaryota > Metazoa > Chordata > Amphibia > Anura > Myobatrachidae > Crinia > Crinia signifera. Next base: position 44,017,808 of record NC_139224.1, on the reverse strand, counting down.
TATAATAATTACTCATATCAGCTGTTCATCTGCATAGATGGTATTATTTGCTTCAAGTTTAGTCAAATCTTTTGAGGCTTACATGAAATTGGATGAGGTCATTTTGTTACCTCACCAGTAATTAAGGCGGATTCATTGCTGGTTAACACTTGCAGATAACCAGAGACCCAAAGCAGTGTAGAACAATGGTTTTGCATGAGATAAAGTTTATGCACCCTGGGGGCATCATTCAGAAATGGAGGAAAATGGACGATGGTACCAGCACCGCTGCATATGTAGCACCTGCGCCATCCACCGCCAACCCCCATCCTGACCCCCTTAGTGCAGAGAGCGCGAAATATGCACAAGACCATAATTATGCAAATTGAAAAATGATTCTCAAATAAGCCGCAAGTTGCGTTTGCCTCCAACTCTGAGGGTGAATGGATCAATGCTTGGAGAGTGCTAAAAGTACCAATCAATCCGTTTCTGTCATTCTACAGGTGGTATATGGAAAGACAGAAGCGGATTGGGAGGTACTTTATCGTTCTACAAGGTAACTGGCAAGTTTCCTGCCAGTCTCTAATTACTACTCTCATCAACAGCAACATCCAACATTAGTCTTGTAGTTTCCAGAGTGCAGCGGCACACAGCTCGGGAACCACTGGATTAGTGTATTAGTAAAAAAGGAATAATGGCAGCATATTTTGACCACTGAATTCTCTCTGGAAGTCGCTCAAAATTATTATTTGATGTACAACCAGATTTGCAGCTGGACCTGGAGTCTTCATAGAAATGCTAAACATCTGCTGTTCCGGGGTGTGATCAAAAATCATTTATGCAAAATCTTCCTGATTTTCATTTAGAGCCTTATTCTTGTTGATTCGTTCGCTTACACATTCGCTCGCAGCCGAGCGAATGGACCGCACACGGGGAGCAAAGCCACATGCTCAAGCTATTACCCAAATACCCAAAAGTGAGCTTCCCATGTTTCTACCATGTAGTCAGTTAGTTAATTGATTAATGAGAGAAAGGTCTATGCTGCATGTGTCGCGTGCAGCTGAAAGTAATTTAGCTATTGTGCGTGTTGATTGTCCGAGCTATTGCGGGCCCGCTAAGGCAGCTGGGCTGCGAGGCGTAAGTGTTTTTTTCATGCACATGTTTCTCATGTGAAACGGTCTGAGTGCTCGGTGATTCAAGCGAGGCCACCGCCCAGCACTTGTTGCCATCACCCATGTATACGCCCCGGTTGCTGTCTATTTTTGATGCCGTGCCCTACGATACACCCACATTATGCCTACTGTGTCTGAGCGTACTCGTCACAGTATTTCTGTTCGTAGAGTCACGTCCGTGCACGGCTGATTGAACCTGCACATGCAAATGGTATGTATGCGCAGTAGGTTCAAAAAACGCGCTCCGAGCAAAGTTGTATCCGAGCAAGTCAATCAGAATAACCTCCGTATTCCGTTTTTTTGTTTGTTTGTTCTTTTATGCAACCATTTTTTGTAAACCCCAGTTATGGCCTTTGTATCGCTTGCATTCTATTTGTTTGTAAATTGAAATGATGGCGTGTTTTTACACATATTGACCTGTTATACGGTCTTCATTGGCATAGTCATCTTTGTATTCTTCCCACCATTACGCATAGACTTTGGCCAATTATTAGGTTTAGACCCTGTAAATATAATTTTATTATTGTTGTTCACAGCAATAAGATGTACATTGGAACAGCACTAAATTTTCAATTTACACATTTTCCACTGTTCTAGGCCCACACTAGTAAATGGTTAGTAAATTTTATTATTCAAATTTCAGCGATATCCTTCTAATCGCAAACCAGAGTTCCAGATCAGGCGCTGCACATCATCCTGCAGGAAAACGTAATCAAACTTCCTACATAAGATCTCCAGCTGGATAAGTGGTGCCTTGAAACGTATGAAGAAAACTTGGAATTATATTCCTTTCCTCCCAGAGTTACCCAGATTACTATAGGCACCAATTCAAATGTACAATATATGAGCAGGCAAAAGCCTTACCCTTCAGTGCCCAGGAGTTAAACCAGGGCAAATGGTGGTTTTGAATAAAGAGGGGGATAAAGGCACCAATAGACTATAAAAAAAAAAAAAATCGATCACCGTACCTACTTAGGCCTTTTTAAAAACGCAGAGTAACAGACTTTGAACTTCCGTTCTGTAGAAATCAATGACACAGGAATGTGTGATTGGATCTGTTTTGTTGAAAACAGCTGTGGACAGTCAAATTCACAGCTGTTTCTCAACAATCCATGGCCCTTGTCACAGACATGCCCCTTTACAACACTCGACAGGCGGAATATTGAATTCTGGCTGTCGAGTTGCAGACAAGCTGTCTGAAAACGGCCTCAGATAACGACAGTTGGGATGTTCTGACTGTCGGAATCACACATTGAATACCCCTAATGCAGCCCACACACGCGCCGATGCCGGCGGTGCGATGCTGTACGATGGGGTGCGCGCTCCCGCAGCACCTCATCGTACAGTACAAAAAGTATGTGCTGCACATACTTTTTGTACTAGCTTTTTCTAGCACAGCATCGCATCGCATGCACATCGTATGCACAAGGCATACGATGCGATGCTGTGTGTGCTAGTTAAGCCCACAACGCACACTGGAATCGGTGCGTGTGTGGGCTGCATAAGGCTGGATTCAGGATCACTGTGCTAAATAATTGCTTAAGAACTTGGTTCAGTGATCCAAAGGCTTTTGCTACCATGAAGACCATCGGCTTAGGCTTGGCCGGTGTAGTCATGTTCATCTGGCTCATTGCCTGTGTCAGGTATGGCAACTGCTACTTTTTATGTGGGCCATTATAACTGCAGAGACTGCTGCCACACTGCCCAGCCACAAGTCATCACCAAAGGCCGCTGCTGTCACACCCAACTAACATCTATAACAACAACAAAACCTCCAGAGGCCACAACAACTCTATGTGACTCACATAGTCAGTCCCAAGCCCGGATAAATGGGGAGGGATGGCTTCCATGGTGACAGAACGCAACCAATGAAAGCACAACTCTCGAAAACCACAGAAAAAAAACTAGCAAATACATCTGGGCCCTACCCAGTGGACTACCAACCTCAACAATTGCAAAACATTCATTTACCAATGAATTTTAATGATGATGAATAGGGCCTCCAAGTCTTCTGTACTGATATTTTTAAGGTGGTGTGGAGGAAACCATGCACAAACATGATAGGGTTGTCTACATCCATAGCTTTCCCTTTTTCAAACAGTAATAGATTAGATCAGTGGTTCCCAAACTGTGCGCCTAGGCTCCCTGGGGTGCTTTGGAGCACTTGCAGGGGTGCCTCAAGTTGGTGGTCCAGAATCAATTAAAGTTATTTATGGCCAATGAAATAGGCAAAATCAGTGCTTGTGGCTTCCAATTAAGAATATGTGGGTAAACAGAAGTGAATCATGTTACTCACCACATAAGTGGACCTAAGGAAAACATTTAAATCACAACTTTTTTTAAATATTTTTCCTCAAATTAGTAACCAACTTTTGGCCTAGGGGTGCAGTGAAAAATATTCTGATACTTTAGGGTGCCGTGATTCAAAAAGTTTGGGAACCACTGGATTAGATAGTACAATAGTGTTGTTGTTATTATTATAGTACTGTAGCTATAGAATACTAAAGTGATGTAAAACATGATTAGTTATATGTACCAAAACTACAATAATAGCAATCTACTTTTTTTTAAGTTGAAAGTAGATCAAGTTTGGAACCCAAGCATCTGGTTGTGAGGGAGAATCACATGTTTATAAACACATAATATAATTACATATACTCAAGTAATTAGTTTGTAGGCTATTCATTTGTGTTCAAACAATAATAATGTGTGCTCTTGTGTTTTGATTTAACTATAAAAAAAAAAAAATATATTATATATATATATATATATATATATATATATATATATATATATATATATATATATACACATACACACACACACGGTGCATTTTTGTTTTGATAATTAAAATAAAAGCGTCAAAACATTTCCCTCTCTCGCCATTCTGTGACGCAGACATTGTGTCTCCGGAACTGGGTAGTCGTTCGTCATATGGGCATGCTCCCGGGAAAGGCTAGAGATTCCCTTTCTACACTGTTAATATGGGTGTGAGAACAAATGGGTCACCTCCAAACATAAAAATGGAAGTTGTTTTTCAGAAGCGTAATGTTAAAAGGTTTCTGTCAGTGAAAGAAAGTACCACGCCCTGCAGCTCATGTTTATGAGAACAGCGTTTGGGTGAGATCATTCCTGGCACAGCCTACAGTCAATGATATATGTCAGAGAAAGGAGACTTGGAACGGTTCTTTAAACCATACAGGCGTCCATAAATGTTCCAAAACATGACTTTTTATGATCATATTACTGCTGGAAGTTTTCCGTGTCCAGCATACAATAGTACGTAGAGCTTCGGAGCTGCTTTTATTGGCATCGCCAAGGTTTACTGCCTGTACTGGTATGAAGAAAAACAAAAATAAATAATAAAGACTGATTGATAAACCCAATACAGGTGGAGCCTCCCATATCCAAAAAGCTGGGGACCAAATATATTTTGGATATCAGATTTTAAATAGCACAATTGCCCAAACTTGATCAGGAAAAAAAAATGTATGTATATCTTGGGTGAAAATTTAATAAGACAGGAGTTCTATTAAAAAAATGGGATGTTTCCCATAGCAACAAATGAGATTGTATTATCTTCTAAAATGTGCTAATTAAAAAAGTACATTCTGATTGGTTGCTGAGGGAACATTCCATCTTTTATAGAACTTCCATCTCCGTAAATGTACCCCTTTGAGAACACATAATGGTTCTTTCTTACACAACTAGAACAAATGACAGGAAGAATTAGTCAATAGATCAAATTTATTTATTTGGCGTTGAAGGGAATTATTAACAATGTTGGCTTGCAAACAGTACTTTTACATTCTATATGTTGTATTATTATTAATAATAATATTGTTAGACATATTGGAGACAATTGTGATACACACATTGCCCATGTATTGTATTATATTGTTTAAGTTTCACTTTTAATTTACTTTATTCATTTGTTTGTCTTTCTATTTTGCATAAGAAAAAGATTTTTGAGATTTATGTGTAAATTTCTGTATGTAGTATTGGGAACGATTTTGATATATTTCTCTGTAGGACATGAGCATGGTTTATATATGATATATGTGAGACAGGATGGACACCTTATCTGTTGATACTCCTTATTTGTTTGGAGAATTAAAATTCCAACGTATATGCTCGATCTTTAATAAAAAGACCCATAAACATGGTGCAAATTGACTATAAACACCCCCCCCCCCCCACCCCATGGCAGGTGTAAACTATGGCACACACCCATTTGGGAGGTGTGTCACAGCTTACAACTGCAATCCTAACTTAGGGGGTTATTCTAATTCACTCTTTCTGACAAAATCCTTCTTAGATGGACAAAACCATGTGCACTACAGGGGGGCAGATATAACTTGTGCAGAGAGAGTTAGATTTGGGTGGGATTTTACTTCAAAGTGAGATCTATATTGCAGTGTAAAAATAAAGCAGCCAGTATTTACCCTGCACAGAAACAAAATAACTCACCCAAATCTAATTCTCTTTGCACATTTTACATCTGCCCCCCTGCAGTGCACATGGTTTTGTCCATCTAAGAAGAATTTTGTCAGAAAGAGTGAACTAGAATAAGGCCCATGGTTCTGGGGCCCATGCTGTGCATCTGTGGGTAAAATGATCAACCAATGGTTGAGTCTTGCACGAGCGGCAGATCCAAGATGCTACAGCGACAACAGTTGGCTATAGTCATACAACCACTGTGGAGGTCACTTGAAAGATTTTTTTAAACAACTTTATATAAATCATCAATTCAAAATACATAGACAATGTATGTTCACTTTAACATTTTCATTTGAGCAAACTGGACTGTGAATGTAATACTAGAAGAAAAAAAAGGGTAACATTACGTTTTGGGATACATTTTATTTACTCATACACACACAAAATAGTACATTAGCAGCACACATACACATAGATCAGATGGATTGGAATGGTGGGTGATCAGGACCCATTAGTCATATATTTCTCATTCACCAACAGACCAACAATTCAGCCTTGCCATAGATTTATTGCAGATTTCTCACTGAAACTCAGCTGCTTTCGGTCTAGTCTTCCTCCCACCCACCCACTCAGACAGGTATCCATAGTAATCCTTGTTTGTGTTCATCAGACATCAAACCATACATAAATACATGGTTTCAGAGAAATGTCAAGCACCCAATAGCCATTAGTCAGACATATATGTACTATAGTGGAGCAAAGAGGACAAGAGGTGCCCTGACCACATAATGGTAATATATCCTCAGTGGCCTAAACCCCCATTCACCAATGCCGATAGGTACCCAAAGTCTAGGGCCAATGAGAGCAGCAGAAATCCTTCCCTGAAACATAAAGAAGTGCACACAGGGAGGGATGTATCAAGCTGCATATTCAGTGGTACAGTCAGAAAATTACCTCATAGATAGATACTAATCACCTACATAGGACTAGCATCGCAAAGAACAGCCCTCCCGATAAGGACTTCTGGGTTTCAGTCCCGGGACTCCTTCTGCACAAGTGTACATGAACAGGCTGCTGCGGGGTATGAAATGAATGAATTTTGAAAATGAGAGTCCTTTTGAAGTTCTAGAACAGCCAATACCAACCTTAGTCCTCAATGCTCACCAAGGCTGAAAAATACACATTTAAAGATATATCCACAGATCAATTGATCTGCACATATATCTCTAGGCCAGGGATGGAGAACCTTCGGCCCTCCAGCTGTTGTTTAACTACACATCCCAGCATGCCCTGCAACAGTTTTAACATGGCCAAATAACAAACTGTAGCAGGGCATGCTGGGATGTGTAGTTTAACAACAGCTGGAGTGCCAAAGGTCCCCCATCCCTGCTTTAGGCAGATCAGGAAGCGTGCCCTGCATACAGCTGCCCATCATTCATAACTAATGTCACAAATGGGCAGGTATATACACATGCACCCGCCCACTGGAGCGGTTTATCACCAACACCTGTGCAGAGGTAGTATCGGCAGTCTGCGAATTGCCAGGACAGAGTACGATACACCGATTTATCTTTCGATGATTTGGACATCAGTTGTGTTGCACAGCTGACAATACTCCTGTGAATGTCGTTCACAGACTTATTGCTTGTACACACTTGCATACGGACCAGTGATATCTCCGCCAGTACCTTACGCACCAGTCCAGGTTTATGTGATATCCATGTTTTAGCACAAGCGACTTTTATTATATAAAAGCGAAGGTACTTGTTTAGTTATTGAAGTACTTGTTTAGTTTCACGGCGGCCGATAGATCGGATGTGATATCGGCTGATATATCGTCTGATCCGATGCGATTTTTTACATGTTCATAACCCCAGTATCCACTACACATGGAGTTGATTTTATATAGTGTGGCGAGCGCAGTAATCCGCATCCGCTTGCCACGCTTCGGGCTCGGTGGCTCGCCACACTATATGATATCAACGCCATGTGTAGTGGATAGTGGGGTTATGAACAGGTAAAAAACCGCATCGGATTGCCCGATATCGCATCCGATATATTGGCCGCCGTGAAACTAAACAAGTACCATGTAGATAATAGGCAGTGCTAAGGTCATTACTTTAATGCTCAGTCAGAAAACAGGTATTATGAGGAATAATACACTCAGTAATATAAGCTATAAATGCTACAAGTCACCTCAGATTTCCATGATCGATATAAAACATGAACAGTGCATAGTCATACTTCAACATGTGATGAAATCTCTGTGACAGCCTCTGCTGATTGGCTAATATTTGGAAACATGACTAGCTGTAGAGAGAGCATTATGCAAGCTCAGATACAGTACAGTCTTTTTTACTGCAACTCCAACCTACAGGGGGTGCCGGACAACTCACCAACAGTCGGGATTCCGACAGTCATTACCCCGACGTCGGAATCCCGACTGCTCCCTCGTGGGGGTGTCGTCCCCCATAGAGGGAGAATAAAATAGGTGGCGAGCGCAGCGAGCCACTGTGCCCACAGTGGGCCCACAAGGGGCTTCATTACGGCCCCTCCCCCCCGCAGTGCAGTCGGGATTCCGACGTCGGAATCCTGACTGTCGGAATCCCGACTGTCGTGTGTTATACCACACCCCCTACAGGTGCATACCACCCAACATGATCCTCTCCAGGAGTCCAGAAACAGAGTGTCCCTCCTGGAGAGGGTCATGTTGGGAGCTATGTAGGTCATACTTGCCTACCTGACCCTCTCCATGAGGGAGAAAATGCTCTGTTCCTAGACTTCCCTGGTCATGTAGGCAAGATGATGTAGGTGCATCCCAAAACATGTACCTCCTAACATGACCCTTTCCAGGAGGGACACAATGCTCTGTTCCTGGACTTCACTCTTAATTAATGATTGCCATCACTTGCATTGAAACAGATTTCTTATCACTTCAACACAGGTGGAACCATAAGTGATTTAGGGGTGAATTTATGAAGCTTGGAGAAGTGTTATCTATCCCCATAAAGAACATTGGCCCTTATTCTAATTAACTCCTAGAGGCAAATTCCTTCTTAGATGGACAAAACCATGTGCACTGCAGGTGGGGCAGATGTAACACGTGCAGAGAGAATTAGATTTTGGTGAGTTATTTTTTCCTGTGCAGGGTAAATACTGACTGCTTTATTTCTACACGGCAATATAGATCTCACTTTGAAGAAAAACCCCACCCAAATGTAACTCTCTCTGCATATGTTACATCTGTCCCACCTGCAGTGCACATTGTTTTGTCCATCTGAGAAGGAATTTGCCTCTAAGAGTGAACTAGAATAAGGGCCATTATGAGCAAGGTGATAATGGTTCAGCCAATCAGCTCTTACCTGTCAATTTACATATTGTAGCTGATTGGCTGAACCATTATCACCTTGCTCATAACGTTCTTTATGGGGATAGATAACACTTCTCCAAGCTTCATAAATTCACCCCTCAATGAGCCATTCACAGTTTCACTGTACCGGCCATTTAGAGGGAAGTCCAGGAACAGAGCATTGGTCATGTTGGGAGGTATGCCAAAATCCTGGCCTGTCCACTACACTGAAGGCCTGTCTATTAAAGCCCTGATCTAGAAGAGCCTACTTATAGGCACATAAAGACCTGTACTTTTTCCAAACTATAACTCAAGAGATAAATACTTAAGGTTTCTTAAAGGAACATGATGGGAGTAATTAGCTTCCAATGAGAGATACGCAACATGAAATATTTTCTTGCATTCATTGACTACTATAGGGGCAGCATTTAAAGCAGATTCATCTGCTCACACTTGAAATTATGCTGCCTGCACTTCTCATTAGCAAAGGATTGTGGACATTTAACCCGTTGAGTGCCAAGGAAATTTGACAAAATAGGTGTGAACATTGTCAAGCAGACATTGTTATTCATCAATATGACCTGTAATGTATACCATATACAGTATAGGAAATATAATTTTTTTATTTTTTACACATTTTTTTTTTATAATTTATATAACAAATGTGAGCAACGCTGGCATTTTTTCTGAACATCTATCACAGAGATGTTGGCACTCAAAGGGTTAAACATATGGCAGACAATTTCCTTATGCATCAAAACAAGTGAAAATAATGAGAACAGAATTGTGAATGCATACAAATACACGGACATTCATATCGGGTCATACATTCAGCCATCATGGCCTGCTCAGCTAGAGTAACCTGTCATCTCACCGCCCACGTGAAGTCCAGCCCGTGATACAAGGGAGCTTATATGAGCTCACCGCAATGTCTGTTATTAGCATTTCCAACCTCAAATTACTTCATACATGCTAAACTTGCATTCAAATAGTGCTTTACTGTAGAACTGGTACATTAAATTCTCCCTGTCTTGTGGAACCAGAAGTGTGAAATGGAAACATCTCCGCTAGAAGTGACATCTGTGCTGTAGAACAGATGCTACCGTTTTGGTAACGGAATCCAATCACATGTGCAATCACAAGCAATGACAAAAGGAGTATATAATGACCAATCACTGGATTTGACAATGTACCCATCAGGTCTGTATGACTTAGGGCGGGATGTATTAAAATACATCGCCGCCCTTCCGCCGCGATGCCAGCGCATATGTACTATCATATGCGGCTGGCATCGCGATGCGGTGGTGACGGAGCCCCCCTGCGATACCTGTACTCTGGTGTGCGGGGGGTCTCCATCACCTCCCTGCCGCCTGGCTCTCCCCTCACGCCGGGGACAGCTAAGCAGGCTGTCCCCGGCGCCTCCTCCTCCCCCCTGCAACCGGAAGGATGTCTGGCTGCTTCACTAGGGGGAGGTCAGTGAGGCGGCGGCGGGCGGCGAAAAGAAGCCCATAGGCTTCTATAGGGTATCGCCACCCAAAGGTGGCGATACCCTTCAATGTGGTATCGTTTTTGATACATTGGAAAATGTGGTAAAACCGGTGTTTTACCGCATTTTCAGTTTGATACATCTCGCCCTTAATCCCTTCAGTTGTGTTTTTTTTTTAGGGAGCGCTCCCCATTGGGCGATTTTTTTCTCGGGGGAGCACTCCCTGAAAAAAACCCAAAACACTGCGTTTCCTGAGTCCAGACAGCGCCGCTGAGCACTCTATAAGCTGCTGCCTGGCCCTGCCCCTGGCAACCTGGTTGTGTGCAGTGTGACATTCGTAAGATCGGCTCAAAAAACAATGAAAAACCCCATGTGGACCTTTTGACTGTCTACCTAGACCATGTCGACCTAATGCTTGTGTCAACTTAATGACCTGTCAACCTTGTCCCATGTTGACCTAGACCCCTGTCGACCTTGCAGTATGTCGACCATCTTTAGGTCAACCAACCGACCGTATCCCGTGTCAACAGTGATATTAGCTGGGAAAAAAAGATTCCAGAGACACATCTTTAAAATGCCAACTTGTGGCTGGAAGTAATGGACACCTGTCAATTGTAGGAGTCACATAACAGTTATAGTAATAGGTGTACTGTCATTAGCTTGTATACAATTCAGTCTGGAGCCTTATGATAAACAGGAGATAATGATTTTATTGCCAGAGTCTCCAATGTCAGTATATGATTTTACATGCTAACAGGCACTGAATGCAAGTGCTGAAGGATGGAGCCAAATCTGTGCCGAGTCTGTGAAACAAGAATGTACTGTGCAAACACAGGAACACGTCAGCTTGTATCAGCTGTGACCCCAAGTACAGTACCTGAGTGGAACATAGGATGCATACTACAATACTGGTCTTATAACAAGGCTTCTCCTGCCACCCAAACCAGGATCATTAAGTGAATGCTGCCTGGTGGTGGATCAGACTATCTGTGCAGGAGCCAGGGGGAATCTAATAAACCCAGGAATAGAAAACTTGCACTTCTGACAGTTGATGCGATAAGCGTTAATGATCCCCTTTCACATCGCATAGCTGGGTCAGACCCAGGACCGGAGCTCTCACATTTAACCCAACTCACCCACTATACAGAGGGCAACCGGGTTTAACCGAGACTGGAAGGTCTCACGCACAGGGAACTCCACTCTTGTTCTTACCCTGCATTTTAGTTATCCACAGTGCATTCACACAGTGGCCTTTATTCAGATCTGATCGCAGTACAAATTTGTTTGGAAAATGGGCTAAACCATGTGCACTGCAGGTGGGGCAGATGTAACATGTGCAGAGAGAGTAACATTTGTGCGAATTATTTTGTTTCTGTGCAGGGTAAATACTGGCTGCATTATTTTTACACTGCAATTTAGATTTCAGTTTCAACACACCCCAACCCCACCCAACTTTAACTCTCTTTCTCTGCACATGTTACATCTGCCCCACCTGCAGTGCACATGGTTTTGCTGATTTCCAAACAAATTTGTACTGCATCCAGATCTGAATAAGGGCCAGTGAGTGACCCTAAACCTCTCTCTCTCTTTGGGCCAGATGTATCAAGCTTCAAAAAGTGATAAAATGGAGAGTGATAAACAGCCAGCCAATCAGCTCCTGCCTGCCATTTTTCAAACCCAGCCTGTACCATGGCAGGTAGGAGCTGATTGGCTGGCTGCTTATAACTGTCCATTTTATCACTTTTTGAATCTTGATACATCTGACCCTCTGAACCTTCCTAAAGCACTGCGTTATGAATATTAATGGCCACTTAAGTATTTGATACTGTTATATTTGTAAGTATTTGATACACATGTAGCGATTTAGGGGCATTTAGCCTATTTACCAGGTAGGTGGGTAGGAGCTCTATAAATAAAAGATAAGTGGAGGAGGTAACAAAAATAAATAAATAAATAAATCAACGACATAGGGGTGTAACTGTAAAACTATTTGGTAGCATGCAGTGAGCATTTGTGAATACTTTCCAAAGCATTCAAAGACATTGGACATTCTAAATTCAAAGCACACAGTTATTACAGGTCAATCTCCTCTACAGGACATGCTTTTTGACACTTAAGGTCCCATACACACTGGGCGACTTTGCCCAGCGTGTATGGAAAGCAATGATAGCGTTCATCACTGCGGAAAAAGCCACTCAGTGCATACACACTGAGCGGCTTTCCCCCTGCCCGGCGCCGACGGAGGGGGGGGGATGGCGTTGCATAGCGGAGCGCTATGCAAAGCCGTCCTGAAAGCCGCTCATCTGCTGGTGTAAGCCGGGCCATACACACTGGGCAGCTTTGAGCTGAATGCTGCTCAAACCTGCTGTTTTAAGCGACTTTCAGATCTAAGTCGCCCAGTGTGTATGGGCCTTAAGGGTGAAATTTAATAGGATGAGAGATTCAGAAAGTGGTAAGAAAGTGCCAATCATTTACACGGCAAAATCAAACTGCAGTGTAAATGATTGCCGCTTTAAAAAACCTGGAGATTTCTTACCACTTTCTGAATCTCTCATCCTAAATTTCACCCTAAAGGTCCATACACTCTTGTCGAATTTGTTTAGCATTAGGGTGGCCAATCCCGGGATCAGCGGGATCCCAGGATTTGGTCTTAAAAAGTCTGCGATTTCAATCCCGGGATTGGTGTATCCAATCCCGGGATTAGACTGCGCATGCACAGTCTAATGCCGGGCAGCGTCTGAACACTCGCTCAGACTCTGCCCGGCTGTTCCCGAATCCTGACCCCTGCGCGCAGCCTGCGAAGCGTGACAGTAGAGGTCACGCTGCGCAGGCCACACTGCCCACTCTGATGCAGCCTTCTCCTGTGCCGCCCCTTCCACTCTCCTCCGCACGCCCGCCCGCCTCTTCGTTCTCCGGCTGCTGCGCATTCTGTTAAGAAGGAGGTGCACGAGCCTGGAGGCACCTCAGAATCCACTCCCAGCCGGCCACCTGCTAAGTAAATGTGTGGGTCGGCCGGTGTGGGGGTGGTATATGAGACACGGGTGACACCTAGGGATGAGCATTTTTCAATCTCGGATCCCTACTCAGCATGTACTGTATGGACAATGATAATGGGGAAAAAAAATGCTGGGCTGAAAACTGATGTGCATACACACTAAGCTATTTTTGCCCTTCTGATAAATTTTCCCGGGGGTGGGCGACTTTCCATAGCACAATGCTATGGACAGCCATCCACTCGTCACTCATCTGTTGACAATACCAGCAAATGAGTGGTGGTGGCCGGCAGTGACGCAGGAGCGCGCTCACCGCTGGCCCCTACACACTGATTGGCCTTTGAGCTGAAAGCAGCTGAACCGTCAAAGCTGAATTGGTTTCAGCTCAATATCACCAAGTTAAATTTAAATGATAGACCTAAATTTCAGAAATATAATCTTTACTTAATGTGTAAGGTTTTGCAGTTTAATCAGATCTAGTGCAAACGTTTATACTGGAACAACAAAGGGCATACCTTACAAACCTACCTGCACCAACAACATCATAAGGTAGACAAAGACTAGGCTATAGACTAGTGGTGTTAAACTCATGACCCTCCAGCTGTTGTGGAACTATACATCCCAGCATGCCCTGCCACAGATTTTATATAAAGGATTGCTAGAACTATGGCAGGGCATGTTGGGACGTGTAGTTCCACAACAGCTGGAGGGCCATGAGTTTGACACCACTGCTATAGATCCTTGATGGCTAACCTTGACACTCCAGCTGTTGTTGAACTACACATCCCAGCATGCTTCTGCATCAGATTTAGCATGGCCAAACATTAAAAGCGAAGCAGAGCATGCAGGGATGTGTAGTTCAACAACAGCTGCAGTGTCAAGGTTAGCCATCACGGCTATAGAAAGATAGATAGATATATAGTATATAATGTGTCTCATATACAGCAATACAGGGCCAGATTCTCTAAGCTTCAAAAGTGATAAAATGGAGAGTGATAAACAGTCAGCCAATCAGCTTCTACCTGCCATGTCACAGACTGTGTTTGAAACATGTCAGGCAGGAGCTGATTGGCTGCCTGTTTATCACTCTCCATTTTATCACTTTTGAAGCTTAGAGAATCTGGCCCATATACCCTTTTGGCAGTTCAAGGCTGAAGCCCAGCTAACAGCATGAATCTCTATGATTCCGCCTCACCTGCTCCATTTGTTATGCTGTGTACCTGTAGTTTGAACAGGCCCCACCCTTCCTCACCTGCAGCCTGCACCAGTGGCTGCAAACGCCTAACACACAAAAGACAGAAGGATCCAGACAAAAGGTTTATAATCGTTCTTCAAGTTCTCACAGCAGTGACAGAATGTGAGTGTGAAACAGACAGGGTCTAGGTATAATAGACAGACCGCAGGTGTGAACGGGACGCCTGATACTTGGCACGTCCCTGTCATGTCGCTTTATGACCTACCTGAACATAAAAGCACTAGCAAATACAGATCCAGAACAACATCTAAAAGTAAAAAGCAGCGTAATAAACTTAAAATGAATAACTTCTGGAAACAGGTGACCAAAAACGATCCAATATATGCAGACGGTATAATACAACAGCAACTCGCTTTCTTTTTTCTTGCACTTTGCCACCGCAAGGGTTAGGTTACCTCCCTGTCACAGACACGAAAAGTGCACAGATCTCTCATTACCTGGTGATTTCACCCACTGAGAACAAAATTAACCCTTTCAGGAGCAGCCCCTGCCCAGAGGACAGGCAACGCAGGAATGAATGAACTATTGTCCAGTGTAGCTCAGCACAGACAGTAATGTCAGGGTTACAGCAGGTAATGACCCATGCAGCACACATACATGATTAGCAATGCCAATTTAATGAGGTTCCAGGCTGCAGGGGGTGTATCGGGGATCATGCTCACCTATGGACACCAGCTTGATGTTCTCTTTCTCCAGGAACTCCAGGGCCACGGAGACGTTCTCCAATTGCATCTGGCTAAAGGTGGGTCTCTGGTGGTACTTTCTGTACATCCTCTTCTGGCTCAGCACCTCCAGCAGTGCAATCAGCCGAAGCCCATCGCTCAGGTCGGTCTGCAGGTTGCCTATCCTCTTGTTCACACACTTCAGGTGCTCATTGCACCAGCGGGTAAAGGTGTTCTGCTGGATCTTCTTCCAGGGGGCATCCTCAGCCAGGTCCTTCTCAGTCACCGGCATGGTGCACGTTACTCTGGGCAGGAGATGGTGGGGAGAGCTGCTGTTCCTCTGCTGGGTCTATAGTAGCTGAATGCTGCTGCTGTCTCCTGGCTCAGCTTCCTCTGCACATGTGCAGGGCTACTCCTCCTCCCAGAGTTCTCCCACTTCTGCTGCCCATTGCTGGGCCAGCTATGCCACCTGCTGGTGCTTTGGGGTTAGAGTTTCCAATAGTCCCAGCATTACCACAGGAGTCTCGCTCACCATTCCCCCAGCCCTTGCTCCTGTAGTGTAATAAATGGCCTCTTACATAGTTGCTAATTGTCCCTCATTTCCAGGGATTGTCCCTGGTGTTACTCCCTGTCCCTATTTTTACCATTTGACCAACTGCCTAGAACTTACTTTACTTTTCCTGAATGTGAGAGCTCATGATCTGTCCTTATCCTATGTCCTTTATAACTTAAAGGACGGTGTAGTGGTTAGCATTACTGCCTCACAGCGCTGAGGTCATGGGTTTGATTCCCACCATGGCTCTAACTGTGTGGAGTTTGTATAGTCTCCCCGTACTTGCGTGGGTTTCCTCCGGATACTCCAGTGTACTCCCACAATCCAAAAATATACTTATAGGTTAAGTGGCTCCCAACAAAATTAACCCTAGAATGTCTGTATACATGTGGTAGGGAATGTAGACTGTAAGCTCCACTGAGGGGATATGGGTCGTTGGACGGACAGCAACTAGGTCGACATGGGGTTTTTCAATTTTTTTCCGAATTTCGACACAGTTGACACTGAAACTGCAGCACCACGTCACTCGCATGGCTCGCTGTGCTTTGTTATGCTCGGCACACTATTTTAGTCTCCCACCATGCCCTAGTGAATGGTAGGGCATGAAATACCCCATGTCGACATTTTGACTGTCGACATATTGCTTGTGTAGACCTAATGACCTTTCGACCTAACTCATGCCGACCTTATGTCATGTCAACCTTGATGCATGTTGACCTACTGATGTTGACCTAATGCTTGTAGACCTAGTGACCGTATCCCCCACTGGGGCAGGGACTGATGTGAATGTTCAAATATTCTCTGTAAAGCGCTGCAGAATATGTATGCGCTATATAAGAACCAATACATTAACCCCTTCCTGACACAGCATGTTTTTGCCTTCCTGACAGAGCCCTTTTTTTCAAATCTGACATGTATCACTTAAGTGGGGATAACTTTTTTTTGCTTTTACTTATCCCAGTGATTTTGAGATTGTTTTTTCGTGACACATTGTACTTCAAGTTAGTGGTAAATTTTCGTCGATACAGTCTGTGTTTTTTTGTGAAAAATACCAAAATGTCGGAAAAAAATGGAAAATTTAGCAATTTGCAAAATGTTAAATTTTCTGCTTGTGAGACAAATAATCATACCACTCAAAATAGTTAATAACTAACATAGACCATATGTATAGTTTATGTTTCCATCATTATTTCAACTTCCTTTTAATTTTTTTGGACACTAGGAGGCTTACAATATGAATAGCAAATTTTCAAATTTTCAAGAAAATTTCAAACACTGATTTTTTTAGGGACCAGTTCAGTTCTGATGTGACTTTGAGGGACTTGTATGTGAGACACCCCCATAAATGATGCCATTTCAAAAACTGCACCCCTTACAGTATTCAAAACAGCATTTTGGAAGTTTGTTAACCCTTTAGGTGTTTCACAGGAATTAAAACAAAGTGTAGGTGAAATTTCAAAATTTCATTTTTTTTGCAGATTTGCAATTTTAATACATTTTTCTAAGGAACACAGTACATTTTACTAGAGAAATGTGACTAAAAATTGATTCCCCCAATTCTTTTGTTTTCATAAATATCCTATATGTGGCCCTAGTGTGCACGTTGACCAAACCACAGGCTTCATAATAGAAGGAGCACCTACTTGATTTTGGAGCCTCCTTTTTATGAGATTATTTTTTAGGCACCATGTAGGTTTCTAGGCACCATAAGATGCTAAAAGTTAGGAACCCCCCCACAAGTGACCCCATTTTGCAAACTACACCCCTCAGGGAATTCATCTAGGGGTATAGTGTACATTTCAAACCCCCAGGGGTTTCACCAATTGTGGTACAACTGGGCAGTGAAAATGAAAAATTAATTTTTTTACACAAAAATGCAGTTCTGGCTCCAAATTTGTCATTTTCACAAGGAATGAAGGAGACAAAGCACCCCAAAATCTGTGCCCCAATTTCTCCCGAGTATGGCAATTCCTCATATGTGACCAAAAAATACCAGTTGGGTGCATGGCAGGACTCAGAAGGGAAGGAGTGATTTTTGGATTTTGCAGCTCAGATTCTGGTGGAATGTTGGTGGGTGCTATGTCGCATTAGCAAGACCCCCGAAGCACCAATACAGTGGAACCCCCCCACAAGTGACCCCATTTTGCAAACTACACCCCGCAGGGAATTCATCTAGGGGTATAGTGCACATTTCAAACCCCCAGGGGTTTCACCAATTTTGATACAACTGGGCTGTGCAACTGAAAAATTACATTTTTTACACAAAATTGCAGTTCTGGCTCAAAATTTTTCATTTTCACAAGGAATGAAGGAGACAAAGCACCCCAAAATCTGTGCCCCAATTTCTCCCGAGTATGGCAATGCCTCACATGTGACCAAAAAATACCAGTTGGGTGCATGGCAGGACTCAGAAGGGAAGGAGTGATTTTTGGTGGTGGAATGTTGGTGGGTGCTATGTCGCATTAGCAAGACCCCCAAAGCACCAATACAGTGGAACCCCCCCACAAGTGACCCCATTTTGCAAACTACACACCTCAGGGAATTCATCTAGGGGTATAGTGTACATTTCAAACCCCCAGGGGTTTCACCAATTTTGATACAACTGGGCAGTGAAAATGAAAAATTACATTTTTTACACAA
This sequence comes from Crinia signifera, assembly GCF_055691185.1. Taxonomy (NCBI): domain Eukaryota; kingdom Metazoa; phylum Chordata; class Amphibia; order Anura; family Myobatrachidae; genus Crinia; species Crinia signifera. The sequence goes on along the minus strand of NC_139224.1, from coordinate 43,999,279 downwards.
AAATGCAGTTCTGGCTCCAAATTTGTCATTTTCACAAGGAATGAAGGAGACAAAGCACCCCAAAATCTGTGCCCCAATTTCTCCCGAGTACGGCAATGCCTCACATGTGACCAAAAAATACCAGTTGGGTGCATGGCAGGACTCAGAAGGGAAGGAGTGATTTTTGGATTTTGCGGCTCAGATTCTGGTGGAATAAATGGTGGGTGCTATGTGGCATTAGCAAGACCCCCGAAGCACGGTGAAATGATGAACCTAAAAATCCATAGATGTGTGGTATATTTTAAAACACTCCTTTATACATAGGCCGGGTTTGTCGGGGCAAGTGTCACACTGGAAAATAGTTTGCTTTCTTATTCCCTTTTTATAGCAAACTTTGCACCTTTTTTGTGTCCTGCCCTTTTTTCCAGTGGAGGGGATTTCATCAGGAAAATGCTGCCCTGGTACAATACGGGGGCCAGTACTAGAAGTACTGGGGCCCTCTGCCTCCTGGTTCCCAAATATTAGGCCCTTTATGACTTCCTCTTGAAAGTGCATAAATGTCCCCCTCTGGCTGGTAGAACGGAATAGCACGTAAGCGTTATACAGTGCCATCTGGATGATATACACGGCCAGCTTCTTGTACCAGATTTTTGTTTTCCGCAGGGCACTGTACGGCTTCAGTACCTGATCTGAAAGATCCACTCCGCCCATGTACCTATTGTAATCCAGGATACAATTAGGTTTTGAGGTGTGGGTACTGGTACCTCGTACAGGGACGGAGGTGGTACTGTCTCCGTGAATTGTTGTCAGTATAAGGACATCCCTCTTGTCCTTATATTTGACCAACAACATATTTTCGGTGCATATTCCCCTGCTTTCACCCCTTCTCATTACTTGGGCAATGTGCGTTTTTGGGAGGCCTCTTTGGTTCTTGCGCACAGTACCGCAAGCTGCTGTACCTCTTGAACCAAGGGCCTTAAACAGGGGGATGCTGGTGTAAAAGTTATCCACATAGAGGTGATAACCTTTATCCAGGAAGGGGTGCACTAAATCCCAGACAATTTTTCCACTAACACCTACGAGGGAGGGGGGGCATTCTGGCGGTTCAATTCTTGAATCCTTCCCTTCATATACCCTAAACCTGTGGGTGTACCCTGAGGTGCTTTCACACAGCTTATACATTTTTATGCCATACCTTGCCCTCTTACTGGGAAGGTACTGGCGGAATTTAACCCTTCCTTTAAAATGTATAAGGGACTCGTCTATGCAAATGAATTTATCTGGGATGTACATCTCTTCAAATTTGGCACTGAAGTGATCAATGACCGGCCTGACTTTGAATAGCCGGTCAAAGGTGGGATCATCTCTGGGTGGGCACTGTGCATTATCGTTGTAATGCAAAAATCTAAGGATTAACTCAAAACGATTCCGGGTCATGGCCATACGGTAAAGTGGGGTGCTGTACAGAACATCTGTACTCCAATATTGCCTAATTTCTGGCTTTTTTACTATGCCCATATGAAACACCAGACCCCAAAACGTCATCATCTCTACTGCATCTACAGGGGTCCACCTAGCAAATGATGACGTGGGGTTTTGAGCAATAAACTGCTGGGCATATAAATTAGTTTGGTCCACCATTAAATTTATAAAATCATCAGAGAAAAATAATTTGAAAAAGTCAATTTCTCTGAGACCTGTTGAATCAAATTGGATTCCTGGGATGGCCAAAAACTCAGGAACCTGGGGCTCAAAATTGTCTGGTGGTGGGGTCCATACGAGATCAATTATTGGGGGGGGGGTCTCAGCTGCTCTACGGGGGCGTCTTTGAGGGGGTCCCTCATCACTAGAGGAGGAAGAGGAGCTTAAGATGAATCCTTCAAATTCCCCGCTTGCCTCACTGGCTGTGTCAGAGTCAGAGGCAAGCATGGCATATGCCTCCTCCGCTGAATACATTCTTCTGGATGACTGGGATGACATTTGGGATGACATTTGGGATGCCATTTTTATTTTTGTGTTACTGGTAGTGAAATGTTTCAACACGTGTATAGTGTAGGGGGGGTACAAACTTGATTTCAACCCGGGGGGTATGTAGTGTGTAGTGTGTATGTAGTGCAGAAAAAAAAAATACTTTATACAGGAATTTGATCCCAATAAAAAAAAAAAAATTGAAGGGGTTAAAAAAAAAAAAATTGAAGGGGTTAAAAAAAAAAAAAAAAAAGGTCCTGCGCCAAAAATTGAGCACAGATGTTGGTCAGTAACGTCCGTCACTGAACAGCGCTCAAAGGCAACAGGAATTTGATCAAAAAAAAAAAAAAAAGATCAACCCTGTGCCGAAAAAGCTGATCAGTGATGTACGTCACTGATCAGCGCACAGTGGCCACAGGACACCCACAAAATCACAGTGTGTGTAAAAAAAAAATTAAAAAAAGACCCCACAGCACCCTCAAAAAAAAAAAAAGGTGATCAGTGATGCGACACTGATTACCAGTGAGGGGCAGCAGGTGCACAACCTTTGGTGCAACTGACAGTGCAACTGGCAGCAACTGACAGGTATATATAAAAAAAAAAAACCTCTGCACCCCCAAAAAGTTGCTGATCACCTCAGATATAGTGATCAGCACAAAAGGCGGGGGCAGCAGACACAAAATATAGCACTCTCTATCAATCTCTGTCACTATCTCTCTCTATCTCTCTATCTCTCACTATCTATCACTCTATGACACTGCAGCAGCAGCACTGACAGTTATATATATGAAAAATAACCCCTGCACCCCCAAAAAGTTGCTGGGGGTGCACAAAAGGGGGGCAGCAGACACAAAATATAGCAGTCTCTATCACTCTCTGTCACTATCTCTCTCTATCTCTCTATCTCTCACTATCTATCACTCTATGACACTGCAGCAGCAGCACTGACAGGTATATCTATCTAAAAAAAAAACCTGCGCCCCCAAAAAGTTGCTGATCAGTTAATTTATACTGATCAGCACAAAAGGGGGGGCAGCAGTCAGTTATATAAAAAATATATAGCACAATCTGTCACTATCTCTCTATCTCTCTATCTATCTCTCTATCACACTGCAGCAGCACAAAATATAGCACTCTCTGTCACTAGCCCTCTCTATCTCTCTCTATCTCTCTCTCTCTATCTCTCTATCTAAAACTCGATGACACTGCAGCAGCACAACACAGCACAGCACAACACTGGAAGTCACAACAAGTAGCAAGATCCCAAGCAGTGATCAGGTAAGTATTTTGCAAGGTTCTGGTCAGTATATCGCGGCAGCTAGGCACGGTGACCGCACTGCACGCAATTCCAGACCGGAATGGCGTCTGCAGTGCAGTCACCGTTAGTTTAAACCCCCCTCCATGGCTGTGATTGGTTCGTCGGTCCGACGAACCAATCACGGCCTTTGGGGGCGGGTGGGGTGAGGTGGAGTGACACCAGTGTCACCCTTACACCCCGCGGTGATTGGTGCTGTACTTTACAGCACCAATCACCTCCGATCCCTGTGTCACCGGCGAACGTTATTCGCCGGTGACACAGAAAACGCTGTGAATGGCTGTTCACACTGAACAGCCAATCACAGTGATCGCCGACGGGGGGGCGGCATCACAGCCCCCCCTGGGCATGCAGGGACATGTCTGCTGTCAGGGACAGCAGACATGTTTAAACTGTCACCGCGTCTATAGACGCGGTGACATAGACGCGGTGACAGTTTAAAGCCATGACGTACATTTACGCCATGTGTCGGGAAGTACTTCCCGACCATGACGTAAATGTACGTCAAATGTCGGGAAGGGGTTAATAAACATATAAATATCTGGTTAAATTGCTATAAAATGCTGCTAAGTACAGTGAACACACTGTAGCGGGGAGTGTTGTCAGTGGCGTAACTATAGCCCTGCAGCCCCTGTGGTGGTCACTTGTGATTCCAGCCAATCGGCAGCGTCATTAGCGTACTTGTGCTTTTGCCTGACCAGCAATCCACTGGGACCTGCCCTAAAATGGATAAATGGTGGCCGGCCTCCTAACAGTTTGTATTTGCACAGCGCCGTGTACAAATTAGATTATAGATCTGTACCAGGGCCGGCGCCACCGCTAGGCAGCTCTAGGCATTTGCCTAGGGCGCCAGCCACTGAAGGGCGGCAGTTCGCCACCCCCACCCCCCGGATGGAGCTGGCAGGAGCGGGCAGGGGGGTTTGTGCGGTGCGGGGGTACCTGCGGCGCTGTGTATTAAGCTGGCGGTGTCCCTGCAGTGATTAGGAAACCACTAGCGCTAGTGTTTTCAAAATCAGAAGCACTTCCCGCGCCGCCGCCCTGCGGACAGCGCTAGTTACCAACTAACCTAAGTCCACGAGATCCCTAGCACTCACCCGGCGCAGGATCCACCGCTCTCACTCGGCTCTGACTCAGCAGGAGGTAGCGTAGGCCGGAATTCAGACAGACGGGGCCGCAGGGGAAACCAGGCCGCAGGCTCCGACCAGGCTGCAGAGGCACCGTAGCGGGCGGGATAAGGATGGGCTCACTCGACCAGACGGCACAGCAGGTACCCCTAGGGTTACCACCTAGTCCCTTTAATTCCGGACACATGTTAATTACACAGGTTCTGTGGCAGTTTAAAATCAGGTGAAGTGGAGTCTTGAAGTCAGCCAGCCACAAAACCTGTGTAATTAATATGTGTCCGGAATTAAAGGGACTAGGTGGTAACCCTAGGTACCCCTCAGACCCACCCCCCATCCCCCCTCCCCCTGGGGTGCTCCCTGATCTGTACCTTTTTGCCTGAATTCTATTTTTCTATTCGGTTTCGATGTTGCGGGGCCAAGCATCGGATAGTGTCTCCTGGTTCTGCAAATTAAGTGTCACTCCTAGCAATTGTTCCGCCCCTTCTGAGCCAGCAGGTTACTGTGCACAAAAACAACGAAAATCTGGCTTCTTAGTTTCTCTCCTTAGTTTGTCCCAAGAACAGGTGTGATCAATTTACACACACGGTATTGGGCAAAAAAAGGGGGGAGAGAAGAAGAAAAGCCAAATAATCGGGCGCACAGACAAATAAAGATATTAATTAATACTCAAATAATAATTGTGGATAAGTGTTACTTGCTGCTCTCAATTAAGGCTCTCTACAGTCCTTAATATTACTACATATAAAGAAAAGAAAAACAATGTCTAGAGACACAAGAAACACTCAGGCTTTAACTGTTATAAAATTATTATTTATTAATTAATAATATGATACACACAAAAGGACCATTAATAAAAAGTTATATATAAATATACTTTCATGTATAGATCCCCCAATAGTCCAATTAATATAAATGTATAAAAAAGGAAGGTAACACGTTGCCAATTGCTGCCAACTGATGGTACTTCAGTAAACTCTATTGACCATATACTCCAATATCCAATTATTTGATGATCTCTCAGATTAGTATTTCCACGGGAAAATAATACTTCCAGACTTTATATTAATTTGTAAGGGTGGACACAGTCCAGGTAGACCCATTTTTAGTTTGAGAGAGTAGTTTGATCTGTAGCTTATTGGCTACACATGGAGGGATGATAGCGGTCAATAAAAGGTAGTTCAATATAGAAAAGGAACCTGTATAGCTGTCGCTTTAAGCCTCACTTTATGTGGCTATAACCTCCGATGCCTTGTGTGAGGAAACAGTCCGGCAGAACAGTGTAGTAAGGTACCTTCATTTCTATAGTCGCTGTTGTTTCCTCAAACCTGAGCGTAGTATCGAGACCAGCTCACTGCGTCAGGGAGCAGACCGCACACACTCAGCTAGGGGCGGACGCTGCAGGGAATACAATCACACAGCCACTGTTATATATCTACCTCTGTTCCAGATGGATAAATGCCGGCATTCACCGTACTCCACTTGTATAGCTGTAAGTCCAGTGTCCCCAGACACTTTTAAGAAGGAATTCCTTTTAAAGCGCAGACAGTAACAGGATGGCAAGGTCCGACCTTAACCCCTTACCGACGCAGCCTGTTTTTGCCTTCCTGACAGAGGCCTTTTTTTCAAATCTGACATGTATCACTTAAGTGGGGATAACTTTTTTTTGCTTTTACTTATCCCAGTGATTTTGAGATTGTTTTCTCGTGACACATTGTACTTTAAGTTAGTGGTAAATTTTGGTCGATACAGTCTTTTTTTTTTGTGAAAAATACCAAAATGTCGTAAAAAAATTGAACATTTTGCAATTTGCAAAATGTTAAATTTTCTACTTGTGAGACAAATAATCATACCACTCAAAATAGTTCATAACTAACAAAGATCATATGTCTACTTTATGTTTTAATCATTATTTCAAACTCCTTTTATTTTTTTGGGACAATAGGGGGCAGCAGAGTCAAAATTATACACCAAACACAGTAAACGCTGCTTTTGGATGTTTACGTTTGACCAGCCAATCGCAGCGATCGCTAAGGGGGGGGGGCATCGGTGCCCCCCCTGGGCAATGAGGGAAGATGCCTGCTGTCAGGGACAGCAGACATCGTCCCTCTGTCACCGCGTCTATAGACGCGGTGACAGTTTAAAGTCATGACGTACATTTACGTCATGTGTCGGGAAATACATCCCGACCATGACGTAAATGTACGTCAAATGTCGGGAAGGGGTTAATCTCAGGCAAGTAGCCTAGCGGGAAAAGTGTACACCGTGATGCAGTACAGAACCCACCAAACGCAGAGCCCGAGAATCCATCTGGAACTCCGGAACAGGACACTGGACTGCTGCCCTTGTGGTGACTGGTAGCTACTGCCCAGCCATCACTCATGGGGAGAAGTCAGAGGTGCCGGGGAACTAGCTCAGGGAGGCAATGCCGGGCCCGGCACACTTGTTTCCACAGCCGTGGCAGATAAAAACTGCCTACAACTCTTAATATGTGCCGCCCCTAGGCCCGCACAGGCCTAGTGGCAAGTCCGTCTCTGGTCAGCATGTGAGGAGGGCATTGAAGGGGTCAGCATGTGCTGCGAGGAGGGAAGTGAACGGGTCAGCATGTGCTGTGAGGAAGTCAGCAAAAGAGTCAGCATGTGGTGTGAGAAGGGCAGTGACGGGGTCAGCATGTGCTGTGAGAAGGGCAGTGACGGGGTCAGCATGTGCTGTGAAGAGGGTAGTGAATTGCTCAGCATGTGCTGTGAGGAGGGCAGTAAAGAGGTCAGCATGTGCTGTGAAGAGGGTAGTGAATTGCTCAGCATGTGCTGTGAAGAGGGTAGTGAATTGCTCAGCATGTGCTGTGAGGAGGGCAGTAAAGAGGTCAGCATGTGCTGTGAAGAGGGTAGTGAATTGCTCAGCATGTGCTGTGAGGAGATCAGTAAAGAATAACTCCCAATGAGAGAGAGTGCCATGCATTCTAGTGCTTTATGTTGGCTGGCAGGTTGAGGGATTTCAATTATTTGACACATTGTAAATGCATATCCTTATTCTCTATCTATTTATTCTCTTTTTCAGCCAGGTTTTAAAGTTATAGAGAACTACTGTACCAACAGAGCCTAGAACACCAGCTGGCAGGTTGGATATAAATGGTCTTGTCCTTCATGTAGTCGATACCCCCCAGCATGGTGAAAATGGGTATGGCACTACCTGGGATGCCATACTTACTTATTTCTTTATTTAGAGTTATTTATATGGCGCAGCATATTCCATTGCACTTTACAATTGGAAACAACAGTGATAAAACAAACTGGGTAGAAACAAACCAACATAGAGGTAGGAGGGCCCTGCTCCTAAGCTTACACTTTTCAGGTGGATGTGGATTCATGACCACATCCACCTGGGAGCATGCGCCTTGGCAATCACAAAGACCGCCTTCCTACAGCGGGTGCCTCCTCTGTCATTTTCTGGATTTGCATCTTTCTGTCACTACTAACAGCACCAGTCTCTACTACTTGGTGCTATTCACAGTTTACAGTGTGCTCCTGTTATTAACTGCCCTATACACACTCTCTCTCCCAGGATGTTTCCCATGCAGTATTGCTGTCAAAGACTTTGTTTCTACACAAAGACAAGGGTGCCGCCATCTTGCCTGCAATCAGCTGACCAATGCTCAACCACTAAAGCTCTGCATGAGCATATGAACATCTAAGAGCTAACCAGCACCAATGACATTGATAACCTAAAGTAGCATGTGTATTACTAGCCCATGCCCTGGCGGTGACAGAAACAGAGGGCTACATATATTAGTAGTTTACAAATGTAATCATCATTTCTAACAGAGTATAGAGATCAGAGGTAGGAATTATAGGAAACCGACAGGGTAAAGGGATGGAGGATATGTGGGTAAAGATGTAAGAATGGGGATCGAAGGACTTCCTGTCCCGCTGCATTAAATGTACTGATGTTATTGTGACCAGGGCCCAAGGTACCTGCAGCAGCTTCTGATCCCTTATTGTCCCACTCGATTACTGCGATCGGTTGATGAAGGACTACTAACAGTACCCAGAATTTCCCTAAATTCATCTGGGGGTCGAGCTTTCAGCGCTGTGGCTCCAACTCTATGGAACTCACTTCCCCGCTCAGTTCAAGAAGCTTCTACTTTGGAAACATTCAAAAATAGACTCAAGACTTTCCTGTTCACCCAAGCATTTCACTAATGTCCCTTGTTAAGTTTGTTTTGTATTTTGTGCTGTAAAAGTCTAATGCAAGCACTTTGAGTCCTATTAGGAGAAAAGTGCTATATAAATAGCATTATTATTATTATTATTATTATTATTATTATTATTATTATTGTCAATAAAGGAAATGAAAATGGTCAACCATGAGTAGCTGTCGATTCATTGTAACATGTCAAATGAAATGAGGTTTAAACAGGGTTGCCGACTTTTTCTGTCTCCTCTCCGGGAGAAGCCCGGAGAGGAGACTTGCAGCTGCAGTTCGGGGGGCGGGGCTTGAGCTTTACATCATTAAGCCCCGCCCCCAGGATGGTAAAACCCCCTAATTCACTGATCGTCGTGGAGGGGGCGGGGCTAAAATGACACGATTTTAGCTCCGCCCCCTCCTGAGACCCGCGGATTGACGTATGTCAATCCAAAAGTATGGGGAAAACGACGCAATCGGGGGGTGGCGTGGGGGTCCCCCGGAATCCGGGAGGGTTGCCCACCTTTCCGGGGGACCGGGAGGAGGACCCGATTTTCGGGATCCTCCCGGTAATTCCGGGAGGGTCGGCAACACTGGGTTTAAATGAAAATAGTATCTTATATTGCTTTACACTACCATATAAATATTGCATTACATTACACCATACCTTCCCAGGAAATACTGCTGTTTGTATTGGGTTTGTGCCATATACCTTGTGACTCAAGTGTGAGCAAGGACTTGGCTCTTATACTAAACAGTGTGTTTTAACTGACTCATATCTTTGTAGAAGCCAGTATGCCAACACCTGTACTGTACATGTCATTCCAATTCTAATGATATCTTAGGTCAGCAAGAGATTAAATAACATTATGGGGTGAATTTATGAATGAGTGTTAAAACTCGTAAGTGATAAAACTCATTACATAGTTAAGGTGCGTACACACCATCTCTGGTCGCTGATGAACAGGAGAAACTGAGCAATATATCTCCCCCGTGTGTACGGGGCTTTAGTCGTTAAGGTCAAATAAAGACATGTGTCCATCGAGTTAAACCTTGGTTAGTGTGTATGATCCATTTGCTACATCCCTTATTATACGTTGTGTATTCTGATTTATTTAAAGACAGATTATACTGTAATTGTTATTTGTTTCCCAGGATGTTTTTACCCAATAGATAATTGTCCAACCTTATTTCATATGTATTTATTGTGTCTGCTGCCACCACCTCGCCAGGAAGAGAGTTCCATAGTTTTGCTGCCCTGACCATAAAAAAATGTTTCCTTCTAAGGGAACAAAATCTTCTTTACTCTAGTCTAAACTCATGCCCACATGTCCTAGAGTCCTTCCTCAAAGTGAAAAGGTTGCCTGACAGTTCCTTTGATATATTGTACATGTTTAGCATGTCTCCCTATAACCGTCTCATTTCTAGCATAAATAATCCCAATTTGTTCAGTCTGCCTTCATAGTTTAAATTCTCCAACCCCTTTATTAGCTTTGTTGCTATTCTTTGGACTTTTTCCAGTTCTATAATGTCCTTTTTATAGTGCGGGGCAGAGAATTGTACTCGCATAATTACATTTGAGTCCCTAGTCTCCATACCCCTTCTTATACATGCTAGCAACCTGTTGGCCTTATTTGTTGCTACATGACACTGAGCAGTGAACCCCAGTTTGTTATCAATTTGGACTTCTAGATCCTTTTCGAGTTCTGAAATACCCAAAGCAACCCCACTAAGGTTATAACTAGCACACTGATTATGTCTCTAAAGATGCATAACCTTGCATTTACCCACATTGAACCTCAATTTCCAATTTTTTGCCCACTCATCTAGTTTATTAATGTCATGCTGAAGCGTGGAGACATCATTGATTGTTCTAATTACTCTGCTCAGTTTTGAGTCACCAGCAGATGGAAACTTTGCTGAGTATACCCACACCAATATTGTTAATAAATATGTTAAATAAAATGGGCCCTAGCACCGACCCCTGTGGCACTCCACTTAGTACTGGTATCATACTTGATACTGCACCGTTAACAACTACTCTATGTTCTCTATTCTGCAGCCAGTTCCCTACCCATCGACACATTTTTATCCCTTGTCCCAAATCCTCATTTTATTATCAACCTTATCAACCTCTTATGTGGCACTGTATCAAACGCCTTAGCAAAATCCAGGAAGACCACGTCTATAGTATTATCATTATCTAGGTTGTTGCTGACATCTTCATAAATGCCTAATACATTTGTTTGGTACGAGCGATTTTCACAAACTCATTTTGGTTAATACTGATTAAACTATGGAGCTCTAAATATTTTTGGATACCATCCCTTAAAAATCCTTCAAATAATTTACCCACTATTGATGTTAAGCTCACAGGTCTATAATGCTTGGTCATCCTTTTTTCCTTTTTTGAATTTTGGTACTACCTCTGCTATTCTCCAGTCTTTCGGCACCTTACCAGATGAAAATTAGTTTTCAAAAATGTAATACAGAGGAGTTTCTAATTCCTCCCTTAAATCCATTAGACCAGTGGTTCCCAAACTGTGTGCCGTGGCTCCCTGGGGTGCCTCGGGACACATGCAGGGGTGCCGCAGCTTGGTGGTCCAGGACCAACTCAAATTATTAATGGTTAATTATTTAGGAGCAAAACAAGTGCTGGTGGCTGCCAATCATAGAATGTGAACAAACAGAAGCAAATCCTGCCCTTTACCACATAACTGCCGCTAAGAATCGCATATAAACCCAATCTAATAAAAAAATTTGGACCTAGGGGTGCCGTGAAAAAAATTCTGATTCTCTAGGGTGCCGTGAATCAAAAAAGATTGGGAACCTCTGCATTAGACCCTTGGATGAATCCCATCCGGCCCTGGGGATTTGTTTGTTTTGATTTTGCTGAGCCTCAATTTTATCTTATCTGGCTTAAAAACAATATTAAGATCTAATTGGCTCGTCCCATTTGTGGTACCTGTATGTTCCACTGTCTGCTCTGTCTACTCTCCCACTCTCACTGATGGGGAAAAATGTATTTAGCAGTTCTGCTTTGTTCTTATCCTCAGTAAATGTATTTATTCACAGCAGGACCACTGACACCCAGCTGACATTATGACCCTGATTGACAGTGAACATGACCAATGAGATTCACTCTCCATGTGGGAGTGGCCCCCTCTGAAACCCTCTTATACCGGAAAGACAACATGCTAAAACATCCTTGACAAAGGCCCCCAGTGGGCAGAAACGTGTCGGAACACACCAGACCACTACAGTCTCCTCCCCACACTAGGGAGTTCAGCGCACGCCACTCCACTGACTTCGCGCTCCCGGCAGATGCACACAGCCTGATCCCGGAAGTCGTGTCTGTCAGTGTAGCAGCCCACGTGGATCACCAACGGCGTGCTGCAGGGCTCTGCAGACGCCAGACAAGTTTCCACTGACAGCGAGGGATGGTCGGAGTAAGGAGCAGGAGCCAGCTACGTGCCGGTGCACCACCAGTGGTGCAGGGACACCAGCCCCTGGTGACACTATTGGAGCACCAACGGTATCGAGTAACTTTGTTTCCCACCCACCCACCCCGGACTGCCAACCCCCCCCCCAATATTCACTGCTGCACAGAACACCTAGCCCGGTGGACTGGACTCAGTGCAAGCCCACCCCCGCTGGATACCTGGAGACCCCATCATCCCCCACCCGTCTCCCAGTATCACACCGGAGGGAGAGTCATACCAGACCGCAGACACACAGTGCATCGGTACTCTCCCCTCTCTTCCCCCACAGCACCAGCACTGTCAGAATATTTTGGTTGCAGAGCAGTTTATACCTACACACTGTGTCCAATACCAATAAATTCTTTGTGCTTCACCCACTCATATCTGCATTTTTCTTACCGCCGACATAACACACCATCCCACTTATTTGGGGACACAGTTATAGAGCTAGTGCGCTGTTCATTATCTATCTATTTATCTGCACTCCTTTGAGCCTGGACAACTCGACCAAGCTGCCAGCACCCAGGTTGAGCGCTACTATCTACCAATATTGCCCAGATTTATTTACGTTGATATTGGTTAATGGGCCTATGTTCTCTTTTATTATTCATTTGCTATATATGTATTTGAAAAAAAATATTTGGATTGGTTTTGCTCTCTATGTCTATGTGCTCTTCATTTTCCCTTTTAGCTACTTTGATTACCCATTTACAGATTTTATTTAATTCTTTGTACTTACTGAACGCCTCCTCATTCCCATTAGCCTTGTAAATTGTAAATGCTCTTGTCTTATTGTTTATTGCTGTCCTTACTTTTGTCCAACCCTGTTGGCTTTTTCTTATTGGTTTTTACCCTTATTACCTTTTAGGATATATTTAATAGTTAATGATTCAAGAACATTTTTTAGGGTTTCCCACATTTCCTCTGCATTCTTCGCCTCAAATAACACTTCTCGTTCAATTTCTTCTAAAGATTCCCTGAAAAATTCAAAGTTTGCCTCCTAAAATTTTATATTATTGTTATATTATGTTGTTGTTTACAGAAGTTGATTTCTTGTGAGACCATGTTGTGGTCACTGTTTCCCAAATATTCTATTACTTTGGTATTTGAAACTAAATCTATATTATTTATTAATACTAAAGCCAATAATGACCTGTTATGAGTCAGGGCTTCAACCGATTGTGTATGTCAAATGGTGCTCCATCCAATCAGCTCCCAACTGCCATTTTTCAAATATATGACAGGTAGGAGTTGAACACATGATAATAATAATGTACAAAGGGCAGATGTAGCCACTAAATATACACCCTGACCTGTTGCCTCAGGCAATGGCAGTCCTCTGAAGTGATACATTTGAATGACACATTTGAAGAACCTGTTTGTTTAGTCACTAATCAGTGACGTCTGTTGGAATCCACTCTCTGGTTCTGTTGGTGAAGGAACACAGTACAGTTTTTTGGGAAAGGCAAACATCCTAGACTTGGTTTGTTAATCATCAGTCAGAAAACAGCTGACAGGAAAGGTGAAAGCATTCCACACTGGGGTAGATTTATTAAGCTCGGAGAAGTGATAATCTGTCTGGTTTTTATCACCGACCAATCAGCTTCTACCTGTGAAGCTACAGGCTTGGTTTGAAAAATGACAGGTAGGAGCTGATTGGCCGGTGATAAAAACCAGACAGTTTATCACTTCACCGAGCTTAATAAATCTACCCCACAGTCTAGACATCTCTGACACTGTGCTCTTATAGATATTATGGCGCAAGTCTGAATGCAGGTTCATCTTAGCATACTACGCCTGAACTGCAGCCAGGTATGCAACTTAGACCAGCCACTTGTGGTTCACATCTACATCAGTCAACTCTCATTGGTGGCTAAATGGGTGTTACTGGGTTGTAAGTAGGTGGCAACAGGGTGTTCCCTGGTGAAAAGTCTCCTGCGGGTGTGTAGCGAGAACTATAGTTGTGAGTTTAGAATGTGTATTCCATTTTCTGTTCCCATCTTCTGCACCAACATGTGGTAGCTGTATGTGCCATACTAATGGTACTACTGCTCATCAGTACGTCTCTTTCAGTGGCCATGGTCCTGCGGTGTTTATACACAAAGGCCAGTAGCGAATGAGACGCATAGCTTCATTTTGGTAAAACAAACATGGACATTTCTAGACAATTTGTCTCCCATTGTGAACAGTTAAGAATGCACCCCCACAGTTAAAAAACAAAAGTAAAGTGAATGTGTGTGCTCCATAGGGGAGTGGCATATACCCCAGTGACATATACCCCAGGAAAAAAGCATATACCCCAGTTTTTTATCCTGTATTGGCCACCACAGTACAAATTGGAGGCAGAGAAAATAAGTAGTCAAAAAAAGCATGTTGCAGTTTTGTTTACTTGGAAGCAAGTGAAATGAAAAACATACACTAAAAAAACAAACAAAAGATGGGCATGGTGTTAATAAATCAAAAAAGGGTAGGTTGGGGAAACAAAAAAGTCCATGGGTTCTCCTCCGTTAACTGTGGGGTTCCCAGATATTTTTATTTGGGGATTGGACTGCAATGTCGCTGTAGGGGGATTCCCCATTGGGGATCAGGTGGTCTTTTAGGGATCCCTTCACAATTGCATAGGCCCCTCACCTGAAGCCTATGGTCGCCTTACATGGCTTCAGGTGTTCCTTTATGAACCCCTCTAAAATACCATAGACTTTTGGTGGTCTAGTTCTGCGTCATGTCAATGTTTCCACACTGTGTGCAATGGGGTGAGCTACCTGCGGCATCCCTCTGGACAAGCTCCACTTGTGCAAATTGCTTAATTCACAGTTGGTAGACTTTACTGTAGGGATCAGACCGGTCCTGGCTTCCGCTTTGTGCGCTGGTCCCCGGGTGTGTGTACTCCTATTCCAGAACACTATTCCCCGGGTGCCTGTGCTCAGGATTCCGACTGGTGGTGCAGCATGTCTTCTCTGGGCGGGCGCAGGTGGGCTAAGTCTATGCTCACGTGCAGAGGCGTAACTAGAACTTTGTGGGCCCCATAGCAAAATTTATAATGGGGCCCCCTAACTCAGGTCTCTACTAAAACACACCGTTTGTGACCATCATCAGTGGGAACAGTAACAATGTGCCCCTCCAATAGATACTTTAAAAATAAAGAATGCACACATTATATAAGAAGGTGTGTGGCCTCGCCTCAAAGGGTAATGCCCCTTTATGACACATTATGTGACACACCACAATGCCATTAAACATTGCACGACCCACCCCAAAGCCCAATACACAATATGCGACACACTGCAAAGCCCAATACACATTACGCCACATACCGCAAAGCCCATTACGCGACACACCGCAATGCCCATTACGCGCCACACCGCAATGCCCAATACACATTACGCGCCACACCGCAATGCCCAATACACATTACGCGACACACCACAAAGCCCAATACACATTACATGACAATTACAATCTTACCAATATTCTTTCTTATTCTGTCCCACGCTGCTCCTCTCTGCATCACAGGTGCTGGAGTATGAGAGATCTGCGCACCGTCACCGTACTGCTGGGCATGGGGGGGGGCACTGCTACTCCCCCCTAGTACTGTCTGCTCTAGCCTCAAGCAGCGCTGCGGCATTTTGAATTTGCCGCTCTCCTGAAGTTAATCACAGCTCACGGATCAGCAGCCAATCAGACTGCTGATCCGTGAGCAGTGATTAGTTCACGGACAGCGGCAGATTTCAAATGCTGCTGCGCAATCACTAATACTATACTTAGTTTGTTTCACTGGGGGGGGGGGCATGGGGAGTTTTGCCGGGGACCGCAGAGGGTGTAAACGGTGGGGAGAGTATCAGCGGCAGCGTGAGGCTGGGGGAGGTGGTGGCTGTGGTGAGCGGCTGTGCTTCTCTAAACACAGCCACTGACCATCATACTTCTCACTGCCAGGCTGGATTCCTCCCTCTGCCTCCCCGCGCTGTCAGTCCCCACTGCCTGCGTCAGCGTGCCAGAGCTAGGCACTCAGTAGGCAGCAGCGCAGCACACAATCTCCCACAGTTTCTTCCGGACTTGTGTCCCGCCCCCCGCTCAGCTTCTTGTTTCCCTCCAGCTAGCACGCAGCTTCACACAGGCAGTTGCGGCAGCCGCGGCTCCCTCAAAAACTAATAAAATATCTTAGCACAGTGCAGGGTAGTGCTAGCTGTCCATCGGGCCCCCCCAGCCGCCGGGCCCCATAGCAGCTGCACCCCCTGCACCCACGGTAGTTCCGCCACTGCTCACGTGTATAGCAAAGTATGAACAAGTTATTTCACCCAATAAATCATGAAAAACTAATTTTGACCTTAAAAACTCGCATTGACCTTTTTCACATTGACCTTTTGACTGTTGACCTTTTGACTGTCTACCTAGACACTGTAGATGTAATGCCTGGATAGCGATTTCACATAACAGCCATGTTGTCTCTTCATGAATGCTATAAACCAAGCATGGCCAAACTATGGCTCTCCAGCTGTTGTGAAACTACAAGTCCCATCATGCCTTGCCACAGTTTTGCTATTAGGAATGCTAAAACTATGGCAAGGCATGCTGGGATGTGTAGTTTCACAACAGCTGGAGGACCATAGTTTGGCCATGCCTGCTTTAAACAATAAAAATTACTCAGGTGCTCTTGTATATTATATTAACCTCTTTTTGTATAAGTTAATGAACAGCTGCAGACACAATAATTATGCCTGCGGAAGCATAAAAAGATGTCTATAAAAGAACCAACCAAAATACAGATAAACGAGTTTCTGCTCTATCCAATAGAAGCAGGCCTATTAAATAACAGACACAAAAGATTGATACCATATCATTAAAAATATCAAGAATTTATTTATCAAATAAATGGAAATCTTCAACTATTATTCCCTTTACATGAATCACAATATCAATAAAAATAAATAAACAAAATACTTACCCCGTTCTAATTGCCTGAAAAACCCGGGTATTTGGCAGGGCGAGCAGTAATTTCCCATGTCGCGTCTCTGTGTGAACGCGTCTTTGTGAAATTCCTGGGTGTTAGGCCCCAAGAATTACACACTGTTTTTTTGCAGGGTTTTTCCTAATACACGGGTGTACGGCAGTCTGAACAGCACAGACATGGGTTTTTCACACAAGATGCAAAAAATCAAGCTCATTGGGGGATGAAATCAGGTGACATGTGACGTCCATTTAATGCTGCGCAGAGGAGAGCAGAGATGTCGCACTGGAGGAATGAGGAAGTGTTGGAGCTGCTGGTTGTGGGCGAGATTCATTAAACTAAAAATGCCGTCAAAACCCCGTTTTCGGGATTTTACCGCATTTACCGCCGGGGCTTCGCTGCGGGGGGTTACGCCAGTTCTAGATGGCGTAACCCCATGGAAGCCTATGGGCTTCCCTTCGCGTCCCCCGCCTCACCGCCAATTCGCAACGCACCCCCCTCACCTGTGTCCGGGCAGCCTCCTGCTGTGCTGCCCGGACCAGTGATCTCGTCCTCCCTGCACCGCCTCCGGGTGCAGGGAGAAGGAAAAGGAGCCCTCACACAGCCGTGTGAGGGCTCAGGGAAGGAAGGGGGACCCGCAGCACATCGCCAGCCTTCGCTTTGGCGTTAATAATCGCATATGTTACTGCATATGCGATTATTAAAACTGCGAGTGCCGGCGTTGTGCTGCGGGGGGTATTAGAGAATCCCGCCCTGTGAGAGGAGAAAAGGAAATCAAAAAGAAAGTAACTGACACAGTGAAGGACTCCACAGTTTACTACAACATTGCCAAAATCCTGTCTGCCCATGGCAACAGGTAGTGAATAAACTGAAAGCCCTGCAGAAGCTGTATTCTAAGGTCCATGACCTAAACAGGAGGAAGAGTGGTGGTGCCCGTATAGACTGGCCATTTTATGACCAGTGCAATGTCATCTTTGGGAACTCTGCACCTGGCTAACCCCATATCACTGTCCTCCTCCAGCAGTTATGCTGGCAGTGCAGCAAGTGTCTGTGAAGAGAATGCAGCAGCAGCGTCACCCATTGACCTGGAGGCCATAGACAGTGAAATGGATTCCTGCTCAGTCCATGGTGAAGCCCAACATGACGTCCTGGATTCATCGTTTAACTCGCAGCATTCCGCTGTAGGTCCATCATCATCGCCTTCACCAGTACAGCGACCGCCATCAGCTTTGATTGACCACCATCAACATCTGCAACATCGCTCCCAACTGAAGGAAGTGCAGCCCTTGAAGCGACGCCACAAACAGAGAGTGCACGTCCGCATTTATGCACCAACAGTAAGTTTAATACTTGACCACACACCAATATTACACAGTACAATATTTTTGGATGTAAAAAAATTGTCGCGGCATGTAGCTAGTATGTAGGAGGGAACAGGCCTCAAGCACGTATCTGCCAACACTGCTTTTTTATTTATGTATTTTTCCTATTTAACACCAACATGCATGTGTGTAGTGGAGATCTGATCCAGGCCTGTCAGCAACATTGCTAACAGGTCTGAATGAGAAGTCGGCCACAATCCCCCCTGACCATCCTGATAACTTACCTAACCAGGTATGCAGTCCTTATGGTGGGTTCCGAGTGCATGGGCACCAACAATGTCATTTGGAGCCATATTAGGAGGAGATGTGGGTCCTGATATGCCACATGGAGTAGCTCTTAGTTTGGATATACCAAGTAAGGAGTCATTATCATGTGTCTCCTTGCTGGTTAATCGTAGACCCAATTTAGGGTAATGGTGGTGTGGGGTGCGGTGCCCCTGGACTGGTTGGGCTGGGTGGCTTTAGTGCGGCACGCCCTTACATTCATACACAATTCACTAAAGGACCCCTTACACTTGTGAGATTTTGTGAGATTTGATCCAATTCAGGTGGATTGAGTCAATTTATCTGACAAAATCTGATGTGCCTGATGTGTAGGACACAATGCACAATCCTGTGCCATTGGGTATAACCAAGAGATTGTAAGAGATTGATCCTCCTGCACATAGGATAAAGGGGGGGCCTTTACACTTGTTCAACTTATTGTTCAACAAATTGAACCTGATTGACTCGAGATTTACTTTGACGAAGTCTCTATGACGAAACGCGTTCGGGGCGTGCCTGTGTGACGCTGTCCCTGTTCCACCCGGTGTCTGGAGTATCTGGAGTCCGTAGAGGAGAAGGTGCCCGGCGTGCAGTTTTATCCGTGGAGGATTTGACGCTCAGCGTGGAGTGCTGGGATCCCATAGGAGTGACGACCGCAGATACCGTGTAGTGGTAGATATTAAAATCATGTGGTAATTGTAGGCCACAACTGAGGATTACTTTGGTACGCGTACCATCCTTGTGTGTTTTAAAGTGCTTAACGTTTTTTAGAATAAAAAGGTGCCCCCTCTGTCATTTCTTCCTTCTAGACATCTAATACCCGCTGGACAACGGGTCTCTAAAACAGTGGGGAGCGACGGTCAATAAAGTGACCTAGTGTTGAGAACTGGAGTTGGTTTATCTCAAAAAAAAGGAACTGCTGTTTTCTTTTCTACTAAGAGGACTTTGTCTGTGGTTGAAGCTGCAAAAGGAACTCTGCATGATTTGAGAGCGGCCATACATCTTTACTTGGTTTGATATATATATATATATATATATATATATATATGTAGAAGATAACCCTTTCACTGCGCTATGGCAGAATTTGTAGGCTTCAACTCTATAAGTCCCCCCTGTTAGTGGGGGAAGAAGAACAGAGAAGGCGCACTCTATATTCTTGTTTATATATATATATATATATATTCCCAAAAGAATACAGCGGCACTCAGGGACTTAGTAATGGTGAAAGCAGGTGAAGTTTACTGGTCAACAGTTTCGGGGATTACGCCCCTTCGTCAGGACCTGAGGAAGGGGTGTAATCCCCGAAACTGTTGACCAGTAAACTTCACCTGCTTTCACCGTTACTGTCTCTGAGTGCCGCTGTATTCTTTTGGGATTCTACACATTGGGCTGTTTGCCTAAACAGAAGGCAACAGAGCAGGATACCCCACGGAGGGGCCGAATGCCGGGCATCAGGATTGGTATATATATATATAAATATATATATATATATATATATGTATATATATGTATATATACATATACTGCTCAAAAAATGAAGGGAACAATAACATAACACATCCTAGATCTGAATAAATGGAATATTCTTATTAAATACTTTGTTCTTTACGTAGTTGAATGTGCTGACAACAAAATGACACGAAAATTATCAATGGAAATCAAATTTATTAACCCATATTACTTTTTATTTATTGCCCCAGTAAGTCCATTTAGCAATTATCCTTTAGTTGGGTGAGTGGGTGGGTGGGATATATTCTGTGTATAAGGCCATTTGAATATCTATGCCTGCTGGGTTTTGGGGGGTATTACCCTGCTACAATGTTTTCTATGCGGATTTCGGACACAATATTATACTAGCATTGGTAAAATTTGTCTAATTGTAGCCACTGGCTACTGACCATTGCCCCGGGCTGTCCATATAGTTGCTATCCTATATTTGAGGGGGGGGGGGGGGAATAAGTTAGTTTTTTTGGGGCTATAGTAGCTGCTTTCGCCAGCTAAAGGCCACTAACTTTCTCTCCTCATTGGTTATAGTTAGTATAGGATTAGTTGGTTACGGTTACAGGGAATAAAGTACACCTAAGTTGGGGTGGGTAGTACAGGGTGATGGGTTTTCTGGGTGGGTTGGTTTTTTTTGGGGGGGGGGGGGGGGTTGTTTTGTTAGTTGAGGGTAGGTTAGATTTAGACCATTTAGTGGCTGGATGTCTAATACTGATTTTTGTGCTATAAAAATTTCTTTACATTTACATTGGCTGCGAGATGGTCGTATATGCCAACTGTGATACGTGGGACTTTGTCGCTATATTCCTTCTTTGTAATTGTCTGCCCGAATGGCGCCTACGGGTGTTGACTTTACTTCTATATTGAATGCAATACACCATGGTAAACTGATAATCCTGCTAACATGTACACTTTTGATCTGTATCTGCTTTCATATGCGAAATTTTTATGTACGATGTACCTTTCTCACATATGCACACTGTCATAACTAATGCGTCCAGCCGCTCTGTCTATGTTTATTGGTATTGTCAAAACTTTCAATAAAAATTACTGAATTTTAAAAAAAACAACAGTTCTTTACTACAAAAATATGCTCTCATACATTTAAGTTAACAGCGTAGAGTTAGTTCATTCAGTATCAACGGGTCTATGCCTCAGAACATCCGGAAAATAGCTTAACAGCCAGATTCCCAGGAATCACGTTCAGATCACGACCAAACACAGACAGCAGTGGTGATGAAGCCACGCCCAATGCGTTTCATCCGATTGGACTTCGTCACCCTCTGTTCTATATATATATAGTCAAAATGCCCAGCACTCCTGTGCCCACAGGGTCGGCTGTGTAGACTTTCCCGGGTGCCTGTCCAGAGGAGGGATGTCCTCAATTGATATCAAATGAAGAAAGTTATCACTCCGGGACTTCTGTGTAACACTTTAGTAGTGCAAGGTGAATGCCGTTTCGGGTATATACCCATCATCAGGACACTTACAGTGCATAAAAACAAAGTGCATTTTATACATACCAACATGTAGGAGCTCACCCGTCTAGCGGTCCATCGTCTGGCTTCCTGCTGCAACTTCCGGTCCGAATGCCGGAGGTGACTTGACACCGGCCGTGGTATCCCTTCCAAATGCTGGAGCAGCACTGTGAAAAATTCAAACAAAAAAGTAATGAGCAAATCGTGAAATGGTATCAAACAATCAAGTCATGTAACATATTAATATAGTGGAAAGTGTTGTAGCATAAATAAATATACAATATTAATCATAGTTAAAATATTTGTATAAAGTGCATGAAATAGTGCAAACCCACCACTAGATGGCAGTGTTCCCCTGTTGACATCTTCAACAGGTGACACTTCACTGCCACTATTCAATTATTTAATAGTGTGTGTCTATATTAAAAAACCTGAACAACCTTTTTTGATCATTAAAAAGAACATTAAATATTATTATGTACCCTCTATTTACAAAAATGTTAATTAATAAAAATCTTTTGGTGACAAAATATAATAGGAGAGAAGTATGGGGTGACATTTATTAAAAATCGCTGTTGGGTTTTTGGCGATTTATATCGCAAAAATGGCCGTTTTTTTTTTTTTTCACCAAATCGACTACTTAATGGGTGGCGATTTGCGGCATAATCCGCACTTTTTGCCGCTAATTCGCACTTTCTGAAGTGGCGATTTACAACATTGCATCCAGATGTTTTCCCATTGAAAAAGATACAAATCGCTAATTTAATGTCTGCCGCATTTGGAAATCGGCAGCAAAATGCGATTTTTGCCCAAAATAAAAACAGACCAAGTACAGGGTGGCGATTTGCTTGAAATCGCCAGCGTTTGAGTGTAGAAACGGTTAAATATCTCACAGGTGACCCACATAGCACTTACTAACTCCCCTACATATACTCCCACATGATTATGGACACCTGTGAGGCTGTTTGAGATGGACATTTTGCAGAGTGGACTGGAGGTGCTAGTGTGTGAGCTGGGGCGTTTGGAGGAGCTACGCAGGAGGGATGCTGCTGCTGCCCACCAGATCCAGGTACCCCGACCACTCCGTGCTTCTCATCGGTACCGTGCTAGGGTGTACCTGGACTCCCTCTCTGATCAACAGGTGGTGGACATGTTTAGGTTGAACCGACAGAACCTGTTGAACTTATATGAGCAGGTGAGAGATGATTTGGACCCTTGTGGGGGGGGGGGGGGCAACTATGCAGTGTCTGGGCTGCAGAAATTAATGTGTGCCCTCCACTTGTTTGCCACAGGCTCCACTCAGTCTGTGAGCTCATGGGCCTTGGGGGTGTCACAAGCCACTTTCTCTAAACATTTTTCTCAAGTGTTAAATGCATTAAAGAAGCTGTGGCGCACATATATCACTCACGTTGTGAGTCCGAGTGGCAGGACCTGAAGGTGGCATTCTATCGGCTCTCAGCATTTCCAAATGTTCTGGGAGCCATAGACTGCACCCACATTGGGATTCGGGCCCCGCACGTGAGGGAGCATGTCTATGTCAATCGCAGGGGCAGACATTCCCTCAATGTGCAGGTGGTCTGCGATGCCAACTTCAGAATTCTCAGTGTGGTTGCAGGCTACCCCGGGAACTGCCATGATGCCTATATCCTGCGGCACTCAGCTCTCTGGGACCGTTTCCACAACAACACCATGCCAGAGGGCTGGCTACTTGGTAAGTCACTTACCACTGTTTACATGCTGTTTGATTACCTATGTCTTTCCCTTTAACATCCATGTGTGGAACCTTCTAATCAAGAGTCATTTCTGTTGTAATCTCTTATATATTTGGCTACATCTGTCACTCAAAGTGTGTCTGGAGCTGTAACGCTGGGTTGTGGACTTCCATCTTAATTTATGATTGTCATCACCTGGTTTAAACAGGGTAATTGATAAGAAAGGTGTTTAAGCACAGGTGATGGTAATCCATAAATTAAGAAGAAAGTCCAGAAACAGAGCAATGTGTCCCTCCTCGAGAGGGTCATGTTGGGAGGTATGCACCTCCCTCCCCCCCCCCCCCCATTCACGGCATCCCCACGATTAAATGGTACATGCAAAACACTGACATGGCTATGGTCGACAATGAAAAAGGTTGACAAGATTTATTTTTCACTTTTTCAATGTTTTCATATTCATTCTCATGTGTCGACATGGACACCAATGAAGTGACACACTTATGTCAACATTTACATGTGTTGACCTTTCTGTGTTGATTTTTTCTTGTGGCAATTCGCGGCACCCCCCACGACCCCCCTACCACGATTTGCAGCACACCCCCCGCAATTCACGGCACCCCCGGGCACTCCCGCGATTCGCGGCCCCACCCCGTGACACACCCCCCCTCCTGCGATTCGCGGCACCCCGCGACCCCCCTCCCAAGATTCGCGCCAAACCGCCGCCCCCCCCCCGCGGTTCACGGTGCCCCCCACGACCCCCCCTAGCGCGATTCCCCACCCCTGACCCCCCTCCTGTCATTGCGGCAACCCCCCGCGACCCACCCTCCCGCGATTCACTGCAACCCCCCCCGCCCCCCCCTCCCACAATTCGCGGCACCCACACCCCCCCCGCGACCCCCCCTCCCACAATTCACGGCATCCACCCAAGACCCCTCCTCCCGTGATTCGCGGACACCCCTCACCTCCTCCCTCCCCCCACCCCCGCGCGCGATTCACGGCAACCCCAGGATTAAATGGCACATGCAAAACACTGGCACGGCTATGGTCGACAATGAAAAAGGTTGACATGAGTTTTTGAAGATTTATTTTTCTTTTTTTTAATGTTTTCATATTCATTCTCATGTGTCGACATGGACACCGATGAAGTGCCACACTTATGTCAACATTTACATGTGTTGAACTTTCTGTGTTGATTTTTTCTTGTGGAGATTCGCGGCACCCCCCACGACCCCCCTCCCGCGATTTGCAGCACACCCCCCGCAATTCGCGGCACCCCCGGGCACTCCCGCGATTCGCGGCCCCACCCCGTGACAGCCCCCTCCTGCGATTGCGGCACCCCGCAACCCCCCCCTCCCACGATTCGCGCCAACCCCCCAGGCCTCCCCTCCCGCTGTTCACGGTGCCCCCCACGACCCCCCTACCGCGATTCCCCACCCCTGACCCCCCCTCCTGTCATTGCGGCAACCCCCCGCCCCCGCGACCCACCCTCCCGCGATTCACTGCAACCCCCCGGCCCCCCCCCCACAATTCGCGGTACCCCCCCGCCCCCCCCCACCCCCCGCAATTCACGGTATCCACCCACGGCAGCACCCCTAAGCCCCTCTTTAGTCCCCCGTATACTCACACACCCCTATCACTACCCAGCTTCCTGCTCTCCTGAACCGTAACTTCCACCACTGGGGAGTCGCTGACGCTGTTTTGCCCACATGCCCCTATCATGCCTCATAGCCCAGCCTCCTGCTCTCATGCACCCGAACTCCCACCCAGTAGGAGGATACACTGACTAAGGGCCACCATCCTGTACTCCTGTACTGCCACGCTGGACCCTCACCCACTGGCAGAAGCTGCACAGTATCTCCCACCCTCCTCTTTAGTCCCCCTTATGCCCACACACCCCTATCACTACCCAGCCTCCTGTTTTCCTGTGTCGTGACCTCCGCCAGTGGGGAGCCGCTGACTCAGAAACACCCTACTATACTATTGCACACACACACCTAAACAACACGCACACACAGCCCCCCCCCCACACCCACAAATGTCACTGTACCATCCACACTATCAATGTACATCTTACTCTGTAACCGCTTTTTAATTAAACAAAACAATACACACCCCCTTCCACATCATATGCTCTCTATTTAACACATTTCACCTATAACTCAAGTTGCAATACAGGCCATCTATCATACAATTCTAACCATCTTTTTCATATACAAATGTTCAAAAATTAAGGGGGCGCAGCCCCTTACGACGGTGTGAAGAGCGCCCGTAGGGCGCGATGAATCACCTAGTTGTTTATACCAGGCAAAACAATGTAGTATAGGCTGCTACTATTATGTACCAATTACCCACATGATATGTGACCACACAAATCCCTTTACATGTTAGGTGACTCAGGATATGGGTGTCATTCGTGGCTCATGACACCTCTGCGGAACCCACAAAGCCCTGCACAGCACCGCTACAATGCTGCACATATTGCTACCCGCAATGTAGTGGAACGCACAGTGGCGTAACTTGTGTAAGGCAGCCCCCGCCACTGCTTGGAGGAGCGGGGGCTGCGTGGGCGCCGGAAGCCTCTCACTCTAA
This sequence comes from Crinia signifera, assembly GCF_055691185.1. NCBI lineage: Eukaryota > Metazoa > Chordata > Amphibia > Anura > Myobatrachidae > Crinia > Crinia signifera. The sequence goes on along the minus strand of NC_139224.1, from coordinate 43,973,362 downwards.
CCTGCAGAGCTGAGGTAAGGTCCGTCCTGTCTCACTCCGTCTCTCTCCCTCCCTTCCTCCCAGCAGCAGCAGCATTACAGGCAGGAAGTTTGTCTGTGTACACAGTACACACAACCTCCGTCCGCGCAGGCTGGACAGCTAAGGAATCGTCCCTCTCCCTGCTTTCTGTTCTTGACTGTCCTGCTCCAGCGGCTGCCTTCTATTCCCCTGCACTCTGCACTCTGGTTACAGAGCCCTCCCCTTCTACAGGCTTCAGCGCAGGAGCTGAACACAACAATAAGGTTAACTCTTTCAAAACCTGGTTTTCTACAGTGGTATGCAAAGCATTCAGTGTCTGTGTCATCACATGTCAGCATATTTGTGTCAGTGTCTGGGTGTCTGTATTATGTCTCTAGATATCAGCGTCTGTCAGCATCAGTGTCTCTATGTGCAGTCCGTGTGTCAGCGTATTCCTGTGTATAGGCGTCTTTCAGTGTCCATGTGTCAACATATGTGTCTGTGTCGGCGTCCATGTATCAACTTGTCAGCGCCCGTGTTTTAGGATCTGTCCATTTGTCAGTATCTGTCTGTTTGTCGCCGTCTGCGTGTCCATGCGTTAGCATCTGTCTGAGGGGCTGGGGGCATGCCAGAAGCTCACAGAGCGCTTAGCATGCCTCCATAGTGATGAAAACGGGAGGCATGGCTTGTGGGAGCATTATTCCCAATTAGCCTTTCCCCCTCTCAGTGAGGTCACACCCTTTTTCTGGCGGCAGTGCGACTTCGTCGACAGCGGACATCTCGCCCGAGTTCAGTGTAGTGCGAGATGTCTGCTGAATTCTGACGTTTTTTTAAAGGGGAATTAGCTTACAAGGCAAAACCATGCCTTGTAAGTTAATTCCCCTTTAAAAAACATCAGAATTCAGCGGATATCTCGCACTGCACTGAACTCGGGCGGCATGAAATTCAGGCCATAGTGTAGGGTGCATTTAGATTTGTGGAGTATAAGTTTAATGACGGCATGTGGCATATAGTGCAAGGGACATTATGATGTGTGACGTAATGTTTAAGGGGCATGGGGGGGGGGGCGCCAGAAACTTTTTTGGCTGGGGGGAGCAAAATTTATAGTTACGCCACTGGGAACGCACCTTTGGGGTGCTGAAAAGCCGATTTAGGTGTTTGGACAGGTCAGCAGGTACACTGCTATACCACCCTGCCAAAATGGTTTTGGTTGTCCAGGCTTGCTGCATGCTGCATAACATAGCTTTGGGTCAACCAAATTATGTAGATGTGGCCCCTGCAGCAGTCGTGCAGGAAGCTCAAACTACTGATGTTGTAGTGCGAAGTACACGGAGGGGGGATGTGGTTCGTACACGGATGATCCTGCAGCATTTCACAGGTAATTTGTGTGTGTACAATGAATAGTAATGGGGTACCTGTAACACACATACATTGGTAACATTACATTTTTCCCTGTCCATGTTAATTGCCCAGAAGCAGACCAACAATAATGGCCAACCCCTGCAAGCTACCCCACCACAGCATAATTTATGCCTGGCAACATGATAACACCTATAACAATGTCAAGTAAGTACTGTAGTTTTCTGTGTGTACAAATGTTGGCAAATACAAATTAACATAGGCTTAATGGATGGAGGTGACATGGATCATTGATCTCAGGTGCTTGAAATGTTGCAAAACAAGTGGCGCCTACATACAGTATGCAATTCCCAATGCTTATCCCCTTCAAATGTGACCATTTCCTTAAAATTCCATTACAAATAAGCACACACAACCCAAAGTCCCGTGTCTGCTAAAATGTGACTAGTTGACAATACATAATAGAACAGTGTGGGTAATCATTTGTAAAGAATGACAACAAGTTTGCTGGATGCAAATAATTTTTACTTGCAGAAAAATTTAGCCATAGGCCATAGCATATGAAACATTTGCAGGAACAATCACTGCAAGAGTGAATGAAAAAAAGAATGAACATGATACACATGTAAATGCAAAGAAGATTATTCATGTTTAAATACAGCCCGGGTACTAGCACCCTTACCAGTAGTGGCAAAACAATTACAATAAAACCAGCAGACAAGGGTGGCGGACTTGTCATTATGAACACTATAGATTACAAAAAAGAAGCCGAAAAATTGATATCAGATAAGACAACTTATAAAAAATTATCCACAGATCCCACTTAAAAATTCTAAAAAATACTCACAGACCAATTACAAGAAGGTTTAGAAACCGGAATACTAACAAAGAAAGAATACGATTTTATTAATATTCAAAACCCACGGATACCCACATTTTACCACCTTCCGAAGATCCACAAGGATCTGAGGAACCCCCCCGGCTGACCAATAGTGTCGGGAATAGGGTCATTATCCTCGAACTTATCAAAGTACATAGATAAGTTTCTACAGCCGATAGTAAAACAACAGAAAAGCTATCTAAAGGACACTTCACATGTCCTTCAAATCCTGAACAACATAGAGTGGAATCAATCATACATTCTTTGTACCAGTGACGTGAAGTCTTTGTATACTTGTATAGACCACGAACTCGGTTGTGAACAAACACGATACCATTTATCCACATCAACAGAAATATCCAATGCACAAATCAATTTTATAACGGCACAGATTGATTTCATATTAAATAACAACTACTTCTGGTATGAAGGCGACTTTTATGTACAAGTAAAAGGAACTGCAATGGGGACTCCTTTCGCACCTTCATATGCAAATCTTTTTGTGGCCCAATGGGAAAATGAGCAAATTTGGTCAAACAACCTTTACCATAAAAACATCAGAAGTTGGCATCGATATATAGATGATGTTCTCTTTATATGGGACGGCACGATGGAAGACCTCGAACTCTTTAAGGAACATCTAAATACAAACAACTATGGCCTAGAGTTCACCACGGTAACCAGCAAGGAAACAATAGTCTTCTTGGATTTGGAGATCTACATAAAAAACAATACAATAATGACTAGAACTCACAAAAAACAAGTAGATGGCAATAACATTCTGCCCTACAACAGCAATCACCACAGGAAATGGGTACAGAATATCCCCAATGGTAACTTCAGACGAATAAAGAGGAACTGTACTGAAATAGAGACCTATGATATACAAAGTAAGGCTGCAAAACAAGAATTCCTAAAAAAGGGATATCAAGAATCCACACTAGAAGCAGACAGAATTAAAGTACAGCAAATGGATAGAGAACAGATGATCCAATATAAAAAAACAAGAAACTGAAAACCAAGACCCTCAAATCACATTCATCATCCAGTACAGCAGTAACCACAAACAGATAGAGGATATATTTAATAAACATTGGCACGTACTACAACTTGATCAGGAATTGAAGAAAATCATACAACAGAAGCCTAAAATAATATACAGACGAGCAACAACACTGAATCAAGAATTAACAAGTAGTTTTATCCCGATAGAACAAGAAAAAAGAAAAATAACCTCTCCAGGCTTTTTTCCGTGCCTCAACTGCATAGGATGCAGAACAACAAAACAGAAACTATCAAAACCAATTCAAAGCATTGTCTCCCACCAAACGAAGAAAGAATATAGATTAAAACAACAAACAAGTTGCGAATCAATAGGAGTCATTTATGTACTGGAATGCCCGTGTAAACATCAATATGTGGGCCAGACAAAACGAAAAATGAAAATAAGATTGGCCGAACACATACATAACATAAAAAGAGGCTTAGCTACTCATAGTGTTTCAGATCATTACGCAAAACATCACAATAAGGACCCATCAAGCCTAAAATTCGCTGCAATACAAAAAGTAATACCACATTGGCGAGGAGGAGATATCGTTACAGAATTACGAAAAAATGAGACCAAATGGATCTATGAACTAAAAACTCTCACTCCCGCTGGCTTAAATATAGATATAGATTTAAATCCCTTTCTTTAACATATATATAGAACATGTGCTTGCCGCCGAAAATGATGACAACTTCCTCCGTTCCCGCAGATGACTTCCGGGACGGACTTTTGTATTTTTTAAATTTTAAATAAAGTTTTTTTAGAATAAAAAGACAGCCCCTGCAAGGGCTCTGTATCCTTGACGAAGAGTGCTAAACTTGAAACGCGTTGGACACACATTGCCGGGAGCGTGGAACGAAGGACCGGAAACACGCTACCCGAACTTCCGGTCATTACGATCGGACGGAGAAGCCGGGTGAAGCTGACGCTGAGACATCGAGAGTGACAGCTCTGCACGGACATCCCCGCAAGACATCCGCGAGGTATTGTAGGGAAAGTGTAGATCTGTTTCACCCAAGCGCCAATCCCCGGAGCCTCCGTTACAAACGCAAAAAACTTAACAGTACTCTAAGAAGAGCTGTATACATTGAAACTTTTAACTGTCTTCTTTCTCCACAGGCAAGCACATTTTACACATATCTTTTACCTTATATCTATTTTATATTTTACACTGTATATGTTTTATGTTTTACTATAGCGCCTTATAAAACCCCAACCAACCATTCTTTATACTAAGGCAGCTCTTAATACCGCTAGCGCAGAAACGTACACCAACTTCACCACCACCCCTAGTACGGACACTACGCCGTGGGGGAGTAGTGGGGGACCCACTCATGGGTGTGGAGGATACACTACTGCTTTGGGTAGAGGTGGTTTGGTGCTGACCTAACAAAGTAGTTGCACTGAGGCTGATTTGCGTTTGTAGGGACATCAACGCAGTTGTTTGCCCATTAATTGCTTGGGTCTGTTCAACCATATTGGCATTTAGACCTCTAAAATTAGTAGTTTGACCCTGAATGGCTTGGCCAATTTCTGCTAAGCGTGTGTCTAATGTAGAGACAAGACGAATTTGTGTCCCTACATTAGCCCGCACACTTTGAGAAATTCGTCTCATTTGCAGAGCTATGTTCCGCACATACCCCTTCACCGTTTCTAGTTGGGTGGTCTGCACCTCCATAAAAGCGAGTTGTTTCCCCTTAAAAAGATGGATGGATTGCGCCAACTCCTCCGCACTAGTGGGGGTGTTGGTGGCTGCAATGATTGGGGGCTGCTGCCTATGTGACTGCGTAAAGGGGGCCTCATTGACTGGGTGTGCTTGGTTTTGTGCAGGCTCCAACGATGGCACCGTCTCCAGGATGATTTCACTCATGTCATCCATATTTTGCATGGGTACCGTTGGTTCAGGCATCGGTTGTGAAGGACCTACACATGAGAAAAGAGTGGTAAGTATGCTATGCAGATTGGTGTATGGTGGGTCATGTTACCTTAGTTGGAATGGTTAGGTGTTGCTCATGCATTATGCATTGGCACAGGCTACTGTGGTGGGGACAGCCATGTGTGAATTGTGCAATGTGTGTGTGTAACACTATGATATCTCACCTGCAGACTGGACAGTGTGAACAATCGGATGTGGCTGATGTTGGTCAACAGCAGACTGGGACTCCAGAGCTGGAGCTGTTTGAAAGAAGAAGACATTTTCCATTATTATCATTTGCACCTAACTGGCACTTTTCGAAATATGCCGATAAAAACTTTACCACAATCAAACTTTTTTACCCTGATATGATTACATAAGGAATGTGAAGACTTTGAACTGAAGTGGTTATTTGGGTATTATGACTGTGAACGATATTTTGAATCCACTTGCAAATAACAGGAAAGACCAGCAGATTAGACATGTAAAAGTGACTGTAAAGTGCTTTTCCAACTACCCAGAGGATTGATATGGATTAACAATCAAGTACACTGCAGGCCTACAGTGTTTAGGACAGCACACATTAATTGGATCTGTGGAACTACATAACCCAGCAAAATGCACAGTCCATTATTTAGCAATGCAAGGTAGCAAAATGTGATTGTGCTGGGATATGTAGTTCCACACACAGCAATCTTTTGGACACATAAAGCATAGCACCATAAGAGCATGCGCACATGACATAGCAAAATGTTACATTGACATGTGTGGACACTTACCAGTTGGCGGTGGAGTGGGGGGCCTGTCTGTGTCGGCAATGTGGATGCCGGGAAGCACCTCCGGTGGGATGATTCGGCGTAGCAGCCTCTCATAGGCCTTAAAGCGGACCTCCTGCCTAGGGCCACCTCCTGTGCGACAGGCCTCTTTCTTCTCCAGGGCAAGCTTGGCTTTGAGGAGGCGCTTGATGTCATTGTATCGCTTTTTGACGTTGCGCGCACACTCCTCTTGTGTGTGCTAACTGCATTTACCGCGGAGGTGATACTGTCCCACATCCCCTTCTTCCTTGCCACACTTTTGCGATGATGGTGAGGACCAAGTAGGCGGTCATACAGGGGCAGGAGTGCACGCACCAGGGCCATATTCTCCTCATAAGAGAACCTGACTTTCCTCCCACTAGCTGTACGAGCTGCATCATCCTCCTCCACATTTCCAGCCTCACCCTCTTCCTCCTCCTCCTCCTGTCCTGGTTCTTCCCCCAGCACCTCCAAGTCAGCTTCCTTTGCCTCCTGCACAGGCCAATCCACCTCTGAGAAACCCCCCTCTTGCAGCTCCTCCTCTGTGTGCCTGGCACTCTGTTCCTCCTGTGAGGACACCTGGCTTGTGCCTGCTTCCTCCTCATCCTCTATAGCCACCTGCTCAGCTTCCACCATGTGGCCTCTCCCTGTCGCAGCTCTTGCTGGGAGCATGCTGGCTCTTCCTGTCCTGCCTCTGGCAGTGCTGGCTCTCACTCCCCTACCTCTCCCAGTGGTTGGGGTATTTGGGCCCAAGCTGGCTGTCCCTCTGCCTCCTCTGCACCTAATAAAACCTCCTCTCCATCTCAAACGCCTTACTCCCTTTCAAGGGGTAAAATGGCGTCTGCGCCCTTTATATAGGGGGTGTGATGCGTATTGCAAGGGACTAAGGTGGGCCAATGGTGGGCCAATAGGTTAGCATGTTGTATGGGCTGTTCAGGTGTATTGGTGTAAATTGCATTCCAGTTGGCCGCAAATACGCACATGACCTAACCCGGAAATCGCACTTTTATGGCGTATTACATCGACTCAATTCGCACCTTATCGCCATGTATCGCACTTTTCAAGCGGATTTGCGCCAGCCATTCAATACGCGATTTCTGGGAAAAAATGCGATATAAAAAAATGGCGATACACGGCGATTTGAGTTAAAATCGCATTTTCACAAAAACGGTCAACACAATAAATTCCGCCCATGGTGTTATTTCTTAAAAAAAAAAAAACTTTTCAAAATTAATTGGCATATCTATATTTAATAACAGACACTTAAGTCACCCATTTGTTTTATTACTCAGAACTCGACGCAATTGAAATAAAGACTCGGACACAATAACTGGACTCGTAGACAATAAATAATGACTCAGACAACTGTATAAATTGGAAAATTAAGGTCACAGCCAAAATTTATTCAATCGAATGGCTGGAATTAAAGAATTAAAAAGTCAAAAGTGGCCAAGCAGCATGGCCCCTCGGTAATAGCCTATAGATAATTAAATAAATGGACGTGGACATTACCATGCCCTGCGTAACATTACAGAGTAGCTCAATTTCCCCTTAACTGGCAGAGCACTGGTCCCTCCCTAAGATGGTGACCTGGTCCTCCCCTAAGGTAGTGACTGACTCGCCTCTCTCAAAGGGGAAGTTCTAGTCAATTTCTGTCACACTAATCTATTTTCAACCGAGGAGCCATGCTCTCCGCCAAAACAAGGCCGCCAAAAAACAGGCCAAAGTCTGCCACTTTAGCTAATGACCCGTCTCTATCCAGCACTTCCAACAAGGCTGTGACAAACAGCTTCATGCCCTCCTTGTTTAAATGCACTCCTGTTTCTGACCCTGGCCTCCTGCTTTGGGCATTATTCCTACTGCTGAGGGACATATTGCCCAGCACACATAACTGTGTTTGCTGGTGTATAAATTAGTGCATTCATATTAGTATTAGTATCAGTAATTAGAAATACAATAAGATCATATGTACAAATTAATTTTTTTCAGTGGTTCATAAATCGTTACAGTATATGATACATTTATGAAAACATTTTTTCAATAATTTATAATCATAAGAATTAAAGTGCTTAGTGCCCGTGAAAAAATAATAAGATCGTAACCAAGTTTAAGGAGAAAAAATTCTCCAAGAAGAGATACTGTGAATTAGGATACATAGAATATTTACAATTATAGTAACTTTTTATCTATTAATTAATGTATATACATAGGATGAAATTAGTAAGGGTTTAGTGCCCGTGAATTAGAAAAAATGTAAGAAAGAATTTGTATCCAAGAAAAGATACTATATCTATACTTTCATTTAAACCCTTTGGATACTGAGTGTTCAAAGTATAAATCCAAAAAGTTTCCTTCTTTGAAAGGGCCAAATCTCTATCTCCTCCTCTCGGATCTATGGGAATATGTTCTAAAACAGTGAAAGAGAAATTCTGTTTCTCCACTATGGAGTTATGTTTTTCTTTATAATGTCTAGGTCGACTGTGTGAGGTAATTTTGTGTTTGATATTCCTTATGTGCTCTTGAATCCTAATTTTAATTTGTCTCTTAGTCCTTCCGATGTAGGCTAGTCCGCAGCTACAAGTAATGTTATATATTACATAAACAGAATTACAAGTTGTGGATGTATTTAAAGTATATTCTCTTTGATTAACAATACATTTGAAAGGTTGTTTCTCCACAAATTTGCAACAAATGCAGTGTCCACATGGGGTACATTTGATATTACCCCCTAAGAACGTTTCTTTCTTCTGTGTCACCTCTACTCCAGTTTTAATTTTACTCGGTACAACTATGCTTTTCAGATTTTTCGCTCTTCGAAAGACAACATGTGGTTTGGAGGGTAAGTGGGGACCCAATACACTGTCCTTTCTAAGTATATCCCAATGTTTATCTAAAATCTTTTTGATTAAATGGTTTTCTTTATTAAATTGAGTAATAAATGGTCTTTGATGAGAGAAGTTGGATTTTTTAGAAGATTTTGATTTATCGGAAAGCATTTCCTCTCGAGATCTTTGCGCTGCCTTTTCTTTAGCCTCATCAATTCTTTTAGGGTCCTATCCTCTTTCTTTGAATCTTTCTGCAAGCATCATGGCCTGTTGGTTGAAGTCCTCCATGTTGCTACAATTTCGTCTTACCCTATTAAATTGTGCAAAAGGAACATCGTCCTTCCATCGTAAGTGATGGCAGCTATTATATGGGATGTAGCTATTAGCATCGACCTCTTTGAAGAATGTTTTAGATGACACTTTTTCTCCTACAGTGCCCATAAGGACTAGATCCAAGTAATCAATGTTTTTTTGAAGGATTTTGGAAGTGAACTTTAAATTGAAATTGTTAACATGTAGAGCTGCTATGAAGTCCTCAATTTCGTTAATTCCTCCACTCCACACGAAAATGATGTCGTCAATATAACGCATGTAGAATTTTATATGTTGTTGGTAGGATGAACCATAGACACATTGTTCCTCCCAGGCCCACATTACTAAGTTGGCATACGATGGGGCAAATTTTGTCCCCATCGCAGTGCCAGTTTGCTGCAGATCGTATTTCCCATTAAACTCAAAGAAGTTTCTTGTAAGGATATATCTAATACATATCAGGATTAACTGAATTTCTTACGTCGATTTTCTATTGTCTCTTGACAAGATGGTTTGTACCGCTAAGATCCCCTTTTCGTGCGGGATAGATGAATATAATGCCTGCACATCAATTGTCAACCATATGTAATCTTCTCTCCAATAGAAATCTTTTAGTTTAATTAGTAACATGGTGGAGTTGTGATATAACCCAATCACCTGTAGGTGTATGTGGCCGGTACCTGAGACTCCGGACTCCTCTTCTGGCACTGCTCTGCTGTGTCTTGCCGGCTTCACTCGCCTGCAGTTCGGAGGGTGGAGAGACAAGGTTCCCCGGGGAGAGCAATACCTCAAAACAACCCCACAAACCGGTCAGCACTATTAGGGCGGTGATCAGAATATTTTATTCAGACTGCTATGAAGTGCAAAATCACCGTTACCACAGAAAGATTTATCAGTGTAATGACAATAAAACAGAAGACCAATAACAGGTACACAATCTGCACACTAAAGTTGTCAAGTATTACGAGAGTAACAGGAAATGTTCTACAGTAGAAATATTGTGCGCAATGGGGCCAGCTATAATACCCGTAGGCCACAACTCACACAATATTCTGTTCCAACAATACCGCCAGCGATCTATGCGCAGCTGAACGTGAGGATCTCACATAAAAATAAAGGTTTGCAAATGAATTTCTATAAAACTGTAACACTGTACACTAGCACAAACAATAACAGAGGTCCATAGATCAAAAGATGCTGAGTCCCTGAACTGCGCAGTTCACTAAAGTAGTAGGGTACCCTTTGGCCTAGGTGCACCGTGGATAAGTCAAAAGCTGATAATGGGTCCTGTGATCCACAACAAAAAGTCCCTCGGGTACTGGAGGCTTAACTTTCCATTAAAACAAGATCCTAGGAAAGTACTCTGTCCCTCACACTGTAAGGTGGCCAGGCTCTTAATTAGATGTCCCGTTTGTGTGTGTGAGTATTCTCACGTGAGGAAGGGGCAACGTGACACTACACGGCAGTGCAGGCCTAGGTAGCAGAAGGGCCCCTGATGGGGCGGCCCTGGGTAGGCGGTTTCTTGGGTAGCCTTGGAGGCAATGATACACAGTTCCTGGGGCAGGATAGGGCGTCTGGCAGAGCCTGGGGGTGTAGTGGCTGTACTTTTAGCAGGGATGCTGCCCAAGGGGTCAGGGATCGCTGTGGGACACCAGGTACCTGAGTTCTCTTACAGGGTGCCAGCGCCTGCTGGTCGCGATGCTGCAGCTCCTGGGCGTCTTCAGTGCTGACGGTGGACCCTGCGGCTGGACTCTGTGCTGGGCGGCGTGCTGCTGCGATTCCCCCACGCTGTCGGGTCCTGTCGATCACCGCCGGCGTCTTCTCCAGTCAGACACGCGTCGCTCCCTCTCTCTCTGCTCCCTGCGTTGCTGGCCAGCCGTGACGATGCCGCGCCCTCGTCCTGCTTCTCCTCCTTGCGCTCCGGGTAGGTACGTCTCTGTCTCCCGCTCTGCTGTCGCGCTCACCACGTGGAGATTCTCTCTGCCTCGATCTCTCCTTCCTCGCGCTCTGCTCCTCCTTTTTTCCAGCCCCGCGCCACTTGTAACATTATCTTCTGCCTGGCAACAGGCTAGGACGACCCCCGCCATCTCGCGCCCTGCTGAGCCACCAATGAAAGCGGTCCCTCGCTGAAGTGGGCTACAACTGAGCCCCGAGTCCCTGGCCACCATCTTGACAAAGGGCAGGCTGCCCATCCATGGCGCTCCGGGGCATAAGGTACCCCAATCCTAGAGTGCCACACGCTCCCCCGCTTGAAGAATGCCAGTCCGCGGGCATTATAGCGGAGGTCCAATAGTCTCCGGGCTACTAAACAGCACGTTTAGTGCCACAAATGTCTATGACAGGGTGAACAACTGTACATTCGCATGGAAACAGTCCAAACACATACAAAAAAAAACTTTCAATGACTGATAAGGATAGGCACTTTACTGTCTATACCTCAAGGGCGGGACACCCTTGGTCGTGCGTTCTGACTTGCGCGTCCAGATCGCGGGCTGAGGTACCTCCGGGGAACCGTGGTCCGGCACTGGTGAGTGCTCTTCTGCTGCAGGGTGGCTAGCCACCGGCACAGGGGGCTCCCATGGAGGGAAAGGTACTGGAGCACTCATGAAAACTAACAGATCAGTAGGGTTATCCCAAGGCATGCCCCCCCAGGTTCCCTGCCCCTCCACCTCAGGCGAGACTCTTGGTGCTGTTGGGACTTCGGCAGTGCAGAGTTTGAGCTGTTCCCTTGACACCACGCTGATGGGCCCCTCGGGGGTCTTCTGGATCTCGTAGGTGTGGCGGTCATCCGTGGGGGTTCTCACGATGGTGTACGGTTCCGCTTCCCACATGGCGTCCAGTTTACTTGCACGGTGGTTCCGCTTCTTCCATACGGGGTCTCCCACCTTCAGTGACACGGGTCGATTGCCAGAGTTGTAATCCCTACCTTGCCGGCGCTGGGCGCCCTCCATTCGTTGCGTAACGATTTCTCGAGCGGCATCAATCCTCTGCTGATGTTCACATACCCAGTTGGTCTGAGGCCGGATTGGGGGGCCCTCTATCGGGGATAGTTCTAAATCTTGTGGAAGCCTGCCCTTACGGCCAAACATTAGGTAGTACGGAGTGAAGCCGGTGGAACAATGTTCGGCATTATTATAGAGGTACGCCAGTTCTGGAAGCAAGGTCGGCCACTTATTTCGATCTTCAGCGGACAGGCTGCGGAGCATGCCGATGATGGTCTGGTTAGCTCGTTCGCAGAGCCCGTTCCCCTGGGGGTGGTAAGCTGTTGTCCGGATTTTTCGGCAGCCGTAGTAGGAGCATAGCTCGTGGAAGAGTTGGGACTCGAAGGCGGGCCCCTGGTCCGTGAGAATGCAGTCGGGGTAGCCATAGGGTCGGGCGAAATGCTTGAGGAATTGCTCCGCGGTGGTCTTGGCGGTGAGGTCTCGGACTGGAACGACCACCAGGAATTTACTGTAGTGGTCGGTGATGGTCAAGGCATATTGATGGCCACTGGAGCTGGGTTCGAGCTTGACGTGGTCGAGGGCCACGATCTGCAACGGGTGCTGGGTTGTGATGGAATGTAAGGGGTCCCTCTGGGAAGCGTCAGGGGCCCTCTTTAAGCTGCAGGGGACGCAGTCTCGGCACCACCTTTCGACGTCCTCTCGCATGCCCACCCAGAAGTATCGGGTGCGCAGTATGGCCTCAGTCTTCTGCACCCCGAAATGGCCGGACTTGTCGTGGTATGCGGTCAGGAGCACTGGGGCCTGTCTTCTGGGGACAACCACTTGAACCGCGGGGTGGTGCGTGCCGGGGTCTACGCTATCCCGAATCAGGATACCCTCTTCTTCACGAAATCTGTCGCGGTGTCTCAGCAGTTTCACGAGCTCAGGGTCAGCGTCTTTGCGTTGGTGCCTGTCTAGCTGACGGCGTTGGCGTAGCAGCACCAGGAGTTCTTTGAATACCGGGTCTTGGCGCTGAACCTTCCTCCAGTCGATTGTCGGGGTGTCTAGTAGTCCACCTCACTGGAGGCGTGGCTCTGTGGCGGACAGGGGGTCTGAGGTGACCACGTTCCTTGCCTTGTATACCCTGAATGAGGGCATCTCCACTTCTTCGCTCGGGTCCCCTTCTTCTTCGGGGGCGTCGAGTACAGGCAATCTGGAGAGAGCGTCGGCATTAGCGTTGGCCTTGCCGCTGCGGTAATTGGTCGTTTACCTATAGTTAGCGAGGCGCGACATCCACCGCTGTTCCAAGGCTCCAAGTTTGGCATTTTGCAAATGGACTAGCGGGTTGTTGTCAGTCATGACCACAAACGGGGTGGCAGCGAGGTAGTGCTTAAATTTTTCCGTCACGGCCCACACCAGGGCAAGCATCTCTAGCTTGAAAGCACTATAATTTTCACAGTTCCTTTCGGTCTTGCGAAGGCCTCTGCTGGCATATGCTATTACACGTTCACGCCCATTCTGGGTCTGGGAGAGTACAGCACCGAGCCCGCGGTTGCTGGCATCCGTGTAGAGTTGAAACGGCTTGTCGTAATCTGGATAGGCCAATAATGGGGCGTCTATCAGGGATCTTTTCAGCTGGTCGAAAGCCTGCTGTTGGTCTTCTCCCCAGGCGACGGAGGCCGACCCCCTTCGTTCATGGCCCGACTGGCCTCTCAACAACTCATGCAGGGGGGACGCTACCTTTGCAAAATTCTCAATGAACCTTCGGTAGTAGCCCACGAAACCCAGGTAACTGCGGACCTCCCTGACGGTCTTGGGCGCTGGCCAGTCCTTGACGACAGTGATTTTCTCGGGATCGGGCATCACACCCTCTGCACTAACAACGTGTCCGAGGTACTGTACTCTGGGCTTTAGCAGGTGACATTTGCTGGGCTTCAGCTTCAAACCGCTTTGTATCAGTCTTTTGAAGACCTCGTCCAGGTGCCGCAGGTGGTCGTCATAGCTCTTCGAGAAAATTATCACGTCGTCTAGGTAGAGGAGCACCATCTCGAAGTTATGTTGCCCAAGGCAGTGCTCCATCACACGCTGGAACGTGGCGGGGGCGTTACAGAGTCCGAAGGGCATCCTGTCGAACTCGAACAGGCCCATTGGCGTCGTGAAGGCCGTCTTCTCTCTGTCTTCTGGGGCCATCTGGACCTGCCAGTACCCGCTGGTCAGGTCAAGGGTCGAGAAGTATTCCGCCGTTTTCAGGGCCGTGAGCGATTCCTCGATCCTAGGGAGCGGGTAGGCGTCCTTGTGTGTTACGGCGTTCAGTTTGCGGTAATCCACGCAGAAGCGTAGACTACCGTCCTTCTTTTTGACGATCACAAGGGGGGCCGCCCAGGGGCTATGGCTTTCTTTGATAACACCAGCCTCCTTCATTTCTGTGATCATATTCCGGACAGGCTGGTACATGGCCGGTGGGAGGGGTCGGTGCCTTTCTTTGACCGGGGGAGCCGATCCTGTAGGGATGTGGTGGTATACCTTCTCGGCTTTGCCGAAGTCACTCGGGTGTTGGCTGAACGCGGCAGCATTCCGTTCGACAACACGGAGGACCCCCTCTTTCTTTTAGGCCGGGGTGTCCCCATCTCCGATCTGTATGGCTGCGTACCAGGGGGGTTCGCTGTCGTCCCCCTCTCCTTCCATCACCCCTTGTTGAGCTGCCGTGGCGCTTTGCCCCAAGATGTCCTGGAAGTCCACCCAGCTAATCCTGGCCACTTGACAGTACTTGTATAGTTTGACTGCGTATGGATGTGGGTTCAGCAGCCTCACCGGTACTCTCCCTTGGACCACCTTCGCCAAGGTTCTGGCAACTGCGAATGGCTGTCGACCATCTGGATCGCAGGATTCGACCAGGGCTTCATAATCCCTGCCTCCCGGGCCCGTCCTGGCCTTGCACCAGACGACTTGCTCTGAGTTTGGTCGCAGGAGAATCGGGCGGTGGTCTGCGATTCGGGCCTTCCCCACTTCTCCTTGCTCGTTGATGAACTTCTGCTGACCCGTGATCAGTCGCACTGTTTGCTGCAAAGCCTTCCTCTCTTGGGGGGGGGGGCTGTTCTCATTTCCCACCGTAATGCTTCTACTACTTCATCCGGGCAATTTCTAAGCACGTTCATGCCCAGTATGACCGGCGGTAGGTATTCATTGGAGTTAGTGGTGACTAGGAACCCCTGTTGGTCCAGGGTGGCTTTTCCCACTTGTACATCAGTTTCCCAATATCCTTGGAAGGTGATGGGCTGGCCGTTGCTGGCTAGTAGGTGTAACCAGGTTGCGGGGGGAGACACGATGTCTTTCTGTGCCCAGTGCTGTAGGAAGTCTGTGATCCTGATGGTGGACACCTGTGACCCTGTGTCCAACAGGGCTGTCAGCTGTACCCCGTTCACCCTGATGCTCAGGTGGGGGCATTCCCCGACGTACCGGGGCCACCATTCTGCTGGTGGTGCCGGACCGGTTAGTGAATCTCCTCCCGAGGGTCGGTCCCTTGCCTCGGGGTCCCCTCGTTTAAAGTCGTTTCTGGGCAATTTCTCTCAATGTGTCCGCTCAGCCGGCACTTTCGGCAGATTGGTCGCCCCTGCTGGTCGAATTGGTCAGATGATCTTCGGCCGGACTCGCGGGTGACTTCCCATCTTGGGCGATTCCTCGGGCCACGGTCCTGCCGCCATTCCCCTTGTCGACTTCTGCTTTGGTTTCTGTCCAAGTCTTCTAGTTTCTGCGACATGCGCGTCACATTATTCGTTAGTTCGGACATCTGGCGAGTCAGCACTTCGAGCGGGCTTGGTTCCGCGGGGGCTTGTGCCTGTTGGGTAACGGCCCTGTTCATGTATAGGGTGTCCGTGATTTGCCCTTTTGGGGCCTGGTAGCAGGCTTCTCCTTCCGTCGAATCCTCATCTTCATCCCGGCCACTCTGGTTCATGCCCAGGATCTGTAGGGCGGTCTCTTTAAATTTGGCGAAGGAGCTGTCAGGTTGTTGCCGCCTCCACATGCGTAATTGCGACTTGACTGCCTCCTCTCTCGCTCCTTCGATGAAGAGGTTGGTCAATGTTTCATCTACCAGTTCCTTCGGTGTCTTTTCCCTCAGCTGTATGGCCTTCATGGCTTCCTGCAAGCTTAGCGCGTATTCCCGCAGAGGCTCGTTCGGTCGCTGCTTTCTTGAATACAGGCGGCTCTTCAAATCGGCTATCGTCTTTGATTCAAAGATCTCCCGCAGTTTTTCAAAGATTTGTTCTGCCGTTTCTTTTTCGTTGGCCTCCCACGTCCTTACTTCACGTAGCGCTGGGCCTCTCAGTTGCCCCACCAATATTTCTACCGCTTGTTTGTTGCCGAGCCAGTACAGCTGCGTCATGGAAAGTATCCGGTTTTTGAATTCCTTTAGCGTGTGCGTCCCTGGGGTGTTGTTTCCCGAGTACGTCGGTACCCAGGGTGCGCCAAAGTAGTATGGCATGGTGATTGGTGCCGCTGGATTTCCTTCCCCAGGTGATGCAGGAAGTCGTCTCCTCCTTCTGGTTGATGTGGGCGCCTCCGATTGGTCCGAGTCCGACATCATTGAATCCTGTTCGCGGACGCCAAATGTGATATAACCCAATCACGTGTAGGTGTATGTGGCCGGTACCTGAGACTCCGGACTCCTCTTCTGGCACTGCTCTGCTGTGTCTTGCCGGCTTCACTCGCCTGCAGTTCGGAGGGTGGAGAGACAAGGTTCCCCGGGGAGAGCAATACCTCAAAACAACCCCACAAACCAGTCAGCACTATTAGGGCGGTGATCAGAATATTTTATTCAGACTGCTATGAAGTGCAAAATCACCGTTACCACAGAAAGATTTATCAGTGTAATGACAATAAAACAGAAGACCAATAACAGGTACACAATCTGTACACTAAAGTTGTCAAGTATTACGAGAGTAACAGGAAATGTTCTACAGTAGAAATATTGTGCGCAATGGGGCCAGCTATAATACCCGTAGGCCACAACTCACACAATATTCTGTTCCAACAATACCGCCAGCGATCTATGCGCAGCTGAACGTGAGGATCTCACATAAAAATAAAGGTTTGCAAATGAATTTCTATAAAACTGTAACACTGTACACTAGCACAAACAATAACAGAGGTCCATAGATCAAAAGATGCTGAGTCCCTGAACTGAGCAGTTCACTAAAGTAGTAGGGTACCCTTTGGCCTAGGTGCACCGTGGATAAGTCAAAAGCTGATAATGGGTCCTGTGATCCACAACAAAAAGTCCCTCGGGTACTGGAGGCTTAACTTTCCATTAAAACAAGATCCTAGGAAAGTACTCTGTCCCTCACACTGTAAGGTGGCCAGGCTCTTAATTAGATGTCCCGTTTGTGTGTGTGAGTATTCTCACGTGAGGAAGGGGCAACGTGACACTACACGGCAGTGCAGGCCTAGGTAGCAGAAGGGCCCCTGATGGGGCGGCCCTGGGTAGGCGGTTTCTTGGGTAGCCTTGGAGGCAATGATACACAGTTCCTGGGGCAGGATAGGGCGTCTGGCAGAGCCTGGGGGTGTAGTGGCTGTACTTTTAGCAGGGATGCTGCCCAAGGGGTCAGGGATCGCTGTGGGACACCAGGTACCTGAGTTCTCTTACAGGGTGCCAGCGCCTGCTGGTCGCGATGCTGCAGCTCCTGGGCGTCTTCAGTGCTGACGGTGGACCCTGCGGCTGGACTCTGTGCTGGGCGGCGTGCTGCTGCGATTCCCCCACGCTGTCGGGTCCTGTCGATCACCGCCGGCGTCTTCTCCAGTCAGACACGCGTCGCTCCCTCTCTCTCTGTTCCCTGCGTTGCTGGCCAGCCGTGACGATGCCGCGCCTCCGTCCTGCTTCTCCTCCTTGCGCTCCGGGTAGGTACGTCTCTGTCTCCCGCTCTGCTGTCGCACTCACCACGTGGAGATTCTCTCTGCCTCGATCTCTCCTTCCTCGCGCTCTGCTCCTCCTTTTTTCCAGCCCCGCGCCACTTGTAACATTATCTTCTGCCTGGCAACAGGCTAGGACGACCCCCGCCATCTCGCGCCCTGCTGAGCCACCAATGAAAGCGGTCCCTCGCTGAAGTGGGCTACAACTGAGCCCCGAGTCCCTGGCCACCATCTTGACAAAGGGCAGGCTGCCCATCCATGGCGCTCCGGGGCATAAGGTACCCCAATCCTAGAGTGCCACAGAGTCCCTAAGGTGTGAGGGATTCTCTAATACATAAGGTTGGAGTTGGATGTCAATAAAATGGGAAAGGTTACTACTCAATGATTAAACACCAGCCACAATAGGTCTTCCCAGGGGGTTTTCCTTATTTTTGTGTACTTTAGGAATAGGATAAAAAATAGGTACACAAGGGTGTTTCCACAGAAAGATATTCATATTCTTCTTTACTGATAAGGTTTTTCTTCAATGCTTCCAAAAGTATTTGTTGTAATTCATCTTGAAATTCTGCAGTGGGATTACCTGAGAGTTTGAGGTATGTCTCTCCATCATTAAGAATTTTCTCAGCCTCTTTTATGTAGCCCTCTGTGGATTGTACCACCACTGCTCCACCTTTGTCAGCATTTCTGACCACTATGCTGGCCTCTTTCTTCAGTAATCCTAATGCTTTTTTTTTTCCTGGGGAATGAGGTTGCTACTGTATTTAGTGTTGATTGTCTTGATCTTTTTAAAATCATCATTCACTAAATTAAAGAATATGTCAAGATGGCTTCCTTTGGACTCCACCGGATAAAATTTAGATGGATTAGAGATTCTGGGAATTTTTCTTTCTGTAATTTCTGGTAAGGGATTTTTTAGAAAATGTTGTTGGAGTGTTAAATTTCACACAAATTTGTTTAAATCAATGAATAGATTGAATTTATCCAGGTGACTATCCGGTGCGAATTTTAACCCCTTATTCAGTATTGAGATATGTGTGTCTGGTAATTCCCTCTTAGAGGGGTTAATAAGCCCGGTCTTTGGTTCATCAGGAGAGATAATCCTTTCCTCTTTTTTGGGCTTTTTTCTCCCTCTGCATCCTCTTCTTCTCCTCCATTTAACATTCTCTTGATCCCTTGAGGCGAGTCTATCCTGTCGAACAAAGTCTCTTCCTTCTAAAATCTTGTTAGTCCCTTTGTCTCTCCTAAAAAACGATTAGAAGATGAATGTTCGCAAGAAGGAGATCTTCTTGTTCTCCTATGTGGCGGTGTTCTGTACCTTGGACGTCTTTCTTGTGGTCTTGCATCTATATATCTGGATTTGTATGAATTGTCTTGTCTTTCTTTTTAAGACGGAATTCTGTTCCTGCGGACATAATTATAATAGCGCGGTGGTGTGTGCCTGTCATTTCTTCTTACCCTTTTGTTATCTTCTTCTCTATCCGAATGTGTATGATATCTGTCTCTATGATTTTTATTAAAGACAGGTTCCTGCCATCAGGATTCATTGGGTCGTCCTCTTTGTTCATAGTTGGACCAATTGTTGCTATCATAATTAGAATGGTTGTCTTTAGAATAAGGGTAGTTGTTAATATCCCTCTGCTCTTTACTTGTCCAGTTGTGTATCTGTCCGTTAATGTAATCATTTTTGTCACGTAAAAATTTCTTTTGTTTACGTTGAATGATTTCATTTTCCATTCTCTCCAATTTTTGTTGAAAGTCTGTAACATCTTTTTTGAACTCCTCACCGTCTGAGAACTTTTCTATGAGCTTATCTATTTTATTTATTTCTCCTTCAAGAAATTTCCTTTTTTTCTTTCATTTACTATCAAGGAAATAAGTTTGTTGGAACATTCCTCCAAAATCATGTTCCAATTTGACATAAATGTTTCATTAACGTTTCCAAGAGTGGGTGTTTTCAATATTTTAAGACCTCTAGGTATCCTTTTTACTTCTAGATATTTCTCTAAAGTCACAATGTCATACCAGCTTTTCAACTCTCTGATAGCTAGTTTTTCGACATTATTTAAATGATTAAAATAATCCTCATCATCAGAAACATACACATGCTCGTCTTCTTCCAGAAAAATATTCTTAGCTCTAAGAGATCTTTAAGATCTGTCATTAAACATCAGCATTTTTACACAGCTGCAAACTCAGGTCACTAACAGTAAATGTTTAGGAGAAAAATATAAAAAAGACCCTTATTTGCGCTAGTGAGAAGGAGCGGCACTCTATAATTCCTCCCTGTTAGCGAAGGAAAGAGGAAAGAATGAATAGAAATGGGTATAGAGTGCGCTATTAGCCACCACCTTCAAAGTGTAAACCTTACACAATATATGTTCAATGTAAAAAACTTTTTATTAAAAATGTGAGTTCACAAATCAGACATGGCGTTCCAGTTTCTTATTTCAAGGTGGAGAAAGACCCGACGCGTTTCATCATAAGACTTCATCAGGGGTGTCGTTACTGAATAATAATAAAAAAACGGTTGACAGTGGAAAAGACCCCTTGATGAAGTCACATCGACGAAACGCGTTGGGATACCTACCTCCTATCACCTCATAAGTTAAGAATTTATTTTTATCAGCGATTTCTTTTTAAATATGTAACCTTTTTTATATATGTATTTTTTTTTATATATATCCCCCCCCCCCCTTTTTTATATATACCCTCTTTTATACTTGGGTTCCTCTATTACCAACTTTTACTGTGCAATATATGTCCATTTGTATACACCTGTTTTTTTACTATTGCCATACCCTTTTATTGTCATCCCATCAAATATTCTACTTTTTATCTAAATTATCTAAATATTCTACTTTTTATCTAAATTATTTTATCTAAATTATCTACTTTTTATCTAAATTATCTTTTTATCTAAATTGTCCTGAAGAAGGGGTTTAAGTCCCCGAAAGCTTGACATTATATCTGCTTTCTTCATATCGTTATTTGCCTCCTGAGTGCCATCATTTCTTTGGAAGTTGTATTGTTCACCATTTGGGCACCGGGGACTGTTGCTATGTATACAGAGTGCCGGCAGTTTTGGAATCTATATATATATATATATATATATATATATATATATATATATATATATATATATATATATATATATATATATATGCAAAGTGGTATGTCCTCTGCGCCTTCAGTGTTTTTTTTCCAAATATGAACAGTAGGTGCTATAACAATCCTTAAAGAAATGTTATATTCTGCGTACCAGCAAGTAGCAAGAAATTTGCATGTAGCAATTTCTCTCTCTTGAAGGGGTCTCTCTCGTTCCTCTCTGTCCGTCTCAGTAATGTGTTTCAAACATGAGGGAAGTGATACGGAGAGTAGGTTATCATTTGCCCCGAGAGAGATAAATAAGGTGACTTTGTGGATCAACTATAAATATTATAAGTGCTTGTGCATGGAAGATTGGTTGGTGAACAACGCCACCTTGTGGTTAGATTAAAATGCACACAGTGGTCACCTTGTGAGAAAAACTAATTGAGAAGGATTAAATGTCATGAAACTCACACTGGGATTATATGTGACCAGGTGATGATTCCAGCAGGTATCCTCCAAGGCCCTTAAAACCAAAAGATTCTCTTATGTATACAGCAAATTGTAAATATATATTTATTTCAAACATGCTGCATTCATTACTACTATAGATCCACAGGTTGCCTAACAACATGAACTGTTGTTAAATCTGGAGGACATGTTTGGCTATCCCTGAATCACAGTATTCTAAAAGAACCTTAAATGCTACACTAAGCGCTTTCCTGTTATGTAATTGTATGTTTGTTCTTTAGACTTGGTCTAATAAAAAGCACATGTTTACAGTGGTTCATTGTACGGAGGTGTGTGTGTCAGGGTTGCCTACTTTTAGAGGAAGCAGGGAGCAGGGCCGGCGGGTGCGACATTAAAGAGGCAGGGCTGGAGACGGAGCTCAACTCAACCTAGTGTGGGGACATGGCCACTGCAATTACATCATTGTGGCCACGCCCCCATTGTGAAATGACAATATTACAGGCATTCCACAGCAGGGGCGGGGCCATGATGATGCAATTTGAGTAACCAGGTTCCTGCCAAAGGGGTATTTCAGGATGCTGGGGGGAGGTCCCAATTTTCAGGAGCCTCCTGGCCATTCCGGGAGAATAGGCAAGCATGGTGTGTGTAATTAAAAATAAATAAAGCTCATCCACGGTCTGAGTCAGTCAGGAATATATTGGAGGCATAGGCGAATCTAGGGGGTGGTCCGGGGGTGCACAGGACCACCCATTAGCCCATTTTGTAGCTGAGGGATGGGGCTTTCCAACGAGCCCAGCCCCGTGTCTCTAGCGCCCTGGGAACCGGAGATACGGCCAGGCAAAGCTGGAACGTTTTCCCTATAGGATAACATGGGACCCGCTAATTCCGACCCCCACCCAGTTCAACGGCTGACAGTTCCCCCTTCGGCATCACTGAAGTGCGAGGTTGATCTCAGTCGAACCCAAATCGCTGGGCCTTCAATCTGATACCAGACTGGATCCATATGGGTTAATTGGTTCCAGTTATATTGAGGTTAAACCGTTTTTTTTTTTTATTAAATGTAATTTCATGACTGTTTATGTTCTTTGAGGGCAGATTTCTCCCCCGACGTCAAAAAAACAGCACGCACAATATTTCAAATGACCACTCGGCTGGAGGGGACACCAGGAGGGGAGTTGGAGCGTTCTCTGCGCTGCGCTCTGCTCCTCTCCCCATAGAAGCAGCTGCACCGCTCTCCATCTCTCCCTGCAGCAGCAGCGAAGGCTCATATAAAAATTTACAGTAAGTGGCACTTTTGGGGGCATTGCTTAAGGGATGCTACAAGTGGCGGTATGTGGGGGCATTACGCATAATGTGTGGCTTAATGTGTAAGGGGCATTACGGTGTGCAGCATTATGTGTAAGAGGCATTATGTGTGCAGCATCATGTGTAAGGGACATTATGTGTGCAGTATCATGTGTAATGGGTACTATGGTGCACGGCATCATGTGTAATGGGTACTATGGTGTGCGGCATCATGTGTAATGGGTACTATGTTGCCATCAAGCAAGAACCCCCTAGCAATAAGCACATAGGTAAGCAGCACTTATGTGGCAAATATGTAATGGACATTACGGTTTGTTATATAGTATGTAATGGGCATCATGATGTGTGCAACAAAGTGTAATGGGCATTATGGTATGTGGCCTTATGTGTAATTGGCATTACGGCATGTGGCTATTACGGAGTTTGCTAAAATGTTTAATGGGCATTACTGTGTATGGTCTAAAGTGTAATACCACACCCCTTTTTGTGATGCCACGCCTCCTCACGAAGGCCACACCCCCTTTTTGCAGCGCGGCTATGCCGCGCAAAGGTCCCACTGCTGTTGTGTCTAGATCTGGGACCACCCATTACCATAATTCTAGATTCGCCTATGATTGGAGGATACCTGCTGGTGTACAAATGCTATAGTCCTCAGGTTCAGTCATTTCAGTTTGCAGACCAGACACCACCTTATGAATCTCCAGATCATTATTTTTTTCCCCCAAAAAATTGCTAAATCCTGAAGTGTTGGAATATCACCATTTAGAAAAAAAGGTACCATGATTATATATATATATATATATATATATATATATATATATATATATATATATATATATATATATATATATATTAGTGGTGGGCAACGATTAAAATTTTTAATCGCGATTAATCGCATGAAATTTTTGCGATTAACTACGATTAATCGCACTGATAGGCACATAAGCGCCGCTTACCTAAAATCTTGTTGCCAGGGGTTCCGTGCTCGTTGCAAGGTGGGATTACATGCGTGTTGCCAAGGGGGATTGCATGCATGTTGCCATAGTGGGTTCCCTGCTTGTTGCCAGGGGAGGGTTACTAAGGCCACAAACCGTAATACCCATTACACATTGTGCCACACATCATGATGCCCATTACATACTATATAACTAACCATAATGCGCTGCTGATCAGCATTCTTCCTCTGGTCAGCTGTACATGGAAAAAGATTGTATTTATGGACCCAGTCACAACATCAGTCTCTGCTTCGTTGGACCAGCTGCTCAGATGCAGTGTTGGGTGGTGCAGGAGGGGAAAACCTGTGCCTATCACATGTCCCACCCTTTGCTACATGTAGTTCTGCTCTCCAAGCATTGGGAGAGGGTCCTTTCTTTAAGTAATAAATATAAGTATGCAACAGAGTATAAAACAAGGACATGGGCATAACGCACTTTTTATTTTGTCATTTTTCTAGCAGATCAGTGTAAAACTACAAATGGTTCCTACAACAGTGACACAAACACAACTAATTACACAAAATAGGCATTATCTTGTTATTCAAAAGGAAGAATGAACTACAAGTACCAGCAGGCATGTAATACTGTATACACAAGATAACTTATAAACTGAGCCACATTGGAAGTAGTGTACCCTCAGTGGCAAACGCAGGATTTTCAGAAGGGGGTTTCCAGAGGGGCGGAGCAAAGCACGGAGATGGATATATATATATATATATATATACACACACACACACACACACATACATACATACATACATATATATATACATACATACATATATATATACATACAGGGGCGTCAACAGCCGTGTAGACCCCTGGGCATAGCAATGTATTGGGGCACCTACCGATCCTCCAGCGGTAGGGGTGGGGGAAGCTTTGATGTCCCCCGGGTGGTAGGGGGTATTATATCAACCGCTCAGCATGTAGGGCCTGGATCAGTCATTTCCACTAATTACCCCTTTACTGCACAGATGGTGGGAGATAGGGTGGAAGAAGGGCACATTGGGCTTAATGAAGGGGCCCTGATACATAACTTCCAGGGTGGTAGAGGATGTTTAATACACAGAGGAGGGGTGTATAGTGGAGTGGGCTTATTATTCATACTTTTCTGGTGGGAGGACAGCTTGCTTGACTGCAGATATCTCCAGTTCCCAGAAATAGATTTCTTAGATTTTAATGGAACTAAAAACTAGATAATCCCACCTACCAAATGGTATTGGGGACTAGGGGATCAGAGTTCAGGAGGCAGAGCAAATCTGCCAACGAGTATATAAAACTACATACCAGGTGTGTGGAGCTGGATCAGTAACCAGCTGCTGGAAGGCTGATATCTCTGGTTCTGGGCACAGAAGAGACAAGCTACTCATGTCGCTCAAAGGGGGGGGGGGGGAGTTCCAGCTTTTGGAATATACCCTCAGAAAAACTCTAAATCAGACAGAACCTGAAATATCTGACTGGGAAGAGCAATTAACAGGCTTGGATGGGGACCACTGTTTTGAAGTCAGATATCTCCGGTTCCCAAGGGCCGATTTTTAAAATTCTTGTACCCATGGAAAGAGGGGACCCTCAGCTTTCAGCCTAGGGCCCTTAGACTCCTGAGGGGGTTTCTGGGTACTCAGAAACCCCCCCTGCGTGCGCTACTGATCCTGGGTTGACAGCTAAATCGTATGCTGCTCCTCTGGTATAGTAAGTGCCCTGTGTAAATAATTTAACAAGTGATATTGCATACACAGGGTTGCAAGTGTAAGCTAGTTAACAAGCGATACAGCATACATAAGACCACAGAGATAGTAATGCTCATTTCTAAGCTGACAGCTGAAGGAATTTACGCTGTTTCCCCGGCATGCAGGGATGTCAGACAGCCGTACTCGTTACTTATCAGCCCGGCTGGAGACCACCGGAGGGGGGGGGGGGCAGTCCACCGCTGACTGGGTGGTCTGGGGGAAGCGGATGAGGTTATCTACTTACGGACCAGGGCCTGGTATGTGAGGAATCTCTTGGGGGTCTGTAAAGACACAGTGATGCGGCCTCAGCCACAATCAGTTAATCAGTGTTTTACAATACTGAGGCATTGGAGCGGAGATGCCCGCTCATGCACAGCGGGACCTACTTTCACAACCTGAATTTGGCTCCCGTCCCCAGACCTCTGGGAGGTGTAGTTGTTATTCTACAGCTCACTGGTGCCAACAATACGTGCAGCGGGCGGTGAGGGACTACATTTCCCGACTGTCCGGCGCTAGGAGGGTCAGAGGCTAATGATCTCTAGCAGGGCAGTCACGTGTGGCTTCTGTTGATCTATTTTCCAGGGCACAGTGCGGGCCTTCCTGTCCCCCGGCTTCCTCCATCCGGGTTCATCCTGATCGACGCATGAATTGGGAAAAACGGTACATTCGGTACAATCGATATTTGCCGGTACAGACTGTTAAAAAACGGTACTGTACCAGCAAATTCGGTACAGTTGGAGGGCATGCACCCCCCTGCGTTAACTGCGTTAAATATTTTAATCGCAGTTAATGTTACAGAGCATTAACACGATATTAACGCGTTAACGTGCCCAGCACTAATATATATATATATATATATATATATACACACATCCATACATCCATATATACAATAACAGACGGGCGGCACTGAGGTAATTTGTATCCAAACCAAAGAAGGTTTTAATAGTGCAAGTGGCAACGTTTCGGGCAGCGCCCTTTTATCAAGCCAAAAACAACAAGACTTGTTGGTTACCTGAGTGCCGCCCATTCTGTTGCATATTCGTGCAGGAGCATTCCTGCTCTCAGGAAGGCATCAGGGCAGCATATTTTTGATTGCAGAATCAGGAAGTGCCAGATACCCGTGGTTATAATATTAATATAAATATAGAGAGAGAGAGGGAGAGGGACATCACTGTCCAGCGCTTCAACCATAAAGGATTCTGATCTGCTCATTATTAGTCCAGCATAAAACTTCTTTTGAGGAAATTAAAACCTTTGACAAAACACAGTCCCTGTAAAGATGCATAAGGTACATCGACAACTTGGTATGATTTAGAAACCATAGCAAATGGCGTTCCCCCTTTTTGAGGATATGTCATATACTGGCAAAATTCTAATAATGCTTAAATCCGGGATATTAATGCCTTATATGTATTGACCCATGAATGACAATTTTGACTTGATGCTGATTGATTGCCCTGTTCACATATATCATGTCCTCCTTGTGTGATAATGACAAAACTGTAATATATTTATTGTCTACTGCAGGGGTGGCCAACCAGTCAGAGGTAAAGAGACGAAAAATATCGGTAGTCAAGCTAAAGAGCTGACATCATGCATGCACCGAAGGCGCATGCACCAAAAAAAGGGGCGTAGTCTATTTTGACCCCTTGGGTGGGTGTGATACAAATATGCCTCCAATAGTGCAGTGCCATATATACATATGCCCCCAATAGTGCCAGATACACATATGCCCCCCACGGTGCCAGGTATGCACCACACAGTGCTGGGTTTGCCCCCACAGTGCCACAATCTGCTATGCCCCCACAGTGCAAATTTCCCAGCAGCAGCACTCACAGTTGTTGCTGCTGCTGCCGGGCGGGGAGAGGACAGTCTGGTGTCCCCCTGTAGTCCTCCTGTCATGTCACTGATGGGAGGAGAGCACAGCACACCGCACGTCTCCTTCCCCCTCACTTCCCTGTGACTGGGCCGTCCACCAATCAAAGCTTGCTGGCCAGCTCCTGATTGGCTGCTGGCCCACGAGCTATGATTGGCGGACGGCCCAGTCACAAGGATGCACAGTAAGGGGTAGGAGAGATGCGCGATGCGCGCTCACCTCCCCTAAGAAGAAGGGATTCAGGGAACCGGCAGCAGGGGGGACTGGGACGGACGGTGGGCAGCAGTGGGAGCAGGAGCCGCACTTTACAAGGGGAAGAGCCGCATGAGGCTCAAGAGCCACGGGTTGGCCACCACTGGTCTACTGTATGTTATGTGTTGCAACCAATAAAATTTTTGAAAAACAACAATAACACAGTCCGTGTGTGACAGGTGGCCGCTATGTTCTCTGTTGAAACGTTGTTGTATCATCTCAAAATGTTTACTAGGAAAAGAATGAGAAACAGCGCTCTTTAGTGTAATAAGTTGGTATTCACACTTCTGGATATTCACACCTTTTTCACACTTTACACACCATTTGCCTGAAAGCGCGCTTAAGCCAAGTGAACACCACCGAACGGATCCTGTCCTGAGGCTACTACGGATCACTGTGTTCCTGCTATAGACCGCCGGTCGGCTACGTAGAAGGTGATTCCAATTCAGCACAGCACAAGGATCCCATTACCCTGAGGGGTTACAGGCTTGTTTTTATCTACTTCATGTGAGTGTATTTAATATATGTAATTTAGGTATGATTGCACTATATGCTTTATTGAGCCCCTAGGAAAATACTTGGGAGGATCTAGTTGGAATAACAAGAAAGTCCATCTTGATATGCACATTAAATCCATTTACATGTGAGTGTATGGATTAATAATAAATCTATTCCTAATTCAGACAATGCTGCACTATGGTCCTTGTTGATTGAGTTTCTTTTTGATCAGAGGAAACATCACCTTGATATATTTTTCCTTGTGTGAACTCACCAGTGGGTGTACAAAAATCTCTTTTTACTACATGTATTCTATAAGCTTGGGTGAAGGCTTATCTGTATCATCCTGGGCAGAGCCTCACTATCTGCGCTGTGGGTATCAGTATCCTTGTTATTTCTAACCTAGAGTCCATAGTCCGGCACTCGGCGGGCTTAAATGAAGGCGGTTACCACAAAGAAGCTGCTTTCAACGTTTCGGGTTTAATTAATAGGAACCCGTCATCAGGATGATATACATACAAAAGTGCAGTGGTTTACATTCCTTATATAACTGTATGTGGTGACAAGCTGCATCAGGTCATTTCCGGTGACGTCATCCGTGCCCGCCCCCGTTGCCAGGGGCACCTGATGTGATGCAGAGATTTAAATAAATGTGAATAGTTAAAAATTAGTGCGGCAATATTAAAGGGAATTGTGCTTAAATACATCAGACTGTGAATGCTGAAATACGGACCGTTCATCTGTCTCCTTCAAAGAGGATACCAGTGATCGGTAACTGAGAACATTAGTCTGACAGAATTAAAATGCGGCACATTTAAGTCAAATAACCATCACAGTTGATTTTTATTCTCATTAGCTGCACTCACATACAAGTTTTTATTTGAACACATCCAGCACTCAGTCCATTTGATCATGGATTGGAGATCCCTATGGTGCCTATATCTTTTAACACCCAAAACCATTAGAGAGATTGAGAGAAAAATCTTTTTAGTACATAAGATACAGTCATACAGTGATATTGGTATGCCTACAAGTAGAGAGCAGCAATATGAAATACTGGGTACTTGTTTCCTAGCACGGCGCCCACGATTTCAATTGTATGCCATCGGTTCTGAAAAATCGGTCGCGACCGACCCGATTTTTACATTTTACTCAATGTTAAATGGTCCCTGAGACCCGATTTTACATTGGGTCCAATGTTAAATGCCCCCCCAGACCCCAAATTTAATTGTATACCCACCCTGATGGGTCAAATGCCCCCCCATTGTTAACGCCACCCCAAGATCAACGCCAACCCGAAGTGTGACAAACACAGCGAGCCCACGATGGGCGGCGGTACGCGTCCACCGACCTTTTCATACCCCCACTATCCACGTTGGCGCGGAGTTGATTTTATATAGTATGGCGAGCCCCGCGAGGGGACGTGCATTACGCATCCCCTCACGGGGCTCGCTGCACTCGCCACGCTATATAGAATCAACTCCACGCCAACGTAGATATTGGGGGGTATGAAAAGGTTGGAGGACGCGTACCGCTGCGCTCGCCACGCTTCGGGTTGGCGTTGATCGTGGGGTGGCGTTAACAATGGGGGGGGGGGGGGCATTTGACCTCATAAATAACCATCAGGGTGGGTATAACATTAAAAATCGGGTCTGATGGGCATTTAAAATTGGTTCCAATGGCAAAATCGGGTCGGTCGATTTTTTTAATTTACCGCAAACGTCTTTGAAGGGCTAAAATCAGGTCGGTTGGGTCTGATCGGATCCCATCGCATACCTTAACTTAATGGCATGCGATGGATATGACAGGCGCCCTGCTAGGAAACAAGTACCAAATACTGTTTAAGCTCTCCTCACAGCTACGACATTAACAGTTTTGGATTGTCCACAGATCTAATTGAATTTCCTCTGCCGCATTTTAACTCTTTGTCACACTAATGTTCTCAGATACCGATCACTGTTATCCTCTTTGGAGGAGACAGATGAACGGTCCGTATTTCAACATTCACAGCCAGATGTATTTAAGCACAATTCTCTTTAATATTGCCGCACTAATTTTTAACCATTCACATTTATTTAGAGCTCAGCACCGCATCGGATGCCCATGGCAATAACTGACCGGAAGCCGCGGCGCATCATGCCGGACGGAGCCCTGGGTCCCTGATGCAGTGCGTCACCACATACAGTTATATAATGTATGTAACTCACTGCTCTTTTGTATGTATATCATCCTGATAATGGGTCCCTATTAATTAAACCTGAAATGTTGAAAGCAGCTTCTTTGTGGTAACCTCCTTCATTACAGCTGTTAAGTAGGAGTTTGAACACCCACTTTTCAAGTTCTTGGCACTTTCAGCATGACTGAAAACAAGACAAGGCAGAAATGGCTGGAACCACTATCAAGTTTTCGTGAGCGCTAGATTGGCCACACTCAACTAAGCTTGCATGAGCTGGAGCTATTAAAGCAGATGTTTTACTCTTGGAGAATACAAGACCCCTATTTTTTAGGATTAAAAATTAATGAATTAAAAACAATCTGAAATTGTATACATAGGAAAAAATAAACTAACAGAACAAGTAGAATATAGACCGGCATCATGGACAGTGTAATGGTTAGCATTACTGCCTCACAGCGCTGAGGTCATGGCTTCGATACCCACCATGGCCCTAACTGTGCAATTGTATATTCTCCCCGTACATGCGTGGGTTTCCTCCTACAATCCTAAAATATACTGGTAGGTTAATTGGCTTCCAACAAAATTAACCCTAGAATGTATGTGTGTGTGTGTGTGTACATGTGGTAGGGAATATAGATTGTAAGCTCCACTGGGGCAGGGACTGATGGGAATGTTCAACTATACTCTGTAAAGCGCTGCGGAATATGTGTGCGCTGTATAAGTGACGTAATAATAAAGAAAAAAAAACCTGTTTCCTTTCTACAGAGTCATGCCTATACTATATACTTGTTTTAACTGTCCATAGTAATGTGGATTTTTTTTTGTGGGGGGGGGGATTGTGATACCCAGGTATACCGAAAAAAGCAGATAAAAATGACCTCTGAAAAAAAAAAAAAAAAACGTGTATGAAAACGCTTGGTATTCAGCTACACTTGTGTGACACTACATTTTAAGTAAACTAAGCTGTATAAAAATATTATCTTTTTCTTGGTTTTAAAAAATAAATAAAAATAATAGACAAAGGGCAGTATTCAATACGAGGGTGAAACCGGCGAGGGGGTTAAATGTCTGTTTAACCCTCGTGCCGGCCGCTCTCCGTATTCAACGTTCTGTGGGAATCCTCGCTGTCACAGGACAGCGAGGATTCCACCCAAACAGCAAGGCCCACGGCTAATGCAGGGAGCCCGCTGCATTTAGCCGCAAGTCTCGCTGCTTCTACGGCTGCATACGCCGATTCCCCCTCACTCCAAAAACGTAGCGAGGGGGAATTGGCGTATGCAGGGCGGGGGATCGTCAGTTGAATACGGACAGGGCGAGCGGTGACAGCGAGCAGGCAGCACTGCTCACTGTCAACACACGCCCCCGGCATTGAATACACCCCAATATGTTTTGCTATGTAATATATATATACATGCAGTGTCTCAATTTAAAAAAAAAAAAGAGAGAAAAAGATAAGCTTGTGAAAAGGGTCCGTGTTGCCTCTGCCTGTTTAATATACAAACTTTTTTTAGCCGTTGTGTTTAATAGGTTAATAAATTAAATTTAAAAAAAACCCTCTACCAATCCAAATCAATCTGGTTAAACTGAATATTAACTATTAATAATAATAACTGTTCTATAAACTATTAGAAGCACATTTCAAAAAGTTATGTGAGCGCACACCAACACTGCTTAATTGATATTATATAATAGCATGAAGATTAGAAGAACGGAAACAAAAATCAAAACCACATTCCAAAAATAAAATACCACAAATATTCCAGAGTAAAGTTATTTATTAAATCATGCACATCACAATTGTTAGTGCAAATAGTTTAATCTGTGCTCCAGAGATTCTATGGAACCTTTTATATCTTTACAAAATAGATTTAAAACAATTATTTACTTAAAAAAATGTAATTCTGAAGTTTAGCATCTCAGAACAATATATGCAATAACCTATATACAAGAGGTACCATGTACCACTGGCATAGGAGTGTTGTGGTCGGCGTGGCTTGCAGTGGTGGACAGTCAATGAGAAGGCATGTTATGTGTGCGCTAAACAAACTCTCACAACGAGGAACGGAAGATACAGAACTTCTTGGACGTCACCCTATATATTCCTATACAAATCCTATACATGTGCCGGTGTCTCCCACATCCAGTAATACAGTACACGTTTGATCTGAAGGCAACATTCTATCGGATGTCACATTTGCAGTCGTGGTTCTGGAGACACTAAAGCGGTTTTAGACCCACAAGAGATCTAGCAAACATGAACATATAGAAGCTTATTCAATTCCACAAAGCAGATGGGAATCATGGGCTGTAACCTTAGCAAATAGATACTGGCTTTTTATAGTCTATTTACACTAAACTCATTAACGCTAAGTAGTTGCTATGTGTTACAGCGCACACGTGCGACTTGCACTTGGATATTGCATAAGTGTGATGGAGTGGACCGTGTTTGTGCATGGTGTTAATGAGGCACCATGCAGCCAACAGTGGAAACCACCAATGGTGCAATTAAATATACTAATCGTTTCCAGAAAGCAAAAAATTATTTCATCCATTCTGGATTTTTCTTCAAAATATATCCACCAAAGCAGCTCTCACCATGTGGAACCCACTTGCCAGAGCGTGGTAGACCTAATGGATTAAAACGAAGGCCATAAATCATTTCATTTTGCTATAATACTGGGGCTATGTACACAATGCACTATGGATGCGTAACCATATTTATAAAGACGAGATGTAGTGAGACGTGGTATAAAAATACGCAGGGAAATTTCGGGGGTTCGGGACTCTATAAAAGGCTTGGAAACAGTTTGGATTAGAGAACTTGGTGTAATTATCTGGGGAACGTGACATCACCCGGTGAGATCTCCAGGGGGATCTGTGGAACAAGACATCACCTGGGCATAAAAACAGGGGATCTCATTACATCGTGTGGCAAAATCACCAAGGGATCAGTGGAACATGAGCCACGTGGTCATATTACAAGGGGATCTGTGGAACACGACATCATCTGTTCATATCAACAGGGAATCTCATGACAACATGTGGCCAAATAACCAAAGGATCTGGTGAACACAAATCATGTGGTCACATCATCAGGGGGATCTGTGGTACTTGACATCATCTGGTCATATCACCATGGGATCGCATGACATCATTGGGGTCATATAATCAGGACATCTGTGGATTGTGACATCATCTGGTCATATCACCATGAGATATCATGACATCATTGAATCATATAACCAGGACATCTGTGGAACATGACATCTTTTCACTAAAGGATCTCTTGGTCATATAGCACCAGACTATATTGGTGTGATTCTGTAATGCAGCAACTGTCAAATTATGAAAATATCACGTTTTAAGATTATCCACCAATGTATCTGCTCCATTATTCTAAATGAGTTACTTGAACCTGATGTTCTACCACCAGTTTCAGTTGATAGATTGTAGACCAGGACCACATCGGCAAGTTATTGATCAAGGGAAATTACACACATTAAAAACACATTTTAAGAAAGCATTTTATATTGTTTGTTGTATAGAAATGTGAATGATTTTACATGTAGATTGACTGAAGCTTCTGCACATACCGATTGGCTCATGATCAAACCAGTCCTAGGTCATGTTAGTTGATGAAATATAACCCTGGCTTCTCAAACACACAGATATAATCTATAATAGTGGTTCTAAATAAATGCCTGATAGACAGGACAGTGCTCAGTGTTCAAACTGCAGTCACAGGAAAGTAGTGGAAGTAGTGTTATTACCCCCCCCCCCTCCCCAACATTACTAAAACACCCTGATCAAACTTCTAATATCTGTATCAAATCTGATTGGTGGAGGCTTACAGTGCAGGGAGTGAGGAACCACTAGGGACAGAGTGTTGTAACTGCTAACGTAGTGCCCAAGAACTTTGAAATCAGAATACTTCCATTGGATAATGTCCAATCAGCAGAGTCCTGTAAATACTAACTAAATGTAAAACCCATAATACCGGAATTCAGTTATAAAACGTCAGCTGTTCCTATAAAACACCAATGAATAACTCCAGATAAAAATGATAGAAAGGGCCTCAAACAAAATGACATAACAGTTTCTACAAGCTCTTGAACCAGATCGCGTGTGCGCCCTAAATCTGCGCTGGGAATTTCAATCCACATTTTCTACAGTTATATTTACTGAATATATGAGGAGTCGTTACACTAAAGTGCAGAATATAAGCAGCAAATAAAACCGCTTTTAAATCACAAATAAAATACTGCAAAGTAACAGCTTTCCTGCACATATGTGACCTGCAATGTCATTTACCAATAAATAACAGTGACAGTCCAATAGTGAGCCCTGCAATAGATTAATTTAGTTATGGAAATCCATGTTATTATATAGGAATTATTTGGAAATTGTTACTTTTGCAGCATATATATGTTAAAAGTACACATTACATTTGTTTTAAAAAAGGCCAACTGTCTGTTTGAGAATCCAGAAAACCTTTAGGAAGAGAGTTTAAATGTGAGACGCAATAGCGGAGATTAGTATCTGTTCAAAGTTACAAATACATTACCGAGAGATTGCAGATTCAGGATTGGAAAATTGGGGATATGTTTAATTTCCCCAGCTTTGCGCTGATCATCGATGGACACCGATCGGATCGAGAAGATGG
This sequence comes from Crinia signifera, assembly GCF_055691185.1. Taxonomy (NCBI): domain Eukaryota; kingdom Metazoa; phylum Chordata; class Amphibia; order Anura; family Myobatrachidae; genus Crinia; species Crinia signifera. Next base: position 43,938,348 of record NC_139224.1, on the reverse strand, counting down.
TCAGATCGGGGAAATGGCTTCCTGATAAATGGGGCCTTAACTTACTCAACTTAATACAACCTGCTTTGAATAGGAAGAAGTGATTGGACTGTCCATTTCCTGTCAAAATTTTTTTTTTTAAACATTTGATTGTTTTTCGGAACAGCTAACAGTCCTAGGGAAGACCAAGTGCAAAGGCCCCTAATCCACTACAGTGAGGCATCGCATGCTGTACCTCGTAGGCGATACCCAGCCTTCTCACAAGGTGGCAGGAATGCATACGAAACATAGTATGTGGCCATTTGCATATGATGTATCGTATTGCTTTCCTTTTCTTAACTGCGGGACCCCATGGATCCTTAGTTTGGCAGCAATTATCTCTGGCTCCGGTGGAGCACATGCGATTTGTGCCCTTTTCATCTGATTTATCGTCCCAATGCCTTGGAATAGGATGAAAAGGGCCCAATTCAGACTAGTGGATGGGGATCACAAAAAAGGTCTATGCACATACCTTCAAAACCCTTTTCTAATACTCTGTTGTAGTTGGTTGATCAATTAAAACTTAAATATGGATCCGTATTTGAAAGGGATCGTCAACACCCATCCTTTTAGAATCCATACCCCCCCTCCAAAAAATGACATCAACATCGTCAACCAGTAATCTACTTTTACACAGAGACAATTGCGGCTAATTTTGTAATTCACCATGTAAGCATATATTATAAACACATGTTACAGTCCTAGGATTTATACATCATTGGCGACTAGTGCTAGAACATAACATGTATTTGGCAATCCCCATTAGGTCAACCAGCATGTATATTGTTCCCATTCAGACAGGAAACCCCTTTGTAGCAGTGTAATTATGAAACCAGCGATCACAATCTCTCCTTGTAAAACAGCCCACTCGTGCCTTTATCTCTACGTATGCCTGCTGTGTACGCCCTTATTAATCCTGATCGCAGGAGAATGTGACTGCAATGAGAACACTGTATACGGCAAACACGCACGTAGCAGCTTTGTGTTACTACAATCTTCACACATATCTTTATATCATAGGGTAGCATAGACTGCTCCTGATAAATAGGGATTCATTGAGCAGCCTGCCTCCTGTGGGAATCCCCTGTGAACCCATCTGCTGAGAAACCGCGTCTCCTCCTGGTGTGAGGACAGGCAGGTTCCGTTGCCGGCACAGGATTTCTTCAGCGAAACACTTTCAATTTGCAACAAGAGATGTATTACTTTCAGACAAATGAAAACGCATGAGGTCATCATTGTGCGACTGCTATATAGAACTGGGACATGACGATAGAATACGGATACACACAGAGTCTAAACTGGAGCGCGGATGGGAAGCGCTATAACTAATGTCCCAGCATTTGGACGCTGATTGGGATGGAAGCGAGGGGTTTCCTATTTGACAGGAGCGTGTGCCGGACCGCTCTGTGACAATTGAGGATAGCAGGCAAATGATATCAGCCGCTTACTGCTATACTTGGATGAATGTGTTTCTTATGGCAAAAAGTATATATAAAGTCTTTTTTTTTTTTTAACAATAAGATTCAAGAAGAAAAAAAAAAACGGCCACAAACCCAAAGCATCATAAATAATTTGGTACCAAGGGGCCTGCTTGAGGCCCTAACAGTATTTCCAATACCACCAAAACTAGACTTGAAAATTACATGAACAGTTGCAAGCAAGGTTCTTTCCTACGGTAGAATAAAGTCGTGTGTTTATTCCCCTGCTGGACAATTACATATATTACAGTTTAAAGCAATTTCCCTACTGCTGTTCTCTTTCAGAGATCTGTGGGTTTTAAGAGGTAAAAAGGAAGAGTAAGGATCAGATTTGTTTGTCTTCTCCAAACATGAGCGGTGTCAGCGTCAACGGAGAACAGTACATGGCTTCAAACAGCAGTCTCACGGCGTGCCTCTGCTGAGGCCGGGGTACAGCATTACCGCAGTCACTGCAACCAATGCCGCCATCACAGTCATCCAAGGCCACTGTCTCTGTGGACGAAGCATCACACAAGAAGGTGTTATTAGCGTGCAGTAATGGAAGTTAGGCTGGAATAATTCATGTTAACATTAAGGGCAGTCATAAACATTGAGAACCAGACCATATACAAATGCCTCCAGGCAGACTGCAATAAGCTTATCCAGAAGCTAATCCCCAAAACATAACTATTGTGGAAGATACGTTCTGTGAGTAGCTGTATTATCCCAAAATAATAACGAACACACTAGACTTCTTTTTTATTTACGATAATAGGAGTAAGGATCAGAGTTATGAAAAAAAAAAAGATAGAGCTGAAACTGAAGGCAATGGCGCCTTTATTTATAAACAAATCAATGTAGCGTTTTGGTATACGAATGGAAGATAGACTGTAAACTGAAAGTCAATAGGTCGACACCAAGTGGTCAACAAACAACAGGTCTACATAGTCCAAAGGTCCACAGTTCAATAGTCATCAGATTTAGGTTGAAAGGGTCAAAATGTCAACATGAAAAAGAAAATTATGATTTTTTTTTTAAATATTTCGGGTTAAACTGCCAAAAGAGGCAGCCGTTAGGGTTAAGCATTAGTGGGTGGGTTAAGTTTAGGGTAAACAAACAGTGTCAACCTTTTTTATGTTGACCTTTTCAACACCTGACATAAGTTAATGTTGACCGTGTAACTACCAACACTTTAGACCTGTGGTGGTCAAACCGGTCCTCAAGATCTACCAATGGTCCATGATTCCCAATGCCCCTAGCTGATGCACAGCTGTAGTCATTACCAACTGTCACATTCCCCAGATCACCTGGCTGATGCACAGCTGTAGTCCTTACCAAGTGTCACATTTTCATATGTGCTGCATTCATTCCTACTATAGATTCACAGGTGGTCTGAGATCCATAAACTGTTGGTAGATCTTGAGGACAGGTTTGTCCTATCCCCGTGCTTAAACCGTGTTGACCATCTGGTGTCAACCAACTATCTATACACAGTTAATACTTTAATCCGCACCCAAACTCTACATGAAATAGAAAATGACATGACTAAACTGAGTCTATGTATCCAAAACAAAATCTATAGTTACATCATTCCTGCTCAGAAGGAAAATTTCTTAAGACATGTTCTACAAATATAGATGGGGCAGATGTATTACGCCTGGAGAGGAGATAAAAGTGAAGGTGATAACGCAGCAGCCAATCAACTCATAACTGTCAGTCCGCAGCTGTCAGTTAGACGCAGACTGGCTGGCGCATTATCATCTTTAATTTCACCTCTCTCCAGGCTTGATACACCCCCCCCCCCCATTACCGAACGAGCTCAGCCATATTACCATGTTACTGTCTATACAGTCCTCCAATGCACACATTTATCAGCAAACGTTTATTGCAACTTCTCCACAACGCCAGACACAACCCTTTAATGCAGAAACAGGCTAACTTCGAGCAAAGGATATGAAGATGAAGCGCTGAGAAAGGCAGTCGGCTCATGATTTGCAAAAAAGTCAAGGGGAACAGATTTCTGGATTGCCTACAAAGACGATCTATTCACCAAACACATTCTTACAAGGACAGAGCACTGACTCCCGGGCATCTCTACCAGTGATAGGAACGCTGCGGTCAATGCTCTGCAAGCTTGCAGAACCGTTCGTTGATCATCATCCCCAGTAGCGGGAACCAACGTACACAAAACTTTTTGAATTTAGATAACTCAGCTAAGCTGTCAGCGAGCACTTGTACCCTTCTGAACGCTCCTCTTCCCGATGTGCTGGGCACCTGCAGACACTTAGACAATAATAAAACAGTTATTGAAGGGGAGGTCAGTGTTCAGCAAACGAAGAGGAAGTGACAGACAGATGTTAAATGATTAGTAGGTCCTGGTTACTCTTGCTGTGGACAGCTTGTCCTGTTATCTGATCATGCATTGGGTTACAAGGATGGGACATGTAGGTGGATAGTGAAGGACAGACAAGAGCAGTGTGTACCTTTCTCTACCACAATAGGCCGTAACACCAATACAGGAAAGCCACGAGTACGCCGAAGAATACGGCTGGGACGGGAAGTAACGAGGAAGGCTGAAGAAGGGAAGGGATATTAGAAATCACTCAGATGTTTCAAATTAGGATAAATCTAGAGAATGTGATTTTGTTGGTAATTGGACAACTAAGCATTGAACTGCCACCTGCAACTCACAAACCCAATTTCAGAACATCCAACACAATATATTTCATAAGTAACACGATGTATGGAAAAGTGTTTAGCTAAAAACAATGACAGTAAACACTGTTCTCTTACTGCACCGGGGGAAGGGGATTAAATAATAATAAAGTATACAGGTGCTGTAAAAGCTACGGTATATCCAACACTCACAGGACCATCGGATCGAAAACACATACGATGGGACACTTTACAGACAATATATCGGCCCATAAAGGTCATAATCTAATGAAATCGGGCAAAATCGATCTAGTGCTGGGGTAGCCAACCCTAGTCCTCAAGAGCTACCAACAGTGCATGTTTTGCAGGTCTCCTCACAGAATCACAAGTGAGCTAATTAGCTCCATCTGTGGATCTTTTAAAATGTGTCAGTGATTAATGAGTGCAGCTGTGCAGCAGCTAGGTTGTCTGGAAAATGTGAACTGTTGGTAGCTCTCGAGGGCTAGGGTTGGCTACCACTGATCTAGTGTATGGGGACCTTTAGACTGCAGTTGTTTTTTTTTTTTTTTTTAAGTTTCTAAACTGCTTCCCTTTATATCCCTTAAGTGTTTAACCCATAAAGCCCCAGCTGATAGATAATCGGATTGAGAGGAAAGGACAACCCGATATTCCTGTATAATCAAAGACCAGATCAGAAGGGAAGGCGTCCAGCACAGACCAATGCAGAAGAACAGGATTTAGCCTAAGTACAGAAACTCTGCTTATTCCGACATTGGGACAGTGGGACATACCGTGCCTCCACTAAGGGTAACTGCTCTTTGAAATCAATGACCTGGAACGTCCTGAACAGTTACCCCTCCCAAAACCCCATGCAGCACTAGCCAGGAGGCAAGCATCACCCGGATGAAGCAGTCACATTCCCCAAAACAGGAATATCTGCTCTAAAGTGTGCCTGCCATAATACAAATGTAATAATCTCAGAGTGGAGTAAGGAGGAATGTGGGGCAAGATTAGCAATACCAGTGTAGTGGTCCAATCAGGAACCATCTATTATTTCTAAAGCACATTAGAGCTCAGATGGCATTCTGGAGGCTGCTATCAGATGTTCCTCATTAAACTATCTTGGAAACCAATTTGGACTTCCTATGATCACACGTAGATCATAGTTTGACAGACCATACTGTAATAGGTTCTTCAAGAGGTGCATACACATTTACCTTTTGGAATAGATCGCATGGCATCTACGTCAAAATGCATGGTGCGCAATGCACCGTGTGTGGCCACCTTTAAAACAATTACATTTGAACTACACTGTTTCGCTTATGGATCCCTGTGTTTATTACCCTAAGTACCAATCCCACATACAAGCAGGAGATAGGTGGAATAGTGATGGAGACATATGCGCCAGTATTCACACCTTACATAGAAACTAAGGGGGGTATTCAGTCCCAGGTCATGACTGTCGGTACGTCTTGACAGCCGTGACCATGGCAAGACAATTCATGGCCATTATCGGTAAAATGGGTCAGACAGCTTTTAAAGTCAGCCCGTTCTGTCAATCTGCCTCTTCAATGCTGTTGGGAAAGACCGCATTGAATAAGCGCCCGCCGCTAATTGCCCTGACGGAAATAGCGGCAGGGACGAAGACTTTGACGGCAGATGAGAACCACTTGGCACTTCTAGTTTGCCCGTTATGACCTATCGCTGTGATGCCCCCCTGTGACAGAACATGTTACTTTGTCATTTATATTGTGTTAGATGTTTGTGGTTGATTGACTTCTATAATCACAGAATCATCAATTGATTTTATCTGTAATCTATGAGAAAGGTTAATCTTCGATATCAAACATACTATACAACACAAATGGTGCCTCAGCTCACATTTAATACCAAACCCCTACACAGCCAGTTACCACTGGTGTATCAACAATGAGCGCAGGGTGTTTGGGGCACTCAATGAATTTACCTACGTAATCATCGGAACAATATACACACAGTATGTTCTAAACCATAACCAAACATAAGACATTGTTGTAAGTAAACTTTATAGGTCAAGATGTGAGGCTCCCCAATACTGAAATGTGCATTAAATACACTTAAATATACATCACAAACACAAAATGCTTAATTATTTGTTTTTAAATATGTAGTCCTCTCTGTGAGGGAAGTGCAGCAACTGAGGACTGGTGTGGTACCGCCCATACGATGCATAAATGGTGAATCCCATAGGGGAAGGCAGGGTGATTGAGATAGAGGCCATCTTTCCAAACTGCTGGGATGCTATTGGGTGAAACAGCTTTGGCGAGGGATCCGTGAGCCACACTCCAGACTTAAGTGCTGTAGCTGTGCACGGTGAGGTTTATGTTAGAGTGAGTATATTCTGTACAGTGATCTCTATAACCAGATGCACCGGAACACGTGACTTCCCATGCATCGCACACCAAGGCCAGATCATTTTAAGTAACGTGCACGTCACAGACTAACACAAGCCAAACATCCTAATGTACAGTAACTTCGTTCTCTTGACAATAACAGTATACACCCTGCTGTACAATATAGCTGTCATGGTTCTTTATAGCAGCAAGCAATACTAGGTAGGAGTTTTTCTGCCAGTGTACTTTATGAATGAGAATGGAGTTTGACTGTTACAGTAACCATAAAACTGCTAACGAAAGAAAAATGGTGGTTAACGCATTGGGGAAAAAACGGGCAACTCAAAATATTCGATATTGATACTTATTTTCCTAAATAAAAATGCAGATAAACTTTGTTACAGTGATTATTAAACATAAAAAAAGCTATGTACTCTGGGACACAAACCATTACAACGATACCGAAATGAGAATTTCATAAGCAGCTCTGATAAAATAATATTGGATTTTTTTTAGTCATATTAAAACCTTTTAACATAATCCACTAGGGAACTAGAACAATGTGGTAAAGAGGTGTTGGATGGAACTCAAACTTTAAGAAACGAGTTTACTTAGACCAATCTGCTCTCCCGCTATATTCCCGTCAGGAAGACCTCAATTATTTCACTAACAATGAATGAAAGAAAGCGTAATCTGAAGAAATCCAAGCAATGTAGAGACCAAGCCTTTTAGCATTCCCAAATCAGAAAGAAAAAGGAGTCTGGAGAGACTAAATGAACGAATGGAAAACGCTTTCTGGAATGCAAATGCTCACTATGACTTAACAATTAGGGCTTCAGAAGGCATGGTATTAAAGACGGTCCTTGGATGACAATTCTCTAGGATTGGAAAGCAACTGGTATTCAAGGAAACGGATAAACCAGACTAAGTTCCTACAGAACACACATGAAATTAATTCAGACATGCTTGTAATATCTACGTCTGGTTGACTCCACCTGCATAAAGCAAGCATTCTGATGGATGAACAATATTACTACGAAGAATAAAAACTCCACCCTCCCTGCAATAAACACTGAAAATTACTAATACCGAACCAACGATTTTGACAATTTAAGAGGGGTAGTTTGCAGACTTCTTGTTCCCTGCCTGATCATTTATCTAAGATACTGCAGTAGCATTGTCGGAATAGGTGCTTTTCGGACTGCCCTTAAATGTTGAACACTCTAAACTCAGACATTTATTGAACTCCTGTATTGACCGACATCCCTGAAAGAGACATTAATAAATGACTGCTCCACACCAGAGAGGAATAGTGTCCTAGTGCCATATCAAGGAGGCCCTGCTGAGGATGCCCTTCTTTAACCAGTAACAAGAGACCCAACAGTGACAGGGAACAACCTGAAGAACTGGTTGTTCAGACACTGAAAACACAGTGCCAAATGCATGTGTGGCAAACTGAACCAAAATCAGATTGAGAACTGGTATCGTTTCTCAATCCCAGGATAATTACCAGTGGCAAATATACTGGATAGCAGTTCTTAGAAGTCCTAAGGTTGGCTTCATTTTAGCAAACATTAGAATGGACCTTTGATAACGAATATAAGAGATTAATTACTGAATTGTTTTACTGGATTCCTTATGCTCATAAAAGGGCCACTTCACTAGAGTCTCCGAAACTGAAGCTAATAAAGCAAATCTGAAACAAGTAACTGTGCATCGTCTATCGATTTTAACACCATATATTTTCCTGTATCAGTGCTTTGAACCACAGACTTCAACGATTCCACCGGTAAGGATTCAGCATGAAAATATTCAGAAATAAAACAGACTTGGGGCACTTCTAAATAAATACAGATTTTTCAAGTAATATAGAGTGAAGGAGTTGGGGCTTTATAGTCTTAATGTTCCCAAGATCCATCCAGCACCTCTATCATTGCTCCAATGTCTCCCAATGGATGTGTGTGTGATATTCAGCAGTACTGAAGTTCCTTGTATGATACAGGAGACCACAATTACTGCAGCCTGATAGGAGGCGATTTGCGGTGCGGCAGGGAATGTGCTCGCTAACGACGATATATAGGAGCATCTCTTACTGGCAGAGGGAACACTTACATTATTGCCCTTCTCTTGCAGCAGCTTTAGCTTGTCTTTACATTGCTTGAGCTCGTCAACAATCGTTTGCTTTTCTTGTTCCGTTTTGTCAAACGTCACTTTTAGCTCAGATAACTTAATTTGAGTGTTTTCATACTAAAAAGACAAAAACAATGAAAAAGAAACCGAATGATAAACCCAACAGTCATCCGTTACTGGAATGATTACATTGCTATTTTTAATCTTATTTAGATTTAAAAATTCTCACCTCCACAACAGTTCGTAACAAGCACAGAATTAGGTAACAGATTTATTCTGCGCACAATTTAAAATGAAACACTGCGTTCCCGATTCCTACTATGCCTAACAATCAACAGGGGTATTCATTGTGTGCTGATATCGGCACTTTTTCAACAAGACTAGGTCACTTTTGCATCTGACCGATTCAATCTATCCGATTGTCGGAAAACACGTGGATCGGCCAATGTTTTTGTGTCCAAAAGACCACAGGTTTGACAATTTAGCAGTCGTTTTAGACAATACAGATTCGACTTTAAACTAAGTCGAATCTGCTAGGGTGAAAATTGTGACAGAAAATTCTGTAATATTAAACAGCAGACTATGAGGGGGAAAAAAATAAAAAAATTTTAATGGATTTTGCTGTTACATGGTGATTCTACAAATGATGTTGTGCAATAACCATAAGCTTCCTCCATAATTTAGTTAAGAATTCACATAAATGGTCACCATTTATGTGAATTCTCAACTAAAATTATGGAGGAAGCTTATGGTTATTGCACAACCTCATTTGTAGAATCACCATTTAACAGCAAAACCAATTTATTTGCCAGAGAGCCTTATTCAAATAGTTTTGGTAATCTATAGGGCAGAGAAAAGGGTAGTAGGCTTAGGCCGGGTAGACACTAGAGCGATCTGGGTCTGTCTAAATAAGAACAGCTTGTGAAGTTTCAGCCCAACTATGGGCCATGTCCATCCCAAAAAATTAAGAAATTAAATAGTATAACAATGTAAGGACACAACACACAGAAACCTGTCCAACCTACCTCTTGCTGAACGCTGTGTACACGTTTCTCTGCCTCTCTGAGCTGAGTTTTCAAGTTATCTGTTTCCCGATGACTCTGCTCTTTCAAGCAACCCACCTGGTTTTCAAGTTCTTTCCGTGTCCTTTCCAGGACACTGAGGTCACTTGTGAGGTCCAGAGACTGTTTCTGTGAGCTGAAGTGTACATAGGAAGCAAACACACGCGCATTAATGCGACAAGAACATACAATTGTAGATTTTAACCAGGTTTCTTTTTATATTGAAAAGAAACAATGAAATGTCAAAAGTTGCCTCCTTCTAAGTAAATATTCTGCTTGTGATAATTAGGTACAGAATACTTGTGACCATCCTGAGTATAACAGAATAGCAATCTCAAGGCTTGATTCAGACAATACATCTGTACAGGCATACCCTGAGGAACTACTGTATGTTCTGTCATGGTCTTCTCTGCTATTTTTAAGATAGTATGCAAGGCAATGTATGAATAATCAGTAGTGCTGAGTGTTCCGACTTCTGCATCAACCCAGTTGCAGGTATTATTGCACGCTCACGTTCCTGGCTGTGGTAGTTGCTGCCTTTGGGCTACATAGGAGATAAAGAGATCTCACGCATTTCCTGTGAGTAGTCTGAGATTGAGATACAGCGCATCAGTACTAGGCTAAAAAGGCGGAGAAGGAGGAGCATAATGACCATATCCTTCATCTACCACTCAAACCCCTTTCACACCGCACCGGACACAACCAACCTAGCATTTCCACCCACTGTATAATGGGCAGCCCATGTTTACTGTGAAATCATTGAACCTGGTTCAGTCCCGGGATCAAAATCCCAGGTCTGGCCAAACATTGGGATATGAAAGAGGTATGAGTGACCAACATCATGTCATGAATTCATAATCTAGAACCAGGGAAGTTTAAGTGATAACTATATACCATGTACAGTAAGACCAGATAAATAAATCAAATATTCCTATGAAGAAAAACATAACACTGCACTTGGTTCATAATGCAACAAACACAGAACTAAACCACCAACAATACAGCTAATGACTTGGTGGTATTTCTGCAAAGAGATAAAAATCCCAGTGTCTGCGCTTTTGTCTGTATAGAGTGCAATATGGCTGAGTCACCGTTCCACACAATTTTTAATAAATGATTATTTAATGATTTGTAAAAAATCTCATTTATAAAACATATAAAAAAATACAATAAATAATTTTCACACAATATAAAATATTATTGAATATTAGAGTGAAAAAGCTCACATTGGAGCAAAACTAGTTAGAGGATCCTGGCACCCGTGGAGAGAAGTTACTTTTTCCTGTGAAGTCCACCATTGTTGTCCCATATGCTTGTACTCACTGCCAATTCCGCCAGAGACATCGATTACACAGGCGGCCACTACACGGACACCGAGTTCCAGCTTTGTTGTTACCATCAACTGTGCAGCGGGTGAGAGACGCAGCACAGTACGCCCCACGGACACACCGCACTAGCCGGAGGTGAGACCACCCACTGCTGCGGGTGAGAGACGCAGCAGTACCGGACTGACATCACACTGCTGGTTTTCAGGTGGTTCTCTTACCTGGCAATTCATCTTGCATTCACCGCAAATTAGCAGGTAGCAGCACTGGGGGCAGTGAACACTTCACGGAATCGTCCCTCAGTCTCCCTGCTTCTTTCCATCTTGCTACAAAATATTTACTGGAGTCCGTGAGTACCACATATGTGGAAATATTATCCCTGCTAAATAACCAAATACGCTTGGAGACCGAGTAGTTTATTGGCAACCTGGTGAACAATCTATATTCCGTATTCACATATGGAATTTGAATAATTCCCGGGGACATTCATTTTTATCTTATATAATTTTTATGCATATATATTTCGTATTATTTATTTCTATATATATTTTTGATCTTTTTTATTTATTTTCATTAATTATGTTATAGCTTGCATATAAACCAACAGAAATAGGTGGCCACCTAAATTATATGAGCATTGTCCATTTATCCATCTAATATTCAATAATATTTTATATTGTGTGAAAATTATTTGTTGTATTTTTTTATATGTTTTATAAATGAGATTTTTTTACAAATCATTAAATAATCATTTATTAAAAATTGTGTGGAACGGTGACTCAGCCATATTGCACTCTATACAGACAAAAGCGCAGACACTGGGGTTTTTATCTCTCTTTGCTGTTCTATAGAAGGTAAACTCACATCTGTGTGGGGTAGTTTCCTTCTAACTAGGTGTGATCGCACAGTTACACCACCCCGTCTGCAGCTGAAATCATACCAGGGAGTTTCTATTTTTATTATTTATAAAAAAAAAAAAAAAATTCATATATTCACATTAAATGATACACAGCGCCTAAAATAGGAGGGTAACCTCAAGGAAGTTTTGGTGGTATTTCTGCATTGTGCCCTGCCCTCACCTGCAAAGCTCATGCTCCGTCCTCTGGCTCTTCTCACTCAGCACTGCATTCTCCTTCTGTAGAGATAGGCACTCCGCCTCCAGAGAAGTGACCGTCTGCTTCAGCTCCTCCAGTTCCGCTGAGGATGACAGAACACATAACAGGCAACTGTATTATATCTAATAAAACAAGCTCCCTATATTTATGTACCGGGGTCTAAAGTCATTGGTGTAGATGGGTCAATATGGCAGGGAGGTGTTATCCGCACACCACTCCCCCCACTTTCCCATGCATTACTATGGCGGCGTGTGCGGTATAACATATTGGCGATACTATATATGTAAGATGCCGATTTATGCAGCAATGTGTGACGTTCTGACATCGGCAGATAGCTATCGATTTCCTTTTGGTGGTGGGGGGGGTTTTGACGGACGGAGACATTAGCATTAGGGTGTGCGCTAGCAGGGATGACCTGGGGGGGGCCAGGGGGAGTTGATAATACATCTCCCCCATTATTCTATGAATGTTAAGAAGAAATGAGAAGAACTGGAGTACAAGGAGTACAATGAGTTATTTAAAGTTACCCCCAGCTTTTTATGTAACTATCCAAATATCAACAGAGACTTCACCAACCTTGCAGCCGGGCTGACTCGCTCCTCTGTTGGCTCTCCTGATCCTTGCACTGGGCCTGGAAACTGGCTTGCAGACTGATAATTTCCTTCTCGTTGTTAGAGGCGGTTTTCCGCCAGTGTTCCAGCTCGAATCGCACCTCTTGCAGCTCTCCCTGAAGCTCTGCTATCTCGTTGTCTCTTTCTGTGGCCATCTGTTCCGAGACGTGTTTCAGGATAGCGATCTCCTCCTGGGCATTCATCAGCTCTTCCCGGGTGCTGGAAATGTCATTCTCCTTCTGTTCCCGCAGGAATTCAATCTCTTCCTGTAACCTGTGCAGTTCAGCTGAATAAAGAAGCAATGGCCACATTGTAATATCAGGTGTGCAGTCTACTGGACCCTAGTATAGAATGGCAACTGTCAAAGAGGTTGTGCTAAGAGTCAATGGAGCAGATGTAGTAAGCCTTAGAAAGATAACGCGAGGGTGATAAAGTGGGATAAACTTCCAGCCAATCAGCTGCTAACTGCCAATAATTTTAACACAGCCTATAACATGACCGTTAGGTGCGGATTGCCTGGACGTTTATCACTCTTTAGGGGTATTCAATCCTGGATTCCGACTCTCGGGAACATTCCGACAGTTGGAATCTGGGCCATTTTTCGTGCCTTCGGACAGGAACTTGACAGTCGGTATTCAATGTACCAACTGTCGAAAAGTCCGTAAATGGACACAGATTGTCGGAAAATGCCTTCAATGCCGTCAATGGAGGCAGTAATGAATAGGCGTTGGCCGCTATTTTTGCTGGTGGAAATACCAGACAGCAGTGAATACCCCCTTTATAAAAACTGCAAAGAATGATACTCGGCGCTGCTGATTGGCACTAATAAATAATATCTGATGAGTGAATAAATTTGCGGACACACTGCTTAAATTTGTATCAATTTTTATAAAGATATAAAAAGGGGAAAAACAGTTAAGGCCCATACACACTTGAAGATTTTCATTTCAAAAGACTTTGCCAAAATCTTTGATAGCTATATCTTTCACCAAAGTAGTGCGTACACACTGAGCTATTTTCCCCAAAGAGCAAGAGATTTTCAGGAGGCGAAAGACTTTGCTGAAAATCTTTCATTATAAATGGTCTGGGTTTGAATTCCAAGGGTTCCATACAGTGGCGGATTCAGGGGGGGGGCACCCGGGCACGTGCCCCCCCTGTCATTTCATTTTGTAGCTGAGGACCAGGGCTTTCCAACGAGCCCAGCCCTGTGTCTCTAGCCCCCTGGGAACCAGAGATATCATCTGGCAAAGCTGTAACGTTTTTTCCCCATAGCATAATATGGGACCCGTCAATTCCGACCCCCACCCGGTTCCGACGACTGCCAGTTCCCCCCCTGGCATCACAGAAGCTTGTGGTTGATTTCATTCAATTCCAAATCGCTGGGCCTTCAATATGATACCAGGCTGGTCCATATCGGTCAATCGGTTCCAGAGATATTACGTGTAAACTAATTTTTTTATTTTTGAAATGTAATTTCATGGCTGTTCATGTTCTTTGATGGCAGATTACTCTGGAACCAAACGTTTCAGTTTCACTGAAAAAAATCATTCAAAGCCTACTCAAAAGTTCTTCAATATGATACTTGTCTCATGTAAATAGATCAGTTGGTTCCGAAGATATAGCCGGTTAAATAAGATAACTGGTTAAAGGGGGGGAGGGGTGGTTTTCTCTCCCCCTCACACAAGAAAATGCAGGGATTAGGCTGGTGTAAAAGGGGCCAACCTGGGAATGCATTTTCTGGTGTGAAAGGGGTATAATTTCAAATAGCCTGGACCTGCAGTGCTCTGAATACAGCCAGGCTCTGCCACTGTCAGTGGCTATCACTTCTGCCTGGCAGCTGTCCGCCATTTACCGCGAGCATGTATTCCCCTTGGCAATGAGCATGTAATCCCACATGGCAATGAGCATGGAACCTCTGGCAATGAGCATGAAACCCTTGGCAATGAGCATGTAGATAAGCAGCACTTATGTAGCATAATTTTTAATAGGCATTATGGTGTTTGACATAATACATAATGGATATAATGGAGTGTAACTTAACGTGTAATGGACATTATGGTGTAAATGTTTAATGCGCGCCTTTGGTGGACAATGTTCCTGTTTAAGAAACGTATTGTGAATTTTGGCTTAATCTGTGTGGCATTATGTGAATTCTGGCTCAATCCGTGTGGCATTATGTGAATTTTGGCTCAATCCGTGTGGCATTATGTGAATTTTGTCACAATCCGTGTGGCATTATGTGAATTTTGGCCCAATACGTGTGGCATTATGTGCATTTTGTCTCAATTTGTGTGGCATCATGTGAATTTTGGCTCAATCCGTGTGGCATTATGTGAATTTTGGCTCAATTCGTGTGGCATTATGTTTATTTTGGCTCAATCCATTTGGCATTATGTGAATTTTGGCTCAATCCGTGTGTTATTATGTAAATTTTGGCTCAATCCGTGTGGCATTATGTGAATTTTGACACAATACATGTGGCACTATTTGGATTTTGGCTCAATCCATGTGGCATTATGTGAATTTTGGCTCAATCTGTGTGGCTTGATGTGAACTTTGACACAATCCATGTGGCATTATTTGAATTTTGGCTCAATCCGTGTGGCATTATGTGAATTTTGGCTCATTCCATTTGGCATCATGTGTAAGGGGCAAATATAATGGGGTCTAGTATTTTGTTGCATAATGTGTAGAAGTTGTATATGGTGTTGACAAGCCCCCTGTTGAGTGGCCACACCACATTTTCCGGAGCGTGCCTTCGGCGCGCGCAAAACTACATCCTTCACTTTTGTCACCATGGTGGGCCTGCGTACTTTAAATGCCAGGGCCTATTTTTAATCCCATTCCCACCCTCTCTCTGCCACTCTCTTAGCATGTACACTGGCACCACTAACACCGCCCCCCCACCTAAACCCTCTTTTATCATGGTGCCCCCCCCCTGTCATTTTATCCTGGATCCGCCCCTGGTTCCATATATACAGTACATTGGTGGCAGTGGGCATATAAATATATAAACATTGGTGGGCAGTGTTGATACTAATTTATGATTTATGCATTGCTGGCACAGACCAGCAATGTATACGTTACTGCCAACACTGCCCATCAATGTTTATATATTTATATGCCCACTGCCACAAATGTATATTTATTTAAATGCAACGCCCCCCCATGTGCCCCTGGAGTGACTCGGCGGCCGTCACCACATCCCCCTCCAGCCCCTTCCCTCCCTCGGTGAGTTGTGGCCGCATAGTTCCCCTGTGGAGCAAAGCGGGTAAGCGCCAAAGCGCCCTCCCTCCCGCCTGGGGCGCCCCGTGCCCTACACTATCCATAGCCGTCCCCAGCAGATAGCGACGCACACAGCTGCCCACCAATGTTTATATTTTATATGCCCACTGCTACCAATGTATTCATTTAAATGCACCAACAATATATTATAATATATTATAATATAAATATATATATATATATATATATATATATATATATATATATATATACACACACACAAAACGTACGAGGTCACTCACAAGATTTGTAATGCTGCACGGCGGCAGACTTGCAATAAAACAGACAATTGACACAAGGCTGTGTTTCGTAACCACTCGTGTGCTGGAAACTTTTTCAAGACCGTCTTGAAAAAGTTTCCAGCACACGAGTGGTTACGAAAAGCGTTGACGTCAGCAAAAGCTCAGTGTGAGGTCTCCTGTCTGTTTGCCTAAGTTGGACCACGCTAGATGCTATCAACTGTCACCCGTCGTGGAAGTGCTGCCGGCTCACCAGGCCCCTCAGCACGGACACCACGCACCGCTTACCTACATTGTCTCCTGCACTGGAAGCGCCGTCGGCATACAAGACCATTCAGCGCGGACACCGTGCATAACCAATCTACACCCATCTCCTGCATTGGAAGTGCTGCCGGCGTACAACTCCCGCCAGCACGGACACCGTGCAAAACTTGTGTTACCATCACGGGCTAACTTCCATAACCGGCGCAGCTATAATCAAGTACCGGCTTTTCAACATCATAAGCCGCTCTGGCTGCCTATTAACCGGCGCTCCGTGAGGATTGGACAATACACCTATTAGGTGAGCATATTACCAACAAACACAAACTGTTTTTTGCTCCCCAAGAAACGTCCTCCAGATAACCTATGCGTGCTTGGTCCCTTATTGCCCATCTAAATCACTTGCGTTTTCATTACACGCTAAAGGGATTGGCTTGTATTCTATTATAGTGGCTACTATATACCTACCTTTAAAAAACGTATATATTGGCACGAACTGTCCACTTTATACATCAGCAGAACACATAATATTCTGCATAACACTGGAGACCTCTCATTCAGGATTGTTACTACATTTTAATTGTATCTTAATGTGTTGATACCAATTGTTACTTATATGTGTATGTGACTGTCTAACTGTTTTTCCCCTTTTTATATCTTTATAAAAATTGATACAAATTTAAGCAGTGTGTCCGCAAATTTATTCACTCAGCAGATATTATTTATTAGTGCCAATCAGCAGCGCCGAGTATCATTCTTTGCAGTTTTTGTCTTTTCTAATGAGCTCGGGTGATCTCATTTAATACTGGCAGCAGCTAATTGTGTATTTTTTCATTATTATCTGTATACATATATTCCTTTAATTAAACTAACCATCACTATTGATTGAGCGCCAGGATTTTTTGTTTTCTGGGGAGGAGTTATTAACTCCATCCTAGTAACAAGAATAACCTCCTGTTTTTTTACCCCCTTTATAAACCCTTGAGTTTATCTATTTTTAAGGCTTAATACATCTGCCCCAATAAATGAATGAATTTCTTAACATCATCATGAAATCGCACGTGATCCTAGACCTGTTTCTCAGCACCGAACACGTGATCCTAGACCCGCTGATTACTTGGATCAAGTATTGCAGTTATACTGTTTGATACCTTGGAGCTGTTGAATCTGCTTGGTGGACTCCTCAGTCTGTTTCCTACTGGACTTCCGCTCCTCTTCTAGAAGTGCTGCAAATAGAGAGACATATAAACACATAAACCTCAGTTAGACGGAGAGCATAGTGTGTTCTGTTCTAAGAACTAAGGCTACAAAAGGGTTTAAATTGCCAAAAGCGGGGAGGAGGAACCTTCGGCCCTACAGCTGTTGTTTAACTAAACATCCCAGCATGCTCTGCAACAGTTTTAGCATGGCCAAATAGCAAAACTGTAGCAGAGCATGCTGGGATGTGAAGTTCAACAACAGCTCGAGGTTCCTCATCCCTAGAATAAAGGATAAAAAAAGGGGCAGACTAGATGGGCCAAGTGGTTCTTATCTGAAGTCTATGTTTCTGTAGGGGACACTGGGCTCTGTGGTGAGAATTTTTGTTACTACACCATAATTATTATGGCCCCAAGTAGCTACAACTATTTAGTTTGCTTCTACACTAATTTGATACACAAGGCTAAAGAAGCAAAATAAATTTGCTGTTAATATGCGCACTCAGGTCAAAACCAAGGTTGCCCATTGATGTTGCAGAAATCCACATAGCTGTATGTAATGGGTCTCCTTGATCTAACTGTAGGCTGTCAACCCAATGCATCTTACACATCAGGTCAGAGAACAGACAATAGTTCTGGCTAAATACCACACAACCAGGCTAACATAGTGGAAAACAAGCCAAATCACCAGCATTGCTCATAGGACTATAGTGGCTGATGAATAGACCTCACCTTGAAGTTCTAAGCATTTCTGTCTGCTGGACTTTGCTAGATCCTGGGCCTCAGCCAACTCTTTGCCCAGCTGCTGGATCTCCTGCTTTGCATCATTAGAACCAGACTGAACGTGGTGCAGCTCATCTGGAACACAAGAGGGAGACATAGCTCTCAATTAGGTTATTCACTCACAATATCAAAGATCAGACTACAAGGGGATACAAGGATGTATGAAAAAATATATACCATATTATAGGAGGGTACCAGGTTTTTTTTATAGAATACAGGATGTAAATATGTGAGCTTTAGATGCACCCCACATATGTACATGTGGACACCAGATGGGTTTGGGCCAGTATGGGGTAATAGGGCACAATGTACCCTCTCCGTACTTTCCATAGCACAGAGATATTACATGCAGCTGCAGCCAGTAGTCCCCACCCTAACTCTGGGTTCCAAATCTATGGGCAATGAAATACACTGGGTTATGTTTGGACCTCCAAGAGAACACTCTAGCCTGGGGCTTGACAGACAAGTGCATTGGTCAATTGACAATGAAGCTTTAAGGTCCATTCACACTGGATGTTTTTGCGTGTATGGATAACTATTATAGGGGAAAATCGCTGGGCTGCAAAAACGCTCAGTACAATTTTCCCGGGGGTGGACGGCTTTCCATAGCGGGACACTACGGAAAGCCGTCCACTCCGCCGCTCATTTGCAGATGAGAGACCGGGGCAGCGGTGATGTGGGAGAGCGCATCACTGCTGCTCATCTGGAAGTCCACCAGAGTGTATGGGACTTCAGACAGATTTACTAATCCACTGTCCAGTTGGTCTGTGGTTGAAGAAAAAACTTGGAAAGACAGAAATAAATTTGGCCAATTATCACCTCATTGCCACAATTATTGGATATAGCAGGATTCTCTTATGGCAAGTTAGGACAGGAATTTTAGTTATATATACTGCGTCTCTCCTCATGTGACAGTATATCTTCAATAAGAAATATTCTCACCAATAGTGGATGTTATACAGCAAGTTCCCTAAACAGAGAAAGCCTATAGTAATGACGTACTACTGTATGGAGCAAATGCTTACAATCTGCAGTCCATTTTTGCTTGACCTGCCTGGAGAATTCTAAAAGCTCATATTAAATTCAGGAGTGCCATCTTTCTCCTTCTCAGAACTTGGGTAAACAGTAAATCCCCAGCTTCAAACACATTGTGAAAGCTCACATTTACCTCCTCAGAAAGGAATGGTTGCCATGGAAATGGGAGATCACAAGAAAGATAATCACTCAAAGGCTCCAAAATGAAGGTGGCCGTACTCTACTGCAATGTACCGCAGCAGTGTATGGCCACCCAACCCCCTGAGCTATCCGGGACCTTCCCGGGCAGCAAGTCTGACCTCAGACTCAGGGTCGATGCGCACGGGACCGTGCATCAGACCTGAGGGGGGCGTCAAACACATCTGATTTGGGCTGATATCTTGGGATCAGATGAAAACTTAATGACTTTCTGATCTCTACTTGCGCTGATCTTTCATGAAGTTTTTGGGAAAAATCCTTTCACCGTCTGACAGAAAAAAGGTAAAATTTTAACCCTTTGAGTGCCCACATCTGTGAGAGGTGTGCAAAATATTTGTGTCAACATGTCTGTGAGAGAGGTGCAAAGTACCAGCTAAAAATACCAGCGTCGCTCACATTTGTTATATATAAACTTAAATAAAAAATGTTATGTAAAAAAGATTGTATTTCCTATATAAGGGAAACATTACAGGGTCATTATGATGAATAAAAAGGTTTGCTTGGTAATTGTCACACCAATTTTGACAAATTCACTTGGCACTTAAAGGGTTAATAAGGGCTTTGGTCCCAAACACCAACACCACAGTGTTGCTTATGGGCGTGTGCATGCCAGCATCTATGGGAAACATACATTAGAGGAAACTGAAACCTCACCTTTCAGTATAGTGACTTTGTTAAGTGATTCATTCAGCTCTTGTTCATCCATTTGGCCGTCTGTGGAAGATACAAAGATTACACAAAAATATGGATTTTTTGGGACTCATGTCCTTTTGTCATAACCCACTAGGTCCTCAAGTACCCCCAACAGTGCACGTTTTCCAGGTCACCCAGCAGGTGCACAGATTGTTCAGGCACATTTTAAAAGATCCACAGGTGGAGCTAATTATGTCACTTGTGATACTGTGCGGAGACCTGGAAAATGTGTACTGTTGGGGGTACTTGAGGACCAGGGTTGTGAACCACTATACTAGGGAACAACGTAACAATGGGGTATAGAGATGCTGGTAGGAGCAGTGCAAAGTGACTAATACAGCCTCAGGGCAAGAGAACTAAAAATGACATTAGAAGGGAGAAAACCAAAATATAAAAATGTTCTGAATAGAAGAACATGTCAAACTAAACCAGAGTGGAGGGCTGATGCCCAATATCCACCAATGGGCTATGGGAAAAGGCTTAAATGTAAAAATGTCATGTTCTTGAAGCAGTGGTTCTCAACCTCCCCACAGCAGTGCACGTTGTCCAGGTCACCTGGCAGGTGCATAGATGCATTCTAAAAGATCACAGGTGGAGCTAATTATTTCACCTGTGATTATTTGTGGAGACCTGGAAAACGTGAACTGTTGTGGTACTTAAGGACCGAGGTAGAGAACCATTGCTTCAAAGCATATTGAGGTATCGCAGAACAACGGGGATATAGTAATGCATTTCCTGAGTGTGGGAGCTTGGAGCAATGCACTGCAATACATTTGAAATGAAGAATTATTTGTTGATGACAAGCCAATGGATGACTAAGCCTTTGTGAGGGTTTGGCCAAATTACTAGATTGCAACAAGGCACAGACGTTCTGCAGAGAACAAGTGCCCCCACTGCTCAGAAGCGTACATTGTTAACAATAAAGTGCGTACACAGTAGAAAATATCATTTACGAATGATGATATGATATGGAGTTCCTGTTTTTGAATCCTCTCCTGGGTACAGGGCCGGTGCAAGGCACCGGAGCGCCCCAGGCGAGTCGGGGTGGGGGCGCCCCGGTGCCGGGGGGGGGGGGGATGTGTACCTGTCCTGCGGCTGTGTATATAAAGCTTGCGGCGGCAGCGGGGGGTCCCTGCAGTCAAGAAATAACCAGCGCTATCCGCCTGGCTACGCGGAAGTGCTTCTGTTGTGAAAACACTGGCCGGACGGCGCACGCTGATTGGCTGAATCTCAGCCAATCAGCGTGCGGCCAGTGTTTCCACAACAGAAGCGCTTCCGCGTAGCCAGGCGGATAGCGCTGGTTATTTCTTGACTGCAGGGACCCCCCGCTGCCGCCGCAAGCTTTATATACGCGAAATGCCGCCCTCCAGTGGCCGGCGCCCTAGGCAAATGCCTAGATTTGCCTAGTGGTGGCGCCGGCCCTGCCTGGGTATGTAACCCAAAATCAGTGTAGAGTCAGTAGGAGGCCTGACCAGGGCTCTCATTGGCCAGTATTCAATATCCGGGATCGTGGCTGGCAGCGAATCCGGTGTAGGATTCGCTGCACTTTCGCCGCAATTCTCCCTTCAGGGAGATTCGCCCGGCAGCCGCCCGGCTGACTTATTCAAAGCCTCAGGGGCTCTCTGCGCGTTCCCTCCACATGATTCGACAGTTGGTGACCATCAAATGATGTGGGTGTCGCCCCATAGGCTGCAAATGGATAAAAACATAGAATTTGATAGAAGATAAGAACCACTTGGCCCATCTAGTCTGCCCCTTTGGATGTTTTGGCAAAACATCCATTTGCAGCCGTGCGGGCAACTGGCATGCGAGAGGGAGGGGGCGCGGACCATCAAGGGGGGGGGGGTGGTTTATGTACACGCAATGCCGTTGCAAAAAAATCAAATCCAATGATACAGAGATAGCTGATTAATGCAAGACCGGAGGGAGATCACACAATGACAGTATACAGCTAGGTCTCAATGTGCCAGCCCTTGCCTTATATTACACTAGGAGATGGTGAATACCTGTAGTGTCGTCACTGCTCTTCTCCTTGCTGGGACTGAGTGTGTCTGATAAATCGGAATCTTTCACGTCTGTCGGACTCCCTACAAAGGTCACACACAAGAAAATGTTGGGTAAGTCAGCTTTATTTATTGTGAGCACAGACATATTTATCTATCAGGAAAACAAATTGGGGGAAGATTAGTACTACTGGCCAGAGGTAATCCACTCATGTCTCTGCACTAGCCTGTACACACAGCTGTTGTAGAGGACATCCTAACACACATTACCACTTACCTGCTACCGGCACCTGCACGGTTTTCTTCCATTATTCAGCCTTGCAACAGATATTGGCTAGACATCACTGAGCATACATTTTAACAGCTTATATCCTGCTTCCATTTTTGCAATCTTTCACACTATATTGATTAAGTGATCCTAAATATTTCCACCTCTTTATGTTCATAGTACCATTATATTGCTATTTGGAATTGTTGTCAATATTTGGAACGCCCCCCCCTTCACTTGTCCTTCCTGTTCACTTGTGTGATCATCCATCCATCTCCTCTGCACCCTTAACAGACTCCTCCTCCCTCTGTGTTATGCATCCCTCTAGACATCCTGGCCATCTTCCTTTGCCAGTCCCTGCATATCCATTTCACTCCTAGCCCCACTCCACCATAAACACCACTTATTTTTCACTACTTCTACATCTCTCCTCTTCCAAACCTTGTGTTCGTCTTGTCCTGCCCCATTACTCCTCCTCAGCACATACAACATACCAGCGACACGGCCAAACTCTTCCATACTCCAATCAGTCTTCCCCAACCTGCACCCTTTATAACACTAAATATGTACAGTATGTAATAAACTTAAATCGCCAATTCCCTAGATCTTCTTCCTCATTGTAAAAAACAAAACAAAAAACCAGGCTCTGAGTGTCTGACAACTTCTGTTGTCCTCCGTTTTTTGGGCTTCTCTTGATCACCTACATTCCTCAACCTGAAAACTGGCAAGGAGGTAACATAGGAGTCCTCCTCTCCCACCAATGCACATTCCTCCCGAAGCATCTATTTTTTTTTTTATTCCACTTGACCCACCTATTACGCAGAGTTCATTCTCCCGTGATGGTCATCTACCCAACCTCCCACTTACGATATAATATTACTGCCTGGCTCCTTCTCTTCCTGCTGCCATGAACTCTACCTCTTCAATTATTATGCATTCCTTCCATTGATTCTACACCTTGAAAACAGTACCTTGCACCTCATCTCTTCATAAAAGTATAGCAGCCCTCCGCATACCTCAATACTCTTACCTCCCTGTAATACCGCTTTTATACTAAAATCCCAGTTCCAACCAGGGATATGGAACACTGTCCCAATCATGGTCAGGCCACCGCTTACACTGCGGTGCTGACTGGAGACATTCCCGGGTCAGAATATTATACACTGAACACGGTACAGGGGGATGCAGTCAATTTCCCGGCGTTCAGAATCCCGACCGCCGAAATCCCGAAACTTTCTCCCTCCGTGGCTAATTTATTCACCCATAAAGGGAGAATAAATTAGCGTGCGGAGCGTAGCGAGGCACCGGGCCCGCTGCGTGGCGAGCCCACAAGGGGGGGCGCTCCACGTCCCCCCCTTGTCGGGATTCCAGCGACAGGATTTCAACCGCCGGGATTCCATACCGATTCGGTACAGGACCTTTAAGGGCGATGTTTGGAGCGAACATCTGCAAGCGCTGGGAAATGTGCTGGTCAGGACCACTGGGGCGCCTACATCATGCTGGTGGCAAGCCCAGATCTCTGGAAGCTGCCAGGTAGCCACAGCCTCTGTGCAGTGAACTGGCGCTGCATGCATGTGGAATACATTCACCTTCACCCTGGTACAGCTTCCACCTGCACAGCAGGGCAGACGGCATCAGACTGCATGTGCCCTGTCCCCCAGCCTTCCAACCTCCTACAATGATTGGGAGGCATGGGCTCTCCCATTGCTGTAAACGGGTTCCAGGTCCCATGACCTGCATTGCCATTTTACCGTGCCCACAACACGGGTCCATCCCATGGCCATACCTTCTTGATTCCCGGGTCACTGGACCTGGGTTATAATTTTTTTGGGGGTGGGTGGGCCATTTCCACTAAGGCCCGACCTTCCACCTACTTTTTTCCCAGTTTACATTCCTGGTTATGTCTTGTAAGCTCTCATCTTCCCCTGTTCTCTACCTCTAGAACCATACCTGTGCACCCTGTCTTCCAGTTCCCACCCCCCTCTGACCCTGCGTATCCATTTACTCACTGCATACAAGAATTCCTACACCCCATTCTCCTAGCTATACTCCCCCCCCCCCCCCCCCACTAACCACATAATACCAGCTTGCAATTAGTTGTATCGCTGCTATCCTCTGTACTGCTGTATTGTTATCCCTGCACAGTGCCGTGAATACCTTGTAATACAATGTAAGTAAAAGGTGCCTTATGTCACTGATGCATATATACCAATCTCAGCTGTTTCAACTATACTATAAATACATCTAGTAATGTAATACCAATTAGTGTATGATAATTGGATGTTGTGCAATCTTCACAGTAACTACTCACACATAATCACTGCAAACCCCCCCCCCCCCCATCCCAACAGCCCTCAGCACAATTTCCTCCACCGACTCTACAACTGGTGCTTTACTCCAGTCTAAAAACACTCACAGCTAATTAAGGGAACAGTAATATTGTTCACAGCAACCAGATGACTAATTGCACATGATAAATGACACAACCATCTGAATGGTTGCTAAGAATACCTACCCCCTCCTCCTCCACACACATAAGTGCCCCCCCCCCCATGCAATGTTACTCATCTATCTACTTCTACTTACTCAGTGCTAGACATCACTACTTCTAAATTAATCCATTATCCATATGCCCCATTTCCATTCTCAATCTATGACATAACCCAATTCAAGCTCCACTGTAAAACCCCAGTTATGACTGGTGCACATGAACAATTAATCACAGTATAATACGGGACACTTGTATAGACAGAAATAAAACATGTGTAACGCTCAGCTAGCCCATGATTTTATACAGGAAGTCTGCACAGGTTACTATGCCCTCCTGCACTGGTTCCCACACAGTGCCGCACTATGCTACACATGAAATGCGGTCGGAAGTGGGCGGACCCTGTTCTGCAGGATCTGGCCACACTGCTGTGTGTGGCCACAGACAGCCTCCTTGTGCCGCAGCAGGCCCCACTGAATGGGTCCCACAGCACCACTATGTGTGGCCACAGCCTTAGGAGTTCTTGAGGACCAGGGTTGGGAACCACTGCTCTACTGCATACAAATAAAACTGGTGTTGACCCTGGTGCTCTGTACAGTCTGAGCCAGAAACAGTGATAACAAGCATAGCAATGTGATCAGAATCGACCAGCACAGGCTGTGGCTCATCACAAATGCCGGAACCTTACAGAGTCGGCCTTTGTCACACAGCGAGGCAACAGTGCTTTGTCTGTACCCTGTTGGCAGAGGATGCCGCTACCCCATTCTAATCGGTCAAGCGTTCATAAAGCGGGCAGCACAGCCAACCTTGTCCCCATTGTGTGCACAATAAAAGGAAAAAGGAAAGGCGGCAGAACGGAAACAATTTACTTAATGAGACTGGCAACCTAAAATGAGGTATTTCTACCAGAGTGTTAGAACAGCTACGGCAATGTAATACAAAGAACTGGCTCACTGAACTGTAGGCATCACAATCTACAAGCTACGTCTGATAATTCATCGCCAGGGCTTCATCACCTTCAGGCCCAAGGGGAAAAGTGATAAAATACTGGAGAGAGATAAAGTGTAGAAGACGCTCTGAGCAACCAATCAGCTTCTGACATAGCTTGTAAAAAGACAAGAGTTCATTGGTTGTTATGGAAACTTCTTCACTTTATTGCTCTCCTGGATTTCAAACATCTCCCCCTAACAGTCACAGCTGCCCGTGGCAGTGCAATGTACAGTAATATAGGGATTTGTGCTCACAACTACTGCTGCTTGACGCTTTGTTACAGAGAGGTACAAGCAGGTACATTTCATAAGGCACATATATGTGGAATTGGCATTGCAGTGGAACTACAAGTCTCAGCATTCCCAGCAAAGTAACAGACCCTTTGTCCTGACTGATAAACAAATCAGATTTAGAACTGATAACAGTAAAGTAGGGAACAATGCTGAAGAAATCCCTGGCACTAGTCAGCTCTGGGAACAAGTGCATCCTGCAGTACCATGTAAGGACTGGAGCACTGTGCCACAAACCCTTTGGAATGAGTGGATGTAAGGAGGAGCAAGACGCAGAAGGGGTAACGCCAACACCCAGACTGCTGGTCAGACTCACCCTTTGTGTACTAGTCATCCGCAGCAAGAGAGGGGGATGGTGTATCCGCTCTCACCTACAATCTATCCAGCACATGGAACTTGCCCAAAATAGAATCACTTGTGTTAAGATAGGGTACAACTGCAGCCAGGGTTTTCTGATGTGTGAAGGGAGGGGGAGGGTGTCCTGCGGCATTTCAACCCATATTTTAAACTTTTGTATAACCTGCACTGTATAGAATTATACTAATACATGGGTGGTAGCAAGAGGGATAACACACGTGTGTTCTACATTATATGGGGAGACCGGCTGCTTGCCATTTCATGGAGGCAAACAAATACCTGCATTATGTCACATTGCCCTCTCTCGTGTCTTGGGTGTTATTGGACCTGTTTAATGTTATGTTTAGGATGCAATGAGACCAAAGGTGAAAATCCAAATCGGAGCTTCCTACCACAATCCGCTAATTTGGAAATTGGACTTGGCACAGTGGCACAATGGTTAGCAGTGCTGCCTCACAGTACACTGCGCTGTGGATTTAACGCATAAGAGCGCTGTGTGCCGTCCTAAGACTGGACTAATAAAACACACTGATTATAGTATATGTATGACTAATGTACGTGTATAATCTGATAGTAGATTACAGGACCATCCGGGACAGGGACTAATGAAGACAGTCTGGAAGAATATTGATATAGACCAGGGGTAGCCAACTCCAGCCCTGAAGAGCTACCAACAGTTAATGTTTTCCAGGTCTCATCACAGGTGAAGTAAATAGCTCCACCTGTGGATCTTTTATAATGTGTCAGTCAGTAATGAGTGCACCTGTGTACTTGTGAGGTGAGCTGAAAAACTAGCACTGATGGTAGCTCTCGAGGACTGGAGTTGGCTACCCCTGATATAGACCACGGATTCTCAAAGTCGGTCCTCAGGACCCCACACAGTGCATGTTTTGCAGGTCTCCTCACAATCATAATATGAAATAATTAGCTCCACTTGTGGATCTTTTAAAATGTGTCAATGAGTCATAGGTGCACCTGCCGGGTGACCTGGAAAACATGTACTGTGTGGGGTCCTGAGGACTGGAGTTGGCTACCCCTGATGTAGTCCATTAAGCAGTTATTGCAATCATGTCCATTATCTCTTATATATTTGGCTACATCTGTCACTCAAAGTGGGTGTCTGTGTCTATAACGCTCTGTTCCTGGACTTTCCTCTTAATGTGTGATTGCCTTCATCTGTGCTGAACACCTTTCTGAGAAATTAACCTGTTTAAAACAGGTGATGGCAATCATACATTAAGGGGAAGTCTAGAAACAGAGCATTGTGTCCCTCCTGGAGAGGGTCATGTTGGGAGGTATGTGACAGAGAACCAGCCCAGTGAGCCCACAGACAGTGCCAGACACCCACTGCCTTCCCATGTTGCCCAGCACTGCTACTCCATAGCCACCAGGTGAGCGCCCCCTCCCGCGATTTGCGGCAAAACTCCCCCCCCGCGCGCGCCCCCCCCTCCCGCGATTTGCGGCAAAACCTCCCCCCCCCGCGCGCCCCCCCTCCCGCGATTCGCGGCAAAAACACCCGCTCCCCCGCGACCCCCCCTACCGTGGTTCGCAGCAAAAACACCCCCGCGACCCCCCCTCCCGCGATTCGCTGCAAAACCCCCCCCCCCCCACGACCCCTCCCGCAATTCGGGGCGGCACCCCCCCTGCGACCCCCCTCCCAATTCGCAGCAGCCCCAGGATTAAATGGCACATGCAAAACACTGACATGGCTATGGTCGACAATGAAAAAGGTTGACATGAGTTTTTGAAGATTTATTTTTAATTTTTTTAATTTTTTCATATTCATTGTCATGTGTCGACATGGACACCAATGAAGTGGCACACTTATGTCAACATTTACATGTGTTGACCTTTCTGTGTTGATTTTTTCTTGTGGCGATTCGCGTCACACCCCCCGCAACCCCCCCTCCCGCGATTCGCGGCAACCCCCGTGACCCCACACCTCCCACAATTCGCGGCAACCCCCCACCGGAACCCCTGTGAACCCCGCCCTCCCGCGATTCGCGGCACCCACCCCCACGACCCCCCCTCCCGCAATTCGCGGCACCCCCCCGTGATTCGCAGCAGCTCCAGAATTAAATTGCACATGGAAAACACTGACATGGCTATGGTCGACAATGAAAAAGGTTGACATGAGTTTTTGAAGTTTTTTTTTTCATTTTTTGAATATTTTCATATTCATTCTCATGTGTCGACATGGATACCAATGAAGTGCCACACTTATGTCAACATTTACATGTGTTGACCTTTCTGTGTTGATTTTTTCTTGTGGCGATTTGCGTCACCCCCCCCCCACAACCCCCACTCCCGCGATTCACGGCACACACACACACACCTCCCCCGCGATTCTCGGCACCCCACCCCGTGACCCCCCTCCCGTGATTCACGGCACACCCCCGCGACCCCCCCTCCCATGATTCGCCGCAACCCCCGCCCCGTAACCCCCCCTCCCGCGATTCGCGGCACCCACCCCCGCGACCCCCCCTCCCGCAATTCGCGGCAGCTCCAGAATTAAATTGCACATGGAAAACACTGACATGGCTATGGTCGACAATGAAAAAGGTTGACATGAGTTTTTGAAGTTTTTTTTTTAATTTTTTGAATGTTTTCATATTCATTCTCATGTGTCGACATGGACACCAATGAAGTGCCACACTTTGTCAACATTTACATGTGTTGACCTTTCTGTGTTGATTTTTTCTTGTGGCGATTCGCGTCACACCCCCCCTGAACCCCCACTCCCGCGATTCACGGCACACACACCCCCCCGCGATTCTCGGCACCCCACCCCGTGACCCCCCCTCCCGTGATTCACGGCACACCCCCCGCGACCCCCCCTACCATGATTCGCCGCAACCCCCGCCCCCATAACCCCCCTCCCGCGATTCTCTGCAATCCCTCCCCTCCCGCGATTCGCAGCATCCACCCCCCCCACAACCCCTCCTCCTGCAATTCGCGGCACCCACCGCGACCCCCCCTCCTGCAATTCGCGGCACCCTCCGCGACCCCCCCTCCCGCGATTCGCGGACACCTAAGTTGCAATACAGGGCATCTTTCATACAATTCTAACCATATTTCTCATATACAAACGTTCACAAATTAAGGGGGCGCAGCCCCTTACGACGGTGTGAAGAGCGCCCGTAGGGCGCGATGAATCACCTAGTACAGAATAAAGACCAAGTGCAGAGAAATGATTATTATTCTACAAACAAGATACACAATCATTATGTAGTGTATAGTTACAGTGTATTACTAAATGAGTGAGAATATTTACATGCTACCTCTCAGAGAACAGTTACCGTATATTAAACCATTCCATTCTATCCCAATACACACAGGACACATACTGTACCTTTCAGAAGCTGGCTCTCTTGCTCTTCTTTGGTCAGATGCTCGTCGTCTATAAGTTTGTCTGTCAGAGAGAACAGAGGCTGGTGAGCGCAGTACAGTGAAAGTCATCTACTTGCACACAAAAGTTGAGCACATTCCATGCCCTTATATAAAGCCTGGGACAGAGCCCACCCATCTGCAGGCTGGGCAGAAACCTGGCCACTGCTGCACAGATACAGCAACTGCAAATTGTCCAAATTCTAAATCCTGATAGACCTGACGTTACCGGGGACATCAGCTATTGCACTGGGCACTCGAAGGCTGGACACACATACACTTTGTTACACACAAAGCTCAGCAACCAATACATAGAAGTATAGAAATGTATAAACATATACTACAATTACTGGCAGATGAGCAGAATCGGCCATTTACAGATAATCTGAATATAACACAAGAACGGACTGCGTTATCTTGCAGCCAGACTTTGGAACTAACGCCGAGCACTTATTCCCACTTCATACAAAAAGAATTTGGCAGCCAACTTTGCAGTGTGTGAATGATATACAGTTCCATTAATGGTCATAAAATGAACTTCTGCTCAAAAGATGATCAAATGAGTAAAACAAAAAAGCCAAGCAAAAAATACGCCCTACTTTGGATTTTCCTAGATGTGTTCTGTACAATGACAAAACCTTTTTTCTCTTCACAATGGATAACAAGGGTTCTGATACAATGGAAACCAGGACACCATTCGCTCTTCTTGTGGGCAGATGACTGTTTGTCATTACAAAGACTGATTGCTCATCAAATCTACAAGATCTTTCTAGAAGACATATGCACTAACATTTATTAATTACCAGTTTCTTATATAGCGCACACATATTCCGCAGCGCTTTACAGAGAATATTTGTACAGTCACAGCAGTCCCTGCTAGAGCTCACACTCTATATTCACTACCACATGCACACAGACATTCTAGGGTTCATTTTGTTGGAAGCCAATTAGCCTACCAGTATATTTTTGGACTGGGGGAGGAAACCCACGAAGCACAGGGAGAATATACAAACTCCGCACAGTTAGGGTCATGGTAGTAATGGAACACATGACCTCAGTGCTGTGAGGCAGTATTGCTAACCATTACACATCTGCAGTGAAAATACTTAGATCTTCAGATATCAGACACTGCATTCAGTAGGTTTTATAAGTCAAATCATAAGGGGCTATGCTCAACCTCCCCCTAGCTTCTCGCTGCGTGGAATGCTGGAGCCGCAGGCTAGTATCAGCTGGACTCTTACCCCAGCAGGAGACTTGCGATGAAGGGAGAGGTTTGTGTCAGGGAGGATGGAGGGTGCAGACACCTTTTCAGTGGGCAACAAATTGTAAGGCATCCTAACTCACACAGGGGTATGTATGAAGCAGTGATAAAGGAGGAGAAGTGATAATGTGCTTGGTACTTTATCACTGGCCAATCAGCTACTAACTGTCCCTCTTTAAACTCAGCCTGTAACTTAACAGTCAGGAGCGGATTGGTCAGTGATAAAGTACCAGGCACTTTATCACTTCTCTTCCCTTATCACTGCTTCATACATATACAACACAGTGAGAAGCTGCGGGGATGTGGAGCATGGCGTTGACCACTATGCTGACATTAATAGTGGCCACTCTGGGCTTATATACAGTTGGACTACATTCTAACAGGCAGCTTGCACTAATATAGAACCACACTGGGATCAAATGTTGCAGAACTTAAAACACCTAATTCAGACCTGGTAGCAAGGCTGCAATTTTTACGTATGGACAAAACCATGCTGCACTGCAGGTGGGGCAGATGTAACATGTGCAGAGATAGTTAGATTTGGGTGGGGTGTGTTCAAACTGAATCTAAAATTGCAGTGTAAGAATAAAGCAGGCAGTATTTACTCTTCACAGAAACAAAATAACTCCCCCCAAATGTAACTATATGCACCTGTCACATCTGCCCCACCTGTAGTGTAGCATGGTTTTAGCCGGACTTCGCTAGCAGGTAACCACTGCAGGTACTAACACAGGGTAATATAGGGGACAGACTGCATGGGCCCACACTACTGAGTAACCAATGCTTCCTGATTGCTGGGTGCAGGTACTAACACAGGGTAATATAGGGGACAGACTGCATGGGCCCACACTACTGAGTAACCAATGCTTCCTGATTGCTGGGTGCAGGTACTAACACAGGGTAATGTGGGGACAGACTGCATGGGCCCACACTACTGAGTAACCGATGCTTCCTGATTGCTGGGTGCAGGTACTAACACAGGGTAATATAGGGGACAGACTGCATGGGCCCACACTACTGAGTAACCAATGCTTCCTGATTGCTGGGTGCAGGTACTAACACAGGGTAATGTGGGGACAGACTGCATGGGCCCACTCTACTGAGTAACCGATGCTTTCTGATTGCTGGGTGCAGGTACTAACACAGGGTAATATAGGGGACAGACTGCATGGGCCCACACTACTGAGTAACCGATGCTTTCTGATTGCTGGGTGCAGGTACTAACACAGGGTAATGTGGGGACAGACTGCAAGGGCCCACACTACTGAGTAACCGATGCTTCCTGATTGCTGGGTGCAGGTACTAACACAGGGTAATGTGGGGACAGACTGCATGGGCCCACACTACTGAGTAACCGATGCTTCCTGATTGCTGGGTGCAGGTACTAACACAGGGTAATATGGGGACAGACTGCATGGGCCCACACTACTGAGTAACCGATGCTTCCTGATTGCTGGGTGCAGGTACTAACACAGGGTAATGTGGGGACAGACTGCATGGGCCCACACTACTGAGTAACCAATGCTTCCTGATTGCTGGGTGCAGGTACTAACACAGGGTAATGAGGGGACAGACTGCATGGGCCCACACTACTGAGTAACCGATGCTTCCTGATTGCTGGGTGCAGGTACTAACACAGGGTAATGTGGGGACAGACTGCATGGGCCCACACTACTGAGTAACCAATGCTTCCTGATTGCTAGGTGCAGGTACTAACACAGGGTAATGTGGGGACAGACTGCATGGGCCCACACTACTGAGTAACCGATGCTTCCTGATTGCTGGGTGCAGGTACTAACACAGGGTAATGTGGGGACAGACTGCATGGGCCCACACTACTGAGTAACCGATGCTTCCTGATAGCTGGGTGCAGGTACTAACACAGGGTAATGTGGGGACAGACTGCATGGGCCCACACTACTGAGTAACCGATGCTTTCTGATTGCTGGGTGCAGGTACTAACACAGGGTAATGTGGGGACAGACTGCATGGGCCCACACTACTGAGTAACCGATGCTTCCTGATTGCTGGGTGCAGGTACTAACACAGGGTAATGTGGGGACAGACTGCATGGGCCCACACTACTGAGTAACCGATGCTTCCTGATAGCTGGGTGCAGGTACTAACACAGGGTAATGTGGGGACAGACTGCATGGGCCCACACTACTGAGTAACCGATGCTTCCTGATTGCTGGGTGCAGGTACTAACACAGGGTAATGTGGGGACAGACTGCATGGGCCCACACTACTGAGTAACCGATGCTTTCTGATTGCTGGGTGCAGGTACTAACACAGGGTAATGTGGGGACAGACTGCATGGGCCCACACTACTGAGTAACCGATGCTTCCTGATTGCTGGGTGCAGGTACTAACACAGGGTAATATAGGGGACAGACTGCATGGGCCCACACTACTGAGTAACCAATGCTTTCTGATTGCTGGGTGCAGGTACTAACACAGGGTAATATGGGGACAGACTGCATGGGCCCACACTACTGAGTAACCGATGCTTCCTGATTGCTGGGTGCAGGTACTAACACAGGGTAATATAGGGGACAGACTGCATGGGCCCACACTACTGAGTAACCGATGCTTTCTGATTGCTGGGTGCAGGTACTAACACAGGGTAATGTGGGGACAGACTGCATGGGCCCACACTACTGAGTAACCGATGCTTTCTGATTGCTGGGTGCAGGTACTAACACAGGGTAATGTGGGGACAGACTGCATGGGCCCACACTACTGAGTAACCGATGCTTCCTGATTGCTGGGTGCAGGTACTAACACAGGGTAATGTGGGGACAGACTGCATGGGCCCACACTACTGAGTAACCGATGCTTCCTGATTGCTGGGTGCAGGTACTAACACAGGGTAATGTGGGGACAGACTGCATGGGCCCACACTACTGAGTAACCAATGCTTCCTGATTGCTGGAGAGACACGTGGCAGCCAAGCTGGCAGGATGGGACTCTCTAGGGATTCCCTCAGAGGTGACTTACAAATATTTCTTCACTCACCCTGTGCGAACCTGTCCAAGAAGTGCCACCTATCTGAAGTCACATATGCTGCTCTCTATCTCAGTCAGTGTGACCGCAGGTGTCGCTGTTGGTTACTGGCACGCAGGAGAGATCTTGATGAATCATAGTCCATGAAAGTGGACACCAGGGGGAATTAGCAGGGACAGAAATAGACCTGAGCTGTCACTGGCAGACGCACTGATGGAATGATCGGACTTCCACAAGTCACTTTATGGGAATAAGTACAGACATCGTCCATCCACAGCTAGAACATCAGGGATCTCCATCGGAAAGAGGATGGTGGAGAGGAAGCATAAAAGGAGGCTTCATTTGCTCTCATAATGAAACTGTATTTTCCTAATAATAATCGTATTTATATAGCGCTCTTTCTCCAATAGGACTCAAGGCGCTTAACAGATAGAATGAATGTAATACAGTACAGGAACAGAAAAGCTTTTCATAAACAATACTAGGGAATAATAGGGAACAATGGAAATGCTTGAGTAAACAGCAAAGTCTTGAGTCCAGTTTTGAAGGATTCTTGAGGGATGGTCTCTACTTTGTGATTTTCCCGGTATTTGGAAAGTTTCCAAAAATGGGTCTGCCAGTGTCCAAAAACGGCACTTAAACGGTAAACGGTAATATACCGTTTAAGAGATGCGGTGTGAAAGGGGTTTTCACCTGGCAGACCCATTTTTGGAGAAACGTTTTCAAATACAGGGTCAAAGGCAGTTATGCAGTCTGAAAGCAGCATTAGGGGGGGTACACAGCAGAACGATTAGGGCTCAATTTCATCAATCTGGATCCAATTCCGACCGATTGGATGCAGATTGTATGTAGATTGGGCATGTTTAGATCCAATTCCGATCCAATTCCAATCCGATGCGCGTCCCCGCTGTCGTTTGGTCGTTTTACAGATCCTACCTGCTGCTGGTAGGATCTTTAAAAGATCCATTCAACTGGATACAGACTCGGATCGGATTGGGATCAGATTGGATGCAGATCGTTAGCAGATCGTGTGCTCCAACAGATCGTGCGACCATCACACAATCTGCTAACAATCTACTAACAATCAGGATCTTTCTGGTGTGTACCAGGCCTTAGTTTGCTACCATCTGCAATCACATCATATCCTAAGAATTAGATTTGATTATTATATATATGGTAACGATACAGATTCATCACGGAATGATAACAGGAGGGAGAACTTTAGCTTATGATCATTTATACCGTCAAGAACACAAGTTACAAAGTGTCAATAAATAGGAGCAGCGTGTTCTAGCAGAAAGTACAGTCATGAAGCTGACTCACCGCAGCAGCTGCAGGTTCTGTTTCCATATTACACGCTGTACTTGTGTACATGGCGGGTGACGACGTGTTACACAGTACACTACATTACATTATAGCCAGAAACAATGCAAATCTCACACATGGGGCCTTATTCAGATCTGAGCTCAGTACAAATTTGTTTGGATAATGTGCAAAACCATGTGCACTGCAGGTGGGGCAGATGTAACATGTATAAAGAGAGTTACATTTTTGTGAATTATTTTGTTTCTGTGCAGGGTAAATACTGGCTGCATTATTTTTACACTGCAAATTAGATTTCAGTTTCAGCACACAACACCCAAATTTAACTCTCTCTATACAGGTTACATCTGCCCCACCTGCAGTGCACATGGTTTTGCCCATTTTCCAAACAAATTTGTACTGAGCTCAGGTCTGAATAAGGCCCATGGAGAGAGACATGAATGAGCAACTCCTCTCAGCAGGAAAGGTAGAGATGTGTCCTCCTACCAGTGGCATAAGTTTGTCCCGGTTGCTCAGAGGCAAGATAAATATTGGTGCCCCTCAAATAGCTCAATCAGTAAGGTGTCTGTCTCTATTAAGACAGGTCATGGGTTCTAATACAGGGTGTGACACCAAAATGATGATAATAATAACGATATTAGGAGTGTAAGACAGCCATAGAAGCGATATTGATGGCTTCTAATTAACTGATTCAAACTCGCATGGGAGGAGAGGTGCCCCCTTGGGAGCAGGAGCCCGGAGGCAGATGACTCCATTGCCTCCCAGAGTTACGCCTCTGCCTCCTGCATCATTGCTGCAGTATCAAACCCCTCTGCCAGAATGCCAGGTCCCATCAGCCCATGCTAACATCAGTCATTTTCTCTGCCGAAAGTGCGTTGTTGTCCCAACTCAATGAGTATAGAAAGCAACAGGAGACTGACAAGTAAAACCTATCTAATTAAGACAGATTACACTTGTATATCTGTGTGTGTCTGAGCATAGGTGCCGATTTATGTTTTTTGCTGGTGGATGCGCAAGCCAAAAATAGAGGAGTGGCTTCATGGGGAAGGGGTGTGGCCACACAATAATACCAATTTATATTACGGAGCACAGTTGTCTCCAATATTCAAATATACAGCAAAAGAGTTCCACATACATAAATGCCCCCACAGTGAAGGTACATAAATGCCCCCACAGTGAAGGTACATAAATGCCCCCACAGTGAAGGTACATAAATGCCCCCACAGTGCAGGTACATAAATGCCCCCACAGTGCAGGTACATTAATGCCCCCACAGTGCAGGTACTCTGCAGCATACTGTTTCCCAGGTGACGGGTCCGGCAATGTGGGTGCTGCAGCCGCAAATTAGCAAGTTAATATGGTGGCCCAGCAGCGGGACTCGGGCCCGTGGGTGCTCATCAATTTCCGTGGGTGCTCGGGCCCTTGAGCACCCACAGAATCGGCACCTATGTGTCTGAGTATGTATGCGAAGTGTTACAACGTAGAAGCAGATTGTTTTTCCGTAATACAAATTCTATTCTACTCTGTATACAGACTCAGGGGTATATTCAATTTATGCCGGATCCATTCCAAAATTCTTTTGACGGAATGGATCAGCATCCATTATTTGGATTTGGCCACTGTTTGATGATCACCCGGCTGGCGTGGGGACCACGTAAGCGCAACGACAGAAGGCGGCTCCGGGTGAGAGGCGATGGGAGGGTACGGGAGGCCGCGGTCAATATACCTGGTTTCCGGCAGGTTGTAACATTCCGACATGCTGAAAAAAAACAGCCAGCACTGAATAGGTCGGAATCCCTTCCAACCTATTCATGTCGAAAACCGCGGTATTTTGGCAAGACTGCAGTTTAGACATCAAGTGAATATCCCCCCCCCCCCCCTTACTGGCACACCGCAGCCTATTTTTTGGCAAGTGTGTCAAATCAATAAATCACAGAGGATTTTCAATTTTTGGAGCAGATCACAGATCTGCGCACTCCTGCTGTGTGTGCAGGTAAGTGAAGAGAAGATAACTGAGGAAGCCACATATAACCCCAGATACCGGTCACCAACCTGTCATACAATTTTAGCAATAGAAATATAAAACTTCAAACATCGTTGC
Organism: Crinia signifera; assembly: GCF_055691185.1. Classification (NCBI taxonomy): domain Eukaryota; kingdom Metazoa; phylum Chordata; class Amphibia; order Anura; family Myobatrachidae; genus Crinia; species Crinia signifera. The sequence goes on along the minus strand of NC_139224.1, from coordinate 43,900,440 downwards.
CCAAGGTTCTACTGAACTGGATATATTCATTCTCACACTGGGCAACCACAATATATGGGGTTCAGAAATCAGGGAGATGGGGCTACTGTCCAAGAATTATTGCTACAATGATTCTGGAACATACAGCACGCTAGCCTCACGCAGAACAGACTGTTCGTCTGTGGATAACTACATACGGGATGCAGTTTAAATCCTGGCGTTCAGAATCCCGACGCCGGAATCCCGACCGCCGAAATCCCGACCGTTTCTCCCTCCGGGGGTGTCCACGACACCCCCGGAGGGAGGATAAATTAGTGTGCCGAGCGTAGCGAGGCACCGGGCCCGCTGCGTGGCGAGCCCGCAAGGGGGGGCGATCCACGTCCCCCCCTTGTCGGGATTTCGGCGGTCGGGATTTTGAACGCCGGGATCCCGACCGCCGGGATTTCATACTGAATCCCTACATACATTTAAGTGTAGGATTAAACATATGCTTCATATGATGCTAAGTATACAACGGCAGAGATGGAAAGTAAAAAGCAATACAAGGTTACATATAAAGCTGGGGAAGGTAGAAGGGGTAGGATGTAACCGGACCCTAAACAGGATCGGGTTTCTCTCAGGTTAACACCATGTGTGCAGATTATGGTCACAGGTTCCTCTGCCAAACCATCTGCCCACATACAAATGTCTGAGCCCTGAACCCAGCCACATCCGGGAGTGTGGCAGCAGCACTGCAGCCTCTAGTGCCCAGCAATCGTCTGAGCTCTGCTCTCACCACAGCACTAATCAGTGTGTGACAGGGTTCCTAAGATTACTTCTGATCAAGCCCCGTAAACATGTTAATCGTGTGAGCTGTAAGCTTTGCAGCATTCTACAGGCCTTCAGCATAATGCTCGCTTATATAGGGAACCGAATAAAAGGAATATGGCAAATGGTCAGTAATAAACTTCTGTACATCTCTAATCTAATAAAACGTCTCCACAAATGTAATGACTGCCGGATATACACTATTACCTTCAGACAATATGTAATCTGGGGATCACAGCATCTAACACACACAGTTCCTTATGCCCAGTGACAGACAGGGATAAAGCCAATCCCTACGTTCACCAGGGGAACAGAATATTTGGCATTTTGTGCAGATTAATGCAGTCACAAAATACAGTATATGAGAGGATGCGGAGATGAACACACATTATACACTATTGCTGCAGTCGCACCAAACATCCATTCTCTGTGCACCTGGTACCCTGTGACTCCATGCATGCCGAGCGTCATTTTTGCACAAATGTGTCTCCTAATCATTTAAGGATGCAACAATACCTCAGAGACTGCACCGATCGATGTGAAATCATATATCTGTGTGCGACAGAGTCTGAATCTGTATATGTAGTGCTACTATGCATTGGCCAAGGCCCCTGTGCTGCGCACATAGACCAAATGCCGTCACACACAGATAAACAGGTGTCGCATCTCTGCCAGGGAAGTGTCCACCTTCATTAACCATTCTGTCTCCTTCCACAATAGATATAGCACTGGACGTTAAGGACAGGTATATTATAACTGAAAGCTACAGAAATGCAATGAATTCCCATTGATAAGTATTTACTGTACTGAGCGATTTAATTTAGAACTGATAAACGAGACTGCAGTAAATCTTACCATAAAGCATCCATTATATTCCAGCTATAGGTGATAATGCTGCACTAAGTGCCAGGCTGGACAGAATTAATGGAAGGGGGAAATTCGGGGTCAGGTGTGAATTAATAGAATGACAATGTCTAAGACCGTCATTAGGTCAACACCATATGGTAGACATGCGTTCCGTCGACAAGTATAAAAGGCCAACACTTATAATAAATTGTGTTCCAGATGTAGTAGCTTCCCTTTTATCTGACCCCATATCAGTAGTAACTGCTCACAGGTTACTATTCCCAATAGATAGTCACATGGATTGTACATAGAGGAGAACATAAATCTGGAACAACAAACCTAATGAACATGTCGACCATATGGTGTTGATCCCAGAGACTGAATTTATATATTGTCATCCATCATCCGCGTACCTTCTACCCCCATGTTCCGCACAGACATGGTTATTGCCTATGAAGTGGGTACAGAGCCAGGTGGTGGGGAGTAATGGTGGTTGGGGGGAGTAAAGAGAGATTGCGGCATGTCTGGAAAGGTCTCTGTATTGTTGGATGTTAGGAGTGTGCCTGGCGATGGAGTGGGAATGGATGGGGATGGAGGAGTATAGTTGAATATGCTTGGTGGAGAGAGTTAATTAGCAACTATTTTACTAACCAAAAAAGTTAGTTTGGGAACGAACTTAAAAAGTTTGTTTGGTCCTTGTTTAGTTTCACGGCAGCGATATATCGGATGCAATATCGGCCGATTCGATGCGATTTTTTAACTGTTCATAACCCCACTATCCACTACGCATGGAGGTGTGGCGAGCCCCACTAGGGGACGCGGATTACCTTGCTCGCCACACTAAATAAAATCAAAGGCAGGGTGGGGGTAGGGTTGGAAATGTAATGATTTACGTTACTAAAACGGATGATGGAATTCAATCATGTGTTTGGATATACTCATCAGATTGGTGGCGTTTGGTTAAAGGTGAAATGTTTATGTATTAATGGTTTTTTTTGCAACTAACTCTTAAAAAAAAGCATGACAGTATGTATGAAAATACATACAATACCTGGCAGTATCTTAAGGTGTCCACACACTAGAAAGATTTGCGATCTTAAGATGTGCGCATAAATTAGCCTTAAAATCTTTTGTCTGTCCTGGACAAAAAAGATTTAAGGCAAGCGCACATCTTTACCAAAGATTTTTCTTAAGATCCCGTGTGCGTTCCTATGGATCTTTTGTTAAATCTTCTGATCTTTCGTGCAGCACGTAAGAGCAGAAGATTTAGCAAAAGATCCATGGGAGCGCGCATCGAACCAATATCGGCCGATTTCAACCGATTATCGGTAAACATTGGATGCTATTTTGGCCGTTTTATCGGAAATCGGCAAAAAAAATCGTTCTAGCGTGTGGGCACCTCTAGACTATTGCTCTCTAAGTATAGATAGATCAGCAAATATCGAATCCACAAAGCAGAGAATGAAGGTAAAAAGCCTGACGTTACTACATATCGCCTACAAGTTACAAGCTGGAGGAACCCTCTCTTGTGTAGATAGGAGTATGGAATCTTCCGGGGGCAATATGGTCATAAAAATAATACTTTATAATAAACTAAGAGAGAAAGGTACAGAATCCAGAGATCAGTAATAAAAAGAAAGTTGGGTATTTTTTACCTAGAACGGCGCCCATCGCGACCATCGAATGCACTAAAAAACGGGTGCGATGCGATGCCCGCGATGGCCGCGATTTCCCATAGGGATCAATGTTAAAAGTGAGATTGGACGCGATTTTAGTGTTCAATGCCTCAATGCCCGCGATTTTTACATAGGAAACAATGTTAAATGGGCCACAGAGCCCAAATAGTCACCGTTAAGTCTGAAATGGCCCCCACAATTGTTAACGCCACCCCACGATCAATGTCAACCCGAAGCGTGGCGAGCGCAGCGAGCCCGCGAGGGGCGGCGGTACGCGTCCTCCGGCCTTTTCATACCCCCACTATCCACGTCGGCGTGGAGTTGAGAATAGAATAGTGTGGCGAGCGCAGCGAGCCACCGAGCCCCGCGAGGGGACGCGTATACCTTCACAGTTATACGCGTCCCCTCGCGGGCTTCCCAGGTGTCCATGGCGACGCGGACACCTGTGAAGCCCGCGAAGGGACGCGTTTACCTGTGAAGGTATCCGCGTGCGCTCGCCACGCTTCGGGCATGGTGGCTCGCTGCGCTCGCCACACTATTCTATTCTCAACTCCACGCCGACGTGGATAGTGGTGGTATGAAAAGGTCGGAGGACGCGTACCGCTGCGCTCGCCACGCTTCGGGTTGATGTTGATCGTGGGGTGGCGTTAACAATTGTGGGGGCCATTTCACAGTTCAAGGGCACTATTAGGGCTCTGTGGCCCATTTAACATTGTTTCCTATGGCCAAATCGCGGGCATTGAGGCATTTAACAGTAAAATCGCGTCCAATCACAGTTTTAACATTGATCCCTATGGGAAAATCGCGGGCATCGCGTCGCACCCGTTTTTTATGTGCCCGCGATTTTTTACCCCCTACGCCCGCGATGCCAATCGCGGGCGCCGTTCTAGGTAAAGAGTACCGAAAGTTTTAGCTCAAGCATGTCCAAACTAGGGTCCTCCAGCTGTTGGGAAACTACAAGCCCCATCATGCCTTGCCACAGTTTTGCAAATAGGGAATGCTAAAACTACGGCAAAGCATGCTGGGATGTGTAGTTTCACAGCAGATGGAGGGTCACAATTTTGACATGCCTGTTGTAGAGGAAGTACAGACTCGCTAACATCCGACACACATAGCCAACTGATGGAGGATAATGCACAAAGAGGAACGCTCACAGAGAATGCTAGAACAGATCTGCACAGCTGGTTTGAGACTAGAGGAGTGGGCAAAATGTTAGCGTGTCTCTATAGAGAGCAGAATCACAGATACAGAAAGCAATGGGCACTTTGTTCCGCTAATGACTGTGTCAGCACATTTTATGAAAGATGATATTCCTCCCTGAACACTCACACCTGCTGAATGGTATTAGGCCATGGAAATGGCACCCAAGGTATTACGTTTCTATTTTGACATCTCAAAAAGGGGGAACTTTCACCCTCTGATGAGAGGGACACTCATTACCCCAATGGTAAACCCCAAGATAGAACCAATTAATAACTAACTGCCTTATAAATTGATTGATACTTTGAAGGCTGACCTGTAAGTATTCAAATCACAATTGGGTATAATCAAAACTTCAATGTTTATAGAACAATATGGACTTCACGCCACATATTAAACAAAATACATATCACTTTCACATAAACAAAATAGCACTTTACCGAATAAAGGATCTGATGAGAACACACACGTTGGCGGTGGTTACTGTCTGATCCATAATAGCTGCAGATGATTAAGCAGTCCCTTCCTATCCGCAGACCGCTCAATCATCTGCAGCTATAATCGGACAACCGCCAACATGTGTGTTCTCATCAGATCCATTATTAGGTCAAGTGCTCACAATTTCGGAATGTTTATTTATTGTGGACTGTATTACAATGAGTATTAAATTATCTCCGACATCTACAATATGTATTTTTGGAGGTCAGATATATTCTTTAGGAAAGATCCACTTTTCAGTATCTGTTTTTATTATCTAGTATTTATTCTTTATTATATAGATTAGATAAACGTCCACAGGCCTGTCAAACTATTTAAAGCCACGCATTTTTATTTATATAAAAAGATATTTTTTAAAATATCTTTACATATATATGTGTTTAGAAAAAGGGGCTAATTTTCTGGTATTCTACAGACTAGGATAGACTGGGATAGAACCGCCTTTTGCAGCACACCTAGGCCAATACCATTTACGCGGACACAATTTCCGGTGGAAATCTTGGACGTAAGACTGAACATGATAATTGCCATCCTACATCATACCGAGCAAGCACAAATTATGCCTGGGATGCCCGATGCCAAGTATTTTACGGCAATTTACAAATGTTTAATAGTTTCAATGGACCTTTAATTTTGTTAAATGGCAACCTGTGTCCATATAAAGATAGGCGTAAGGAAAGTTTTAAGCCCAGTTTTTCCCAACCTCAGACCTCAAGGCAGGACTTAAGAAAGTCTTAAGGAATTAAGAGGTCATATTTTAGGGATATCCAGACAGATGGTTAAATTAAAATAACTAATATCATTTAGTCACCTGTGCTCAAGTATGGCTATCCGGTATGACTACCCTTATGCTCTTGCCCATAATTACTATAATAGAGGCACAGGGCAGGGCTGTGGAGCTACTGGCACAGGTTAGAAGCCGTGGGTTAAACACTTTGCATGCCAACGTTGCGGTGAGAGATGGGAAAAATATCCGCTAAGAATCCCTGCGTCGCTCACAGCGACTGTTCTTTTTCGGTGCGATATTTAACAAATTTTCTCGACCCTGGCATTTTTTGTGGATATTTTGCACATCTCTCAGCAATGTTGGCACTCAAAAGGTTAATCTAGGTAGACTGCATTACCCAGCTTCATATTACTGAAACTTAAATACACCATAGCGTTTCTATGCTTGTGTTAGCACCTACACATAGGGGGAAATTTACTAAGATGTGAAATACACTTCACAGGTCATGTGCTATGGGCAACCAATCAGAAGCTACTTCTTATTTTTTTTTCACCCTCTAGAAGACAGTAGACAGGATGTGATTGGTTGCCCATAGCAACATGACCTGTGAAGTGTATTTCACATCTTAGTCAATTTCCCCCATAATGTCATATGGGAACCCCATAGGGTATCTGGCTTCGGAGTCCTGTATAGTTTTTACTAAAATCACTGACAGTATTATATCTAACACACTTATGCAAACACACATAACTGCTCACTAATAAGTAATTTTTAGCAAAAAGGAACATTTACCTTTATCAGCATTGCCGTTGATTTTAGGTTTGAAGTCATCTACTTGTATGCCTGTGATCACAAAATATTAATGTTCAGAAGAGAAAAAGAAATGTTTTACGGTTTAGTTACTAAGACTGTTCACAAAAAGATCCATCCCTAGGTCAGTGGTTCCCAAACTGTGCGCCTAGGCTCCCTGGGGTGCCTCAGGTTGGTGGTCCAGAACCAATTCAAATTATTTATGGCCAATGAAACAGGCAAAATCAGTGCTTGTGGCTTCCAATTTTAAAATATGTGGGGAAACAGAAGCGAATCGTGTTCCTCACCACATAACTGGACCGAAGGATGACATTTAAGCACAACTTATTTCTTTAAATTTTTTAAAAAATTATTCTTGGTAACAAACTTTTGCCTTGGGGTGCCCTGAAAAATATTCTGATACTCTAGGGTGCCGTGATTCAAAAAAGTTTGGGAACCTCTGCCCTAGGTAAAGCAATATAGAGAAAACAAAGTTATCCAATAGCACCATCTGCTGGATTCAGGCAGGTACTACAGAATTTTGCAAAAATGATACTTCGTACATACTCCAAAAGCCCTGAGGACACAGACAGGTCATTTACGCTATCTTTAAAAAAAAATGGGCAGATAACAAAGAATGAGACTAATTCCACCTTCAAAAACAGAGCGTAACAACCAGGTACAGAAATGTAGCGTTTGGAAAAACCAGTGTTGCTAAAGTCGCAAACCATTACACTTCAAATTTAATGAATCAAGGGAAAACTCCAGTTCTCTCATTCTGCCTTTAAGCAATATGTTGTACGTACTTAACTAACAGATACAATTATCAGTTTGCGATATACAACAGTCTAATGCAACTGAATTCTGTGGATAGACTTTTTGTTGCACTGTCTATTAGGGCCAACCTGGCCAGCGGTTGTGAAACTACAAGTACCAGCATGCCTTGCTATTAGGAAATGCTAAACCTGTGGCAAGGCTTGCTGGGATGTGAAGTTTCACAACAGCTGGAGAGTCACAGGTTGCTCAGGTCAGGTTCTCTAAATCAGGAGTCAAACGATCCTCAGTACCCCTTACAGTTCACGTTTTCCAGGTCTCCCGGCAGGTGCACAGGTGCATTCTTTATTCATTGACACATTTTAAAAGATCCACAGGTGGAGCTAATTTTTTCACTTGTGATTCTGTGAGAAGACATGCAAAGAAAGCACTGTGTGCGGTGCTGAGGACCGAGTTTGGGAACTTGTGCTCTACACCAGTATGTGATCTAGAACACATGGCGTATTAATCAGGCTGTGTGTGTATGAAAAGTATTTACTGATGAGCGAGCAGTGACCTTGTAGAGATTTAACCAACAGCCCACTGCCTCCAAGCCTGAGATGCCCACATCCCTAATAAAGAGGACACAATGAGAAACCATATAGGAATAAAAGGGGGTGCAGCTGTAGAAACTATTAGTGAGAAGGTGCGCTAGTCGTCTAGGCCAACCTGTGGCTCTCCATCTGTTGTGAAACTACAAGTCCCAACATACCTTGCTAAAGTTTTGCAATAATAGAATGCTAGAACAGTGGCAAAGCATGCTGGGATGTGTTGTTCCATACATCTGGAGAGCCACTGGTCGGCCAGGCCTGTAGTAGACCTTTACAATAACGAAGACTACTGCACTCTCATCAGTCATTTCATATAGCAACAGCACCGCTACAATGCTAGAATAAGGAAGCACTCCACAAACTTTATAAATGTGCACATTGTGTTCTTTAATAAGTTTCCAACGTTTTAGGACAAATAAAATATTTTGGTACTTGTTTCCTAGAACGGCCCCACGATTTTAATCTTATGCGATCGATGCGATCAAACTATTTTTTAATTGTACATGTATCCTGATGGGTGATAAGTATGTTATATGCACCCCCATTGTTAATGCCACCACCACTATGAACGCCAACCCGAAGCGTGGTGTCCTCCGACCTTTTCATACGCCCACTATCCACATCGGCATGGAGTTGATTTTATATAGTGTGGCGAGTGCAGCGAGCCAATGAGCCCGAAGCGTGGCGAGCGCAGCGAGCCCCGCGGATAACGTCACATGTATTCCGCATCCGCTTGCCATGCTTCGGGCTCGGTGGCTCGCTGCGCTCACCACACTATATAAAATCAACTCCACGCCGACGTGGATAGTGGGGGTATGAAAAGGTCGGAGGACGCGTACCGCTGCGCTCGCCACACTTCGGGTTGGCGTTAATAGTGGGGGTGGCGTTAACAATGGGGGTGCATTTAACACCCAATGGGGGTGCATTTAACATAGTAATCACCCATCAGGGTGCCTGTACAATTAGAAATCGCATGCCATTGCAATGGCATACAATGTGATGAGATATTAAAATTGTACAGTGCGGCTCTTAGGACCCGAAAATCGGGTCCCATCGCATACCTTAATTAGTGGTATGCGATGGCATAAGATAGGCGCCATGCTAGAAAACAAGTACCAATATTTTTATTAGGATATTCAAGATACCTTAAGTATCCTGATGGTGACTTTATTTGCCTGTTCTTTAGCTTTATATACACACAAAGCTGCCATCTTCACAGCAAGACAGCCAAGCATAGCTACACTATACAAAAATATAACTCCAGCTGCCAGTTCTGCTCATTCCAAAGCGCAGTACACACTGGCAGATATTTCTGTCGGTCCGACGATATGTTGAGACGTTTACAGGCACTAATATCTGAGCTGGTCACTGATTTTCTGCCACATCACACTGCATTTGTATATGTCCAGCCACAAGAAGGATGACATGGAAGATCTGAGCAGATTATTGAGACTACACACACACACACTACTCAATATCAGAAGAATGGGGCTGAGATTTTTAATTTGGACCAACAGAACGGAAAATTTAGCATTATTCATAAGCAATACACAATAAATAAGGCGGATGACCCAATTATAGGCAAATCCTTCCAATAAAGTTATAGTGGGTACCTAGCTTAATGCTTTTGGATGAATAAAGGTCAGAATACCAACGTCAGCATCCTGAAGGAGGGAATCCCAACAGGGATCAGGCAATTATAGTTCCCCTCCCACTGACGTACCCTAATCCTCCCTTCTACCAGCCTAAACCCCCGCAGCCTGCCCTTATTATATCCCCATACCCCGCCACCTAAAACTAACCTCCCTTTCTACATGCCTAAACCTTTCTCCCCACTAACCTAATCCCAACCCAATCTAACCCTATATCCTCCCAATGTTGCCTAACCCTTTCTCCCCTCTAACCTAATCCTAAACCCCCCCCCCCCCAGTGCGCCGGTCTTCTGACATCAGTCTATATATATCTATGCACTGCACAGAAGAGAGGCACGTTGATATTCAGCCTCAGCTGCAGTGCTCTGACCTGCCCGTCTTGTCAGAACAAACTAGTCTTCAATCCAATGAAATAGCTCTCTCACTCCATCTAACTATCTATGTATATGCACCAAAGAAAAAGATAGCAAACAAAGCTGCTGCGATTTGGCGGGCAGAAATATTGCAGCAGAGTAAATAAATCCCAAACATACCATTGTGGTTTATTACGTTGATTATTCCATAATAGCTTTAAATTTAGCGTATAGGTAGGATCGTAGCTGGGTGTGGTATATTTCACTGACAGTCGGGATTCCGACAGTCATTACTCAGACGTCGGAATCCCGACTGCACAGCGGGGGGACCGCAATGAAGCCCCTTGCTGCGGGATAGGTGGCGAGCTGAGCTCCCACCTATTTTATTCTCCCTCTATGGGGGTCGTGGACCCCCCACGAGGGAGCAATCGGGATTCCGATGTCTGAGTAATGACTGTCGGGGAGTGTTTTGTTTTAATTTATTCATTTGAATTAAACACATCATGCCATAAGTTAAAAGTGCCCGGAAATGGGATACACCCTTAAATAGACATTAATGCTATAATTATTTTCCCTACTATTTGCCTAATAAAGTATTTGACAGACTTATATTGAATTTAAAAAAAATCTCCCTAATAGTCTTTAACTATTTTCTATGATGGTCCCAGTAAGGCAATATTGCCATTCCGTAGAGTAACCATTGCTTGCCTTCTATTACCCATAAAAACTATCTTCTGTAAGTCCATTTGAGCAGACTGAGGTGACAATACTATCACAGCTTGGGGTTTGGTCCTTGCCACAAGTGATGTGTGACATCATTGGGGGTATGAGGAGGTCCCAGAAAGACTGCCACCCCCCACCCCCTGGTAATTCCAGACTTGCCCAAGGAGGTTACAGGGACTTGCAGGTTACAGCCTAGTGGCAGATGTGTTGTACAAACAGGCTGTGAGAGCCTTTACCACACTGGGTACAAAGCTTATGTCCCAGGGTAGCTCCTTCCTACCAGCACCAGGGATCCTCCGCTGCCACCTACATGTAGCACTTACCTAAGCTGCTGTTCTCCGTAAGCGTTTTCTCCTGTAGATGCTCTAATCGTACTGCAATCAGAATTTCAAAAATAAAAAAAAATTGCAAAAACAAAAAGAACAAAAAGCAGCAGAGGGTGGAGAGGGAGCGCTCACCTTGTAAGGCGGTAAGACGCTCATTGGTGAAATCATTGTCCGCTTGCAGGGCCTCGATCTTCGCTTGTAGTTCTTGCTCCTTCTCCTCCATCTCATCGATCTTGAGTTGTAGTTCCTTCTTCTCAGTCAGGCCCTTCTGCTGAATCTCCTCTTGCCGGCCTTCGGCTGCCTGTGGGCAGATGGAGAGTTGGGGATACTATTGATCGCATTCTTCAAGTGGGGCGAACAAAATTATTTCATTACTGAATGAAAAGCCTACAGTTCAGGGGGATACGGTCACTAGGTCGACATGGGTTAGGTCGACAGAGTCATTAGGTCAACAGGGGAAGATCATCATGCAATAGGTTGAAATGGGGTTTTTTACTTTTTTTTTTGAGCCGAGAGATGGTATTTCATGGTCTACCATCCACTAGGGCGCGGAGGGAAAATATAATAGTGTGCTAAGTTTAGCGAGGCACCGTGCCATGCGAGGGCACGCGGTGCCACGTTTAAGTGTTAGTGTCTGTGTCGACATTTGGGACAAAGAAACGGTGAAAACCGCCATGTCGACCTAATGACCCTGTTGACCTTCAGTCATGTCAACCTTCAGTCATAACCAAAGCAAAAAAGGAGCAGCTTTATTTAATTTGTCCCTTTTTTTCCCCCCCAGATTTGCGACTCAGTACACATGCGTTAAACCCTGGTTTAACGCACGCAGCACCAAAAAAAATAAAAACCAGGACTATTTGTAGGTTTTCAGTTGATCAGTAAGTATATTGTGGTGGTCTATAAATATGGCACAACAAACATTTATTTGATCCCCTTGCACCTGTAAACGCATCTCTAAGTAGGTGGTCTCTGTCCCGCTGGGCACAGTCTGGTGACACGAAGACACAGTGACAGGAGACATATGGAACTGGTAATAAACAGATGGCGCTTCCAAATGATTGGCTCTCAGGTGCCGAGAGCATGCGGAGAAATATTTCTAATCTCTCAGTCTATAAAACTCTTAAAAAACAATATCAGAATCTGTTACAATAAATCTATGTGTGTAGGGTGGGCACAATATATGAGAAGACTTCCAAATACAACATTTCTATAAAAGTTCTGAAATAGCTACTAGATGGGTTTTATTTTCAGAATAGTGAAACTTGACCAAGTGTGTCCCATACGGTCTGTGTGTAACTCTAAACGTACACTACATCCTCAGCCTATTACACGCTCCTCGCACACCTGCTCACCAGCACTTATTTCTACTCGTGACCTATCTTAGACCACACATCACGGGAAGGCTCATAACGCAGACAGATGTTGCCTAGCAACCGGCTCCACATTACAAAATATGCTGGGAGGCTTTTTTAACAATAGTCCACATAAATATTACAAAGGATTCTATTGTTTAAAGAATTGGAAACAAAAACATTAACACTCTGTATACACTTTATTAAAGGACTGAATGGAAGTCCCATTGACAATGCTGGCAGAAAATTATCCAATATGAAATGCCAATTGCTTAACCAGACACCTGTCACAGCAATGTATACCCGCCCCGCCCCCCCCCCCCCCCCCCCAACAAACATGACTACATAGGAACATCACCCAGAATAGTGTAGGATTACACTGAACGGACATGAAAGCACGTCATCTGCAGAGAAATAGCTTTTACTCTTTTCAATTGCAGTCACAATAATTGTCATTCAAGAAGCCAGTGTCATAGCCCCCTTAATACTGCCAATTACTGACCGCGATATTCTGTAAGGCGCTCAGTGTAATAATCAAAAGCGATAAGGGTCAGGTACAAAATGCTGGTGGTCAGGATCTAGATGCTCAGAATGCCAACAATGACAATACAGATGGATCCTGGTGAGTAATCTAATGCCCGGTACATATGGGGTGACAGGAGCTGTGTGCTGAGTGATCTAGTGATGTACAGACCACTCAGCACACAGCAAAGCACCAGCGATGTGTGCCAAGTGATCTGTCACTGCCTGTGTTCTCAATAGGGAGAACACCGGCGATGACTAGATTTATACTGCAGGTCAGGTGATAGTGACGCACGGGACCACGTATCACCATCGCCGGGGGCCATACACACGGAGCGATCTAGTCAGATCAAATATATATAGGGCTCTAATCACCCTGTGCATATGCCCCATAACTATTAAGGTGGCCATACACTGCTGCAATGTCTCGCAGCAGTGTACGGCCAGCCGATACCCCGTGAGCCGCGCGGGACCTTCCCAGACGGCAGGGACACATGCGATCCATCACAATTGGTTGTGATGGATCGCATGCGACACTGCCTACCGCTGGGAGGTCCAAGGTCAGGTGTCCAGAAAGCCAGCAAGTTCAACCAGCGGCTCAGGTCCGTTGCGCACGGGAACATGCATCGGACCTGAGGGGATTTGATGACCCGATTCGCTGGAATCAGGCTAGTGTATGGGTGCCTCTTGCAGTCTGAGCCTAACAGCCACCATCGTGATCTGTCAGCATTGGGACTGCCTGGTTTACGCTTTAGGGTTCCCAAATGCATTCATAAAGCAGAGCAGGGAGTTCATTTGCATAACTGGAAATGTAAAATAATGTCATTACATCGAAAAACCTATGAAAGGCTTAATTACAAACCTCAATTCCCAAATCAGTGCCCAAGTTAATTACCTTGAGCTTGTCAGCTAGATCTTTGATTTCATTTACTGCCCCGTTGTACTTGTTGGCCAGCTCCCGCAGCTCCTCCTGGGTCCTCTCGTTCATCTCCTTCAGGTGGGTACATTCATCTTCTGTGTTACTTAAACTTCTCTGGAATTACAAGACAGAAGTTCTCCAATATTCAGTTACCAATGTATGGAAATGTCATTATCAGGAATACACAAATTACATAAGGGCATATACTGTATTTGTTAATACACAGTATTTAAAAGGAAATAAAAAAAAGAACAGAAATTCATAAACATACTTATGACCTATTTCTGAATGTACACAGATCTATACCCTTTAATTCGAGGACTTAAAATGTCACATCAATAGTAAGTAGTATACTTGTGCTATCCTGGAGAACCAATCCATAGTAGAGTATCCAGGTCTTGACCTGGAGAGTATGCCCATAGTAATCCTGCAGAGCATGTCCATATCCCTGAAGGCATGTCCATAGTAATGAGTAGTAGTACGCAATCCTGGAGAACAAGATAACAGTAAGGAGTAAATGTGTGATACCCTGGAGAACCCATCCATAGTAAGAGGCCATCCATAATGAGGAATAGCCGGGTGTTATCCTGGAGAGCCCGTCCATAGTAAGGCGTAGCCGGGTGTTATCCTGGAGAGCCCTTCCATAGTATGGCGTAGCCGGGTGTTATCCTGGAGAGCCCGTCCATAGTAAGGCGTAGCCGGGTGTTATCCTGGAGAGCCCTTCCATAGTAAGGCGTAGCCGGGTGTTATCCTGGAGAGCCCGTCCATAGTAAGGCAGAGCCGGGTGTTATCCTGGAGAGCCCGTCCATAGTAAGGCAGAGCCGGGTGTTATCCTGGAGAGCCCTTCCATAGTAAGGCGTAGCCGGGTGTTATCCTGGAGAGCCCGTCCATAGTAAGGCGTAGCCGGGTGTTATCCTGGAGAGCCCTTCCATAGTAAGGCATAGCCGGGTGTTATCCTGGAGATCCCGTCCATAGTAAGGCGTAGCCGGGTGTTATCCTGGAGAGCCCGTCCATAGTAAGGCAGAGCCGGGTGTTATCCTGGAGAGCCCGTCCATAGTAAGGCAGAGCCGGGTGTTATCCTGGAGAGCCCTTCCATAGTAAGGCGTAGCCGGGTGTTATCCTGGAGAGCCCGTCCATAGTAAGGCGTAGCCGGGTGTTATCCTGGAGAGCCCTTCCATAGTAAGGCATAGCCGGGTGTTATCCTGGAGATCCCGTCCATAGTAAGGCGTAGCCGGGTGTTATCCTGGAGAGCCCGTCCATAGTAAGGCAGAGCCGGGTGTTATCCTGGAGAGCCCTTCCATAGTAAGGCGTAGCCGGGTGTTATCCTGGAGAGCCCGTCCATAGTAAGGCGTAGCCGGGTGTTATCCTGGAGAGCCCGTCCATAGTAAGGCGTAGCCGGGTGTTACCCTGGAGAGCCCGTCCATAGTAAGGCGTAGCCGGGTGTTCTCCTGGAGAGCCCGTCCATAGTAAAGCGTTGCCGGGTGTTCTCCTGGAGAGCCCGTCCATAGTAAGGCGCAGCCGGGTGTTCTCCTGGAGAGCCCGTCCATAGTAAGGCGCAGCCGGGTGTTCTCCTGGAGAGCCCGTCCATAGTAAGGCGTAGCCGGGTGTTATCCTGGAGAGCCCGTCCATAGTAAGGCGCAGCCGGGTGTTCTCCTGGAGAGCCCGTCCATAGTAAGGCGTAGCCGGGTGTTCTCCTGGAGAGCCCGTCCATAGTAAGGCGTAGCCGGGTGTTATCCTGGAGAGCCCGTCCATAGTAAGGCGTAGCCGGGTGTTATCCTGGAGAGCCCGTCCATAGTAAAGCGTAGCCGGGTGTTATCCTGGAGAGCCCGTCCATAGTAAGGCGTAGCCGGGTGTTATCCTGAGAGCCATGTCCAGAGTAGTAGTATGCGATCCTGGAGAACCAGTCCATAGTAAGGAGTAGCAGTGCGCTATCCTGGGAGACTCATCCATAGGAAGGAATATCTATGTGCTATCCCGGAGCACACTAAATAGTATGGGGTAGCAGTATACACTACAGGAAAACATGTCTATAGTAAGGAGTATATTTTTTGTTATCCTACAGAACACACCCATAGTAAAGGATTTTCTTGTAGATCAGTGGTTCTCAACCTCAGTCCTCAGGACTCCCCAACAGTTCACGTTTCCCAGGTCACCCTGCAGGTGCACTCATTATTCACTGACACATTTGAAAAGATCGCAGGTGGGGCTAATTACGTCACTTGTAATTCTGTTTGGAGACCTGGAAAATGTGAACTGTTGGGGTGTCCTGAGGACAGAGGTTGAGAACCACTGTTGTAGATAAACAAAACCAGGGGTCTGTCCACCTGATGTGATGGAAGGTGAAGACATAAATGTTGTGAATATGGGACTTTGGTTGAAAACATGATTTCGTCAACCAGTTACATTATTCTACTTTAAAAATAGAGCTTCTTTATAAATTGGGTACATACCTCCACCTCAGACAGCTTCCGTACCACCTCAATTTTCTCCTGAAGAACTCTCCTCAGAGACTCTTTGGCTGTCGTCTCATAATTGTGTTTGTCTTCTTGTAACGCTATTAACTCTTTCCGAATCCCATCATCTGTCTGATTCTGCAAAACACGTAGTTCTCTGTACTAGAAAATCTCCCATAACATACAGAACCCAGAAACTTCAGCAGAAACTTCTCATGAAATAAATGGTGAAGATATTTTCTTAAGCATAAATCATTTTTGGATTTCCCAAAATCATGTTACTACAATAACAGGTCACGTGACATTTTAACACCCTCCTTCTAAGCATGTATGTTCATAGCACCCCCACCTTTACCCTGTGCCATCATAAAGAAGGGCGGCTGGCTGTCACAGATCACGTGATTTTCGCTTTAGATCTAAAAAGCAATTATGTTCTAACTGAAAGCCCCTTCAGCTATAGAAGCGAGAGCCAGAAATAATGTTGTATAGGGAAGTCTGGTTAAAGAACACTTCATAGAAAAACAGAACAGAAACATTGTACAGAAAACAGGATTCCGGTTTTAGCCATACAAAGTTTGTATAAAAAGTAATGAGACCTATTATTTTCCTGACACGACTGTACATCGCAGCGTGCATGCTACAGGCGGGTTCGATGGAGGGGTAAGTCAGCTTCAACACGTACCGAACGTCATTCGCCTACGAGCTTCTGTGTGGTCCGTATCGTAGTTTTAGTGGACCTCAGTTGAAGCTTAAAAATGCAACATTCTATCTAACAGCGCTACGCCATTAAATTCTGTGTGGGACTTGGAAAACCAGAAAACCAGCTATGGAGATGTTGGCCAAGGTCCAGAAAGTGTTCGGGAGTGAAAGCCTATCAGAAGCTGCCGTTTCATGACAATGCACCAAACCACACCAGCTTCGAAGCCAACGACTACCTGGCCCGGAACGGCATCCGCAGCCCCCCTACAGTCCCGATCTGGCCCTGGAGGACTTTTCCTATTCCCCCCGAGTGAAGACAGCCCTCAAAGGACACCGCCATGGGACAGTAGCAGAGGTCAAAGCGGCTTTGACGCACTGCTTGAAGGACGTTCCGGAAAAGGACTTCCAGAATACCTTCTGAGCGTGGACAACTGGTTGGCAGAAGTGTGTCTACGTACAAGGGTCTTATTTTGTAGCGATGCCTTCAATAAATATTTTTTCCCCAATTTGGTCGCATTACTTTTTAAACAAACCCTGTATAATTAGATGAACTGTAAATGGAGTGCACATATAAGTGACGACTACTTCTAATTTCATTTTAGTATTGGTCTCTTGGGTTAAGCTGAAGTGCACATGGCTCACAAACCATTAAAATGAAACAATCTGGACCGGACCACCAAGGGAGACCTGAGTCATCCTTGGCTCTACAGCAATATATAAACCTAAACACAGATAAGACAGAAAAATTTAGAATAAGTGTTCATTCTAGCACCCTGCACCTTCTCTTTCTGCCTGCGGTGTCAGTCACTAGTTTGGTGCCTCTAGCACAGTCTGGCCTATATCTGCACTGATATACAGACCAGACCGTTCGAAGCACCACAGCAGATAGTGACACCTCAGGCAGAAGTGAGGAACTGCACAGGGTTTAAAAGGTGCTGGGTGTTAGTATGAACACTAACACAATGCAATGAAGAGAGTTATGGACACAAAAACATGCCTTGAGATAGACAACGGTGCGCCAGAAATATACACAGCACTCACTTTTGAGTAAGCCTGTAACTGATTTCCCATAACTTCCAGCCGTGATAGAAGCCGGTCTTCATCTATTAGAGCCTGGATAGAGAGCGAACAGTCAGGTATATGATCCACAAGACAAATATGAGTTATACTGTGAATGGGTCTGCAATAGCGATATAATATTATATTAATAATTAAGTACAGTACTTATCACGTGGTCACAAACTCGGCCATTACAAAAATGTTTAGTTCAGCGATTGGTTTGTAAATTCAAGGGTGGATTATATCTATTGTATATCAGGCCAGGCCTGAAAGCTACAAGCTATACTACTGTATATCATGCCTTGCCACAGATTGGCTATTACACGCTGAGATGTGACGTTTCAAAACTGCAGGTCAGCCATGCTGGTTTTAAATCCACATCTGCTTACACCTGGTTTGATGACCCACTAAGTGAATCCGGGAGATCTACTTGTACCTGTGTGCTTTCGCCCCTTGCTTTCTGGGATGCATTAGTAGATTGTTCTGCACTACTCTGCCCTGACCAGGACTTGCATACTGACCCACTGTAGCTTGCGTTGCACCAGCCCTGATCCTAGATTGTGCTTCGGACAAGGATGCATATTAAGACTAAAGGCTAAATGGAATAAAGGGGGGGGGGGGTTAAAAATGCAAATTAAACTGGAAAATATTGTGCAATTCCTGCAATCTAAGTTTGGTGCATTCTCAGTAAAAGATATACAGTCAACCGTGCTATAAATGTTATGTGTAGCAGCTCAATGTTTCCTGGGTTCTGTGTACCCTGTATTGTTCTAGTGCAGGCATGTCAAACCTGTGGCACTCCATTTGTTGGGAAACTACACATCCCAGCATCCATTGCCACAGTTTTAGCATTCCCTAATAGCAAAACTGTGGCAAAGCATGCTAGGACTTGTAGTTTCCCCAACAGCTGGAGGGCCACAGGTTGGACAGGCCTGTTCTAGTGTGTACATGTAAGGCACTGCGAACGATAAATAAATAATCATAATAATGTACAAATTATCAATAAGTTAAATGAGCACTAGAAATCAAAGTAAAAATAAGAATAAATAGCGCCTGTAAAAAGAAAATAGTTATTAATAATCATTATGTGTACAGCTCATTTTGGAGTTGTGTAGTGTGGGACCGTTTTCCCAGTCTCTCAGTCCTCAGGACCCCACACAGTGAATGTTTTCCAGGTCTCCTCCCAGAATCACATGTGAAATAATTAGCTCCACCTGTGGATCTTTTCAAATGTGTCAATGAGTAATGAATGCACCTGTGCACCTGCCGGGTGACCTGGAAAACGTGCATTGTGTGGGGTACTGAGGACCGAGTTTAAGAACACCTGATCTACACTATACACTATGCTGGGAGTTGCAGATCTTAAGATAGGTCTTATTTGCTGCACATAAGAGCTGAAGATGCTGCTAATGACCAGTATGCTGGGAGTTGCAGATCTTAGGATTGATCTTATGTGAAAATACACCCATAAGATCTATCATGTGTCTGGGAAGCTGTTGGGGAAATCGCTGGATGACTCGGATCTGATGCTGGTCATCCTGATATATGAGGCCAGCTTTAGAGTACCTCGAGAACCACGCTTGGGATACACTGGGTTAGACTGAAGGTGAAAGCAATTTGCAATGGAAGCAAGGCTAGTCCCAAAACACTTGTGTGATATAAATATACAGCAATATACAACGGATAACATTGGGCAACAAAGAATAAGAAAAAAATAAGAGAAAGCTAATCTTATAGTGTGTACACACGGTGCGATATGGCTTCGGATGTTGCAGATATAGTGTGCTGATTGTGTGCTTTTTTAGGGCTTGCGAGCCCGATGCGTGCTCCCGTGTGAGTGAACATCGGCAGTCAAATAGAGGGCAGCCAAGACTATATAGTGCAGATCTGCACTATATAGTCAAAATTGTGCCTCTGAATGCATGCCGTGCTATGCGATTCCCGATGCGATCTGATCATATCGGGACTCGCATAGCACATCATATCTACCATGAGTACACACATTATACAAGGTTCACTTCCGAATATCTACTATGTAGCAATAGCGTATTGCACGTACATCATTACATGTTACTGATCTGAGCACACGAGCAGGCACAGTAACAGTAGTAATGGGCCCTACACACATGCCGATGTGTGCAGGGCTACCTAGCTATGCTAGGTCGGGCTGTTCTGCGCCGCTATCGCCTAGCACACAGAGCTGACAGCCCACACACAGAGCGAGCTGTCAGCTCTGTGTGCTAAGCGAGCGGACAGCGCCAGTGTTCTCCGGTGGGAGAACCCTGCCGATGCCGAGATTGATGGACACTGTCCATCAATCTCGGCCACCGATAAAGACGCGCGGGGACGCGCACGGATGCCGATACAGCCCCCACACATACACCGATGTGAGGGCATTTGCTAAGCGACTTTGCAAAACTAAGCAAAATCGCTTAGAAAATGCCTTAATATCGGCATGTGTGTAGGCCGTCTAAGAGTGACGATATCTACCCCCATGTGCCAAAGCAACTCCGTGTACAAATTGATCTTCTATTTCTTATGTACGGACTCGCTCGTAGGTGTTTAAGTGTGATAAGAGCATTATATTCTCATTTTCTGGAACAAAGATCGCACGCTACAGATCCTCCCTAAAGATGTAGCATGGATTCAACTCAGAAGGCAGGTAATACTGTACTTTTAGGAGGATCAGCAGAGGAATGGAAGAATCATGTTACGGCTAGGCTAGCTTTACGGCACACATCTTTACTGATCATGTATTCTCAGGTTATGGTACATCCGTAACCAACAACAGGGTATGAAGCCAGTATGGGGTAATTGCTATTGGCCTCTAGAACAGTCAGTGCAGAGAAAGGAAGTGGACGCTTTGATACCTGCCAACTAGTATCTGATGCTTCCTGTGTATTGGCCAGTAGCCTCTGTAGGGTGGCCAACTTCTGTTCCAACATCTGTTCCCGATGTAAGGCCTCCTGCGGGAAGAACACACATTGTTAGAACAGTAGATGTCTCTCGTGCGGCACACTGCATGTACAAGAACAAATTATGAATCCGCAAATAAATATAAAATATGTTCAATGAGAGAAAATTTTTCTAATTATCACGTTATTAAAGTGGATTTTACCTGTAGATACTGAGAAAGTTGGAACAGTTCCTGAGAGTACATACTGGGAGTGTGAGCAGCAACCTGTAGTGAGAGCAGACAGAAACACAACCTGTAACACACACTGTAGCGCTGTGACACACAAATCAGGTCAGGGCAGTTTCAGCTTATAAAGGCTCATATGGACTAGAACAGGAAGCCCGATAGGGGCGGATTTATCTGAGCAGTGCACAGAGAAAATGCAGAAGAAATCCAAATATAGAAAATGAATAAAAACGTCAAACATGTGAGATTTCGAATAATAGAAAAACATAACAAAAATAAATGGACAAACAAGAAATACCCAATCATATATCCTCAAGTTCTGCAAACTTTCAAAGGGTAAATGGTACTGAAACCAAGTTAAGACGACTGCAGGTAGTCCCTTTCCAGAACAATGCAAGAGGGAAAATCTACACTATAGAGCAGTGGTTCTCAAACTGTGGGTCCTGACCCCAAAGTGGGTAACGACCATCTCAGCGCGAGGTCATGACTCCATGTTGCCGACTGCCAGGTTGAGGACTATAATCTCTCAGTCAGTGATCCAAAGTGTCTGACAAAATTCTAAAGGTGCCCATACACGTACCGATTACCCGGTACTTTTTGTGCTGAAATAGCTTTGCATTGCATGCGTTGTGCATGCGATCAAAAGACAGTACAAAAAGTATGTGCAGCACATACTTCTTGTACTGTGCGATGAGATGCCGCGGGAGCGCGCATCTCATAGCACACATCGCACGGGAAAATCGGTGCGTGTATGGGCACCTTTATTGTCTGACAGGGTTCCAGATCAAAACAGTTTGAGAACCCTGCTCTAGAGGAAAACCACTCATCAGACAGGATGACATTTCCATGGGGGTTAGCATTCGAGACATTCTAACAATGACAACCAGTAACATGCTCAATGTCAACATTTTCAACTGGTCCACCATATATACCGAACCTTACATAGGTATGTTTCAGGTGTAATTGTTTTGTTTCATATAAGGTCTGTATAAAAAAGGGTTTGGGTCACTAGGTAGACAATCAAAAGATCTACCACTATTGGTTGACAGTCGAAAGGTCGACATGCATCAGGTAGAAGGGGTCAAAAGGTAGTCAGAAAAAAAAAGTCAACATAGTTTTTTGACTGTTGGCATGAACACTATTCTATTCTGCCTGTATGCCCACTGGCATGGCAAATTTTAAATATGAACAAGTCAATTCATGTCGACCTTTTGACCTTTTCCACGTGTCAACCTTTTGACGGCATACTGTATAAAAACTGGTGAACAAGACAAAAGGTGTTGCAAGCAATAGTACCCAGTCAGATGGTCTAATTTTTCTTGTACCATTTTATATGGGATACGGTTACTAGGTCGACAAGCATTGGGTCGACACCACTAGGTCAACATGCATGAAGGTAGACATCACTGAGGGTCGGCATGGGGTTAGGTCAACAGGGTCATTGGGTCGACACCAGCGTTAGGTCGATAGTCACTTTTTTTGAGCTGACATGTGCTGACAGGCGGTATTTCATGCCCTACCATCCACTAGGGCGTGGTGGGAGAATAAAAAATAGTGCAGGGAGCCCGAAGCATGGCGAGTACAGTGAGCCATGCAAGGGGACACAATGCACTTTTTTACGGTGTCGACGCGGGTCAAAATAAGTGAAGACCCCATGTCGACCTTTTGACTGTCAACTTTCCCCATGTCGACCTAATGACCTTGTTGACATAACCCCATGTTGACCTTCAGTCAGGTTGACCTTCATGCATGCTGAACTAATGGAGTTGACCCAGTTGCTGTCTATACAATGATCCATACTCTAACATATACACTTTGAAAATCTATACGTCAGGGTTGTGACCGAAGGAATGAGGATTCTCTTGTCTTCAGCTGCTGCCCGATGTTTGCTATGAAATATCTGCATTTATATTATTGGATTTTTCAGAGATGATGTGAAGTACTATATACTGTCTGACCTGGCATCCCGATATATCCATATGAAGAGAGCGTCTCTCCTACATAACTATATCTCTATCTATATTTTTTCCCCCACAAACCAACCCTGCTGACATGGTCCCGCTAAGCTGAGACACAAGCTGTGTTTTGTATAGGGCACAGCATTGGAAAGAACAGGGAATGTGATCACAACACAGAGGGCAGCCCTGGTGCCTGACCCGAGGTGTAATTACCAGCTGCTGCCAGCATAAGTCAACGCAACATGGGATCAATGCTGAGTGGAAACACGTGCACCATTTATGAGGGGGATCACATGAGCGCTGCAACCCAAACCGCGTCAGGTAGCGCTCATCCCCTGAGCAATGTACCAGCAGTAACAGGACGATGAAGTAGCAGAACATTCTTCGCCGTAATCCCATACTCCTGAGAAATCCTGCCTACAATCCCCATCCTACCTGCGAGCTCACTGCGTTCCGCTACAGCTGAGCAGAAACCGTAAAACCTGAAATACATTATTCGCTGCCCTTTGCCATCTACGGGACTGTCGCAGAGTACACAAGATATCGAAGGCAGAACACAGAGGAAGGAATTCATGTCAAGTGATATCATCTGAGCAGACAGGGGGAGGGTAACGCCGAAAGTCCCTTAGGATATATAGTCAAGATCTATTAGCCAAAGTGTGGAGACCTTACCTTGTCGATGGGACTGGGTAGCGCAGCTTGGATGACACTAGAAAGAAAGGGACTCCGAGTCAGAATGTAAACACAGAAAAATCAAGAGCAATAGTTCAAAAATCCTTGTTGCCAAGTCTGTAAATATTTAACTGGATTTGTCAGGACTCACGTTAAATCTGAAAGGGAGCGGCAGCATGGGAAAGAAATTAACTCTGCCCTGGACTTTCCTTCTCTGCTCCGTTCCAGAGCCCGGCTCCTAACAGGTCACCTCTGCCAGGGGCTCTAACGTGCACAGTACGGCTTGTACATGGTTAATGTTAAACCGCGTCACCTCGTCGGCACCCAACTGGGCACCTCTCAGTGTCAACAATACAGTCCAGACCCAAAATGGTTAAAGGTGTGGATCTTATTTTAAAGCACACACAACCTTTCAACAAGTCTTTTCATGCTGGACTCTGCTGGCGGCTGCTTTACAGCGATTTCGGGTATTCGGTCATTATGGGAGGCTTCAAAACACAGAATGACTATTAAACATACTAATTATAGCAAAAGAAGAACAGGTTTGTGTTGTGGATACATCTGAGGTAACCGCACTTCTGTGGCATAGATACACGGAGACCCTCACAGCAATCTGTAGAGAAGAACTGTATCTTAAAGGAACTAGGCTATATGCAAGCTCTAAGCCAAAACTAGGACTTCTGGCGCAAACCGCAGAAGTCAGGTCAAGGTTGCCTAAAGAATTAAAAGGATGGAAAAGCCTTATTACTTGTTAAATAATGTTTTAAAAGAGTGTATTAATAGTGTATTAAACGACTGATCTTTTTGCTGGTTATACTAACAATAATCCAACCCAAAGGGTTAAATTTACTAATGGTGATGTTGTCTATAGCAACCAATTAAAGTCGGTCTAATTTTCTAGGATGCGATTGGTCGCTATGGGCAATATTGCCTTTTGTAATTTTCAGAAGCTTAACTAAATTTACCCCTGATCAGTTGAAAGGGTGCCGGACGCGATCCCGACAGTCAAAGCGCCGACAGACAGGTGCCCGATGGCCACCCGCTATTTTCCCTCGTGGGGGTCCACTACCCCCCATAGAGGGAGAATAGAATAGGTGGCGAGCGTAGCGAACCCGCAAGGGGCTTTGTTGCGCTCGCCATGCTGTCTGAGTCCGGGCAGTCGGGATCTCGACGTCGGGCTAATGACTGTCGGAACCCTACACCACACCCCAGTTGAAAAACAATAGTAAATTAGTACAAGCCCAAAGTAGCAATACCAAATGGATTTTAAAATAATAAACTATAAAAAAAAGAGAAAAAGAATAACTGCCAAGAAAAGCAAATATTACTGTACAAACTCTGGACGCATCACCAGCCATGCCAACGATGATTCAGCCCAAAGCAGATTATTTACATTCACAACCTACAAATACTCCTACACCTGTCCACAACTGTATAAAACATAGATGCTTCTCCCTCCATAACACACCACCGACAAGCCACTAAAAAGAATGCTGACAGGGGCTGCGTAAGTATGCCCTCTCCCCCTACCGGCAGCCTGACCCTAACCCACCCTACCACAGACTGACCCTAAGCCCCCTATAATTCACCCATAATATATGGTATACAGAAAATTCCTGCTGAGGGGTTACTAACACTGCAGTCCCCGTTATTATGAATGGGGACCATGGTTTTGGGGTTTGGCCATGTCTAATAGACTTCATTAAAATAAAATGTTATATAGGGGTTTCAGATGCGGCTGCACAAGCATGAAGGGTGTCTGACAGACATCAGGGTATTACGCACTTCCGCACAATACACAGCCTTGTCAGAATTAAGCTAAGAGTCGTCTTTATTTGGGGTCTCTAATGCGCACAGTTGAGACAGACAGATGAAGAAACGGTTGTTTGTCCATAAAATCCAATAAGACAGCTACTCTATCAGATTGTTGGGTACGTTTTTGCTTTTTAATGAAAAGAAAATATTTTGTTCCGTTAACTTAAAATGATTGAGAACATTTCCATACGGAGATGAAACGAAAGCTGAATTGCTGAACAATATATTACTTATCAAGCTAATAACGGATACACCTGAAATAACAGTCACTGATACCTCTGCCAATGTGTAGCTGTTGGCTGACAAATTAAGGCTATAGCGTTCCGCTAGCTGGAGCAGAACAAAGGCGGAGTAAGTGATACGCTTGTAGTCTCCTAGTTAACCAACATGTTTTTTACTAATTGATCACATTAAGGGTAGCTTCAGGCTTGCTATATCAGTATCATCCACCCGCAGAGGAAGGCAGTGATGTACAACCTGATATACTACAAGGGCTATATGTCCACCTGTCTGAGCTTGTTACCCTGTGTTTCAGTAAAGAAAGGACTGACGCCCCTCGGCACAGTACATACCTCATATGAGGGAGCTGCATGTACCATTCCACTGAATTCAAAGGTTAGGAACCACATTCAAAAAGATTCCTACATTACACAACAAGTCCAGATACATAAATGGGGAACTAGATGAGGATCAAAGCAGGGAACCCTAAGAACCTGTATTCTCAGTCAGGGGTAGATCTATGAAGCAGTGATAAGGGAGGAGAAGTGATACAGTGTCTGGTAATTTATCACCGGCCAATCAGCTCCTATTTAAACCCAGCCTGTAATGTAACAGTCAGGAGCTGATTGGCCGGTGATGAAGTACCAGGCACTTTATCACTTCTCCTCCCTTATCAGTGCTTCATACATCTACCCCTCAGATGCAAGCGGTTAGTAATGAGGACTGGCCTGTGATAGGACGGCTATTATTACTCCTGACCTATTCCTTCCTCCCTATACTGTAGCAGTGAGCAGAGTATGTGTTACTGTCCTCAGTTTATATTCCCGGGACTAGTAGAAAATCGGCTTGGTTTAAATAAATAAATAATCATTATTTTGTTTGGAAATAAATTGGTGCCGGGTGGTGTGAGGAGTTGTTTCTGTATAATGCCATGGTAAGCAGATCTGGGTGTGGTCTAACAGATCTACAGTGTTTACATAGACAGTCATTCTGTGAATACCATAGGGTCGTCAGGGTAAAATGGTCGCTTAGAGCAGGGATGTGGCACCTTCGGGCCTCCAGAGCTGTTTTTGAACTACACATCCCAGCATGCCCTACAACTGTTTTAGTATGGTCAAATAGCAAAATGATAGCAGTGCATGCTGGGATGTGCAGTTGAACAACAGCTGGAGGCCCGAAGGTGCCACATCCCTGGCTTAGACACTGGTCTAAGTGTTTTGGGTATAACGTTTCTTCATATGTGTAAAATTGTGTATCAACTATAGTCATGTCGATCATATAATGTCGACATATTAACCGAATACCAGCAGATTCTGTCTGCACCTATACAGGCTGTAGACTCTGCCCTCTCCTTAATGTACTGAAGCCTTAAATTGGTCCCAGGTTGCTTCCACACTTCACTGAATCTGCCTCTGCGTTTTAGTGACAATTGAATATTATTCTAGCATAATGGATTGTATGGATCTATTCTCCTTAAGCTGGGTTCCCTCTGTGGCACTCGATAGAGGCTCGAGCCAGGCATGCGGCCTGGGCTGGTTCTACAATGAATGGAGGATCCTGTGATGTGGATTTCCCTGGGGATCAGCTGAGTTTGTCTAGCCTTGGTTACAGCAGGAGTACCCCACTCTCGCTGTCCACCTGTTTCAGTGGAAATAGCCCCAGCTATTTGTGCTGGACTGGGTGAGGAATTTTGTAGTCACCTCTGGAACTCCCTGCAGCCAATGGTGTATTGCATACAGCACATTGGCTGGAAGCCTCACTGCTGGAAATGGGCTGATGAAAAATGGGAAAAGCTCAGTGCCGTTTGCTTCCTGAACTCAATTACAAACCCAAGTGCCCAATGCTGGTACTGGGATGATGAAAAAAGAACACAGAGGATCTGCTATTAACAACCAATCAGAACCTAGGTTTATTTTCAAAGAATTTATTCGATAAATGATAGCTACAAGCTGATTAGCTCCTATTGGCCTCTAGGTTTTATACAACTCTACTTTAATGCATTGCCTTTATAGGCTTACTCTATGGCTGCCTGTAATTTTCTGTTTCATGTCAATTAAACAGAGGAGGTTCACATGAAACTAACTACCTTCATTTAAAAACGATCCATGTATATTTCATAACATAATATAGTAATGTTCTGCTTACAATGATTTTTCAAGTAGAAGGAGATGCTGTGACATGTAATCAAAGGTGGGGTGAACCGTTAGCTGTACTGAACCAGCAAAAGGTCTGCTGTAGCGCCATCATGTGGAATGGTACCGACACTACAGCAACACAGATAAACCTGTCACATGCACCAACACGTGTATTTACTAATAATGTACACCATTATTTATATGCACTGGTTCACACAAGACGTTCTGACTAGTGTCATCTGACAACAAGACCAAAGGAAGCTGGTTTGCAACACATAAAAGATTCTAGTTAAAAGAAAACAACTGTAATTAAATATAATTAAAAATGGCTGAGTGACCCCCTTATGCAATAAAGCCATCCACTCCTGCGCATCAACCTGAAGAGGAGCATGTTGTCCACCAGGTGGTGCCATACTAGTGTCTGTTATCGGACCTCCGTCCGTAATTAAACATTAATGGCAATTAGGTGGATCCTTTTAGTTTTTCTTATTCTCTGGATTTATGCAACTCTCATTTTCTATATTCTCTGGCCTTTAGTTAATATTTCCCAGCGCATGTGAATGAACCTTGGAACTGCAATGCAAGCATTTCTCGCCCCTGTCACACATCCTATATCTACACGGTAGCTGGTAGTGAAGGTGACATGCTTATCACCATTTGTTTACTATGATCAAGTACAGAGATAGACAGAAGGTCACCTCGAGAGACTCTCACACACTTTAACGACACCTTGCTCAGTTAACTCCTTAAAAATAAATTAAACTTTTTTTAAAAATGGTGTCCTATAGTGTAAATAGGTGTGTACATACCAGTACTGTAGTATATAGTCTCTGCAAAACAAGATCCAGATAAAGGGTCATGACTGTCGATCTGATCTGTCCCGACAGCAGTGACCCTGGCTGCTTTCAATTTGTTTGAAAGCAGCCAGGGTCACTGGATTCAATATCCCAGCTGCTGCCAATCGGCGAAAAAGGGGCGTGTTCGCGTAAATGGCCGTGGATTGTCGATATTCGGCTGTGATCACGACAATTCACGGCCGAAATCAACAAAATGGGCCTGACTGCTTTTAAAGTCTGGCCCGTTCTGTCGATCTGCCTCCTCAATGCTGTCGGGCAAGACTGTATTGAATAGGCGCCCACTTTTTCCCCTGTAGCAAATAGCGTCCGGGATTGAATACCCCCAAAGTCTTTAATTACACTATAGTAAGGAAGAATTACCGAATATAGCTACAAGCCGCTCAGGCTCGTTACACATTTAGCATCTGCGATAGCCCCTACGATATATAGCA
The DNA here is from genome assembly GCF_055691185.1 of Crinia signifera. NCBI lineage: Eukaryota > Metazoa > Chordata > Amphibia > Anura > Myobatrachidae > Crinia > Crinia signifera. Next base: position 43,871,267 of record NC_139224.1, on the reverse strand, counting down.
TTTGATCTTCCTTGAACTCCCACAGCAGCCCCCCCGGGAGTCCTTTTACATACGATTTATCGCATATGAAGGACTCCCAGGGAGCTGCCAGGGAAGTTTGAGAGAAAATATGGTCCGACTTGTGCCTCAGACAAGGTGGACCAGGGCCTTAAGACATCGCTGCAGTTTGTCAAGCAGAGTTATTTGGCATAACTATTTGAATGCAAATTAATTTGAACTGCTGATTATTGGGCTTAATTTCACAATGAAATGTCAGATTTTAATATACTGTACAACCTTGCATTCTCTAGTCTTTATTTATATTAATAAAACGTATACTATTTATCCTTCTTTACTAACATTTATCAATCGTGTACAAGCATACTGCAAAGCTTTAGCATTACTAAAGACTGTAATAAACCAATTTTTGGTGCCTCCTCAGGTAAGGACGCTATGATATAAGCCAGTGCCTCCTCAGGTAAGGCCGCTATGATATAAGCCAGTGCCTCCTCAGGTAAGGCCGCTATGATATAAGCCAGTGCCTCCTCAGGTAAGGCCGCTATGATATAAGCCAGTGCCTCCTCAGGTAAGGCCGCTACGATATAAGCCAGTGCCTCCTCAGGTAAGGCCGCTATGATATAAGCCAGTGCCTCCTCAGGTAAGGCCGCTATGATATAAGCCAGTGCCTCCTCAGGTAAGGCCGCTATGATATAAGCCGGTGCCTCCTCAGGTAAGGCCGCTATGATATAAGCCAGTGCCTCCTCAGGTGAGGCCGCTATGATATAAGCCAGTGCCTCCTCAGGTGAGGCCGCTATGATATAAGCCAGTGCCTCCTCAGGTAAGGCCGCTATGATATAAGCCAGTGCCTCCTCAGGTAAGGCCGCTATGATATAAGCCAGTGCCTCCTCAGGTAAGGCCGCTATGATGTAAGCCAGTGCCTCCTCAGGTAAGGCCGCTATAATATAAGCCAGTGCCTCCTTAGGTAAGGCCGCTATGATATAAGCCAGTGCCTCCTCAGGTAAGGCCGCTATGATATAAGCCAGTGCCTCCTCAGGTAAGGCCGCTATGATATAAGCCAGTGCCTCCTCAGGTAAGGCCGCTATGATATAAGCCAGTGCCTCCTCAGGTAAGGCCGCTATGATGTAAGCCAGTGCCTCCTCAGGTAAGGCCGCTATGATATAAGCCAGTGCCTCCTCAGGTAAGGCCGCTATGATATAAGCCAGTGCCTCCTCAGGTAAGGCCGCTATGATGTAAGCCAGTGCCTCCTCAGGTAAGGCCGCTATAATATAAGCCAGTGCCTCCTTAGGTAAGGCTGCTATGATATAAGCCAGTGCCTCCTCAGGTAAGGCCGCTATGATATAAGCCAGTGCCTCCTCAGGTAAGGCCGCTATGATATAAGCCGGTGCCTCCTCAGGTAAGGCCGCTATGATATAAGCCAGTGCCTCCTCAGGTAAGGCCGCTATGATGTAAGCCAGTGCCTCCTCAGGTAAGGCCGCTATAATATAAGCCAGTGCCTCCTTAGGTAAGGCTGCTATGATATAAGCCAGTGCCTCCTCAGGTAAGGCCGCTATGATATAAGCCAGTGCTTCCTCAGGTGAGGCCGCTATGATATAAGCCAGTGCCTCCTCAGGTGAGGCCGCTATGATATAGGCCAGTGCTTCCTCAGACATGGACTTTACCGGTTAAAACACAAAATTGCATATTTTTCCAAGTTTGGTTCAGTCAGTTTTGAGACTATATAAAGAAAATAAATGAAGCCGGTATTGTGTATGTGAGGTAATTGGGTCGGATAGACCAGAGAATGTGGTTGGAGAATTGGATGAATTTGCATACAAAAGGTGAGCTTTCAACAGATGATTGAAATTTGGGCTGGGGGAAAGGAAAGGGAGTTGTTGTACAAGGGTGAGAATGAGCATGTAACGAGGATGGGGCACTTAAATCTAGTAAGAAAGGGTTTACTATGCTTTAATAAGCCTGCAGGAGTATAGTTACACATACATACTCTTAGCAATCGTTCCTATTAAAATGCAGACCCAGGAGACTGAAGTATCATTCAGATTATCACCTTTTATATAACCGCTGAGGTCCTGACAACTGGTACACAGGTACCACCGTCCTATAATAAGATTATTCATGCTGCTCTGCTTTGCTACAGATAAATCAGACGACTGGGATAAACCCTCTGGGAGATAGAAGTGTCTCATAATCATAGGTGTGCGCACATTGAGTGTTAAGGGTGCACAGGCACCCCCTAATGCTGTGCCCCTACCCACACACTTATTGCTGCTAGTAATACTAGCAATACCTTTTACTAAAGACTTTTGCTTTTTAGACCTGTATTCCATTAAAATAAGCACCCATCAATCAATTAAGTGTGTTTTGCATTATTAATTGTATTACACCATTGTCATATCACTACATATCGGTGTTATCCAGATATGATTTTGACTTTATTTGCATGTACTGTTAAAGTAATTAGAAGATTAAAACTGAAATAGGCAGGATATAATGGTGATTTATATTGTAGTGAGTAGTGCACGCCTGATTGGCGGTGTTAGACATGCCCAATAGGTTGTGCTTTGACAGTGCACCCCCTAATAAAATGTGCTGCGCACGCCTATGCTCATAATAGCACTGAGAGTTGCTCAAACATCTAGGGGTTTGTATTAGCATAACACGATCGAACAGGGCTGCAGAAATGTACTAGATCCATGTAAAATGTCATCACATTGACTCATCTGAAATATCCTGGTTCCCGAGGCATCAGGTACACTAATAGCGGTTAATGAAGGCACATGCAATAATCATGAGAATAAACGGCTCTTTAGCCTAGGAAGTGCCTTGAACATTGCTCAATGACACTTCCTACAGGACAGGAGGAAACCACAAGCAAGCCAATAACCGCTGCAGAGTAATTTGTGAATGAAGCACCAGTATACGTCAGTGTGGGAGGGGGTTAAACCATTTTATTAGAAATTATTCACCTATACAGAGGGAATTGATGGACACTTACTCTGATCGTCGTCTGGTCTCCAGTCCATCTGGCAAAAACAGCTTTATCGTGGACACTATACAACCATGGGTCACTGTAATACATAGGGAACAGATTACTATCACCGCTCAGAAGCTTTTTTAAAAGTAATTTGCTGATAACTTTTAATAGAAAAAAAAAGGTACTTGCTTCCTAGCAGGGCGCCCAGTTTTCTTACGTACGCTACCATAGCAAAATCGCATTGCATCTCATGGGCCATTATAGAGCCATGCGATGCAATTTTTTAATGTAATTTATTCACTGCTCTGTTGGCCCTAGGGCAGCGGTGGCCAACCCGCGGCTCGCGAGCCACATGCGGCTCGCCCGCTTGTAATGTGCGGCTCTGTAGGGACGTGCCCCGGTGCTGGGACAGCTCCCCTGCTCCCAGCACCGGACAGCTGTCTGATCCCTGCGCCGCTAATGAAGCGGGGAGCGGCGAAGCGGCGGTGGATGGAGCGGGGTTTTGAATTTGGCGCCAATTCGGCTGCCAATTCAAAACGCCGCTCGCTGTGGTTTGAACCTCCCGCCTTCCGGAAGACAACCAGGGCTCCTGAAGACGAGAGAAGACTCCAGGGGGGGAGAAGAAGTCCAACGGCCGCTGAAGAGGCCAGAAGACGCCGGATCAAAACAGAAGATATCCGGCGCCTTCTGCAAGAAGAAAACAAGCGGCGGCGCCGCTGGCCAGAAGGAAGAAGATGGCGGTCGGAGAGGCCAGCGGGAGTGGGATGCAATAGAGCCGACGAAGCTCCCCTCCGCGGCCTCTCCCAACACCAGGTAGGGGCCTTTGGCCACCTTCCCCCCATCCACCCTAGACCACCGAGTGTCGGGCACTAGGCCCGTGGGCACATTCAGGCCCTTCCGGCCTGTGGGTGCATTAGTCTGGCTTTCTTGGCCCGTGGCTCATTTGTTTGTTGGGCCCTCCTGGCCCCTCAGGGAATAGGTGGGCCCTTTAGTTAGGAAGCTGGGCCCTCCAGCATATGTTATTTGGCACTGTGCGGGCATATGATATTTGGTACTGTGGGTGCATATCTGGCACTGTGGGGCGTATACGTGTGTGGCACTGGGGGCATACCTAGCACTGTGGGGGGCATATCTGGCACTGGGGGCATAAAGTTTTGGTATGTAGCCACTTCCCCTTGTCATATGACCACGCTCCTGGCCACTCCCCTGTCCACGCCCCTTTTTGGCACGCATGATGTTGGCTCTTTGGCTTGACTGCCGATATTTTTCGGCTCTTTACCTCTGACCAGTTGGCCACCCCTGCCCTAGGGGATTGCATTGCACCTCCCGAAAAATTGTATGAGATTTTATAGGGTGCGATGCCAAGCCATTAGCTATACACTTGTATGACATACAATGAGGTTTCACTGCCCCCCCCCCCCCCCCCCCCCACTATCCACGCCACCCCAAAGCATGGCGAGCCCCGCGATGGGCAGCGGAGAGCATCCTCCCGACCTTTTCATACCCCCACCATCCACGTCGGCGTGGAGTTGTCTTTATATAGTGTGTCGAGCGCAGCGAGCCCCGCGGAATACATGTAAAGTAATCCGCGGGGCTCGGTGGCTCACTACACTATATAAAATCAACTCCACACCGACGTGGATAGTGGGGATATGAAAAGGTCGGGAGGACGCGTTCCTCTTCCGCCACGCTAGGAAACAAGTACCGAAAAAAATGATATCTGTATTCAGTTCTCATCACCCTCTATTCATTACTCGGAAGACAAATTGTTCAAGGGATTACAGTCTTCACTTTCCTTTGTTTAATTGTACAAAGCACACTAATACACAGATGTGTCCTCGTACATCCAGCCATAATATGCCATGCAGCGCAGGAAGCCTGGAATTAGCGAGCTGCCAGGTCCCGTGCCGATCTGCTAATGTTCGGCATCTTTTCTTAATCGAAAATGTGTCACCCACAAGTTCCGCCACTGCACGTCAGCATTGTAGGACATGACATTACAAAACAGGTCACAGGTTGCTTGGCTTTCATTGGTGAAGCCTCAATAAAAGGTATCATGTTCCATGGGGGATGAAAAGAGTAGACCACATAGCAACCAATCAGCTTATTCCTATCCTTTTATAGAATCTGCTTAACAAATGCTACATCAAAGCGGATTGGTTGATACGGGCAAGTTCTCCACTGCTTGATACATGAAACCGCATGGAGAGACAGGGTAAGTACACACTAAAAGATTTCAGGCTGATATTTCGTTCTGATTTGACAAAACACAACGGTACTTATGAGTTATCTGGGCGCCCGATTTTTTGATTGTATGCCTTAAGTTAAGGCATACAATCAGATGCGATGCGATATCGCATCGCATGCGACCATCGGATGCGATGACCCGATTTTTCCATAGGAATCAATGTTAAAATTGACGGAGTCCATTTTAACATGGAATTCAATGGGAAAAAGGGGTCCTTTTCATACCCCTACTATCCAAGTGGGCATGGAGTTGGATATAAACCTGTGGCGAGCGTAGCGAGCCACCGAGCCCGAAGCGTGGCGAGCGAAGCGTGGCGAGCGAAGCGAGCCCCGCGAGGGGACGGTATTCTGTGTCCCCTCGCGGGGCTCGCTACGCTCGCCACGATTCGGGCTCGGTGGCTCGCTACGCTCGCCACAGGTTTATATCCAACTCCATGCCCACTTGGATAGTAGGGGTATGAAAAGGACCCCTTTTTCCCATTGAATTCCATGTTAAAATGGACTCCGTCCATTTCAACATTGATTCCTATGGTCGCATGCGATGCGATGTGCCCGATCCGACCCGATTTAGAAATCGGGCGCCCAGATAACTCACAAGTACCAACACAACATATTGGCTAGATTGTTTTGGTTTGGAAACCGCTGCGGTTGAGGATAGGAGTCCCAAAACATTGGATAAGTTAAGAAACAATGGGTGAGTGGAGCTGAAGAGCTCACTTACCTTTCCTGGTATTTTCTGTGACATCCACCCCAAACTGAATGATGTCACCGGAGAGAATCTCACATGGCGGGCTTTCCTCAGACCCTCGACTCAACCTCTGGCTGTTTATGAAGGTACCGTTACTACTTTTAGTGTCTTGAAGGTAGAACTGCAGGCAAATAAACACAATCAAATTTAAAATCCGAGACAAAACCGTAAATAAGCCATGGAAATAGCTTTATATGGTACACAGAAAAAGAGGATCTATGAGGAAGGCATGATAGGCAGAGAGACGTTTAATAGTGTGCAGCAGGATCTGTACACACTAATCAACAACAAAACTGTAAAAAACATTTTCCTAATTGTGATTGTGTAACAATAATGGTGTAATGTACATTAAGGAGTAAATTCTATATAAAATCACCAAACATCCATACAAAGGCCAAAGGGGGCAGTACGGATGGTGTAATGGTTAGCATTACTGCCTCACAGCACATGGGTTAGATTCCCACCATGGCCCTAACTGTGCAGAGTTTTTATGTTCTCCCTGTACTTGCGTGGGTTTCCTCCGGGTGCTCCGGTTTCCTCCCACAATCCAAAAATATACTGGTAGGCTAATTGGCTCACAACAAATTAACCCTAGAATGTATGTGTGTGTGCGTGTACATGTGGTAGGGAATATAGATTGTAAGCTCCACTGGGGCAGGGACTGATGTGAATGTTCAACTATACTCTGTAAAGCGCTGCGGAATATGTGTGCGCTATATAAGAAACTGTTAATAAATAAATAAATAAAGGCTCAAAATGTTTACAAATGTGATTAACAAACAAGTGTTCCTAAATGTGTCAGATTGTATTTACGGGAAATTTTACATATATAAGCACCAACTTTGTCCTACAGATTAATTATAATCGGATATGTTAATTACAACCAGTGATTATGCTAAATGCTTGTGTTGATGAACAGCTCCCCCTACTGTGCAATATAGAAATCACTTCTTAGTTCCAGCCACATTGTGCCTATTATCTGAGAAAGAGCCAGAAAAACATCTAAAAAAAAAACCATTCCGAATTGTTTACATTATGCATTATACATAGTTAAAAAAAAAAAAAAAAAAAGAAAAGTAACACATCAAACAAATAGATTTATTGACTCTTCAGAATCCTGCAAAAATATATTTGAGACCAACTAAAAGTAATGAAGTCTTTAGAGATGTACTTTTAGGAAGTCAAACAAATTTAAAACCTTGTTTTTCCTTTCAATTGGTTGCAAAAGAGTTCAAATTAATTTCCAGGAGAAAGACGCTAAACGGCACAGATCATTCACATCCTGCACGCTTACTAGAGCTTTCATTCTTAGAGAATATGGTAATAGAATATGGGGCAGATGTACTAAGCCAGTGATGGCTAACCTTGACACTCCAGCTGTTGTTGAACTACACATCCCAGCATGCCCTGCCTCAGTTTTAGCATGGGCAAATAGTAAAACTGTAGCAGAGCATGCTGGGATGTGTAGTTCAACAACAGCTGGAGTGTCAAGGATCACCATCACTGTACTAAGCCTTAAAAGTGATAAAGGGGGATATGCTGGTTGATTCGCAAGGCTGAAAAGTTGCAGCCTTGCGAGTCCACTAAAGCCCTCCCGACCCGTTGCAGAGCGTATTCGCATGCAGGGCCTGTGAATGGATGTTTAACAACGAATGATGTGGCACATGCACGCATATCTAGAGGAAGTGGGCGGCCAGCTGACATCCGGTGATGTCAGCTGTCTGGCACCGACGTCACGGGCCAATTACCATGGGAACGCCCATCCACTGCCGCCTCACAGCCCCCGGCCATGGTTGCACGCACCCGGTGTATGCACATGCGCAGAAATGATCCTGCGCATACGCCCACCATCGGTCCCCGTGCAAATGTTCTGGTCCGTGCGAAAGGACCAGAATAACCCCTAAAGTGTAGTCAAAAACCACCAGCCAATCAGCTCCTGTCACTTTTCAAACCAAGCCTGTAACATAGTATCTAGGAGCTGATTGGCCGGTGTTTTATCACTCCTCACTTTATCACTTTGTAAGGCTTAGTACATCTCGCCCTATCAACTTATGTGAAGTGTATGCCATGCTTAAGGCCATGTTTAATAAGGAGTGATAGTCTTATCACTTGCTTCTAATCTGAAATGGTGATCCAACCATCAGCTCATATCGGCCATGTGCTTGCAAAAAAGGACAGTTTGGAGCCGATTGGTTAATGAAGTATTTAAAATGAATAGCGAGTGATAACAAGAATATCGCTCATTATTAAATATCCCCCTCAAACCTTGGAAAGCGCATTCACAGCCCCACAATAGACGAAGCTCCTCAGTGACCCCTCGTATATACAGCTCTGCACGTGATCAGTTATTTCCAGCCAAGAGGCCATCTGTTTGAGGTACCAGGCTCAGTTTCATGCACTTTTAGCTCTCTGAAGGCCGGTCAGAGACTCACGTCAGCAGGTTTTATTGTAGTCTTGGGACTCCTAGGACAATTAGCAAATCCAAATCTTTCATGCATGCTTCCAGACTGCATGACAGGTTCTGCAAAAGGCTAACCCTTTATTAGCAAAGACTGCGTCAGGTGGGCTTGGTAACTGCAATCCTTTTAATGTACTAAACGCTCTAACATCCACTCGTGCTCGATGAGCAATTCTATAGGATCTAAAGAATGATTTTAAAATTTAGAGTAAAGTGCAGGCTGCATAGCATAATGAGGTTCACTGCTAAATATAGCAAGTGTACAGCAACGCCCTGACGATGAGGACACCCTCGCACATAACGCACTCAGTGGGGAAATGCAGAGACTTAGATCATGTAGACACATACTAGATACTGCAGCGGTCAAAGGTCATTGCTAAACAAATGGAATATATTTTGGACCAGCCACTATAATAACCACATTAGGTACTTGTGTATTATCACGGCGCCCCCATTTCCATCGCATGTCATTGTATAACCCCCCAAAAAAATCGCATTGCATGCCATATGATCGCATGCAATGCGACGCGATTATACCCGATTTTTACATTGTACACCCACCCTGATGGGTACTGACAATGTTAAATGCCCCCCCATTGTTAATGCCACCCCACTATCAATGCCAACCCGAAGCATGGCAAGCGTGGCGAGCACAGCGAGCATGCGAGGGGTGGTGGTACGCGTCCTCCGACCTTTTCATACCCCCACTATCCACGTTGGCGTGGAGTTTACCTTATACAGTGTGGCGAGCGCAGCGTGCCCGAAGCGTGGCAAGCGAAGCGAGCCCCGCACATTACTTCACAAGTATTACACGTCCGGCAGCCCGTCACTTCCCAGCTGTTCTCGGCAGAACGAGCCCGACAGCTTGCGAGGTCGGGCTCGTTCTGCCGAGATACCCTGCTCAATGCTGTTGAGGAAGACAGCATTGAATAGGGCCCGACAGGAGAGGCTCGCCAGCGATTGAATACCCCCTAAAGAGAATGTATTAGTAATACGAACAGAGAAAGGGGCTTTTACTTGCTCACTAGATCCTGCACCATGTGGCAGTGGTTACCATCATTGTCCAGGACACCATAAAGTAATATTAACCAATAGCGTCCCGAAAAAAAACATCTAATCCACAGTTATTTTATAACGCAACCCAAAGAAATAAAAGATTTATTTTGGGGTTATGTTTGGGTACTCTTTACCTAGAACGGCGCCCATCGAATGCACTAAAAATCTGGTGCGATGCGATGGCCGCGATTTCCCATAGGGACCAATGTTAAAAATGAGATTGGACCCGATTTTAGTGTTCAATGCCTCAATGCCCGCGATTTTTACATAGGAAACAATGTTAAATGGGCCACAGAGCCCAAATAGTCACCGTGAAGTCTGAAATGGCCCCCACAATTGTTAACGCCACCCCACGATCAACGTCAACCTGAAGCGTGGCGAACGCAGCGAGCCCGCGAGGGGCGGCGGTACGCGTCCTCCGACCTTTTCATGCCCCACTATCCACGTCGGCGTGGAGTTGAGAATAGAATAGTGTGGCGAGCGCAGCGAGCCCGAAGCGTGGCGAGCTCCGCGAGGGGACGCGGATACCTTCACAGTTATCCGCGTCCCCTCGCGGGCTTCACAGGTGTCCGTGGCGACGCGGACACCTGTGAAGCCCGCGAAGGGACGTGGACATATCCGCGTCCGCTCGCCACGCTTTGGGCTCGGTGGCTCGCTGCGCTCGCCACACTATACTATTCTCAACTCCACGCCGACGTGGATAGTGGGGCATGAAAAGGTCGGAGGACGCGTACCGCCGCCCCTCGTGGGCTCGCCACGCTTCGGGTTGACGTTGATCGTGGGGTGGCGTTAACAATTGTGGGGGCCATTTCAGAGTTCAAGGGCACTATTATGGCTCTGTGGCCCATTTAACATTGTTTCCTATGGCCAAATCGTGGGCATTGAGGCATTTAACAGTAAAATCGCGGTCAATCACCGTTTTAACATTGATCCCTATGGGAAAATCGTGGGCATCGCGTCGCAACCGTTTTTTATGTACCCGTGATTTTTTACCCCCGACGCCCGCGATTCCAATCGCGGGCGCCGTTCTAGGTAAAGAGTACCTTTGTTTGTTTTAAATTTAGCTTTGTGGCAGAAAGTAATTTTTTATCATAATGTTCGGAAGTGGTTCCCAAGTTTCTTATTGACAAATTTAGAAATAGATATTATATTAAGTAAATTGTGATTATATAGATGTTATCCTCAGGTTTATTTACGTCGCGAGACAACATTTGCTTGTCCACGTGTCCACATTTTATGATTGGTAGCCAATTGCAGCGGTTTTGCCTGTTACAATGACCAGAATTTTTTGAATTTTTCCTGGACCACCAACTCAAGGCACCCCTGCAGGTGTCCCAAAGCACCACAGCACACAGTTTGGGAGCCACTGACCTATAGTATTCTGATGCTCTACTTGCGCTTGTTGGTGCACGGTGCGATATTTTACTGCAAGACTATAGTGCTTTACACATAACTGGGGATGGGACATCTAGAAGGGTGCTAAGTTAAAAAGGTGTTGCAGACAGAAAAACAAACTCAATAAAAAAAAATAAAAAAAAAGGTCAGAGCCCAATAAGTTACATTGAACATCATCATTTTTTTATGTGCACTAATTTGCAGAAAAAAAAATAGACCAAATCTGTCGGTGACCTATTTGATCTTGCTTATATAAGCAAAATCGAATCGGAATCGAATGGACATCAAATGGTTTTCAGCCACATTCAATCCCAATGCGCAGGATCAAACATCGAATAGAAAAATGGACCGTGCAGTCAACACTATATAATACAGAATTTGAAAACAATACACTACACACTAAGTACTGTATATCAGGTGCAAAATCTTCAAATAAGAAAAATGTAATTATTCACTCTATAATTAATGATCACAGCTACAAACGATTGTGCTGCTCCCAAAAGAATCACTTAAATTCAACCAAACTACATCAATTAAGAGCGCGCACTGTGTTGATCTATAATTACTTAATGAATATAAAATATTAACACATTAATAAAAACCATACATAGACAATAAAGACATGAATAATAAAAATCAATTGATGATGTCCAGCATTATACCACACAATTTAGCAGAATTTCCCCAATATATTGGTCCTTCAATTTTTACATACAGTAGGTTCTTTCTTGCTCTTACCCACTGGATCTCAAATTGAAGTCTGATTAGAAGTGGGGAGCTCCTATTAAATTTGGTGTAGCCACGTTAAAGTGCCTCCAGATGTTTTATTTGAAGAAAAGGAGGATCTCCTTATTGGCTGCACTTAAACTTTGTGCATTAAATGGTATCAGAAAGAAATATTCGGTCTGTCACAGTCAATGGAGCTTAGAGGACAACCTGCTGGTATGGATGGAATGACAGCAGAGGGAGAGGGGATGCTGCGGAGATGTAACTTAATTGTTCGCTACAACCGGCGTGGCTCTGTTGGAATTGGAGGCGACGCCAGGAGCAAACAATCGCACTAACACCACTTGATGTCCTCACCAGTATAGCGCACATGCATAAGCCAAAAAAGTAACAGAAATAGCAAAACATATCTCGGCGAAATCCCGTGCAATTTGACGGACAGGAAGTCAGCTTTTGGGGGTTAAGTGATGTTTTTTGGGAGTATCAGAAAAAAATGACGACGTGAGCAGGTGTTTTAACGGAGGGCCTGTGTAGTCAGCGCCAGTCTCGGTTGCAGAGTTTATTTATTATTATATATTATCAGTTTCTTATATAGCGCACACAGAATCCACAGCACTTTACAGAGTATAGTTGAACATTCATATCAGTCTCTGCCCCAGTGGAGCTTACAATCTATATTCCCTATCACATGCACACAGACATTCTAGGGTTAATTTGTTGGGAGCCAATTAGCCCACCAGTATATTTTTGGATAGTGGGAGGAAACCGGAGTACCCGGAGGAAACCCACGTAAGTACGGGGAGAATATACAAACTCTGCACAGTTAGGGCCATGGTGGGAATCGAACCCATGACCTCAGTGCTGTGAGGCAGTAATGCTTACCATTACACCGTCCATACTGCCCCAGTTGTGGAAGGGTCAGACCTGCTCGCATTTGCACAGACTGGGAAAATCATTGGATGGTTTCGTGAATGCTGTGTGGATGTGCGACAGAATAGTGGATTGCAACATTTTCACAATTCACTTGCAGACTTACACAGGGCAGAGTTTCACAGTGTGGGTGGTGGCTAACTATTCGCAGTCCTCTGCAAATTTACAGATGAGCAATCAGGATTGAATCTAAATAGGAACCAAGCAGTCACCTAATCCAGGTTTTACTGTACACTTCAGCACATAGAACGCATGAACCATCCCAATTTCTTCGGATGAACGTGTCACAGATTTGCTGAAAAAATGTGAAACAAACTTACCCTATTTATAGAAATAATACAACTACCCAATTTATGTCCAGTTCACCAACAACAGTATAAAAATAGAGGAGTCAGTCTGGCAATCATTGCGCGTCAGACATAATTTTCTCGCTGTGTTTACAAACAGACTGGATTTCATTCAAATACATTCCATGTGAAACCTCCTAGGCAATGGTAAGCAGCTGTCAGCACATATACAGTAGAAAAGGAATAGCACCAGAATTCTAAATACCCCAGGGGAAAAAGTGTAATTGCAAAGGTGGGTAAGTTTTACTGCCAAGCTTAGGTCATGCATAAAAAAAAAAAAAATACAATTTGAAACACGTTTCCATTAACTATTTTAATGTGCTGTTGGGGTACCCTGCGCCTTTCACTGTCAGAGCACGGTCTTTGCGGATATAAACAGCAGCAGTGGTCAGGTTCCTGTCTCTCCTAACCAGCATCTCACTCCTGAATGCCTGGGGTGCTGTAAATATTCCAACAATCTGATTAGTTTGAGATTGCCCCAGTGCCCACCCACTTAGTAGCTGGGAACACCTGAACAGGCATTAAACGAAGGCAGAGTATAATTAGGTGCACGGATCATCATTTGTGTTCATTCTAGAACCCGCCATCTTTGAAAACACATGCAGTTCCTGTTCCCTACCTGGGGTGTTGCTGTCTGCTGTGGTGTTTCTAGCACAGGTCTGGTTTGCATATCATTGCTGATATACAGACCACACTGTGCTAGAAGCACTAAAGGCAAACAGCGACACCCCAGGCAGGGAAGTGGAACTTAATGGGTTTTCAAAGATGGCGGGTGCTAGAATGAACACTCATCATCATCATCATGACAGTGGGTACTCTTTACTTAGCACGGCGCCCATCGCGGGCATTGAATGCACTAAAAAAATCGGGTGCGATGCCCGCGATTTCCCATAGGGAACAATGTTCAATGCCTCAATTGACCCGATTTTTCCATAGGAAACAATGTTAAATGGCCCACAGAGGCCAAATAGGCACCCTGAAGTGTGAAATGGCCCCCACAATTGTTAACGCCACCCCACGATCAACGTCAACCCGAAGCGTGGCGAGCGGCGGCGGTACGCGTCCTACGACCTTTTCATACCCCCACTATCCACGTCGGCGTGGAGTTGAGAATAGAATAGTGTGACGAGCGCAGCGAGCCACCGAGCCCGAAGCGTGGCGAGCCCCGCGAGGGGACGCGGGTACCTGTGAAGCCCGCGTTTACCTGTGAAGGTATCCGCGTCCCCTCGCTTCGGGCTCGGTGGCTCGCTACACTACTCTATTCTCAACTCCACGCCAACGTGGATAGTGGGGGTATGAAAAGGTCGTAGGACGCGTACCGCCGCCGCTCGCCACGCTTTGGGTTCACGTTGATCGTGGGGTGGCGTTAACAATTGTGGGGGCCATTTCACTCTTCAGGGTGGCTATTTGGCCTCTGTGGCCCATTTAACATTGTTTCCCATGGAAAAATCGGGTCAATTGAGGCATTGAACAGGAAAATCGGGTCAATTGAGACATTTAACATTGTTCCCCATGGGAAATCGCGGGCATCACGTCGCACCCGATTTTTAGTGCATTCAATGCACGCGATTTTTTTACCTGCGATGCCCACGATCAAAATCGTGGGCGCCGTGCTAGGTAAAGAGTACCGGACAGTGTAAGTAATAGCGAAACTTGTAAACGTCTTAATGTGAATTCTGGAAACTAGAGGCACCTCTCTATTATGGGAACTATGGTGTAAGATGCATTGATTAGGGTAATGATTAATGCCAGTGGACTACAGAGCGATGTCACTGCATGTCCTACTATAGAAGCGGATCCACTGCCAGCGTTTAAGTAGTATGTCTACGTTCCCAAATCCCAGCAACTAAAATCATAAGGACTTAACAAGGACACACAAAAATAACACTGAGAAACTTGTTAAAAGACAGATTGTCAACTGGGTCTGCAAAAAAAAAAAAAAAAATCAGACACCTGGTACACATTGTTGCTATTTATATATATGTAACTGATGCATGAAGAGAACCTCTCACGCAGAGTAGTGATTTCACATACATAAGGCGCTCAACAGCTGAAGACAGTCCAGTGTGCGATGTCCATTGTAACACTCTGCACCCATGCAGTTCCTATTTCCTGCGTAGGATGCTTGGCCCGCCCCAACAGTTAATGTCGGTGTTTCTGGTCCGTCCGCCCCCCCCCCTCCCATACCACAGCACCCTGCCCCGATCCTAGAAGGATCTGCTTGGACCCCAGGGGCACTGCTTATACCAGTAGCCCACACCCCCAAGGTTATTACAGTATGACAACCACAATAATTACTATTTTAAGTCTCCTAAGAATATTTTGGTATCGCTTGTCATTAAGACGTACATTAGCTAAATGCACACACCCATCACATCCTCTCCCTGGTGACTTTACGGGTTTGGGTGGGGGAGATGTTACAAAGGTAAACTCTCCTAACATAATTAACATTTACCATTACAATGTAGCGTAATGGGTGATGCTGAGCCTTGGGAAAACATCTTCGCTCTTGTTCTAGAATGTTAATGTTGTTGGCAGGTAGACAAAGATCAATCTCACTCATGTCAGCTACTAAGGAGATTATGATATAACGCAGCCAGTAAGTGTGTAATAGACAGGGCTGTTGACTTGAAGACAGGTTATGAATTGGAACAAAGTGCAGATATGAGAAGCATTCCTTCATAAATCAAGAAGTGATTTCTACAGCAAGCAGAGCAATAGCTGACCGCTGAAACGACCAGACACTACCTGTTCCAATTACAGAGAGACTTTGGGTGACCTTCATGCAGCTACAGTATAGCCTTTCGCTAAGCAAGCGCCATAGAGAGCGTCAATGCATGGCAGACACTGCTCAACACTAGGTTCAAGGTCACTGGGTGTCTCTGACCTATTCAGTGCCCTGGGAGGACAAACGCGTTTGGCTCATTGGGATGACCCAATGTTGGTGGACATGCATTGTGTTGACTACTGAAACTCAACAGGTCTTAAGCAGACATCTGAGATTGGTGGACTTGGCTAAGGTCTACAGGGTTGGACAATGGCCAGGTCAACTGTCAAAAGGTCGGAGTGTAGATATTTTGTCCCGAATGTCGACATGGACATCGTCTAAGTCAACGGTTCTCAACCTCAGTCCTCAAGGACCCCCAACAGTACATGTTTTCCAGGTCACACGGCAGGTGCACAGGTGCACTCATTCACTGACACATTTTAAAAGATCCACAGGTGGAGATAATTACATCACTTGCAATCCTGTGAGGAGACCTGGAAAATGTGGGCTGTTGGGGGTCCTTGAGGACCGAGGTTGAGAACCACTGGTCTAAGTGCACAGCTGCACTCGGCACACTATTTATTCTCCCACCACACCATAGTGGATAGTAGGGCATGAAATACCGCCTGCCGGCACACGCCAGCCATAAAATAAAAAAAAAGTGAAAATCTAATTTCGATTTGACTGTCAACCTTGTCATTGTCGACCTAATGCTTGTGTCGACCTTCCAATCCTGTCGGCCTTAGCCATGTCGACCTATTTCAGGTGTCAACCTAAGCCCTGTGTTGACAGATCCGATGCGAGGTCCCATGCACATTTCGCCGGAGCCTATGAGCCGCCGGGGCTTCGGAATAGATCTGCTGGATCACATCCAAGCCGGGCAAGCTTGGCTGCGATCACATGCGATATAACGTGAAAGGGTCGCATATGATATATTCCATTTAACGTGAAAGGGTCGCATATGATATATTCCATTTAAATCATATTATAAAGAGATGTGACATTATTATTATTATTATTATTATTATTATTATTAGCTGCCCATATCACACAAGTCCATCTGTACACCAAATATTATTGCCCTCGGACAAGAGATCACACAATTACCGGTCAACACAAAACCACCATATATACACGCCACCATTTAGACATGAGTCAGTCACTCTCAGCAATGTGTCTTTTGTTTTGCGACAGTATTTAGCAGGCGTGTCAGAGCCCCAGGACCAAATAACCCGTACAACTGCCGCCAGCAATTTATGGTTTCTACACAATATACGCAAACCCGAGGAACGTGCCAGCAACACTCCTGAGGTCATCTATGGCAATTTCATAAAAGTACAGGAGAATGTTTATACTGGATATGCCACTTAGCCATTGTTAACAGAAAAGTCATTTATAATAAGCCCTGACACATTCCTGAGTTTATCTAAACCATGTCCCACAGAGAAGGATCTAGATCAGAGGTCTTCATTAACATAACGCTAGGAGACCAACGCTTTCTGGATGACCAAAGTGTTTCTACTGTAGAACATTCTCTAAGAATGACAACACAGCCACAGCCCACTGGCATGGACAAAAATAAAAGTAAGAACGTTACAGTCCCATCTGGAAAGACACCAAAACCATGAGAGAAACACCGGAATTAAGACGCTTTCTGAATCAAGAGACGTGGTTGTGGAAATACATGATGCACTAATCCCCAGCAGCTCATCACCTGAGCATTCTACCTTAGAAGGGAAGTATTGTATTTATTCTTATATAGGTTTAAGCACCATCGTGGCTTTGTACTCTTAGATTGAGCACCATCAGAAGTCAACTAATGTATATATCATTGGTAGGAATGCGTTCTCCACATGTAAACCGGCATTATAAGTTTCAAACTATATTAATGGTTTTCAGTGAAGCGACCTTTCTTCCATACACTTTGTGTACACACAATGGGCAGTATTCAATGCAACCGGCGGGGGATCACCGAAAACAAGCGATGCTGACCGCTCACTGTATTTAATGTTCCGGGGGAACCCTCGCTGTCAGAGGATGGTGAGTATTCCCCCAAACAGCGAGGCTCATGGCTAAGGCAGGGAGCCCGCTGCATTTAACCAGGAGCCTCGCTGTTTTAGCAGCCGCACGCGCCGTTTCCAGGTCGCTACAAAAACCCAGCGAGGTGGAAACTGTGTGTGCAGAGGGGTCAGTTGATTACTGACTGTGCGAGCTGTCAGCACAGCATTAAATATACCCCAATTTATTGATATACGGTCACTAGGTCAACAGTCAAATGGTTAACACATGAAAAAGGTCGACATGGTCATTAGGAAGGTCAATACAGGGTTTTCACATTTTTGTTTTTGGAACCGACATGTGCTGACAGGTGATATTTCATGCCCTACAATCCACTAGGGCAGGGGTGGCCAACCCGCGGCTCTCGAGCCGCATGTGGCTCTCCCCCTTGCTAAGTGCGGCTCCTGCTGCCCTCCGTCCCCGTCCCCCCGCTGCCGGTTCCCCGGCCCGAATCCATCTCCTTGAGGGGAGGAGAGCGCGCATTGCGCATCTCTCCTACCCCTTAGTGTGCATCATTGTGACTGGGCCGTCCGCCAATCAGAGCTCGCGGGCCGGCAGCCAATCAGGAGCCGGCCCGCAAGTTTTGATTCGTGGATGGACCAGTCACAGGGAAGTGAGGGGGGAAGGAGACGTGCGCTGTGCTGTGCTCTCCTCCCCTCCGTGACATGCAGGAGTCGGACTGCAGGGGGACGCCAGACTGTCCTCTCCCCGCCCGGCAGCAGCAGCAACAACGGTGAGTGCTGCTGCTGGGAAATTATCACGGGGGGCATAACTAGCACTGTGGGGGGGCATATGTGGCATTGTGGTAACTTATCTGGCACTGGGCACATAACTAGCACTGTGGGGGCATATGTGTGGCATTGTGGGGTATATATGGCACTGGGCGCATAACTAGCACTGTGGGGGCATATGTGTGGCACCGTGGGGCATATATGTGTGGCACTGGGGGCATATCTGGCACCGTGGGGCATATATGTGTGGCACTGGGGGCATATCTGGCACCGTGGGGCATATATGTGTAGCACTGGGGGCATACCTAGCACTGTGGGGGGCATATCTGGCACTGGGGGCATAAAGTTTTGTCATGTAGCCACTCCCCCTTGTGTCATATGACTACTCCCCTGACCAGACCCCTTTTTTGCCGCGGCGTGCGCATGATGTCGGCTCTTTGGCTTGATTGCCGATATTTTTCGGCTCTTTACCTCGGACCGGTTGGCCACCCCTGCACTAGGGCATGAAGGTAGAATATAATAGTGATGGGACTGTCGAAATTCAGGACAAAAAACGTCAACAACCCATTTCGATCTTTTGACTGTCGACCATCCCAATGTCGGCCTAAAGCCTGTGTCGACCTTCCGTGGTCAACCTAATGATCCATAACTGATTGATTTGTAGAGGGCAAAATGAACAGTATTGGAATAATATGTTATATATGATTTGAGATGAATTGTATGTATTTTTGCACAGGTGCACTTCCCCATTATTTATTTACACATCTCCCCCGCTGTGCTCACCGCTCTCCTGCTCTTATTATACTCGGCCTTTTCATTTTAACTTTCGACCGTCAAAAGCTTTTATTGCCATGGCAATATCGATGTCGGTCATTGGCATTTCACTTCTGTGCCTTGTTTGCAGTATACTTTATTTAGTAAGAATGAAAATAAAATATATACTAAAAAAGGAACAAAAAAAAAGGCCATTATTGCATTCAGTGTAAATGCCATTGGTGTCCATTATTCCAGTGCAGTGCTATTACAGGTGCACATTACAGTAATGGATCTAAATTCCCTTTACACTCAAACAGAATTAATAGATTACTATAGTAATAATCCAGCTAAACCTATGCAACATTTACTATGGACAATACTAATGGCCACAGCCAAATACAGATAAAAGGTGCCACTGGCTAATGTATACAGTGCAAGTTTTACAGCATGGAAAGGACAAAGTCTTCTCTTTTTAAACTTAATTTCAGCTTATATCTCAGATGCATTAACCTGCCAAGACTTCTCTATGTCCATTGACTAAAGTAAAAATAAATTGCAAACAGGGAAGCCTTAAACAGCAATAAAGAGCCTTGGGCAAAGCAAGCACTAAGGCCCCTCCCACGACGGTATGCTTGGCTTCCGCCGTTCTCCCCGCTCAGCACCACACTGTGACTGTATGCATGGTGTTCTACTTCCGCCCCCCAACTATTGCAGGTCATTCCCAACCCCCCTATCCTGGATGCAATGGCGGAGGCTGATGTCCTTGTCCTCCCACCTTGGTTCTTGCATTGCTGGTGCTCCTAGGTGGTGGGGTGCCATTTGGGCATTACTGCCCGTGGCTGTAGGTGTTTCAGGCATAACATTTCTTAAATGACGGTTACTGGCCTGGGCCCCTTGGACAACTGCCCATTGAGCCCATACGAAGAAAGGGCCCTGGTTTCAAATGTTCTCTACCAGCTTTCTCTATGTAGTTCTTACTGCAAATACAGACATCAATAATTTGGTGACAGATTAGACAAACTACAGAATATATACATTTCACAAGTACCTTTGTACCCATTTATTGCATTGCACTCATTCTATCAGTACACAGCCTCAGGCACAGTAACATGACT
Source organism: Crinia signifera (assembly GCF_055691185.1). Taxonomy (NCBI): domain Eukaryota; kingdom Metazoa; phylum Chordata; class Amphibia; order Anura; family Myobatrachidae; genus Crinia; species Crinia signifera. The sequence goes on along the minus strand of NC_139224.1, from coordinate 43,850,962 downwards.
GGAATTTACAGTTTCCATCTGAACTGGCAGGATTATATAACTTTCCATAGAGCAGCGGACATTAGAAGCTGTGCCCTGTATACATATTAGCAGAGAGGACTCTATGCAGCACAGCTAGAACCTACACTACAGGGAGACCATAGTGAAGGGATCCTAACTGAACACATAACATCTTGCTCTTATTGATACAGTACAGTCCACATTGGTGTAACTCCCACAGCGAGAGTGGTCATTGTAATTCCAAACGGTAACACAAGCTGAGAAGTTGTAGTGAGCTCATTAGGTTTATCCCATTCACAGTCTGCTAGAATGTGCTAGCAGGCCAGGATTGCAGAATTCCCTAGGGCCAATATGCCTGATACAGTTACAGCTGCCTCCTAACGCATGAGGCCCATAGTACTGATGTCAGTGGATACACAGCTGCCCATCTCATCACCTTTCTAACAAGGATCCTGCTAGATCTGCAGTATTTGATTATTTAGCTGCATGCATCATCTACAGTAGGTGAGTACGTGCGACACCCACCCACCAGATTTAACACTTACGTTAGTGGGAAATAGAAGAATTTTTTAGTGGTAAGAATTGTAACAAATTCTATTGAGTGACCATGCCGCAAGGCCAACTAGAGATTTTTACAGACTCGTGGGAGTACGCAATTGCAGGTACACACTGCACCATCCGGGCCAAATGTCATTCCGATTTGCATTGAAATGACATCTTACAGCGTACATAGACTCATGGGAGAAGAAGTGTCCGCATTGGCATTGAGACGAACCATGACAGTTTGGTTTGCAGCATCATCAGCATCTCCATGTGTTTATTTCTGAATAGCAATCCATTTGGAGCTACCTATGCTGCCCTCATATGCCCAGTGTCGACACAGGTGGAGGAAACACTGACAATCACCTTACAGGTGTTAGGGGGAACCCTAGAGACAGTACACAGCCCGCGGTCAGACACAGAGGGACCCGATTCCTGACCGCACACTACTCCTCCGTCACTCCTTAATATAAGAGCATGCATATAAGGATAAGCATCCCGCTCAATTCCACTCACTCGTAAGTACTGCGGCTATTTCAAATTGAGAGGAGGGGTACTAACTGAAAAGCCTAATCAAAGGTTACAGAAGAGAAAAAAGTTGGAAACCGCTGGCCTAAAGGGAGACACAGCAACCCATGCCAACAGAGCAGCTGATAATAGGAGCATACACACTTGCCCATCAGCCACACATGCAAGCTCCTGCGACCAGCGATTAGAATGGGGCTGAAAACGGGAGCGCGCACCCGGCGATTTATCGCCGGGGCACACTCCCATCACTGGCAATATGGTAGCCAGCGACCATATTTCCAGCTATTTCAGCCCCTATCGCCCCCGTGTGTACACTGCTTTAGTAGGGAGGGCCATGCACTGGGATATTATGGGAGAGCAGCTGGTCCTACACCTCTAAATCACAAAGAAGAATGCAGACCATTGACAACGATGGATGTGTTTGGCCTCAGTCAGAGTGTACAGTACCCATGGTAAAGCATGGAAGTGGAGACATTATGGGGCTGTTTCAGAAGTATAGAGATGTTCGTTCATAACTCTGTGCTCCCTACACTGTCGCAGTTCTACGGAAGCGACAAATGTTTTGATCAGGATGACAATTCCACCAGTTATGTTGAGAACTTCTGGTATGAATTTTTAGCAATTGGGTGCGTTCTAGGCTGACATAACCTTCTTCAGTGTCACAGTACTGTAAACTGTACTTAAGGTGTGATGTGGAAAACTTACCACCTAGTGTTGACCAGGACCTCGCTAAGAAAGGTGACAACAGTAATCTCTGCACGTGGTGGACCTACAAAGTACCGACATCAATAAAATATTGATAATCTATTTGCTGTCAGTGTCCAATACCACTGATCTACATCGGAGAGGGAAGGGAGGGAGGGAGGGAGGGAGGGAGGGAGAGGGAAACCTTTCCAACCTGATCAATGATTGGCTCCACCTGCATGTGTGGTCATGTTAAGTTCTAGATCCTAGAACACTGAATAGACTAGTCACAAAAGATCTAAAAACAGGTCTACAGTAATGCAGCAATAACCTGGCATTTATACCAGTTTACATCACAATGTAAAACTCACATCACATTTGTCAACTAACACCAAGACGTAAGCCACGTTTAAATCCATGGTTACGCTGAGCAACCTGTTATCCAGCAGAAGCTAGGAGGCCATTTGTTAGCAGGACACATAGTGCGGTCACAAGTGTTTCGCAGCTGTCGCAATGCCAGTCATGGAAGTCTTATTTACCATAATTTATTTATAGTGCAAGCTTATTAAGTTCCATTTTACCATTGTATAAAAAAAGACTGTTATATGGTATAGGGTCAGATTTACCAAGACTTGGAGAGAAATAAAATACCAACCAATCAGCTGTCATTTTAAACGCAGGCTTTTGGGTGCCCAAGTATCCCCTGTTGGGCCTAGTACTTACATGGGTCTAGCCGCTTAATGTAGATAAATCAAGTGCAATTGGATGCAACAAGTGTGATTATGGCCTCTACTATGTGTCAGTGAATTTATATAAAAAATATATATTTTTTTATATAATATTATATTTAGTGACATACATGTGCAAGCATGGCCCAGTTGGCCAAACTACAAGCTTATGGTGGCACCTTGAGAACCAGATAATTTGCAATAGAAAATTATTAATATTGAATACTTAACCCCACCCCCTCCCCCACCTGACCCATCGCACCCTACTCCAGACTAGCATTTTTAAAGTTATGGATGTCCCAAAGCAGATTATTGAAAACCTATTTAGCAGATCACAAACCCCACCCCCTCCCCCACCTGACCCATCGCACCCTACTCCAGACTAGCATTTTTAAAGTTATGGATGTCCCAAAGCAGATTATTGAAAACCTATTTAGCAGATCACAGCCCTTTAGTTGTGTGTGCCTCGCATACCTTGCAGGATTTGTATGAGCTACACTATGAAAAAACACAAAAAAACGTATCCAACCTTTTTTACACGCTTATACAAACTGTATGAAGTAGAGAAGAAATACATTAAGCTCTAACAGGTATTCGGACAGAATGATGGCATACCACAGGGAATATTGTTAAACAGTGGGAGATAAAATCCATATTACCATTAAAAATGCTGCCTTTTTTTTTTCTTGACAGTTAATTGACTCCCACTTGTTTCATTGTAATGCACGCTGATCACACACTTGTAAAACAGAAAATCATAGCTGCAGCTAGACAGGTTCAGAGCGGTTACATAAAAGTAGCACCGCTGAAACCATCACTCACTGGGAGGAGACACTTAACAAGAGGTGAAACTGCCACATTCTAAATGAGGTGACATCCAGGCTTTTATAAAGGCCTGTACTTCCCTACCGCTCCCAACCATCCCCTGACAATCTACCACAAGGACTACTGTCCATGCATGGACTACTGACTGGAACCTGCTTTAAATGTCAAGACCTTCCATGCTTGATAGCTCACACCTATCGTAAAAACCACACTGGATCCTTATTACCTTCAGAATCCATATGAAGTACCATCAAGACCCCCCATCATACATCTAAAATCTGCCCTTTACTCCAGCTTAAATACTCAGCCACTAGGATTGCCATGTCTTACTCCTGCCTACAAGGTGTATTTTCACTACAAAACCTCAAATCATCACAGCAAATTTACTAATCAGCAGGTAGAAAACTAATGATCTTCCCTAACAGGAGTTTATTCCAAGCATTTACTTACCAATATTACTCCTGAGTTATCCTTACCTGACCCATGGTAAAAATCGAAATCCATGGTAAACAAAAAGGAAGTATGTATAAGAATATTGTACAGTCAGTGGCGGCTCTTACCCTTGGGGAGGATGGGGGCTGCCGCGATGTGGGCCCCCTCCGGTGCTGCCACCACTGCTGTGCTCCCCACTGCTGCCGGTCCCAGTCGCTGTTCCCCTGCACGGGGCCAGTGCATGCGCAGTAACTTCATACATACCGTGCATGCGCTGGCCCAAGCCTCCATGGGCTGCCTTTGCATCAGCCCCCAGAGGCTTAATCAGGTTTCTTAGTCCGGCACATGGGCAGCGGCGTCCACGTACCTGCGCAGAACCCGTCTTCAGGCCTTCCCCACAGAAAAGCATCCTGGAGGGAGGGAACACCTCCCAATGGGACTGCCTTGATTGACTGGCAGGTCAGTCTTCCAACAGGAAGTCACTGCCAGTCACAATGAAGCCAGAGAAGTCTCACAGACTGCATCTGGCTTCATAGGCAGAGAACAGTTGTGGATTTACCTAGGGGGGGCTGCAGGTAAAAAAAAAAAAAACACCACTGATATTGTAAGTTCTAAACTGGAAAATCACAACATATGCAACAAAATCCATTACATGTGATAAGGCAGGCAAACAAAATACAGTTATGTACTTATGCCTATGTAAAACGATGAAAGACTAATTTAGTTTATAAATGCTTTACAGTTGGCCGAGGAAGGCCTTGCAGGTGACACTAGTAGCACTCATTTGGCATGAACGAGACCGGAGTTTTCTACGCCGGCCTAGATGGCGCCATCGTTCAGGTGTGCACAGTCACCGGCGCAGACATTACTGTTGTTCTGTAATTTTTACATGCTGATAACTAGTACAGAAATAATACCTAGTAGCTGAAATGTTAACATACAAATAATAAAACTGAGGGTGGGACACAGATTGTACCAAGGATTTTGTCTTAAATGCCTATTTTATTACTTTATCGTTTGTGGGCGAGATCTCTGGCAATTGGTGAAGTATTTCTACCCCACCAACCCGCCCCCCCTTTGCAGGCTAGCCCATCCGCATCATAACCCTATGGCGAGGTTTAAAATTTTTTTTATTTGAAATAACTTTCAACATTGTCAACCTTTTCGCTACATCTGATCCATGACAGGGGTGAAGGCTCTTTACATACATTCTGGAAGTATCAAGAAGCTTTAGAATATCTCCTCCCTGTGAATGGTAACATCTATAAAGTAATTCTTGGCAATCAATCATCAGAATAGAAACAATCACGTAGGACGCTCTGGGAGTTCAGTGATGAGAAGCACAATCCAACAGATAGCGTATAGGGAGCGTGAACTCTTAGCCTGGAACACGTGAGCAATGACTACAGGCTGAACAGTCTCCAGGGAAACGAGGAAATCTAATACCGGAAACCAATCGGTGAAACCTCTGCACTTGGAAACGTAAAATGAAATCGTGTAAATAAACATCCAGTATTTTGTCGTCATCTGCAGCAAAACAGGAAACAGCCAAGTGCTTAGATCAGAGTCAGCGCTGGGACCAACAGAGTGCACAGAAGAATGTAACCACATGGATAAACACTGATTCTAGTGGTCGGTTACAGGGAAGTGATGAGCGATTCCCAGGCACGAATAGGAGGCCACTGTTCTGCCAAATAATCCTAACATCTATAGATGTAACGTATACTATACACACCAGACTCTTACTCAAACTTTTCCTTAGCATTCCAAAAAATTCCTCATTATGCTAAAAATAGGAATTTGGTACTCACCATTAATTCCCTTTCTCCGAATCCAATGGTGGACACTGCAGTCACTACGCTGTGGACAGACTGGTGTCTTGGAGGAGTCTGTGTTGCAGCCCTGTCTGCTGTGGCGGGTCCCTGTCACCTATAAGCCAGGATCAAAAGCGCACTCTTCAATTCACGTAGCAGGCAGCCAGCAGCCCTGACTGCCTGTACACACACACACATATAAATAAAAAAAACGGTCAAAAAGAGCACCCTGAATAAAGGAGCCCCAGACCCAGGGATCCGATTCCTCTGGGCACATTACTAAGACTGGAGTCTGAGAGGGGGGGGGAGATACAGGGGGAGTAGCCATACCACACTTCACTTCATTATGCTGACTCCTCCAAGACACCACTCTATCCCCAGCCGTGCCCCCTATCGCATAAAGGAGAAATAGTCAGAAAGAAAATATACAGACAAATGCACCATACATCTCCAATCAATAAGAATCCTGCAAGACCGAAGTGGAAGCCCCACTTCTCCTCGGCAGGGATCAAGGTAAAATCTGACCATCTTCCTAAGATTAATAAGTTCCTATATCTACCCAATGGTAAAGCACAGAATGGGGGGGGGGAGGAGTTAAAGTTGTGACGGCAGAAATTTTAGTACAATTGTAGTGTACATTCTAGCACCCGCCATCTTTTAAAACCCATGCAGTTCCTCTTCCCTGCCTGGGGTGTCGCTGTCTGCTGTAGTGCTTCTAGCACAGTGTGGTTTGTATATCAGCACCGATATGCAAACCAGACCTGTGGTAGAAACACCACAGCAGACAGCGACACCCAAGGCAGGGAACAGGAACTGCATGGATTTTCAAAGATGGCAGGTGCTAGAATGAACACTACTATTGGGAATACTCAATCAAACATTTTGCTAGGATACTGCAAGGATATTGAGCTCTATAAAAAAGGTATATGATGTGCCAGATAGAGCAGTTCATAAATGGGAGGTCACTAAACCTTGCAGAAAAGTCAATGGGCATCTGATTGGGCACCCGACAGATGCCCATTCCTACAGACATCCACTAGTTGGTGCATGCAACAACTGAATCATATCATATGGGGTGAATTTACTAATATGGGAGTTCTATTGATCATGCCATCTTTGATAGAACTCCCATATTAATAAGTGTGTGTGTGTGTGTGTTTATAATAATGCCCATAAAATGTAAACATAGGTATAATCCACAAAAAATAGAAAAGTAGTTCACTTTCAATTGAGGTGGACCATTAGACATTTTCCATACATGTGTAGGAATGCATTAATGATCACATTGTGGTTTAACCACAATACATTCCGGTGCTTGGACCCTGTGGGTACCAAATAATGCCATCTAAAGATGATGTCTAAAACCTGTCCCATCACCACAAAAGGACAGTTCTTACTGGGTGAGCTGCATTTTGCTTAAATCTTAATGGTCAAGGCCTTAATAAACCATGGCGGTCATTGTGGGATGAATTGCATTAAAGATATATATTTCCTTCTCATGGAGTGAAGAGGTATAGCCCGATCTCCCCCATAATGGCACGCATACACCAGGGTGCACTCTTGCTTGAAATAGGGGAATCCCCATAGTAGAAAAAAAATGGCAAGCTTGAACGAAAATGAGCAAAAGTATCAAGTGAGTAGACCAGGGATGGGCAATAAGCTTCCCTCCAGCTGTTAAACTACACATCCCAGCATGCCTTTCCTTATTTTTGCTATTCAGCCATGCTGAAACATGCAGAGCATGCTGGTATGTGCAGTATTTCAACAGCTGGAGGGCCACCGCTGGTGTAGACCTTCTGTAGCAATGGGGTTAAAAGAAATGATGTCATTTAGGTGACATCATTGGTTTATAATGTTAGGCTGAGATGAAAGGCTGACTAGTATCATTTATAGAAACTTTGTATAACCCATTTATAACACTACTCAGGCCTGTTAGTGGAAAAAACGCTAATATGTACAAACTACTTTGAAAACAAGCAATTAGCGCATCATACGAATGAACTGAACACAAGGAAGAGCCAAGCAATGACCCAATGTTAGGGAGGGGAGTCAACACAAGGTCTCTCTGGCTTTTAATCTAGAACAGCATATTCATAATATGTAAAGATATGGAGCATAAAACAAGATTCAGCAATTTCCTGTGTAGGACATAATGCTTTACAGCTGTGAGAGATCTGCCTGTACCTTACCCTGAAATAAGCGCCCACCTCCCCTCCCACATCCACTAGAACACAGGAGTTCGCTCCAGCACAGCATCATGTAGGAGAGAGCTGCAGACACAGACAAGCGCTGCCTGAAACGTGATGGGAAAATGCTCTGTTCCACAGAAGGCTGATCTCCAGCTAGAACACTATAGCAAGGACAAGTTTAGTCCCAACACAAGATTTTCCCGCAGGAGTACCAAACCTAAAAAGCCATCTTGAATCATTGCTCCTTCATACAAATAGGACATTTGCAAAAATAACTATATTATATCTCCTACACACACACACACACACACACACACACACGGGTGACAGCCATTTTATTTATTAAAGCAATATTCAAGGGAACACCATGACATCACTGACGCACAAAGCCGCCAGTGCTAGTTAATGTTGCGTCATGCATCAGTGATGTCAGTGGATGTGAGAATGCATTGGCTGCGTGCTATGGAGTACTGGAGCAGCCCACAGTATAATTTGCTTCATTGTTCAGGTGACAGGTGCTGGTTAATTCATTCATTTTTTTTTTTAATGTCTCACATTTCTATTCCACAGGACAATGCTGGGGATCAGCCCAGATATAAAGTCCACTGCTAAAACATACGAAAGGGAAGTCCAGGATGATTATTTGGATACAGAAGTGTAATTTTAAACAGAGTATCGGACGTAAATCAGCCCTGCAATATATAGGGCAAGGGTTTCCAATCTTTTTTGAATCACGGCACCCTAGAGTATCGGAATTTTTTCACGGCACCCCTAGGTTAAAAAAAAAAAAAAAAATGAATTACAGTAGATTGGGTTTATATTTGATTCTTAGGGTCAGTTATGTGGTAAAGGCAGGGGGTAAAAAGTGGGGGGGAACGGGGTGGAACTGAGTTCCACCACCTCTAATGGTGAGGTGAAACATTTTAACCTCCACATTGACCCTGCACAGTAATTCTCACAGATGCCAAAAACCCTACCACTGTCTCTGCCTAATGGGGGGAGGGGAGGGGTGTTAATTAGGTGGCATAGAGAAATGAGTTTCCCCACCTCTGCATGACCACTTTATGCCCTGGGTAAAGGGCAGGATTTGCTTCTGTTTGTACACATTTTATGATTGGCAGCCACCAGCACTGGTTTTGGCCATAAATAACCATAAATAATTTGAATTGGTCCTGGACTACCAACCTGGGGCACCCCTGCAAGTGTCCCGCGGCACCCCAGGGAGCCACGGCACACAGTTTGGGAACCACTGATATAGGGCGATATTATTTGAATCCATAGAAACGGCCTTAAAGCTTCTTTTATGCACAAACTTTCATCTTTGTGGGAACTAGGTCACAAAACCCTAATCACAAGAACTACATCAAGAATTATAGTAAACGGTATCTGCCACCGATACCTTTCAGTGACGTCACCGGGACTGACTAAACATGCAGGTTGTTTGGCTATATTGCCAACTTGACCTGCATGTTCAGTAGAGGTCACACATCGTTAATGACACATGGGAACATGCACCCATAATGAGGTGCAAAATGGTTAAAACAAAACTGGGAAACACAAATTCATGCTGTCACTAAATCAGGGATGGGGAACCTTTGGTCCTCCAGCTGCTGTTTAACTACACATCCCAGCATGCCCTGCAACAGTTTTAGCATGGGCAAAGAGCAAAACTGTAGCAGGGCACGCTGGGATGCGTAGTTTGACAACAGCTGGAGTGCCGAAGGTTCCCCATCACTGCACTAAATGAACCCACAGTAGCATATATGGTTCTGCAGAGTCACAATAAAGGGGTCATCTTGGATAATGTAGGGGCTGGGATGAATACTTCAGTTTAGATTAAAACCAATAGCTCTCCAATATCTAGTGCTGGTCATTAAAGGTTTTATTATTACTGCCAATAGCCTTTCACACTGCAAGCTTCAGGGTGTGCGGGAATTCCGGCATGTCTGCCACTATTTTTAAACCGGCAGTCATTTACAAGGCAAAACAAATCTGGTTATGCCTTGAAAAGGATTGCCGCTTTAAAGACATGGACAGCCTCTCCACAATTCCCACACAGTTGGCAGCGCACAGGATATTAAGGAAGACCCCACATCTGAGAAGTATAAGGGGCCGCCATTAAAATTGATGAGAATTCAATAATAAATTAAGTTTAATTTTTTTTAGAACATAGAGGGGGAGTTGTATTAAGCCTTGGAAAGAAAAACTAGAGTAATTACCTAAAACAACTAATTTTAGGGGCAATATAATTATTTTGGGTGCCTATAGTGACAGGAGCTATTGAATTGTTTGAGCTACAGCCCTGTGCTGGTTCAGACTAACCCTTTTTCGTTCCCCAAATAAATGACCGCTACAATTCAGGACAGTGCAAGCAGAAATCTGCGATTAAATGCAGCCTTAAGGTTGGGGGCTCAAACAACGTAACTGCTGTCTAGAGAAGCCAATTGGTTGCTTCAGGCTATTTCTCCACTTTATCTCTCTCCCAGGGTTAAAACATATGCATTACATATATGTGTATAAAACCAGGACTACATACATTTTCATTCACTATACAAACCAACTAAGTGTAACCCTACACAAAATGCCACAGGCTTCAGAGGCCCTGTACACTACACCATAAAGACAGCTGAAAGGGGAAAAGGACACATTTCTCAAACATCCATCCAGCCCAAACAAGTATATGTACAATGATCGCAGACTGTAAGGAGTAAAGCCCCATACACACCATGTGATCGATATGGTTTACAATATCACCTAGTGTGTACACTCCATACTGTTAACGATGTGTGACTTTGCGCATCGTTAACAGCCCTCATTATCGATGGTCATGTTGCTACATGACTGTCGCTCCCTTTTCCCCCCAGTATCGGCAAAGGTGTATGCACCACCAACAATATCAGTGTGTAACGTGGTATCATGGACGGTGTAACGGTTAGCATTACTGCCTCACAGTGTTGAGTGTATATTCTCTCTGTGCTTGTGTGGGTTTCTTCTGGGTACTCCGGTTTCCTCCCTCAAACCAAAAATATACTGGTAAGTCAATTTGCATTCAACAAAAATTAACCCCAGAATGTCTGTGTGTGCGTGTACATGTGATAGGGAATATAGATTGGGGATACGGTCATTAGGTCTACAGTAACTAGAGCGACAAGCATTGGGTCCACACCACTAGGTCGACAATCACTGGGTCGACATGGGCATAGTGGACGGTCAAAAGGTTGACATGGGGTTTTTCACTGTTTTTTGAGCAGACATGCGGTATTTACTCTAGAATGTCTGTGTGTGCGTATACATGTGATAGGGAATATAGATTGGGGATACAGTCATTAGGTCTACAGTAACTAGGTCGACAAGCATCAGGTCGACACCACTAGGCAGACATGGGTTTAGGTCAGCATGGAGTTTTTCACGGTCTTTTGAGCAGACAGGCGGTATTTCATGCCCTACCATCCACTAGGACGTGGTGGGAGAATAAAAGCATATGCGATGTCGCTAGTGTCGACCTTAAACCATGTCGACCTAGTGGTGTCAACCCAAGGCTTGCCGACCTAGTTATGGTCAACTAAACAAAACCAACCCATAGATTGTAAACTCCACTGGGGCAGGGACTGATGTGAATGTTCAACTATTCTCTATAAAGCGCTGCAGAATATGTGTGCGCTATATAAGAAACTGTAAATAAATAATAATGTTTGGAATTGTAGAATTGGGTACAATAGGCATTAAGAGCCAGATGCCCTAAGCTTCAAAAGTGATAAAATGGAGAGTGATAAACAACCAATCAGCTCCTGCCTGACATTTTTCAAGCACAGTCTGTGACATGGCAGGTAGGAGCTGATTGGCTGGCTGTTTATCACTCTCCATTTTATCATTTTTGAAGCTTAGATCTGGGAAGGTTGAAACTCACAAGGGGTAGAAGACATCAATTTGGAAAGGGAGTAATTACTGACTAATAAAGGTAATTGGAAACTTCCAATTGCCTAATTAGTCCTTAGGGGGGTGCTGCAGGGGTGCAATGGGACCTACACACACATAGAGATTTTGCTGAGCAATGCTAGATCGCTCAGCACATAGTGCTGCACAGCGATGTGCCAGAGTTCTCCATTGAAAATACTGGCCCTGAATGGTGATCTAACTAGATTTCTCCAGCATGCTAGATATTAATCGCCAGGCAATAGAGACACATGGGGCGGCACATTGCTATCGCTATGGACATTATCTAAGTAATCTAGTCTAATGAAGTCCGATTGCTTAGAAAATGTCCTGAAATCGTCCCACGCCCCAAAAGAGCAAGATCCCATTTTTTCCCCTCAAAATATAAATTATATAAAAAAAAAAAAAAAAAACGACGATCTGGAGATCGGGGGTTAGGGAGACAATCTCCCTAATTGAATAGCAAAACTGAGGGTCGATAATGATGTTCTCCATCGTCATGTAAGCATCTGTTGCCGCCAGCATTGATAACTTTGTATGCAATTGTAGATGCTGGAATCCCACTGATTGCCTGCGTCTGCCAACATTGCTGGGTACACACATTGGGGGAAATTTACTAAGATGGGAATAAGACTTCACATGTGATGTTGCTATTGGCAACCAATCAGAACCTACTTATTTACTTAGCACCCTCTAGAGCAGGGCTGGGCAACACCGGCCCTCCAGATGTTAATGAACTACACATCCCAGGATGCTTTGCATTAGTTTTGCTATGTGGCCATGCTGAAACGGATGCAAGGCATCCTGGGATGTGTAGTACATTAACATCTGGAGGGCCGGTGTTGCCCAGCCCTGCTCTAGAGGATAGTAGACAGGATCTGATTGGTTGCCCATAGCAACATCACATGTGAAGTAGAATACACATAGTAAATTTCCACCAATGTGCAGTATGTACCCAGATTTAGACCAAAGGAACCTGTAATCCTCCATCTCTTACACTACAAAACTATCACTTACTGGACACCATAAAGCCAGTGTCTCAAACTTGATCCTCAGGACCATAAATAGCTCCAGTTTTCCGGGTCACCCAGCAGTAGCACAGGTGCATTCATTACTCACGGACATATTTTTAAAGAACCACTGGTAGAAGCCAATTATTACCCTTCTGAGGAGACCAGGAAAACATGAACTGTTTAGGATCCTGAAGAGAGAGTTTGTGGTCTACAATAATTCATGTGGCTGTAGCACAAGGGCAACTGTGATTAGCGGATGGTGGAGTGGGGCAGGCATTGTCCTATACAACACAGCAGCAGTAAAGTGACCTTCAGGAGGTCCATCAGAGAATATATGGGATAAAACATTCCAAACATTTCCAGTCTTATAATCCAGTGTACAAAACAAGACCATGGAATATTTCCTATTCTTGATCTGGACATGTGAGTAACAGTCAGGGCTATAACTCCATGGAGTTGCCTGCCTCCTTGCTCCAAACCCTGAAGGGGGCACCTGCATGTACAGCAGCACCTGTGTGGTTCATCGCAAGATCCAAGTGTTACTGCTGCAGAGTTAACTGGCTGTATCCTAGGAGCCCTGAAAACAATTGTAATAGGGGATGGGACAGCTCTCGTCTAATCCCGCTCAGCCTGTGCTGCAGCAAGCAAGATGGGACCCACTGGTGAACGCCAATTCTGCACCATTTATTTCATTCCGTACGTCGTGTGCGCTCCCATAATGTGTCAGCATGCCTGTATATACATACACGACTTGTTTTCCCCTTTTCTAAGGGGGAGCAGCAAACTCCAACTTGCCTCCGGGCATTTGGGTTCAACATGCCTTTGGTAATAAGGCACAGTATACACATCTTTAGATATGTAACAGCACCAGATGGCTGTTACAATAGGGAAACGCCACTGAGAAGAATACCATATCATGGTCAAACAGGCAGAAACTCAGCATCAGGGATGGAAAGCCCCGCACACACGGGGCAACTAGAGTCCCATGCTGAGCAAGGTGCTTAAGTACAGATCACTCACATCAGTGCGCACATGCGAGGTACCTGCAATGTGTTCTGAGCAGGGTTTTGCCTATGCTTATAGGCAAAAAGCTGCAATCTAAGCAAGATATACAGTGCATGCACTACCTCATTGCCATAGCTAAAGGGTGTACATACAGGCTTAATAGGCTAAAGTGACCTAGTAAGATCGCTTACAAATAGGGCTTAAACCGCAGTCCATGTTACAGGTTGTGCTACAGAGTCATGGGAGAATTCAATTGCTTTCGGACCACCACAACAAAATGGATGCCAGAAGCCAACGTCTGCTCTACATCCATATATAATTACAGCCATCTGTAAGAGCTACCTTTCCATAGAAAACAATTAGTAATATTACATACAGTACAAACACAGGCCACAATTAGTGCTCTGCATTCTGTATGTAGCTATATATGACCTGATGGACATCAGCTGTCTAATACGCTTCCACAGGCAGGAACAAGACTACCGCCCAATCACATTGTGCACAAGGTCAACAGAGCCCTGTGTCAAAAACAAAAAGAATCATCCATCTACAGTGAGCCATGTGGACCGGTAATGACTAACCCAATTAGTATACAAATGAAGATTCGCATCTAGCTTGCCAATTAGCTGTGTCATCCAGAAAATATTTATGTAGGGTTGAAGAAGACTGTTTAGGCCAATTTAATGTCTGCAAATGCAAAGTATTGCAACAAAACTAACAGCAGTGATATTAGGGTGTTGTCTGATCATTCTAACCATAGATACACTAAAAATGGTTTTCATATACAGTCAGGAGCAGAACAGGGTGTGCCGAGATACCCTTAAGTAGATAAGACAAAATATAATTAACCAAGTGTTCATTCTAGCACCCACCATTTTTGAAAGCCCATGCAGTTCCTCTTCCCTGCCTGGGGTGTCGCTGTCTGCTGTGGCGTTTCTAGCACAAGTCTGGTTTGCATATCAGTGCTTATATTCCAACCACACTAGTAGCACTACAGCAGACAGCGACACCCCAGGCAGGGAAGAGGAACTGCATCGGTTTTCAAATATGGCAGGTGCTAGAATGAAAGATATTAACTCACCTGGAATACATCAGTCGGTTAACGGATTATTAAGCAGGATGTCAGTCTGACCATAGATAAACAAACTTACCAACTGTTGGCACAAGGTGTTGTGCTTGGCTTCACAAGTGAATGGGCCTTTGCAGCATGTACGACCACCCATACACACAGCACAATGCAAAGAGAGATCTGCAGTCAAATGTGCTGCAAAGCTGCAATATGTCTGAACAACATTGTTCATGCTGATACAAACATGCACGGTATATCAGCGTTCATTTGAACGGTTTACATATTGGCAAGATTTTTCCCTTCTGCTCAATGGGAGGTTTCTGTCCACGCTGAGTTCGCCTTAGGACACCCGCGTTACTGTTTCACAGGTGTACCCCCCCCCCCAGTCAAACTCCCCACCTGCCACTGTTACAGACTGTAGCAGCCACAGACCGTTAACGTCACAGGTGTACCCCCCCCCCCCCCCCCAGTCAAACTCCCCACCTGCCACTGTTACAGACTGTAGCAGCCACAGACCGTTAACGTCGGCCTATCTCAGCAGCCATCTTTGTTCATACTACTTGAGATCATTAAACCGAAGGGGTACATTTACCAACTGGCAACATTACCAAACAAGGATTTTTATGATTTATTTTATTTGACTGTTCTTAGGATCTATAAAGTGCCACATTTTTTTGAGGGACAAAACCGTGTTGTGAATTGAAGTACTTAGAGCAAATACATAAATGTTGATACTTTATGCACCGGGTATGGCTTAACCCCTTCCTGACAGAGCCAGTTTTTGCGTTCCTGACAGAGCCCTTTTTTTCAAATCTGACATGTATCACTTTAGTGGGGATAACTTTTTTTTGCTTTTACTTATCCCAGTGATTTTGAGATTGTTTTTTCGTGACACATTGTACTTCAAATTAGTGGTAAATTTGGGTCGATACAGTCTGTGTTTTTTTGTGAAAAATACCAAAATGTCGGAAAAAAATGGAAAATTTAGCAATTTGCAAAATGTTAAATTTTCTGCTTGTGAGACAAATAATCTTACCACTCAAAATAGTTAATAACTAACATAGACCATATGTCTACTTTATGTTGCCATCATTATTTCAACTTCCTTTTCATTTTTTTGGACACTAGGAGGCGTAAAATATGAATAGCAAATTCTCAAATTTTCAAGAAAATTTCAAACACTGATTTTTTTAGGGACCAGTTCAGTTCTGATGTGACTTTGAGGGACTTGTATGTGAGACACCCCCATAAATGATGCCATTTCAAAAACTGCACCCCTCACAGTATTCAAAACAGCATTTTGGAAGTTTGTTAACCCTTTAGGTGTTTCACAGGAATTAAAACAAAGTGTAGGTGAAATTTCAAAATTTCATTTTTTTTGCAGATTTTCAATTTTAATACATTTTTCTAAGGAACACAGTAGATTTTACTAGAGAAATGTGACTAAAAATTGATTCCCCCAATTCTTTGGTTTTCATAAATGTCCTATATGTGGCCCTAGTGTGCACGGTGACCAAACCACAGGCTTCATAATAGAAGGAGCACCTACTTGATTTTGGAGTCTCCTTTTTATGAGATTATTTTTTAGGCACCATGTAGGTTTCTAGGCACCATAAGATGCTAAAAGTTAGGAACCTCCCCCACAAGTGACCCCATTTTGCAAACTACACCCTTCAGGGAATTCATCTAGGGGTATAGTGTACATTTCAAACCCCCAGGGGTTTCACCAATTTTGATACAACTGGGCTGTGCAAATGAAAAAATTTAATTTTTCATTTTCACAGCTCAGTTGTATCAAAATTGGTGAAACCCCTGGGGGTTTGAAATGTACACTATACCCCTAGATGAATTCCCTGAAGGGTGTAGTTTGCAAAATGGGGTCACTTGTGGGGGGGTTCCACTGTATGGGTGCTTCAGGGGTCATTCAACCAGAATCTGTGCTGCAAAATCCAAATATCACTCCTTCCCTTCTGAGTCCTGCCATGCACCCAACTGGTATTTTTTGGTCACATGTGAGGCATTGCCATACTCGGGAGAAATTGGGGCACAGATTTTGGGGTGCTTTGTCTCCTTCATTCCTTGTGAAAATGAAAAATTTTGAGCCAGATCTGCATTTTTGTGTAAAAAAATGTACTTTTTTACACAAAAATGCAGTTCTGGCTCAAAGTTTTTCATTTTCACAAGGAATGAAGGAGACAAAGCACGCCAAAATCTGTGCCCCAATTTCTCCCGAGTATGGCAATGCCTCACATGTGACCAAAAAATACCAGTTGGGTGCATGGCAGGACTCAGAAGGGAAGGAGTGATATTTGGTGGTGGAATGAATGGTGGGTGCTATGTCGCATTAGCAAGACCCCGGAAGCACCAATACAGTGGAACCCCCCCACATGTGACCCCATTTTGCTCACCAGATTTTGGAGGGGGTCTGGCGCTGCGGCTGGTGGGGGGGTGGGAGGGGTGCTGGCGCTGCGGCAGCCGGGTGGGTGGGAGGGGGGAGCTGGCGATCGGTGGTGATCGGTGCTGTACTTAACAGCACCGATCACTGTGTTACCGAGCGGCTTAGCCGCCGGTAACACAGAAAACGCTGCAATTGGCTGTTCACATTTGAACAGCCAATCGCAGCGATCGCCGACCGGGGCTCAGGGACAGCAGACATCTCCAAACTGTCACCGCGTCTATGGACGCGGTGACAGTTTAAAACCATGACGTATATATACACGTCTTCGGTCGGGAATATCTATCTGTGTATATATATATATATATATATATATATATATATATATATATATATATATATATATATATATATATATATATACACACACACATACACACATATATATATATATATATATGTGTATGTGTGTGTGTATATACACACACACATATATATATATATATATATATATATATATATATATATATATATATATAATCATTTCATTTTATTTTTTTCATTTTTACACTGTCCCTAGTGCTGCTGCTGCTGGCGGGGGGAGGGAGGGGGGAGGCAGCGCTGCGGCGCATAGCAGAGGGAGGAGAGCGGCTGCCGGGTGCCGGGTAAGCACATAGTGCTGCCGGGTGGGAGGGAGGGGGTGTCCGCGGATCGGTGGTGATCGGTGCTGTACTTAACAGCACCGATCACCACCGTTTTCTGTGTTACCGAGCGGCATAGCCGCCGGTAACACAGAAATAGCTGTGATTGGCTGTTCAAATGTGAACAGCCAATCACAGCGATCGCCGACCGGGGGGGCATCCCTGCCCCCCCCGGGCGGCGAGGGGGGATGTCAGGGGGGATGTCAGGGACAGCAGACATCTCCAAACTGTCACCGCGTCTATAGACGCGGTGACAGTTTAAATCCATGACGTACATTTATGCCATGTGTCGGGAAGTACTTCCCGACCATGACGTAAATGTACGTCAAATGTCGGGAAGGGGTTAATATATAAACCAATTAAATTCCTGTGTGAAATCGCCGTTTCTGTACCGCCGAATTCTTAAACAGATATCGATACGGAGTGAGAATTCTGTATTATTTAAATGCACTACATTTGTTGTTGCAAAGTAATAGTCTGTAAAGAAACGGTGTTGGAGAATCCATAGCTAATGAGGCCTACACGGGGAGATGCGCTGCTAGAGCGTTCTGAGCAATACTAGAGTGCTCAGCGCGTGGCGCTGCATAGTGAAATCTGTCAGGGCCAGTGTTCTCTGCAGATCCCGGCGATTAGCTAGATTTTTCTAGAATGCTGGAAATAATTTGCCAGCGCAATAGCAATGTGCGGAGCCAAGCATCACTATCACTATGCACCTATACCAGGGGTGGGGAACCTTTTTGGGGACAAGGGCCGTTTGTAAAATGCCTCGCGGGCCATAAATAAAATTTTTTAAAAAGGACAACACACTTACAAGTTCACCTGCAGCAGCCGTCCCACACTCCGGCGGCTGCCGCAGTTTAAGAATTGCCGGTCTGTGTGGTCCGACGGCTGTGCAGGAAGTATAGGGGAAATCTTGCAAGAGGTCGGTAGTCCTCGCGAGATTTCCCCTGTACTTGACTCCCTCCGCAGCCACCGGGCAGGTGCGCGGGCCAGACAGACCGGCTGCGGGGGCCGTATACGGCCCGCGGGCCGGAGGTTCCCCACCGCTGCCCTATACACTGAGCAAAGTTGGGCGATCTAGTAATATCGCTTAGAAAATGACTACATGCGCAGACCCCATGAAGCTAGCTACACACTACACAATTACAGGGCCGATTTGACAAATAATCAGGTGATTGGGCCATATTGGGCTCTTTCCGTTGCCACCAAAACATTGTGCCAACACATCCATTAACATTTGCCATAACTCAAGAGCATGCATCTTAGATTTTGTGAAAAATAAACCGCACCTGAACGAATACATAATAATATTGACTCAGTCTCCGTTACCATGCTACATTAGAGCACATATCACTTTCCATTACTGTGATGCTCTCCTTGGAACACATACAGAAATGCAAATTGTATGCAATCATTGTTGCTTGTCACCACACGTGATTCTGCGTTATAGATTCATTCATCCTTTGTCAAGTCTGATGATTAAAAGCACAGCCTGCTTACACTTGGTCGTTGACTGAATGACAGAATATTCCTAGGAATGTGGGAGGGGAGGCAGAGCTGGACACAGATCAGCCGCACTTACACCTGCACGGAACTGGATGCGGATATCGGCCCTATAAGGCATCCATTCATTATCACTCTTTGCGTTCAATTAGATCTGGTACATAGAAACAATGGGCCATATTCAATGCCGCCGGCGAGGGCGGCAAAAAAACATATTTTTCAAATACCAATTTTAACATTCTTTTGCTAAAGCTGAAGTTCTAATACTTACAAAAAAACAAAAACGTTGAACCTGTTATTATATAGATCGATAGATAAAAGAACGCAAAGACATGACGAACCCAATGTGCGAGACATGTACAAATGCATATATGTGCAAGTATTTGCGGGGCAGGTCTTGGCAGCTGCGCGACGCCACGTGCAGCCGTTGAAATGGGAATATTGGCTGCGTTTCGCAGCTAGGGTGCTACCCTAAAGAGGCGAGCAATTCGCTAACCAGCGAAGTGTTCATATCTCCGCAATTGCGATTTTGTACGCATATCGCGGGAGGGACCCAGCATGCGAGGCGTTCTTGGCCTGTGCTGGACAGCCCCATCGCATGCTAGTGAAAGGATATATAGTTTAGTGAATTCTCGCAAAAACGTCAACTCATGCTGAATTAGGCTCATTGTCGTTTCTCAAAAATCAGTTGAACAGAAGAAATAGAAGGGACGATAATGCAATTGGTCTAGAAGGGTGCGGTTAGCTAGAATATCAACTATGGAAGTACAGAGACATCACAAGACAAACATTTTACATAGAAAAAAAAAATACTGGTTTGCTTTCTGTGTAGTCAATAGTACAAGCTGCTCCTCTCCATAGACTACACACCGTCAGGCATTACCTTACCGCAACTATTTATCTCCAGCACACCGCTGGCTGCATACTACTGACTCATCCCCGATAGGAAATAAACACCATGTTGGCAGTGCCACCAGCCAGTGGCATTATCACATAAAAGTTATGCAGCTTGTTCAAGTTTAACCAGCTTTTAGGTTTTTAGCCTCTGTAGGAGGATTTGGGATTAGAAAAAAAAAAAAAAAATGTCTGTCAGCGACAAACGCAAACATGACAAAGAAAACGTTTCTAACCCTTAAGTTCTAAAGTGTTTTTTTTATGCATTTTGAAGTTGATCTCTCAGCTTCCCACAGTAAATTGGTCTGGATCAGTCTGTAATTTGTTATTAACTGGTATCATCACCGACTGACCAGGATGACGAGAGGAATAGTGAACTGATACGTTAGAGAAGTGGTTCCTAAATGCAGTCCAGATCTAAGGATAATCATGCTTAGGAACAGATGACTAAAAGGCCCACCATAGAAGTCACCCGCGAACCCCCTTGAACCGCCAGGGAACCTCCAGGGCAGTAGCACCGCATATGATCAACCGTTTGCAATCCTTTTGCATATGATCAACCGTTTGCAATCCTTTTGCATACGATAGATCGTATGCGATCCCAGCCAAGCCTGACTATAGTGCAACTTATGCAATCTTCAGGCTTCGCTGCAAGCTCATGGGACTGCACATCACACCAGACTCGATGTCAAACTCATGAAATTTTGACACTTTTCCTCTGATTTATCACTGAAATTGGATGAAAAAAAAAAAAAGGAAACCAGTCCAAATCGCCATGGAATTGCCCTAGTGTATGGGTACCTTTAATAAGTACATCAGTTTGATTATGCAATCAGTAAACAAACAGGGATATCCCAAAACCCCAGATTGTTGGGGTGCCTTGAGCACAGCATATTGGAACCACTATTCTAGAGAATTTCAGTCCTCTAGAGTAAGAGGTAATAATTTGTAATGAATGATAAAATCGACAAATTGCAGTTACAGAAATCCCGGCACTCGTGCCACCATAAAGCCCTACTATAGGCGAATTTATGATCATACATCAGGAGGGTGCGGGCAGAAATCCACAATATGGAAAACATGCACGGTTAGGATGTCCAGGGACCAGATTTGAGAAGGACATGACCGCCTTCAAATCAATGTACAGAGAAATGCATTTACTTCCAGAAATCCCATACTAGATAGTTTATCACCATAACACACGGTGGGTTTAAGCTACTGTAGGTTCTAAATGCACATAATAATGCTTGGTAGCGGAGCAGCATTTCCAGAAAGCTGATTTAAATTGATTGGCTACAAGACCATCGTAATGCCCACATAGACCCAAATGAAACATCTGTCCTGAAAAACAGATAAACAGGACCTCAAAATGTAGAATAACTTAGAACAGGCAAGTCCAAAAGGTGGCCCTCCAGCTGTTGTGCAACGACACATTCCAGCATGCCTTGCTATAGTTTTAGCATTCCTTAATAGTAAAACGGGGGCAAGGCATGATGGGACTTGTAGTTTCACAACAGCTGGAGGACCATAGTTTGAACATGCCTGACTTAGAACATGAATAATCAAAACAAAAGCTTCATCTTGCACAGCTGTCAGTGCACCCCTGTGAATGGCTATATAATGGTGGGTGGGATGCACTGCAGGAGAGACATGGGGTAAGGTAGGTATAACTAGCACTGCAAATACAAAACTATGAACACTGAACTATTATTGTCACCATCTCTTGTGGGTTTTAATTACTTAAAATAACTGGGATTTTTCATGAGTCATACTTGTCAAGATCAATGCAATTTAGGAGTGTATTGCACAAGATACACCCAATAATTTCCCCAAATCAACAACCCACACTGCAATTGTTTCGATCATTTTGACAGCTGTAAACAATTCGCCAAACTCCGGGTCTAAAATATTTGACAGGCCTAAATGCCGGTCAGTATTACATTCAAAGTATGCTTAGGAGAGTCAACTTCTCGTTTGACTTGTTATAAGTACAAATAATGCTTACTAATGTGTTGCAGTACAGCGAGGCCCCAATTAGGATCTAACCAACTGTTCAGCAGAATCAAACAGGCACAAGTCCTCTCCTTCACCTATGACAGCACTATCCAACAAGACTTGGGGGCAGATGTATTAAACCTGGGGAAAAGATCATCGAAGGTGACAATGCATCAGCCATTCTGCACTTAACTGTTAAGTTACAGGCCGGTATTGAAAATGACAGTTAGGAACTGATTGGCTGGTGCGTTAATACATCTGCCCCTTGGTCCACTGCTCCCAAGCAAACGCTGGGCCTTTTCTGTGTCTATCAAACAGAAAAACCACAAATGCCATTGAGAAGCATCTGAAGAGACGGCATGGTTATAGCTGATGACTGCCACAATGTTCGTACTCTAGGCCCCCAGTGTGCTCAGCAGGAGCAGCTGGAGGTGTAAATCTATACCATCACAGAAGGACATACATTTCCATTTTAAGGAAATTGGATCTCCTCTTTCCCAAGAGAAGCAGAACCTGTCCCTGAGGTTTTCACTGCCAGCATAGACTGAAATTAAGTAACTGCTCCTGGGAGAGCAGGGTCATCACAAGCTGGGCACCATTCAAACCTTTATAGCACATTAATCCAGATTCCGTTGATTACCTTGCCAGTCTTGTGATCAAACCACACCAGTGCATGGTTCCTGGAGAGCACCTTACAATCAAAGGTGGCATTATTTTGCGCAGGGCGGCAGCGGGCCACCGAGCGGCCAATCTTGACGGGCTCGTCCAAGTAGACATGCCGCTCCTGAAAAGGGTGCGAATTTGGGCGGCAGGTGAAGATTGCAAAGGCTGAAGGCATCTGGGTCAGCTGTGGTAGAGGATCACTCCAACTGGAAACAAAAAGGGACAGGAAAATCCCTAATCCAGACTATCCACCGCTGGTCGTTACCAGACCTCCAGATATTCCAATGCAAAGTGATTACTGATTCATAACACACTCTGGCCAGAAGGACTTTGGGGCAGTCTGCTAACTATCCTTCCAGTTCCACAGCCAATACCCCATACTGGTCCCATGAAGGACCACCAGTAGCAGATAGAAATAATTGGTCTCCAGGTATCCAGCTTTCAATCCATCATCGGGAATGGTGCAGATAGAAACATCTGCCAGCCTGGTGCCAACCCTGTGCCAATGTCCACAATCTGCACATCCACTCCTCTCTGTAATGGTGCAGTGGGTGCTGTGCCAGGCCAGTTAGGGTGTGTGGCAGTGGGCAGGAGGCGAGTCCCAGCTAGCCTGCAGTCACATCCAGCAGGCTGCCAGCCTCCATGCCCTGGCAAAGGAGTAAGAGGAAGGCAGGTGAGGAGGATCTGACAGGTGGGAGAGGTGCAGGCACACAGCTCACAGGACTGGCGGCATCCTAAGAACAGGCGGCAGGGGAGAGTCTGGGTGCAGGGGCCCTCCCCCGGGGACAGGGCCGACTTCCCCCCGCTGCAGGAGTCTCCGGGCACGGCGGGGAGTTACGCGAGCAGCGGTGATAGGGTTAACACCTGAGGTGACCCTGGGGCGGAAGTTATGTAGCCGGGTACCGGGTAGAGCTCAGCCGGCGCCGCCCCTACCATGGGACGGAAAGTCCTCGTTCGGCTTGGCGATCCGGCAGCTTAGTGGCCCGCAGCCCCGCCGAGCTCCCCTTCCTCCCGCGCCGCCATATTGAATACGAGCGACCTCCCCACAGAGCCGCACAGCAGCCGGCCTCCTGCGTCACCGCAGCACGGGGCGTAGAGTGGTGGGCGGGGCGACACGATCAGCCAATCAGCGGCCGCCAGTCGCTAAACCGGCCCACTCCAAACTGTCAAAGGAAGACCCGCCCATCCCCGGAGTGAGAGGGAGAGAGCCCTGCCCCGGTGACCGGAGCGCTGTGACCCGGCCTTGTCCGCTCCTACCCGCATACGTGACTCCGGTGTGACGCCGCACGCGGTGTTTTTGTGGTGTTTCTGCTGTTTTGGGGGAAATCTTTGTTTTATTTTTAGTGGTGAAGGACAATTGTGTGTTATTGTGTATTTGGGGTGTGATGTGCTGCCTTTCTGTAGAACATTCATTAACTTTATATCTTTTACTTCTTTGTTTTCAACTAAAGGGGGTGTGGTGTGTTCAGTCGACGTGCATCTGGTCGACATGAGACTATTAACCTGTTTGGCATGCCAACAATGATTGTGTCGACATGGATGACATGTCAGAGTGTCAACTTGATGTCTTATTGGTTATGTACCTGGTCTAACCAGCTGTGACATCACTTCTGGCATAGACCTCTGTTGCGTCAGTTTTGGTAAGTATTTTACCCCTAACCCTCCTCCCATTTGCTTAACCTGAATCTCCCCCTGCAGCCCTAACCATTCCCTCTACAGCCCTAACCATTCCCCCTACCATTCAGATGTTTACATTTATTGCCGAATGTGACTGGGTCCAAAACAAAGAAAGCCTCTGCTTTATTGGTACCCCCATATACTGGACTTATATATTGGTTGTAAATTGCTTTTAACAGAATTGCTAGTTTCCATGCATGTGTACTGCCCGACTGTCTACATGCAAAATAAGTCACGCATAGGGGGTGACATTTTTGCCCAAATGACCCCTATTGCGAGGTCTGCTACTTGGACCCTCTTTAATCATGACCGTTGGATAATGTACTGTAATAGTGTTAGACAAGAGGCCGGGTGTGTGTGCCCTCTGGGGAACTGCATTGTGTTCTCATTATTTCCCATTAATATCTGGTAACATTTAGTGATTTCCTCTCCCCATTCCCAGCAGTAGATGTAGTCTTTATTCTAGCACCTGCCAACTTAAAACCCATGCAGTTCCTCATCCCTGCCTGGGGTGTCACTGTCTGCTGTAGTGCTTTTAGCACAGTATGGTCTGGTCTGTATATCAGCACTGATATGCAAACCAGATCTGTGCTAGAAACACCACAGCAGACAGCGACACCCCAGGCAGGGAAGAGGAACTGCATGGGTTTTCAAAGTTGGCGGGTGCTAGAATGAACACTAAGATGTCTTGCATCAAACCTTCTAAAGTGAAGGTGTTGCTCCTAGCAACCAATTGCATTCTAATTATCACTTTTTATAGAATGTCCTCTGTAAATGATGGCTAGAATCAGGTTATGGGAACATCTCCAATTGTCCTTATTTAAAGAATTGATAGATCTCCCTAATTGTCTTGTCACCAATCTTTGCCTAGCACAAACAGGTGGGTGCTCCTTGTTATGACGATGGTAAGAATAAAGCTATACCTCCTAATATCGACTCTCCCTGGAGGAAATACTACCAGACCTGGGTTACTTTGGCTTACCATAAACAGCGCTGATTTAACGTGAATTACTATTGTCCTTTAAAAATCAATGGTGAAACCTTCCATCAACAGCTTTATAAACCTGGCAAATAGTAAATATGGCACCTGGATTCATGTGTAATACTTTGCTGAGGGTACTCTGCCTCTGCTACTTTTATACGCGTACCCACCTTATTATAGTATCATTAGTCAATGACCACACCTCATCTCAAAATAGAGTGAAGA
The DNA here is from genome assembly GCF_055691185.1 of Crinia signifera. NCBI lineage: Eukaryota > Metazoa > Chordata > Amphibia > Anura > Myobatrachidae > Crinia > Crinia signifera. The sequence goes on along the minus strand of NC_139224.1, from coordinate 43,825,167 downwards.
AAAATTACTTTTGATTTAAGCTATAGATTGTAATTCAATCTTTCATTTGCTAATTGTTGGTACTACATTTTCCTTACACAGGTGTAATAGAAGTTAAATAGGTACTTGCGCCCATTACGTAGTTTACGTAGTGGTGTATTCAGAATACAAATACAGCACTAGGCTGGCTACGTAAATTACGTAAGTGGCTCTGGAGCCCTAAAAATACACAATGCTTAATATCCCCACTATCCATGTCATACCCCCAGTATCCACTTCGACGTGGAGTTGATTTTATAAAGTGTGGCGAGTGCAGCGAGCCCAAAGCGTGGCGAGGGGACGCGAATATGCGTCCCCTCACAGGGCTCGGTGACTCGCTGCGCTCGCCACACTTTATAAAATCAACTCCATACCGACGTGGCTAGTAGGGGTATGATGTGGATAGAGGGGGTATGACGTGGATAGAGGGGGTAAAATGTCTGGTCTATACTTACCCTCCTCCGACCCAGGCACTGCGTCGATCCCCGCTGACTCACGCTGGGATCCACGGTGACTCCCCGGCAGTCACATTCAGTCCCCCTGCTCCGGCACTTGTACGCAATTAGTGTAGTGGCGCTAAGGGAGCAGGGAAACCATGTGATGCGCCGCCAGCGGCACTACACTGAATTACGTACAGCATTCGCTGCGAGTGCCGGAGGAGGGGGACTGAACGTTGCCGCCGGGGAGTGACCGTCGCTGCCTCCTGGGAGTAACCGTTGCCGCCGCCGGGGAGTCATCGGGAATCGCCGCCCGAGGAGGGTAAGTATAAACCACACCACCCTGCTCCCAGTGCTGCCTCCTGTATTATCACGGCGCCGGCTACGCTGACAACATAGCTTAGCCTACGGGCGCCCTGATAATACACAAGTACCGTTAATTATGCTGGTTATAGTTGTGGTCCCCTTAGCTAAGCATAGTGGGCCTAATTCAGGCCTGATTGCACGGCAATGAATTCACAAGCCTGGCGATTATTTATAGACTGCGCATGCATTTGGGCCATAGTACGCATGCGCAAGGCCATTCTCTATCCAATCCTGCTCCTTTCTTTAAATGCTGGCCATTTGCAAGGTGATGGACAGGAAGATGGCATTTGGGGGGTAGTAACTGTCCAATTTCTGGGAGTGTCAGGGAAAACGCAGGCACGCAGAAGCGTTTTTAGGAAGGGGGCAGGACATCAGCTTTATCCCCTATCATCCTATTTCTATTGCAGCCACCGAGTAGGTCCTGGGCTACGCACACACTGCACACAGTAAAAACTCATTAGATGCTGAGCGGCTTGCGAATGGATCTTCAGCTATTCTCAGGCTTGCGATATTTTGGCAAAAGACGCGCTAAGCAATTTGCAGGTTTCCACAGGGCGGGATTTAGCACTGGCGGGGAGGCGTATACCTGAATCAGGCCCAGTATCCTGTTAATAGATTGATACAGTTAAAAGACCATTAATGTCGACTCCCCAATGGTCAACCTTCAAAAAGTCAACAGATAAAGGGTAGACCGTGCTTAAGGTCAACATGTTCAAAAGGTAGACCTGATTGGTTGACACTGCACCTTTTTTTTTTTTTTTCATTTTGACTTCTTCAATGTTTACCATCCATGTGGACAACAATTGGAAATAGTGATTTGGGCCAAGCGGTAGCAGAGCGAGGCACCTTGCCAGTAGCGAGATGGTGGAACATATCAAATGACACCAAAATAATAATTGCGTTGACCTTTCTATTGTCTACCATTTCCGTGTTAATCTTTTGACTGTCTGTCTTTTTACTGTAGATCTATTAAACCACACCCCTGTGGACTGTATCAGACTCTAGCACATAAGTGATCTCCAGAACCTCCCTCCTCTACAATGTGTTTAATGTGAGCTATAACAATTGGTTCTCACCAACTAGACAATGCACAGTGGTCAGTAACGCTGGTGGAACCCATCATGTCTCAAGTGTTTCCAGCAAATACTTGACTGCGACTTAAGGTGCCCATACACTGTACAATTATTATATAAAATTTGGACTAGATCGCATCGCACAAGTTTTGCAATGTGGTGCGATGCAATCTAGTCCAAATTGCATACAATAATTGTACAGTGTATGGGCACCTTTACACTTCTGTAATATATTCTGTAAGTCTTTTTTGGGGATTTCTAGCAAATGCATTACAGTGGTGCCGGTCTCTATTGGATGGATGTCTGAAGCACTTTTCTGCAATCCTGGTTATCTCTCCCTAGATCTATAAAGCTTAATGCAATGCCTGAAATGACATATATTTTCAGGATATTGAGCGTAATTCAGGCCTGTTAGCAAGGCTGCAATTTTTGCAGATAGACAAAACCATGCTGCACTGCAGGTGGGGCAGATGTAACGTGCAGAGAGTTAGATTTTTGGTGGGGTGTATTCAAACTGAAATGTAAATTGCAGTGTAAGAATAACACCACCAGTATTTACCCTGCACGAAAACAAAATAACTCCCCTACATCTAAAGGTGCATACACACTGGGCGGTTTTGCACAGTGTGCATGCTGAGTGATGATTTGAAAATAGCTGGGTAATAAATCGGCCAGTGCATAAACACTGAGCAATTTTCACCCGGCCCAGCGATTTTTCACCGGGGGTGAACGACCTTCCACAGTAGGAGACTGTGGAAAGCAGTTCACTTGGCCTGTAAAAAGCAGACGGATGGATGGTGGCAGTCGGCAGTGATGCAGGGGCATGTATCTGCACCATCGTCCGCCCATACAGACTAGGAGATTTTCAGCTCAAAGTAGCTCATAACACCAAAAGTGAGCTACTTTGAGCTCAAAATCACCTAGTGTGTGTATGCACCTAAACTCTGTCACACGTTACATTTGCCCCACCTGCAGTGCAGCAGTTTTGGTATGGTGGGATTTATACAGTCAGTATACCGGCATTGGAATCTGACAGGTGGGCGGGCGCATTGAAGCCATGCTGCCATGAGGGAGAATAGCCCCTGTAAGTCAAGATCCCAACTGTCAGGCTTTAACAGTTGGGATTCCGATGTCATTCTACTGTTCGTCGGGAGGTCATCTGGCACCCCAGTGTTTTGTCCATCTGCAATTTGGGCCTAATTCAGTCCTGATCCCAGGACAAATTTGTTCTCAAAATAGACAAAACCATGTTTCACTGCAAGTGGGGCAGATGTAACATGTGCAGAGAGAGTTAGATTTGGGTGGGGTGTGTTGAAACTGATATCTAAACTGCAGTGTAAAATAAAGCAGCCAGTATTTACCCTGCACAGAAACAAAAATACTCGCACAAATCTAACTCTCTCTGCACCTGTTACATTTGCCCCACCTGCAATGCAGCATGGTTTTGTCCATTTGTCCAAAAAAGCATATTTTCTGAATTAGGCCCTTTGTTTCTCTTTGAGAAATATATTTACAGTGGGCAAGGATATGTTACCAGGAACTGCACATAGGGTAAGGTTAAATCAAACTACCTACCAAACCCAGGACATTGATGTCATTGTGTGCCTTACTGACATGATGGAAACAGTCCAGTCTAAAGACCAGGGCACTTTTGGTGGTTATACACTGGGGGCCAAATGTAATAGGGTGAGAGTTTCAGAAAGTGAGAGATTTTGGGAGAGTTTTCCCATGTTTTTTAAAGCAGCAATCAATTACACTGCAAGGCCAGGTTGATTTTACCATGTAGTTGATTGCTGCTTTAAAAAACATGGGAAAACTCTCCCAAAATCTCTCACTTTCTGAAACTCTCACCCTATTACATTTGACCCCGTGTCTTCGTCCAAAAGACTTTCCTGGTAATTTGGGTGCTTCTGAAAGATATCCATTCTTGCAAAGATACTTCTTTTCTGCAGCAGTCAGTGCAGAAGTCCGCACAGTCGATTTAATTGGGCAAATGATGTATGAATTTATGAGGGGGGCTGGCATGGGTATAAGAAAATAAAACCTGTAACAGTCTATCACCTAGCATATACAGTATCCATGGAAGAATTCCCAGCCTTGTGACTGCCAGTGGTGCTCCCAAGAGTCTGTACTTGCGTACATATATCTAGAGTAAAGAGAAGAGCAGACAAGGACTCTTTTGCAGAGCACTCTTATACTGCTTTCACATTGCAGAAATGGGTAATGACACGGTATTCTTAAATGGGACTTTAAAACGGGTCTGAGCCTTGAGACCTTTCACATTGCAGGTGAAAACCGTTTTAAAAATCATTTAATACTATTCAAACATTCAACCCGTTTAACCCCCAAGGGACACGTTTCAAGCCATTGAAATAGAGCTGTTCACACTGCCTAAAAAACGGCTTTAAAACGTGTAGGACTCTGCTTTTTAACCGTGTTGAAATGCCGGTTATCTTTAACCAGTAAATCAACTTTGGCACTTTCACATTGCAGCCTTAAACGTTTTAAAATGGGGAAAAAAACGGCAATATACCGTTTTAAAAGTGCAATGTGAAAGGGGTATTACTCAGAAATTACCAAAAATTGAGGGGTAGAGTCACAAAATATATGATTTAAAAACCGTGTCAGCGCAGCAAGAATGGTAACCCACAGCCATTTCAATCTTCTGTCTCCATCACTTGGAAAGTGGTCCATGTACCTCCCCATTCGCTGCATTGGAGGGTCCTCAATAAGGTGCAATTCAATCTACTGACCTAGTGTATAATGGTGGCTGGGTAGTGACTAAGGCCTTGATGGCTAACCTTGACACTCCAGCTGCTGTTGGACTACACATCTCAGCATGCTCTGTATCAGATTTAGCATGGCCAAGTAGCAAAACTAAAGCAGAGCATGCTGGGATGTGTAGTTCAACAACTGCTGCAGTGTCAAGGTTGGCCATCAAGGGACTAAGGGGAACATTTCCTGGAGGATTTACTGGTAAGCGTTAGTATATCCTCCCCATGCTTGCGTGGGTTTCCTCCGGGTGCTAGTAACTTATTATCATGTGTACATTAATGTCACCCAAAATAAGTATGCACTCATATGATCATGTGTAAATGTTGCACCTTTGCACAAACCCTTAATATTCTATATTGTTTAGACTGTTGGGGTTTGTTTTAATTAATTCTGGGTGGACATGATTAGTCCGGGCAGTCGGCGGAGGAGTGTAAATTGTGCCATGGGCCCCCTGATGATGTAGGGCTTCCTACAAACAAAAAATATAGCACATAGCCAAGAGCTGGCTTCCATTCAAAAGAATTGCTCTGAAACTTGGCAGCCTCAGCCAAATTCAATCATCTAGATCTCTCCAGGGGCCTGGAAGGGTTTTGATCATTCTCAACCTGAAAGGAAAAATAGAGTCAAACTTTAAATTGTTATATAAGCAAGTTATATTTGCTGACCACATGTATGTTCTTTCTAAGTAGCGGTCCCTGAATGCTTCTTTAAGAGTGGCGAGATTGTGCGAGGTTACTGAACGCGAGGTCTGACGTTTGCAATTAAATGTTATCCGTAATGTGCTGCATAATAAAGGGGTTCTATCAAAGCTTCCTTTTTTTTTTTTAATCTAGGGCTATGTGACTATAATTTGAGCAGATTCAAGTGGTCTTCCAGCATATACAGTTCACAGCACCAGAATTCAGTCTAATTTTATGAATACGGTCTACTTCTGTTTAAAGGCCCTTACACACTGGGTGACTTTGAGCTGAAAGCTGGCCCGCCTGCTCATCTGCTGGTAATACCAGCAGATGAGCGACAGGTGGACGGCTTTCTATAGCGTCCCGCTATGAAAAGTTGTCCACCCTCGGAAAAATTGCTAAAACAAGCAAAAACCACTAAGCGTTTTTTTTTTTTCCAGCCCAGCGATCGGGCAGCATACACGATGGGCAAAATTGCCCAGTGTGTATGGAACTTAACTCTGTGTCACACAGAGGGACTCACTTAAATTTATTTGACCTACCTTGTCTAATTTGCTGTAATTTATAGCCATTTGTAGCATAACAAAACCATGCAAAAAAAAACCCCACTAAAAATAATAAATAAAACTTTTTTTCAGCATACAAAGAAATTTGTTCCACGGTGGAACTAGTTTCCAATTTACAGTATTGCTTTTCTGGTCCACACCCTGTAGGGGTAGGCGGAGGGGGGTGGGTGGCTTCAAGGAAAGGAGGACACGCCTAGGGGTAATTGTATCAAACCTTGAAGAGAGATAAAGTACCAAACTCACTTTTCAGAACGTGTTTTTAAAAATAAGTGCAAAGATTTTTTTTTTTATATACAAATATCAAACATGGTGATTGTTATGCTTTTTATCTGGTTCTGGAGCCTCTCCTATCCAAAAGTAGTTATTAAACATCTAGGGAGCTCCTGATAAAAGCTGGAAGTGATGAGTTTAAGTGGGATAGATAGATAGATAGATTAAATAGATACAGTAATAACAAATAATAATCTTAAGGCCCATACACACTGGGCGACTTTGACCTGGAAGTCGCTCAAAACAGCAAGTTTGAGTGGCTTTCAGCTCAAAGCTGCCCAGTGTGTATGGTCCGGTGATGAGCGGTGAGCGCTGCTGTGCGCTCACGCAACATCGCCGGGAAAGCCGTTCATCTGCTGGTTATATCAGCAGATGAGAGGCTTTCAGGACGGCTTTGCATAGTGCTCCACTATGCAATGCCATCCTCCCCCCCTCCGTCGGCGCCGGGCAGGGGGAAAGCCGCTCAGTGTGTACGCAATAATCACAATAATCGGCACTCGGAGACTTCCGTATAATTCAAAGATATATTAATCCATACAAATGGCGCTAAAACAAGAAGAAAAAAAATATATATATATATAACTGTTGTGTGCGGCCTGGCACTCTCCCAGCTGGAGCAATGTGCCCCAGTGCATTCCGGAATTATTGGGTATCTATATAGTATAAACAAATAGCGGCACTCTGAGGTCTTGTAGAACATTTTTATATTTAAGGCATTAAAAAATAAGGTACTTATGTATTATCTGGGCTCCCATGTTAAATGAACCCCATTTTTTCATACCCCTACTATCCAAATACGCATGGAGTTGATTTTATATAGTGTGGCGAGCGCAGCGAGCCACCGTGCCCGAAGCGTGGCGAGCGCAGCGAGCCCCGCGAGGGGACACGGTCTCATAAGAAAAACGGGAGCCCAGATATTACATAAGTACCAAAAATAATGTGTGTGTGTGTCTATCCAGGCTTTCCCAACCACGGTCCTCAAGACACACCAACAGTGCAGGTTTTAGAGATATCCAGGCTTCAGCACAGATGATTTAATCAGAATCCCTCAGATACTAATTAAGTCACCTGTGCTCAAGCCTGGATATCTACAAAACCTGCACTGTTGGTGTGCCTTGAGGACTGTGGTTGGGAATGCCTAGTCTATACACTCACACGTCTTCCTCTGTTTCATGGTGTCGCTAAGGCTGCCGCTGAGATGTAACTTTTCTACACGGCAACTCAGTTATTTCTAAACATTCTTTTCTTTTAAATAATTAAACTTCTCTCTTAAAACTTTAATTCAGTAAGATGTTTAAAAATGGGCCTTGGAATTATACATTAACCATTAAGAGGATTTATTCATAATGAATAGCAAAGATTGATAATCCCAGAACTCCATCAACATTTAATTTTAGTTTCTGAATACCTCATTTTATGTATTTGCCCTCTGGTAAATCATTTCCTATGAAAGTGTAAGTAGCTTGACTAATGTGTCAGGATTTCTATTTTTAAAATATAATACAAATTACAATTCATATCTGATGTTGTAGACTTGCAAAGAGAAAATATGAGAAAAAAAAACAATTAGTATGACACTGTACATGCAGACAAAACAATGAGGAGACTATAGGCGTATAGGCAATAGAACACACTAGTAGAAGAAGAAAAGAGGCAACAAGGACAGATGGTCAGCAGGCCGGTTCAGGTTCAATCAGACAATGCCACCATGGTTGCACACATAAAACACTAAGGTGATAGAAAGAACGTACAAAGCCATGAGGGAAGTCTACAAGATACTTCGGTGGGTCGAGCGTCAGGTACTGGCCATCCCAGCAGTGGCAGTGTTTCTCCTGGGGATTCTAAATTGGGAGGCTGACTTCTTAAGTTGCCAGGAAGTGTGTCACAATTCAAGGTCTGAGAAACACTTAAGCCCCGTACACACAGGGGGATATATTGCTGAGCGATATATCGCTCAGTGACCCGTTTGCATCAGCGACCAGAGATGGTCGCTGATGAAAAAGAAACTGCCGGGAGAGCCCGGCAGTGGAAATCAGCTGGTCGCAGAAGCATGTTCCTGCGACCAGCAATCACTACGGGGTAGAAAATGGGAGTGCGCACCCGGCGATATATCGGGCAATTTGCCCGCGATATTAGACATAATCGCCCCCCGTGTGTACACAGCCTTTCTTACATTCCAAGTTTTTCCTCTAGGCTTGCTCACAGACTGTCATCCAGGTCTGCACTATGGCATACCAGTGTCCGGCTGGTGCCGTGTGTGTGCTTTCAGCGTCTCCCGCGATGTCATCTTAGCAGGCACCGTGGAACACAGTATGTGGCCCTGATATCACAAACTCCCAGCACTGGGCTTTCTCTCCGTTACAGGCCTCAGACCTTTCCACATGCACACAAAACATCACTTCAGTATCCAACATGGACGCGGCCATATTGGTTTGATTCACAGGAGTTCCTCAGCCAATCCTAAACTGGCCATTCTGACATCACTCCGCTACAACCAATCCGCTGCACTCTGCTTATAAATATGCTGAAGCTGGGACAAGCAGACAGTCAGTGCAATGCAGTCCTTAGGGCAGGCATTCCCAACCACAGTCCTCAAGGCACACCAACAGTGCAGGTTTTAGTGATATCCAGGATTGAGCACAGGTGACTTAATTAGTATCTGAGGGATTCTGATTAAACCATCTGTGCTGAAGCCTGGATATCACTAAAACCTGCACTGTTGGTGTGCCTTGAGGACCGTGGTTGGGAATGCCTGCCTTAGGGTAACAGTGTCTCCTGTTACCTCTGAGTGTTTCCTGCTTTCCACAGCCTCTGCGGCTTACCACCTTGCTGCAGCCTGACTCCCTCCAGTGTCCAGACTGGGAAATTGCCTTAGCTCTACCAAATCCAGCACAGACTTCATTGCTTAACCCCTTCCCGACGGGGCCTTTTTTGTTACATTTTTTTTTTTTCCTCCTCGCGTTCAAATAAGCGTAACTTTTTTAATTTTCCGGCTATATAGACACATGAGGGCTTTTTTTTTGCGGGACAAGTTGTACTTTTTAATGGTACCATTTACTGTACCGTATAATATTCTGGGGAATCAGGAAATAATTCAATGTGGGGTAAAAAAAAAAAAAAAACGCCATTCCACAATTTTGCGCTGGTTACGTTTTTTTTGGAGTTCATAGTTCGTTTAAAATGATGGGTTATCTTTATTCTATGGGTCGTTACGATTCCGGTGATACCAAACTTATATAGTTTTCGTTACGTTTTACCACTAAAAAAAAAATAGAAAATTTTACGGTTTTTCTAATTTGCGTCGCGTCGCCATGTTCTGCGGCTTATAACTTTTTTATTTTTCCACCTACGGACCTGGGTGAGGGCTCATTTTTTGCGGGCTGAAGTGTTCTTTTTAATTAATACCATTATGGGATATGTGCGACTTTCTGATCTCTTTTAGTTACATTTTTTTGGGTAGGCGATGCTACCAAAAAACGTAGTTTTGGCGTTGGGAATTATTTTCCGTTTACGCCTTTAACCGTGCGGGATAACTAATGTTATATTTTAATAGATCGGACTTTTAGGAACGCGGCGATACCAAATATGTTTTTTTTTTTATTTTTTATTTATTTTTATTTGTGAAATGGGGAAAGGGGGGTGATTTGAACTTTTAATATTTATTTATTTATTTTTTTTTAACTTTATTTTTTTTTTTTTTTACTTTTACTACAAGGCCCCCTAGTGTACTTGACCACTAGGGGGCGCGATCGCCTGTACTAGGTTCAGCCATAGAGCTCTATGGCTGAACATAGTGATTTTCAGCACTTCCTATTACATCCTGCCTCAGGCAGGATGTAATAGGAATGCTGACATGGCCAGCACAGGGGTCTACATTAGACCCCTGGCTACCATGGCAACCGATCGGCACCCTCCGATCTCGCCGCGGGGGGCCCCGATCGGCGCCGGAGGGGGGCGCCCCCCCTCCGATCAGCTATTTAAGCACTGCGGGCGCTTTGCCCGCGGTGCTTAAAGGGTTAAACGGCCACGATCGGCGAACTCGCCGCTCGTGGCCGTGAGAGCAGGTACCTGGCTGTAATATACAGCCATTACCTGCTCTCTTTCAAGCCAGCTCACTCCGTGAGCTGGCTTGATTCCCCCGCAACCGGCATATGACGTACATTTACGTCATGTGTCGGGAAGGGGTTAAAGTACCATTCATCATTTATCGTTCCTGCTACCTTTGCTGCTTACTTCTACTATTAACTGCTCGCATATAAGTACCATCAGCCCCCATTCAGAGAGTCAACATCGATACTACCACCATCGTGATTACCATTGTTTACAGTCATCATCGGTGGAACTCTTCAGCTTCCAATTCACTCACCCTTCAGACATGACAACGTGCACTAAGGAGAGTGGTCCCTCCACCCTGAGTTGTTTCTGCTCATTACTAAAAGATGGGGCAAGCCAGACATGGATCTAATGGTGTCTCTCTACAACCACAAGGTGCCGCTGTTCGGGGCCAGGAACCCGCTAGCGGCTTTCACGGATGCTCTATTAATACAGTGGAATTTTCATCTCCCATATGCCTTTCTGCCAGTGTTGCTTCTTCCTTGTCTGCTCAGGAAACCAAAACAGGAAGGGGATAGCCTAATCCTGGTGGCCCAGGAGACATTTCAGCTACCGTCACAATGGAATCTGCTCAGCAAGGTCCTTGTTTACACCCGGACCTGAATTGGTTAGCTTTCACGGTGTGGCACTTGCCTTCTTACGGAGTAAGGGTGGCTAGTCTAGGCACAAATTCATTATAGGGTGTGGCACACCTATTTCTCTTGGTGTAGAGCTAAAGGTTATGATACCAAGGTGGCAAGGCTATTGGTTTTCCTACAGAGCGGCCTTGATAAGGGCTTGCATCTGCCATCCATTAGAGTGCTGGTCTCTGCACTGGCTGTGTGGTTTCAGAGACATTGCCAGATGTGCGTACTTTGTTTCAGGGGGGACTCAGGATCCAACCACCATATACTCCTCCAGATTTGAAATGTATTTTTGATGGCTATAGCCTCCGCTGGGAGAGTATCTGATTTGGGGGCTTTATCCTGTCCTTCCCCATTCCTAGTGTTCCATCAGAACAAGGCCTGCAGACAAAACTGTCAGGATGGCCGGCTCACAAGCAAACTTTGGCTCGCTGGATTAGACTGGACATTGCTCTTGCATATGAGAAGGCTGACCTGCCTTTACCTACTTTGATTTCAGCACACTCCACCAGGTCTGTTTGTCCTTCGTGGGCTGTACGTCGTGATGTTTCTGCTGAACAGCTGTGCAAGGCAGCAACTTGGTCCTTGGCCCATACGTTTCTGAGGTTCTATGCCTTTGGCACATTTGCTTCCAAAGATGCTGCGTTTGGTCGCCAGGTCCTCCTGGCCCCTCATGCATCTTCCCTTCCTTAAAATTACGGCTCCCACTTGCAGGATTTTTGTTGGCAGCACCCACCTTATGGAATGCTCTCAGTGCTGTGAGGCAGTAATGCTAACCATTACACCACCCTAAGGGGTAGATTTATTGAGCTCGGTGAAGTGATAAAGTGTTTTTGTTTTTTTATCACCGGCCAATCAGCTCCTACCTGTCATTTTTGAAACCAAGCCTGTAACTTCACAGTTAGAAGCTGATTGGCCAGTGATAAAAACCAGACACTTTATCACTTCACTAAGCGTAATAAATCTGTCCCCTAGATTCCCACTGATACTCATTTTATGAACACATCAGGAACTTGCAGTGTGTTCCCCCCTCTATCAGAACATTTGCAGACAGTTTTAGATTTCTTGAGAGACAGTTAAAAGTGGATGGGTATATTAATCAAAATACATCATAAACTCCAACAAGGAGCAAAAACAATATATTTCTCTAAAAGGCTAATTTCACTGCCAGTTCGGTGAGAGTACTACGACGCCGGATTTCTGCAGCTTAAGGAGAGAAGAAAACAATAAAAGAATGGGGAAAAAGGAGAGGAACAAAAGGTCTCTTTTTCTTAGAATGTATCCCTCCTATTATCCATATAGATTGTAAGCTTGCGAGCAGGGCCCTCCTACCTCCTATGTCGGTTTGTTTCTACCCAGTTTGTTTTATCACTGTTATTTCCAATTGTAAAGCGCAACGGAATATGCTGCGCTCTATAAGAAACTGTAAATAAATAATAAATGTGTTTCTATTTAATTTGCAGTATGTTTAGAGGATAATTAGTGAGAGGTCCTTATGACTTGTACATTAAGTGGCTAATGCGGAGAGAGCACTCCACTGGTATGCATAATTTCCATCAGCAGGAGTCAGGACCGCAGACAGGCCACAAACACGGCGGCGGCAAGTGGAGGGCTAAGGCAGGATTGGAGGTAGTTTAACTTTTCTTAGGAGGGGGGGGGGGGGCACTTCCAACATTTTCAGCTGGGGATAGGTGGTATTGCAGTCTAGGGTGATGGCAACAGCAAGGAATCATTTTGATGGCAATTTTTGCAGGGACATTGATATGTTTCAAGATTGCTGGATATGGGGAGAGGGAGCTCTGAAGATAGATATTGGAGATAGGAGCAGATGGGGACAGGGTGGAGAAGTTGTGGGCTAAAAACTGTCACAGCTCGAAGTGAAAGTACATTGCAGAATCCATCATTTTGATGGATGTTCAACTAGTAGGCAATAAAGACTGGAGATCTCAAAAGAAAACCTTTGTTATCTTATAGACAGGTTGAGCACGGAATGTGGCAGTTAAAATGTAGACATAGTTACAATATTGACAGTTAAAATATAGACAAATTATAAGGTCAACAGTTAATATGTTGACAGATAACATAACGCAAGACAACTGGAAAGAAACTGGACTTATTCAAGGGTTTTGTATGGGCCGGTATTGATCAGCGTTCATTGACTGATGTTCCTGGTAGAAAGGCTGTTGAGTATGCAGGACGCAGCATTATTTCAATGTCTATTTGTCAGCTATTTTTGATTTATTTGAGAAGATGAAACTGACCCAGACTTACAATTAAAGAGGGTGAGGACAGTAGGAACACTGGAAAGTGAAGCTGGAAATGAAGGATGTTTATTAAATATTGTTAACGAAAAGTCTTCCTTAATGGATTAAAGGGCATATGCTTTTATAAATTGCTGCATCTGATGGGTTTCAGGTACAAATTAAAGCAGTGCTAACATTAAAGGTCTGGATACTGAGTCTGCACATATCTGTACCGCACAGGGATTTGGCTAAACAGAAGCACAGAGATGTTGTGTCTAACGGTAGTTTAGCTGACCTGTCACCGATACTGGTTACATGCAGGCATGCAGAATCGTTTATACAGGAGGCCCTACTCAGATGGATACTGTGCACATTCCACAGGGCTGATGTGAGCTTCTAGGGCAGGGGTGGGCAATAAGCGTCTGTGCAGCTGTTTATGAACTACACATCTCAGCATGCCTTGCATCGGTTTCACATCCTCCCAACTTTAGAATTATGCACGTCAGGACCCTCGTGCACGCCTTAGACCTGAAATTAAGGGGGCCCTGCCTGGCTACAAGGAGGCGCTGCCTACAAATTGCATCACTCCTGCGAGGCTATGTCCCCCGTCGCTGTCGAGGCATGGCCAGTGGCTCTGTGAGCTGCTGGCCATGACCCAGCTCTTCTGCCTATGGGAATAGACGCTGTGCGCATGAACGGAGCAACAGGTGACATGGGGGACAACCAACGGCCCCCACGTCGCGGAACACTGCCAGCCAGGACGGGATGCGGGAACGTCCCCCAAAAAACTGGGACGGACCCACAAAAATTGGGACAGTTGGAAGGTATGCTTTCAGCATGGACAAATAGCACAACTAAGGCAAGGCATGCTGGGAGGTGTAGTTCATCAACAGCTGGTGGCCCTCTTTTTCTAGGTTGTGACTAATAATGCACCAATCATGACTGTCATGGTTGAAGAGGCTCCAACTGGGCGCCTCAGTCTTCCACATTTGGATGCACACCAGGCTTTAAAGCAGCATTAGCATACAGTGGCATACACGCAGGGCCAGTATAAGGCTCCTCGGCAGAGGAAGATTCTTGGGACCCTCACTGTATACCGGTATCCAGGGACTCCTGTCTTTGGATTAACATCTTTACGCTTATCTTGTCTGCATTTGTTTGTAGGCAAGACTTTATGGTGAGAGTCCTTTGTTTTCAAATCCTGCTTGTTAATTTGTTTTAAATTATTAAAAATATACTGCACTATGATCATCTCTCCATCCTTTTGAGTTACAACGTTTCTGAGGAGGAGAAGGAGGAACTCATTGGTTGACGCATTTGTCTACTATAAATGTGGACAAAAAATATTGGTACGAGTCAATATTATTGTGGCCATTACTATTATCAATCTAAAGTGTTACGGTGTTACACTATTGCCTATTTCTTTTTCTTTCGGGGTTACCATTTCGGCTGTACTTCCAAAAATCACGACATCTAGCGCCTAGGGAACTCTCCAATATCTTTTGTTGGTATTGTATGTTGATATTTTGAAGTGGTTCTTCATTTTTTGGATGTTGTGACCTAGGCTGCTTTTAGCGCATAATATATTGGTCTGAAATCTTGTTTATTTTCCTCGGCACCCTAGGCACAACTTCAACCTACTGCCCCCCCACCCCATAATGCCGCCAATACCCACATTCTAGTCCCTCAATTGAAAATGCAGAGGTGGCATCTCAGCAGTTACCGTCCAGAGTAAAGCAGCCACCGGTGAAGGCAATTCTATATGGGTGCCGGATGACAGACAGACAGTCGGGATTCCGAAAGTCATTAAACCTACGTCAGAATCCCGACAGTTAAAACTCAGACACTCGGGATCCCGACACCCACTGGCCATTCTCCCTCATGGGGGTCCACCACGACCCCCATAGAGGGAGAATAGAATAGGTAGCGAGTGCAGCGAGCCATTGTGCCCGCAAGGGGCTTGTCCCCCCGCTGTCTGAGTCCGGTCAGTCGGGATTCTGACGTCGGGCTAATGACCGTCTGAATCCTGACTGTCGGTGTGCTATACCACACCCATTTGTATATGGCTACTTGTGGTATGGTATGTTTGGAATAAGGAGACATGGGGGAAGGTGAATACAAGACAAATTAGTAATTGAAGAAGGGTAAAGACAGGTTGCTGCTGGCATACATGCAACATCAGACCTATTAGGCCATTTAATACATGTACATATTGTGAAAGGGTGCAAGATACGCAATGTGGGTCCCTAGGGACCCATGTTATAAATACGCCCATGTGCAGTAGCGTAACTATAAAAACAGCACCCCCCACCATAAATTTTGGCGCCATCCAATGATGTCGGAAATAAGTCAGTTGAAACTGGGAAGCAGAACGACCAGCATTTTCATGGGGACACCCATAAAACATGGGGAATTCCCATGGGCGGATCCCTGCCCCCCCCCCCCTCGTAAAGCCGTTCATTGCCAGGGTCTGCACAGTTACACACTTGCACATACCCTCCAACATTGGAACAGCGCCAAATTCGATCCCTTCTGATAGTTATTGAAACAGGGACAAAAAGAGCTGCATTTTGGAAATGTAAACATCAATTCTATTATTACAAAGACAATCAGGGAAAATGGCAGTAAACCCGATGGGTGGTCCTTGGATCTAATGCTGGTACACACCTGTCCGACATGTCAGCAAATGATCTAGGTAAGTATACACACTTACCAATCAGATGCTCAATGTGTCAATCAGAAAACCCAGGCATCATAAAATCCAGACTCCCCCCCCCCCCTGCATGCAGCAACTGCATGGGTGGTCAGCGGCCAGCCGGTGCACACAATCAGATGCACCGATATATCTAAACTTACACTGGCCATCGGCTGTGCTGCACATCCGATGATATATAACTGCGAATGACCCACCAATGGGCTTGCGATATATTGGCCAATGAAAACCCAGCTTAAGACAGTTAAAGATGTTGGAAATTACAATAAACTGTGTTCCATATGCAGGATACAAATACACACATTATGGCCATTTCTCCCCTCAGAGAAGTCGCACACAATCTCCCCTTGAGATGAATGGGATCTTCCTGGGTGGCAGGATAGCATGCCATATATCATATGCAGTCAGGGTTGCCTACTTTCTGGCTACCCTCTCCGGAAGAGGGCAGCCAGTTCAGTGAGGCAGGGGGGCGGGGGCACCGATGGGATGGGAAAGGGGCGGGTCACAATATAATGTCATATTTGGGGGCGTGTCTCCACCTCCTGACGCAGTTCCAACTGTCCGTGGTGCGCTGCTGCTGACTGATGCAAGGCTGCAGCCAGCGCTACCACATCACACAGGGACACCCGCCCCAGGCACTTTGTGACTTGCGCATGCGCAGTCACAGCTTATTGCTGCCGGGCAGCTGAAAAACCGGGAGGATCAGGTGACATATCGGGAGAAATACTTAAAAAGCAGGAGACTCCCGGGTTGGCAACTATGTACGCAGTCCTTCACATAAGATATATCGCACACAATCTCGGCCAAGTCTGCCTGGCTTGGCTGTGAGTCGGCAGATTGCTAGTGCAGCAGCTGCGACTCACAGGAGAACTCACAGAACATCTCATCTGCTGCCATATACATGTGATTTGGATGCTTTTTATGCGATTGATTGCTGCAATCGCATAAAAAGTGTCCAAACTGCATCCAAATTGCTCCAATGTATGGCCAGCTTAAGAGAACAAAAATGTTCTGTAATAGTAATTGGAAATAACACTTCTAAATTATTATTTAGTAGGATAATTATCTATATTTATTTAAGTATGGCCTGCATTCTTTACAACTGCAGCATGCCTATTTTGTCAATCCAGGGCACCACAATTTCTGAGAGCAGCCCTGCAGGGAACAAAGGATAGGACTGGACAAAGGATTACATCTAGTCCGTGTGCTTGACGTTTAGGGCTGTGTTTTCAACAGAACCAGGGGCAAAGCTTCCGTAGAGTGGTGAATAGATTATGAGCTACTGTATGTTTCTGAGATATTGATCATTGGCCAAAAAATATTCAATACCATTGGCTAATATTTCTATAGCGAAAGATCTACAGCAAATAAATACTGTACATTTGTGTGCAATCTGCATAGAGGTGACACAGAAACCCAGAGAATTAGGGTTATGGTATAGGGGGTTGACAATGTTTAGGTGGTGTATGTGGTAAAACGTGTGTGATTTATACTGCGCAGGTGAGCGGCCTTGAGTGTATGCACAGGGGTAGAGTGTAGCACCCAGGGATGTTCGGTGAGGTAAATAGGGAAGGAGTCCCTGATATAGCACTGTACACTAAATGGACTTGTACAGACAAAATTACTGAGGTGATGGAAGGGATTTCACGTTTCTCCTCCTTAGGAATGTTTTCAATCAATATGTAAGAGAAAAGAACACACATCTGCTGGGTTTCTCTCCATGCTTTCTTTGACCTGGAATTGACCCAAATGAGACTCTGCAGATGCAAATGTATCTAAGTTGAGAGCCAGCCTATCAGGAGTTACCCCTAAATCCTCCTTGTGGCACTACCCCTAAATCCTCCTCCAAATTCCTGGCATTTGGAGGGCATGCTGGTTCCTGTAGTGCCACAAGGAGGAGTTAGGGGTAACTTCGGATAGGCTGGCTCCCAATTAAGATAACCCAGATTTTCGAGAAAATCGTGACTCTTCCCTCTCTTTCACCCCCCACATTCGTGCTCTCTCACAGTCTTGCCGCTTTCACCTCCGCAACATCTCGCGCATTAGACCATTCCTCTCCACTGACGAGACCAAAATTCTCATTCACTCTCTTGTCATCTCCCGCCTTGACTACTGCAACATCCTTCTCTCCGGGCTACCTCTCGCCCGCCTCGCCCCTCTCCAATCCATTCTTAACGCCGCTGCTAGGCTTATCTTCCTCTCCCGCCTCTCTACCTCTGCCTCCCCACTCTGTCTATCTCTTCACTGGCTCCCCATTCCTTTCCGAGTTCTCTTTAAACTCTTCACCACCACCTACAAGGCTCTCTCCTCCTCCACCGCTCCTTACCTCTCTTCACTGATCGCTATCCACACTCTCTCCCGACCTCTTTGCTCCGCCGCTGACCACCGACTGACCTCTCACCTAATCACCTCCTCCCACTCCCGTGTCCAAGACTTCTCTTGCGCTGCCCCCCGGCACTGGAACAACCTCTCGCCACCCATCAGGCTTTCTGATTCCCTTACCTCCTTCAAATGCTCCCTCAAAACCCACTTCTTCTGACTAGCCTATCCCTCCTCCTCCTAACCTCTTTCGCTTCTCCTATCCTGCCTACCCTACCCATCCATCTGTTTCTATCCATTCCTACTTATCCTATTGTTTTTCGTTCATCCACCCACCTCCTTTTAGTCTGTTAACTCTTATGAGTAGGGCCCTCCTTCCTCACGTACTCACCCTACCTCTTTCCCTTCCTCTACTTCATCTTCAGTCTCCTCGACAATTTCGACATCTGCTTTAGAACTGATGCTGATTTTAGTTCTACCAGCTATACCCCTATTTATGCTGTATTTTATCAACACATCCTGTACGTTGTAATTTGTTTTTTTGTTTGCTACAGTATGTACAGCGCTGCGGTCACTTTGTGGTGCCTTATAAATAAACTTACTACTACTACTAGAGACCAAGAAAGAAGAGGATGAACCAGGCCATGGAGTTTGCACTTTCTTTATAAGAGGCCCCCACCAAGAAAGTGTCGTTTAAAGGGATGAACACAATGCTCCCCTCCCAGGGGATCACCAGTAGGCATCTGCTGATAAATGAAAAGATAAAGTGATGTAGCTAGGATAAATTACACTGGCGTATACACAGTAAAGGTCAAATGTTGGTAGCCAAAAACAAAGGAGCTCCAAGATTAGCTGCGATTCCATTCACAACCGCTCACCATCTAATGATTTTCCCAGTGTGTGCAGTCTAGGGTGGCCAATCCTGGGATCGGCGGGATCCCGGGATTTGGCCTCAAAATCGCCGGGATTTCAATCCTGGGATTGGAGGTTCCAATCCCGGGATTTCGGAATTAGACGGCACATGCTCCTACTCAGACGCTGCCCTGCTTCTTCTGTCGCCGGCGCGGCTCTGCCTAGCGCGGCTCTGCGTAGCGTGATGTCAGTACTCATGCTGCGCAGGTCAGAAAATAGAGCTCAGGAAATGCCTCTGTGTGTTACCTACTCCGCGAACAATAAAGTTTGCTGAAATGCTGGCGGGTGGCGCCTTGGACGATGACGCAGCGCGATGCAGGAAGTGATGAAGTGGCTGCTGTGTACGGCCGGATAATGATTTACTTCAGCTTGTTCCCCACTGTCATAAATTCTGCCACACCTCCCGGATCCTGGCCACCCAGGTATGTAAATATGAGGGCAGCCGGTGCATTTTTTTAAATAGGAAAGTCAATCGCGGGATCCCGGGATTGAGCATTTTTCAATCCCGAATCCCGGGATTGAAAAAATGCCCTGGGATTGGCATCCCTAGTGCAGTCTGTGCATAGCCCAGGACATACTCAGTAGCTTTAATAGAAGCAGGCTGATTGGAGCCGGAGCTGACGCCACATGACTTCTCTTCGAACACTTGGCCATGCCTGACACTCTCAGAAAACAGTTACCATCCCCAAATGCCTGTCAATCACCTTGTGAGCGGCCAGCAACCAAAAAAGCAGCAAGATTTTATCGCAGGAAGTCCGTCGCATGCGTACAACAGGCCGTATGCATGCACAGTCTATAGATTATCACCTAGCCTGCAAGTTCACAGCCATGCTTTCAGATCGTGGTGGAAATAGAACCCATAACATCAGTGCTGGGATCCAGCAATGCTAACCATTACACCATAGGTACTGTCCATTAACGCAATAAATGTATTTTACCCTGGGTGACAAGCTTGGTGGGGTAGCACCAGCAGGCATAATAAGGAGGGAAAACAACTTTATAGAATATCAGGCTGGCAGCCTGGGGCAACTGGCCTTTGTGATTTGCACCTCATACTCTTTGTAGTGCCAGCCAGGGCCGTCTTAACATTAGGAAGGGCCCCTGGGCAACCTAATTCACTAGACCCCCTCCCCCCATTAGTTTGCCCAGGAGCCCTCAGTCACCTCCCCAACCCTCACCTCTCTGGCTCCGTGCGGCAGCCAGTCTGCTTCCGGCGTCGGGGGTCCGGGGATCCGATTAGCCTCGCTGGGGGATCCAGGCAGGGGGATCAGGGCAGCGGCGGTAGCTAGGAGCCTGAAGCGGTGAAGCGCTATTTGCCAGCCAATCAGCGTCCGGCCAGTCTTTTCAAATGCAGCAGCGCTTCCCACACCACCGGCAAATAGCGCTTCCCACACCACCAGCAAATAGCGCTAATGGGAAAGACGGTGGCCGGGTGGCCGGGATCCGGGGAGGGGAAGATCAGGGCGGCGGCGGCTGTAGCTAGGAGCATGAAGCGGCTAAGCAGTATTTGTCGGCGGGGGCGGGAAGTGCTGTTGAATTTGACTGTCTGGACGCTGATTGGCTGAATTCAGCCAATCAGCGTTCGGCCTGTCTTTTGAAATGCAGCAGTGCTTCCCGCCCCCGCCGGCAAATATTGGTTTGCCGCTTCGGGCTCCTAGCTACCGTCGCCGCCGTCCTGATCCCCCTGCCCGGATCCCCCAGTGAGGGTGATCGGATCCCCGGCACCCGGACCCCCAAAACGAATTCACTGGTAGCTAGGCGGCGAAGTGCTATTTGCCGGCGGGGCGGCAAGCGATGCTGCATTTGAAAAGACTGGCCGGATGCTGATTGGCTGAATTCAGCCAATCAGCGTCTGGCCAATCTTTTAAAATGCAGCAGCGCTTCCCACCCCGCCGGCAAATAGCGCTTCCCCAATTAAGGCTCCTAGCTACCGCCACCACCCTGATCCCCCTGCCTGGATCCCCCAGCGAGGGTGATCGGATCCCCGGATCCCGGCCACCGGCTTTCCCATTGGGCTGGGCCCCTAGGTCCTAGGGCCCCTGGGCATCTGCCCATCATGCCCAATGGGAAAGAGGGCACTGGTGCCAGCGAGCAGTTACTTACGCTGTGGGACATCTTACACTATGAGACTGGAGGGGAGATGCCTCTGTGGGCCTGATTCTGGTTCATTTGCAAAAGCAAACTTATACCCCTTTCACACAGAAAACAAAATTGCCGGGTGAAGCAGTTCCACCCGGTCATTTTGTGAATAACACGGGTCCTTTTTCTGTGTGAAAGGGCACACCCGTGTTGTAAATCCCGTGTCTCTGACCTGGAATTGACCAGGGTCGAGGACACGGGATTTATGACCCGGGTTGACCCTTTCACACCGAAGAAATACCCGTGTTATTCATCAAATTACCGGGTAGCAATTTTCAACCCGGCAATTTGTTCTTCTGTGTGAAGGGGGGTCAGGTTGCTCCCAGCAAAATGACACGGCATTTGAACTGCCGTGCATTTGCCGGGATTTGCAGACTTTTCTGTCTGAAAGGGGTATAATTCTTATAATGGAAAGAGAGAGTTAGATTTGGGTGGGGTTAGTACTTCAAATTGATATCTATATTGCAGTGTAAACAAAAAGCATTCAGTATTTATCCTGCACAGAAACAAAATAAGACCCAAATCTAGCTCTCTGCACATGTTACATGTGCCCCACCTGCAGTGCACATGGTTTTGTCCATTAAAGAATCAGGCCCTGTATGTCATCCAGTGGACATTGATATGACAGTACAACAAATATAGATAATTGAAGCTCTGATTATATTGTTCCCATAATAATTAAAAACTTTAGGTTGCAAGAATACATGGTGACAGATGAAACCATCATATAATCCACTCATAAAACTAAATAATTAACACTAGTAATTAGTAAAGGATTATGGCACCAACTTTCCGTGCCTTCTGCTACAAAGCTAATGTTTCAGAATCCACCTAGGTACTAATTTGATTTTATATTTAGCTGGCTGTGAATGAGAGAGGAATCCAGTCAGACAAGTACAAGCGACTGTGTGGCAACAATAACATCAGGTGTGTCAGTATGTAGGATGTGTCATCTTCCTGCACTTCTTACTTACTGCAGCCAGCTACACTATAATGACAGTGGGTGGAAACATCTCACCGCAGGTAACTCTGACTCATTCATTCCCTACTGGTTGTAATAAATTGCGCCATCTGCTGGATGAAGTTAATTCTGCATCTGCACAGCATGCGTTGATAGACCAAAGTGCTTACAAGATGAGAAGATCTCACCCATGGTAACGACCGCAAGTTACCTACTGTATATTGGGATCAATGGTCAGATGACTCATCCCCCACCATGTTCAATACAAAAAAAATTACAGATGGAGCGCCTCCCAGCCAGCACCCCCACTGGCAAGCGCTGGTGGAGAGGCGCTCCAGCTGACTGTGACGTGCGTCACAGTTTTCGGGCAGCGGGGGACAGGAACCCTGCCTGTCTCTGCTCCAGGAAGATGAGCAGGGTTGGGGGGTGGGTGAGCAGGGAGGCGGTGGGGACCGGCGGACAGCAACATGTCGGTGGCGGGGACCGATGGGGAGCTCCGCGCGCGAGTCCCCTTCTGGCGGCTGGTGGTTGGCGATTCGACCGTCAGACCCCCGCTAAACTAGAGTGGCTCCACCTGTACATACGGACTGAATGCTTGTTCTCAATACTGGAGAGTCTGGTGGTTTGGTAGTATTGTGCAGCATATTCTTATGAGATCACATGGCAAAGGTCAATACCAGTTATTACTGGGTGAACCCATGTTTATCCCATTTTGCAGCATTCCTTTCCTGACCTTCAGGATGACTATGACTTAATCTAGAGTTCCCAATGTTACCCAAATGTCATATATGACTTTAGTTAAGAATTTATTTGCTAGGTAAGCATTATTTTCATATTCAAGATCAATGGTTGAGACTACAATTGCCATCATCATCCCCCGGACATCAGTTACGCGACTTTCGTGGGGAAGAATAGTGTTATATAATGATCTCATCTCTATATTCAATATTGTGCTCACACCCTCATCTGTATGTCCAGAACTGTGCTTCCGCCCTCATCTGTATGTCCAGTACTGTGCTTCCGCCCTCATCTGTATGTCCAGTACTGTGCTTCCGCCCTCATCTGTATGTCCAGTATTGTGCTTCTGCCCTCATCTGTATGTCCAGTATTGTGCTCACACCCTCATCTGTATTTCCAGTATTGTGCTTCCGCCCTCATCTGTATGTCCAGTATTGTGCTTCCGCCCTCATCTGTATGTCCAGTATTGTGCTTCCGCCCTCATCTGTATGTCCAGTATTGTGCTTCCGCCCTCATCTGTATGTCCAGTATTGTGCTTCCGCCCTCATCTGTATGTCCAGTATTGTGCTTCCGCCCTCATCTGTATGTCCAGTATTGTGCTTCCGCCCTCATCTGTATGTCCAGTATTGTGCTCACACCCTCATCTGCATGTCCAGTATTGTGCTCACACTCTCATCTGTATGTCCAGTATTGTGCTTCCACCCTCATCTGTATGTCCAGTATTGTGCTTCCGCCCTCATCTGTATGTCCAGTATTGTGCTCCCGCCCTCATCTGTATGTCCAGTATTGTTCTCACGCCCTCATCTGTATGTCCAGTATTATGCTTCCGCCCTCATCTGTATGTCCAGTATTGTGCTTCCACTCTCATCTGTATGTCCAGTATCTTGCTCACATCCTCATCTGTGTGTCAAGCACTGAGTTCTCCCCCACACCAGGGGGCCTCTGGGATTCCAGGCTTGCCCAGTGGCTTCGTTGCTGATTGGCTGAGAGAGAGAGAGCGCACTCTCAGCCAATCAGCGGCCAAAGTATCTTTTGATTTTTTTTGTAATTCTTCCCAGCAGGTCCGCTCAGCAGCACTTCCTGGAGACTGCAGAGTAGGAATTCCTGCCCCGCCACAATGCTGCACCCACACACCCCACTGCTGCCCAGGATTTTTTCTTTAATTACTCTCCTAACCCGCAGCTCCCCAGGAATTTACATGGGATAAATTGCATGCGTTTTATCCCATGTAAAAAATGGCACATCAAGTGCCAAATCGTTAGTGAGCTCTCCCGGGGAGCGGATAGGAAATTGGGTCTGATTTGTCCTCACAACAAGTCGGACTAGTGTATGGGGGTCTTTAAGGGGTAGATCACTTAGAAAGTAAGCACAGATCACCCGATTGGCCGGTGACGGCGATGGTCCCATGCGTTGCTATCGCCTGACTAGATTTTGACTGCATGCCCGTATCATTGACCATGTTCTCTCTATTGAGAACACGGGCAGTAACAGATCGCTCAGCACACATCGCTGGTGCTGCGCGATCTGCTGAGCAATATGAGGGACGCTAGATCGCTCAGCACAAAGCTCCCGCCACCATGTGTGTACAGAGCTTCAGAATACAATCTATCTTTTATAAGTGCATAGCCTTAAGGAGGCCACACACGCACCGATGCGGGCGGGCGGTGCGATGCTGTACGATGGGGTGCGCGCTCCCGCGGCACCTCATCGTACAGTACAAAAAGTATGTGCTGCACACTTTTTGTACTAGCATAGCATCGCATGCACAAGGCATACGATGCGATGCTATGTATGCTAGTTAAGCCCACAACGCACGCCGGGATCGGTGCGTGTGTGGGCTGCATTAGCTGTCAACTTCTGACTAAAATGTCCAGGCAGATTTCATGGCTGCAGAGATAAATGTATACATCTCACATCGTGCGCCTATATGTACATGCTGATTAGTCTTAACCCTTTCAGTGCCGACATCTCTGTGAGAGACGTGCAAAATACCTGCTTAATATTCTAGCATCGCTCACATTAGTTATAGGAGTTCAAACAAAAAATGTTGTGTAAAAAAAGATATTTCCTATATAAGTTAAACATTACAGGTCATTATTTATTTATTTGCCTGCCCATGTTCACACCTATTTTGATAAATTCACTTTGCCATCAAAGGGTTAATCACAATAGATTTTTGATTTATGACTAATACTATTACTTTTTACTTTACTTTTACTGTTCTGTTCTTTTTATGATTTATTACTGTATACAGGGGTGGATTCAATTACGCCCAAAGCTATGGAATTTTGGAATTTTTCTGGACAATACATTTTGCATAAAGCAATGAAATCTCTTTGTCTCCCCGCAGTAAAACCCCAGGGGATGAAGTTACCACATTTTTTTAATTCTCACAGCTTCTAAATTATTGTTCTGGGGATGAAGTGGTCATGTGCAACTAATTTATATTAACCTGGGACAGTCCCAGGGGAAAAAAGTAAGATTCCTTAAAAGCTAGCACCAACACCAAATTTGTCATAGGCTCATTCCGGACATCTGAGGCAATTCATACGGGGGGTTTATCACATACTGGAGCGGAAGTAGAGAGAGGCAAAGTACCAAACAATGAGCATGTAACCGCCATGTTACCAGGTTCCGCTAGAAAATAAAAACCCTGATTGCTTTGTACTTTATCTCTCTCTCTCTCTCTCTCTCTCCAAGCTTTGACAAATCTCCCCCCATAGAGGGCCTGTTTCAGGTTAGTACTTAAACCCAATAGAAGCTTAGCACAATAATCCTGTTAAATAACATTCAGATATATACAAATACAAAGTCAATGTTACATAGCATCTTAGTGTACCCATAAATAATATGTAAACGTAACAGCAGCTGCAACATTACCAGTTCCCACAACACACAATGCAGCTAACTGTAACACAGTACAGAACACACGCTACACAGGTCACCCACATCACAACAACACTTCCTGGCGGAAGCTCTGCTGCGCCCACACACTAAGGATTACTTTCCAGCAACAAGCACGTCATTAGTGCACGCCCTGCAGTGCTGGCGCTGTGTGATGACGGGGACGCTTTGTTGATTGACGGCTGGATGGAAGCTCGGTGCAGCTAGTCATGTCTGTTCCGGGGATGGAGGGGACCGGAGAACTGAACACTTCTGCTGGGGACCCGCTATCCCTGCCCTGGGACCGCTTCTCCTCCTGGCTGCACTGTATCTGTGTGGTGGGCTTCGACCTGGAATTGGGCCAGACAGTGGAGGTGAGAGTGGAGCCTGGAAGTTGTATTACTTCTACATCTGTGCATAGCTACTTATGTTTGTTTGTGTGTGTGTGTGTGTGTGTGTGTGTGTGTGTGTGTGTGTGTGTGTGTGTGTGTGTGTGAATGTGTCTGTCTCTGTCTGTCTATCTTGGTGTGTGTCTGTGTTCTAAGTTTTGGTGAGAGATAAAGTAGCAGCCTTTTAGCTCCTACCTGCCATGTTGGTAGTCTACCCACTTTATCAATCTCCAAGGTTTAGTACATCTGACCAATAACATGTTGCCTCCCTACTACTACTTTGCGGTTGTTTGTATTTTGGACTGTGTACATGAGTGTGTATTTAGTGAATGTAAGATCTGATACATGTTTTCCCTAGACCACACGGATTCAATGCATTGAATTGTGTTCTCTGTTGCTGGCACTCTGGCAATGAATGGGTCAAACACAGTTGTTGTTTTTTTAATGGAAAACCTGCTGTGTGGAGCTACATGGTACATTGCATTCATGTGACTTAAGTTTCCAGGGAACAGTTTGGCGACACGACTATGAATTGACATCCGAGTTCTTCACATTCCGAATGTGACGTGTGTGTGGTCGGTCTCGCATAGAACTGAGAATCTTTTTGTAGGTTTTTTTACTGAGAAAAACACAGGCCCATGTGTTGTCCATGTTCTTACTTGTGTTCTGGTGAATATATCCATTTGATACGGATGGTAGTTATCACATGTTCCCGCAAGTAGATGTCCGCAGAGTGGTGGGGACCTGTTGAGGGTACTTGAGGAGAAGGTTGAAAACCAGAGGGAGATGTTGTGTTTGAGTTTTTAATAGTTTGCCATGTTTAATGTCAGCTGTGTGATCTTGTGTTCATTCTAGCACCTGCATCTTCCATAGCACAGTATGGTCTGTATTTCAGCTCTGATATGCAGACCGGACGTGTGCTAGAAGCACCACAGCAGAGTGTGACCTCCCAGGAAGGGAAGATAAACTGCACGGGTTTTGATAGATGCAGGGTGCTAGAATGACACTGAATGTGTCCATCATATCATATCATGAACAGCTGCTGATGTTGGGGTTCAACCCTAATAAGGCAGAATAAACATCAAGTGGTTAGAGACCCTAAGATTTCTTACTTGCCAATATATTTGGGGTGATTAAAAAGTGCATTACCATTTAATAACTGATGCTTCATGCACTTATTTTTTTTCCAGGGATCTGTTGCTTTTAGTGCTGATATACAGACCACAATGTGATAGATGTAAAACAGCAGAGAGCGACGCCCCAGATAAGGAAGAGGAACTTCATGGGTTTTGGAAGATGCAGGGTTCTAGACATTATGGGCGAAATTTAATGCCACCCACACCCAAGTTCAGCGGCAGTGCGAGATGTCCGCTGAATGCGGTTTTTTTTTTTTATAATGACCTAAATGAGTGTCATTTGAGTGGTTCAGAATTTATTAATCTTGCATATTGTGGTATAATAAGGTCACATCCATGATGGCACAGAACCACAATCACCCTTCTTATTACACTTTGTTCTGGCTGCGGCTATATCTGACTTCTATTAATATCTGTAAGTTAATGGTAAAACTTTAGACCTGCAGCGAGTAAAGTCTAGAGGTCGCAAGATTTGAAGGTGTAAATGTGGCATTTTTCCATCTATGTCTTCATGCTATCTTTTTCCATCCTTATGGGGCCTACACACAGTGCGATTTCCGGGCATTTTCTAAGTGATCTCATTAGATCGCTTGGAAGATGCCCCTACATCGCTCCGTGTGTAGCGGCCATAGTGATAGCGATGCGCGGCCCCACGCATTGATATCGCCCGGCGATTAATATCCATCATGCCGGATAAATCTAGTCAATCACCGGTCAGGTCCAGCGTTCTCACCAGAGAACACTTCCCCTGACAGATGGCTCAGCACGCACATCGCTGATACCTATCGGGAGATCATGTACAACCCTTCAACCTTCTAAAGGGCTACATACTGTATTAAAAATCTCAGTTATAATTTAAAACCGTACATTTAAAAGAAAGACGCACCTAACTGTGATAAGTTAGCAGCACGCATTAACAGACATCTGACAATAAAGCTTGGGGTCCTAATGCCACCTACTATTTTGCCCTTGGGTACGACATGGCCCAAACACCCCGTCACCGTATACACTCAGTTTAAAACAAAACAAAAAAAAGTATTTGAAGTCAGTGATTTCTGTTATTTCGTTCCTCTAGGTCTTTTGTATTTGATGTTAAAACCGAGCAATAGCTCTAAAGGGGGGAACTCAATTGTTTTATTGTGACCACAGCTTTAGTCTTAACCCTTTGAGTGCCAATGTTGCTGTGAGCGTTCCTCAAAAAAAAAGAATAGTCGCTGTGTGCGGCATTGGCACCGTTTATTTCTATAATCTTGAAACGAGATCCATGCTGCTTAATGCAGCATGGTCCCCGCTCCCGCCTCTCGTCTGGCAGCATCTATATTGGGGGCTGCCAATTGGCCCGAGTGGACACACCTTTATTTTTGCCTTTTGCTGAATTTTAAACCTGTAGGCTGCATCACCAAAATGTCACCAATGTCTGCTGCTCACAGACTGCTGCATTTGGGCCAATGTATACATCACATTTGTGTGTCATTCTATAGTAAAGCTAGGTGCGCATTACGCAATGTATGTACCCAGAGACATCATGGCCGGGGAGGGACCAGACAGGGAGCTAGCATTGGCCATTGTCTACATACTTGCCAGCAGCGATGGAGTGGGTACAGGAGCCATGCTGCACCCCACAGCTTGACCCTCCATTGCGAGGTCCTCTATCGTACGGCGTGTAGGGATAACGGAGGATGACGCTGATGACACGCACCGTGAGGGACAAAGTGCATACATCAGCATTTTTCAACCACTGTGCCGTGGCACACTAGTGTGCCTTGAGCTGATCTCAAGTGTGCCCCCAGATCTTGAGATGTCCACACCAGTTTATTACAGCCACCACCAGTTCAACTGTTATTTACTGGTCTCTTCTTTTCATGTAAAGTGTAAGTGTATTTTATTTTTGTTACCTGTGGGGACCAGTGTGATTATTGTTTGTCCTGTGGGGCTCAATGAGTTTTTTTCCCTGTGGGGATCTCATGGTGTGCCTTGGCAATTTTAAAAACTTGTTTGGTATGCCGCGAGGTAAAAAGGTTGAAAATCACTGGCATACATGCTAGAGGATAGAGATTTTGTCACTCCGACCCGTCGGAATTGACAAAATTGTTGAAAATATTGTCTAATGTGTACCCAGCTTAAAATAAATTTGATGTTGAAGACCATTTACAAATGATCTACTGTTTCTTATATGCGTTAGAACAAAGAGCCACTGTTACTTATTTCCTTCTATTGTGTGTTTGATTTTAAAGTACAATTTCAATGAATGGAGGCAGACAGAGAACACGTGGTGTTACTATAAGCACAGATGTCAGATATTCCCCATCCTATACATGGCATACAGCAGAGGAAATCTGTCCATTTCAGTGTTTGCAGGACACGTAGCAGAAAGGGCAGCTTAGTAAATATTAGCGTTCAGGCCGTCAGTAGGGGACGTGGCTCCTTCTGAGTGTAAGAACTCCTGTGCTCCGTCACTGCAAGGGTACATACAGAGAAATCTAATGTTGTGGCACATATTTATTGCATGCATATCCCTGGGGAGCTGGCAGGGGGCAGGCAGCGGGGTCCCTGCAGCGTGTGGCTGGTCAGCGGGTACATGCTGAGTGCGGGTGGGAACTGAGTGAGTAGCGCTATTCGCCAGGTGGCAGCGTGGTAAGCACTGCTGAATTTGAAAACACTGATTGGCTGAGATTCAGCCATTTAGCGTCCGGCCAGTGTTTTCACATTCAGCAGCGCTTCCCACGCCGCCGCTCGGCGAATAGCGGTACTCACTCAGTTCCCATCCACCGGACCCGCTTTTCAGCGCCGCAGGAACCCCGCTGCCAGCCACACGCCGCTTTTCAGCCGGCCGCCCCCGCCACTCAACAAACTGGCCAGACTCCACAGCCCGGCCCCAGCTGCACACGTGGGAGGTCTCAGAACGGGTGGTCGGGCGACCAGCATGTCTGACCACCTGCTCGGGTACGATGCGCACGGGACCGTGCATCGGACCTGAGGGGACATCAAACTGAGCCGATTTGGGCCGATTTCACGGCCCAATTCGTCACAATTGGCCCAAATCGGCTCTGTATATAGGCACCTTTTAAGCAAGTCTGATTGGCCATTTATTTCTATTGCCGTTTTAAATCTACGCAACCATTGTGATTCTGCCAGTTTTTACTCTTGAAATAAAACTGATTCATATCTGTAATAAAATAATAGATCAAATAAATGTCAAATATTAATTCTAACATCAGAGAGCTGGACTTCTGGGAATCCTGATGGCACTTTTGTGGCCTGGTATCCATCCTGGTAAAGAATTTATGGCAAGAAACTACACATCCCACCATCCATCTGCTGTAATGTCTGTAGCTTGCTTGCATCAGCAAGAACTTTAATCCTATTTGTACAGAGATAACAGGTGCTGAAGGAGTTGAAGTGAGTGCATTTGCTGGTGTTTTTTTTTATATATAGCAGTGAATGGAGAAGATGGAACCTTTTGGCTCCATTGAATCCACACAAACTAAAGGTGCCCACACACTAGAAAGATCTGCGATCATAAGATGTGCGCATTAGCATACCTCCCAACAGTCCCGATTTTATCGGGACAGTCCCGATTGTCAGGGCCTGTCCCGCTGTCCCACCCGCGGGCGGCAGTGTCCCGCGGTGTGGGGGGGCTGTTGGAAGTCCCCCCTGTCAGCTGCTAAGCAGCGGGGAATAAACGCTGTGCGCATGCGCACAGCGTCTATTCCCGCAGCCAGGGGGCTGGGGGCATGGCTAGAGGCTCACAGAGCCTCTGGGTCATGCCCCCATAGCGGCAAAATGGGGGCGTGGCCTCACGGGAGAGCCGCGAGTATAGACCACGCCCCCGAAAATTTCGACACGCCTCCGGCACGCAGCAGCAGCGTCCCGCCTGCTGGAGTGCCAAAGTTGGGAGGTATGCATTTAGCCTTCAAATCTTTTGTCCGATCTGGACAAAAGATTTCAGGCAAGTGCACATCTTTACCAAAGATTTTCTGTAAGATCCCGTGTGCGTTCCTATGGATATTTTGTTAAATCTTCTGATCTTTTGTGCAGCACGTAAGATCAGAAGATTTAGCAAAAGATCCACGGGAGCGAGCATCGGCCGATTTTCGACCGATTTTCGGTAAATATCGGACGATATATCGGCCGATTTATCGAAAATCGGCCCAAAAATCGTTGTAGTGTGTGGGCACCTTAAAGCTGGTCATACACTAGGGTGACTACTCCTCTCAGAGAAGTCACCCGCAAACCTCCCTTGAGCTGCGTATGCAATATATATATATATCACATGCGGTCCTTGTGCATGTGATCCCAGGCAACTCCGCCCAGCTTGGAAGCAATCTTATACCCTTTCAGACAGAAAAATCCCAAAACCTAGGTATTTCCCGGATACAAAAACCTAGGTAAGACTCAGCTAAAAGCTTTGACCCCCTTTCACACAGCATGAAAAACCCAGGTATTTCCCGTGTATATATTGCAATATACTGTGTGTCATATCCTCCTGGACCAGGGAAATTCCCGGGTCTTTTTTTCTGTCTGAAAGGGGTATTACAGATTTTTTCTGCAACCGCTGCGACTCGGACCTGCTTTCAATCACACGCGATTTGGATGCATTTAATGCAATTGAGGGCCACAATCGCATAAATAGAGCCCAAATTGCATGTGAATCGCCCTATTGTATAGAGGCCTTTACATTCATGTATTAAATGGCTCCATTGGTCAGAAGCACAGCCATGAATATATATATATATAGATATATTAACTTGTCAACAACGCATTGCAAAATGCAGTAGCTATTTTAGCACAAAAACACAATGCTAGTGTAGATCCAACCTGAGGATTGCATAGTGTGTATGACATCCAGCGATCACACATTCGTACTGGCAGCCTACCAGTGATCTTGCCCAATAAAGAAATGCATGTATGTGAACACGTGATTCATTAAACTGTGCACAACATACCATCAGTACTGTTCCTACCTATGTATACGTGCCACATGAACTGTATGTAGTGCACCATAAAGCATATCAGCCATTTAAGCTCAGAAGCACAGGATCATTACAGATCCAATCGGAAGATTGCACAGTGTGTACGACCCACGTATATGTGCCACATGAATTGTATGTAGAGCACCTTATAGGATCAGCATAGATCCAATTGGAAGATCGCACAGTGTGCACGGCACTAATTGAGTGCACACCCTTTGACAATTACCAGTGACTCTGCCTGACAGATTGTGAGCACTAGTACTAGTGTAGGACAAACCTGTCCGCACGGATTATACATCTGCACCATATGCAGTGGTTCAGATAGAACTATCGTGGGCAGAATCAACCCCATTTGAGGAATATATACGCAGAGGGCAACACATTGCTTTGATTAGACAACAGACAGTGAGAATATCACCGTGTTAATCAAACACCCTACACAGGCACTGCATTAATCCACTATCACACTGTGGAATTTAAGCAGTAACTAGACAAGTATACTCAAGCTACAATATTCACAGAGTGATTTTTAATCTTTAAAATTTCTTTTTCTCTTTAAATCTATATCTTGTTTTAATATTTTCGCTACTTACCTTAAGGTCTCATATCATTGACAAACTGTATTATCCAGCACCATTACAGAATGATGACCTACTAGCTCTTAATAAAGTTTAATAAATAAAACTTCTAAAAATAATCAAATACGTCAACAAATAAAGTATACACCTTTTATAGGTAAAAATAATATTTTATTACTGTGGAACAGGAGTGCATCCCAGTCAAACTGATTCACCTTTTTTCTCTTCCATTGATATAGCGTTGTCCATTTAATCTTGTTTTGCTTATAAATAAGGTTAACCGGACTAATGAGCTTTGAAGTGAGAGCGATTAGTCCTCGTTATATTGGCAAAATATGTACATTTGTGCAAAATACATATTTTTATGGAAGTGACTTGCTTGAATGTGGAAATACTGTAGCTTTCATTGTCTGCCTTCTCATCATGGGAATATACATTTGGTATAAGCAGGGGCGGAGCTTCCACTAGGCAGCTGCCTATGGGCGTAGGACCTGAGGGGGAGGTCTGCTGGCACTGTCAGATGGAAAATTGAAGAATACAGTAGCTGCCGCAATAGCAGCCACTGCTTCTAGTACTGTTGTCCCATGTTTAAAAAAATAAAATCAAAAGACATTTTTTTTTTTTACTTTTTATTGTATTTTAATTTTTTTGGGCCCTGTTTTTATTAGTTAAGACAGTGGTTCCCAAACTGTGTGCCGTGGCTCCCTGGGGTGCCTCAGGACACATGCAGGGGTGCCCTGGGTTGGTGGTCCAGGACCAATTCAAATTATTAATTGTTAATTATTTATGAGCAAAACCGGTGCTGGTGGCTGTCAATCATAAAATGTGTAGAAACAGAAGCAAATCCTGCCCTTTACCACATAACTGAACCTAAGAATCACATATAAACTCAATCTAATTATTTATTTGGGGGCCTAGGGGTGCCGTGAAATAAAAACTGATACTCTAGGGTGCCGTGAATCAAAAAAGATTGGGAACCTCTGAGTTAAGACCATAGCAGCCATGATCCTAAACACCAATTGTGTCCTGTTTTTATTATTTTGTCAGTGTTAGAGGGAGATGTCATTATGTAATGTGACTTATACCCAGGTGAACTCTGCATGGTCATAGTCAGTAATATCAGAGGACTTTTACCTGTGTTTATTTTGTTATCCTGCATTTGATATTTTTATGCTGGGAAAGTAAATTGAAAATAAAATCCAGATTGTAGGCTTGCCAGCAGGGCTCTCCTACCTTTTTAACTGTGGGTAAATACTCTGTTTCCATTTGCAAAACAAAACGGAATTTGCTGCGCTGTAAAAGAAACTATTAATAATAATAATAATATTTGAAGACCTTTGCTTTGTGACTGTGTGGAGTCAGCAAACTATTTTGTGTTGATGGGCGGAAATTACCGTTCTGTTTCAGATGGGATGTTGCTATGAGGTTCTAAATAAGAAGTAGATTCTGATTGGTTGGCCATAGAAACCTCCCATCTAAAAATAGAACTCCCATCTTAGTTAAGTTTTTCCATTTAAAAGAAATAGCTTGAAATTTGTTCGACCTCTCTGAAGCTGCAATATTTTATTCCCCCCCCTCCCTGGCTAAAAATAAAAAAGGTTTTACTGGTGATTAACAAAACAAACAAAAAAACCCCAAGTTTTTGTAATTCATGTTCTGGATTGCCAGCGAGTTTCCTGACTCTAAACATTTCTGTTCGCTATGGTTTATCCATAAGTGGCTATTCTTTCAGCCCGGCGGCCATACACACGCAGCGAGGATGGATGAAAAATCATCCAGGATACTTTTCGATACATTGTTTGTTTGCTTCAGGGGGATTACGGGTAACTTTGATTTAATTGAGTCATTAAAGCCCTGCGGAATATGTGTGTGCTATATAAAGTACTGTTACTAAATAATAAAAGATACAAATGCTTGATCATTGCCATTTTTTTCTATGGTGAGGAAAGAGGATTTATTTTCTCTTAATTTATATTTAATATCCAGCAGGCTAGTTCTGATTGTGGCACTCAGTCTGCATATCACATTTACTTCTGAAGCACAGTGAAACCTTGCCTTGTAAATGAATGCTGCTTTAAAAAGTAAGAGATCGTTCCGCACAACCGGCGATCTCAAATTGCGTTGTGGGACCTACATACGAGGCAACTGTGCTGAGCGATGCTAGATCTGGCAGGGCCAGTGTTCTCCGGTGACTCTGCCCGGCAATCTTACTAGATTTATACTGCAAGATCTTAATCGCTTGGCGATAGCATCGCACAATGCGCATCGCTATCGCCCCTACACACAGCGCGCATAGTCAGATTGCTTATAATATGGGCTGAAATTGCCCCGTGTGTAGGCCAAATTACATCCTGCCTGTTTTGTCTTATATGATTTGCTGCTTCATCCCAGCAGATTGGGCAAGTCCAGAATCTTCGTATTCTAGTCTTTTAGGTAACCTCTTCCATTACAGTTCTTAGGATGTTTTTTTGTCCTTAAAAATCTACAAAGTGTTCTGTAAAAAAAAAACACAACCAAATAAAAAACATCTGTATGGTCACTTAACAAAACCATTCTTGCATTCTGCACCTGTCAAACCTGTGCTGAGATACAGACCAGAGCGTGCTAAAATCAGCAAAGCATTGAGCAACACCCAGGCAGCAGAGAGGCTCAATGCTTTGCTGATTTTAGCACGCTCTGGTCTGTATCTCAGCACAGGTTTGACAGGTGCAGAATGCAAGAATGGTTTTGTTAAGTGACCATACAGATGTGTTTTTTTTTTTTTTTTTTACAGAACACTTAGGATGTTTTTTTGTCCTTAAAAATCTACAAAGAACTGTAATCAGAGTGGTAGAATAAACACTAGATACAAGCACTTACAGAATTATCCGTGTATTTCAGATTAGATTAGTTTTACCAATTAACATGAGCTGCCAGTATTAAAAGGTCATTACTGTGATTTATTTGGTCATGGAAACAGTCTAGAACAGGCCTGGCCAACCTGTGGCTCTCCAGATGTTGTCAAACTACAAATCCCATCATGCCTTGTCACAGTTTTGCTATAAGGTAGTGTTAAAACTGTGGCAAGGCATGCTGGGATTTGTAGTTTGACAACATCTGGAGAGCCACAGGTTGGCCTGTCCTGGTCTAGAATGTATTGTTAGGCGCTGCAGAACCCTTGTGGCGCCATATAAAGAAACTATTATAATTATTAGAATGGAATATCACTATTTGGAAGTGCCACAAATAGCACAGCTGGGGGATATGGCCCTGCCTTGTAGACATGCATTCGTAGAAAATTGGGGATGCAGTCAATAGGTCAACAGGCCATAGGTTGACACATGAAAAAGGTCGACGAACGCAATAAGTCGACATGAGTTTTTCACTAATTTAAAAACAAAAAATATATATATTTTTATTTTATACTTCACTATGCGTTATGGACTAGATCACATTGCGCGCGATTTGCGTGCGTTGCGATCTAGTTAAGGTATGTGCAGCACATACTTTTTGAGCTGTGTGCTGGGATGTGCGTGGGAGCGCGCATCGCACACAAAAAACGCACCGTGTATGGGCACCATTAGACAGACACCAAAAAAAACATGAAAAACTCTTGTCGATCTTTTCCATGTTGTCCTATTGCTTGTTTCGAACTTTTTTGACCCTGTCAACCTAAGGCATGTTGACATTTTTCATGTGTCGTAGTGATTAACCTTATAACTGTCTACATTATTACTGTTGATCCTCATATCAGCAGTTATGGCAGTGGTTCCCAAACTGTGCGCCTAGGCTCCCTGGGGTTCCTCGGGTTGGTGGTCCAGAACCAATTCAAATTATTTATGGTCCATGAAATAGGCAAAATCAGTGCTCGTGGCTTCCAATTATAAAATATGTGGGTAAACAGAAGTGAGTCATGTTCCTCACCACATAACTGGACCTACGAATAAAATCTAATCACAACTTTTTTAATTTAATATATATATATTTTTTTTTTCTAAATTTTTCAGTAACAAACTTTTGGCCTAGGGGTGCTGTGAAATATCTTCTTATACGGTAAGGTGCCGTGATTCACAACCTTTGGGAATCATTGAGTTAGGGGTTCATTTACAAAGATGGGAGTTCTATTAAAGATGGGATGTTGCCATAGCAACCATTCAGATTTTTTTTGGTGGGGGGGGAGGGTCCTATTCTTGTTAACACTTGTTACTAATTCTAAATATAACTTCAACCAATCAGCTGTCCTATTTTAAATAAAACTGAAAGGAGCTGATAGGTTAGAGGAGTATTTAAGTAGTGATGACAAAAACATCACCCGTTAGTAACTAGGCCCCATTAAATTGTTTTTATTTTTTCTTATGTATTTAAACTTTATTCATTCAGATGTCAGACACTCCAGTGTATTTCTGGTCTGTAATAAAACTCCCTCTCATTTTAAACATCTAGTCTGCAGCCAGTGCTATTGCAGTATAAACATTTATCATCTTCTTTTATGTTTCCTAATGTTAGTGCCAATTAATTCTGACCTTTACTACAAGAGCTATATATTATAGCTATGCAGCTGCACATGAATAGTGTATTATGGTGGTGTGTGGTAGCTGCTTGCCAGCATTTATATTCCTTGGTCTACTGTTGGCGTTGTCTTCATATTACCTCTCTGATTGTGTAGTCTGTCCCAGCGCTCCTCCGATTTTGCCCACCGGATTCATAACTAGGAGGACCCCAGCCTGTTGGCTTGCCTTAGCAGAGAGTTGTGAAGAAATGTCATTAAGAGGCAGAATATAGGATCAGTGGAGGTTATTCTAGTTCACACGCAGTGCTGCATGTTTTGCAGCGCTGCATGTGGTTTAAACTCCGTCCGCCAGTCTTTCAGCCGCCCTTGCTCGAGGCGTTCCCTGCATGGCGGAAATGCGCATTAGAAAAACATCAGTCCTCCATGCGACCGGGCGGGAGTCCATGTAGATTACAATATCCTCCAGAAGCCATCCAATCACGTCTAGAATACACTGGGAATATGTAAGTCTGCATCAATAAGGACCGCTCCCAAAAGTTAGGTGCCAGCTGTGATTTTCTTATTGATTTGGGCTATTTGGTTCCTGAGAATTATCATGCCATGATTTATGTGGGATTTAACTTATGCACCTGTCTAGTCGGTAACATTAAAACATACATGCATCATACATACCGTGGCTCCATGTGTGATAATGTGTGCTGGTAATAGCACATGTGACCCTTACTGTCTCTCCATACATCACACCATGAACTTGAAGTTTATTATTAAATCTATATATATTAATTAAGACCTTCTTATCATTACTAGTAAGCCCACTCAAAGCAAAAGCCTTGAAAACTAGTCTGCTTCCTTCAGTTTGTGCATGTGTGAGAAAGAGATGTAGTTTCACTCTCTGCCAGCAAATGGCAGATGTTCGGAAACACGGACACTAGACATATATATATATAGATGATTATATCACAAATTTTACACATGGGGACTAAACGTGATGTTAAGACATTGGGTGATAACAATCATACAGAGCGAGTCTAGAGGACCTTGCTCACAAGCTTATTTAAAATGTGGGCTCTGGTACTTCTAGTTTGTTTAACCCTTTGAGTGCCAAAGTTGCTGTGAGAGACAAAATAGCCGCTAGAAATGAAAGCACCGCAGACTGTTCTTTATTTTTTATTTTTTTGGGGCAATATCTGACTAAACGTCAGTTAATGGACTAGGCTGTATTTATTTATACTAAAAGAACAGTCGCTGTGAGCGACGCTGTTGTTTTTAGCGGATATTTTGCGGAACTCACAGCAACGTTGGCACTCAAAGGGTTAACAATAATTTTACTTGCGCTTTAACAGAATTCTTTTTAATGTCTTTTTTTTTTCAATTCACCTTGTATATATGTATCTGGCAGAGCCTAGCCATTGCTGGTTTAGAACTAATATCCCTTTAATACACTGACCTCAGTACTGACCATAGAGGTGTGTGGAAAAAAAGTTGTTCTTTACTGATGTCATTTAAAAAATGTAAGATTTAGTCAGAGCGCCAAGTAATAGAGCTCATAACTAACCCTTCCGTTCTCGTTGCAGGCTTTGTATCCACCCCATGCCAAGCTGACCGACAAGGAGGTGAGTGACATACAAATCTTAGGTCATTCAGTTCTTGGTGCCCATATCTGGAAGTGAAGGATGACCCGATAACATTACTGCAAGGTTTACTTGTCTGCGGCGCTCAAAAACAAATGTTTATGACGTAATGGAGATTGTAGCACTAGTTAAGAATATACTGTAGTTACAGAGGTAGGAACTCGATCCAGAGGACGGATTAGCGGAGCTGGTTCTTTGCCAACATCAGTGTACAGACAGATACTTTACCAGGACCACCCGCATGTGTTCTGGTCTTGAACTCGAGTGAATAAGTAATGATTTTATCTGGAATTGTCTTATAAATACGTGTTCTGTTGTACACTCTTCTGTAACCACAGGAGGCCTCAAAGTACACGTGGCAATGATCTGCGAGAATTTCAAAATATGTTTTATTTGTTTTACCCGGAACAATACTTTGAGAAGTTTTGCATTCATTTTTTTTTTTTTGTAACAGAGCTAAATAACTACTAGGAAACTTCAGTCCATACATGGAAAAAAAAAGCATTTTTCTCACGGGCGCTCTAGGTGTGGGAGGAATATCAAATTTTTGGGGGAAGCTTATTAAAACAAGAAGTGAGATAAAGGGGGTGATTCAGTACAAATTCGCCCCGGTTCCCGATTGTGGGGGTCGCGTGTGCAAACCCCAGAAGCAAACTCATTTGGCGGGGTTCATACTCGGCTTTGGCAAGTATAAACACCCCTCCCCGCCCCTTTTTTCATACTTACCTCGTCCCCCCCATGTCAACGGTGCGCCCGCGTGCAATGCACCCTGGGACCAGAGATGCCGCTGAAGAGAGTCCTTAAGGCCCATTGTGGCGCCACTGAAATAAAAAAAAAATCCCTTATCCTAAATGCTCGTGGTCCTGAGAATTTTGGATAAGGGATACTCCACCTGTATAATATTTCTCCCTTAAATGATCAGACCCATTACACTTGAAGGGCACAGCCGTTAACTGGAATTAGTTAAATAACTGGGTTTTTTTTTTCAAAAGAATTCATATACCATGTAATGTCATTATCTTAACTTACAGAAAACCAGCATATGTTACCTGTCATTCCCGGATTCAAACTCTGGTAAATATGATTCCTATTATGCTTCCTTTTATTCCTTAAAATCAAAATCTAGAATGGGGGTGGGGAGGGGGGTACAGCGACATATGCCGTGCGAGGAGAAGTGAGCCAGAGGAGAAGTGCATAGTGAGTTTTAATTAGTTAATTATATAATCCCTCTAATTGCCACTAATTGGCAGTTTGTAATTGGTTCTAGAGTAGAATTGTTTGTTCACAAAGACTACATCAGCTCTGTATGATGACATTCACATTTCATCTATCCGTAACAGAAATGTACCGTAGAATGCTGCATAAGAATGGTAAAAGCAAAACTATATGAGCATTAAACGAACTTAAAACTGAATAATTGGCAAATGAAAGGAAAACAATATATCAATTTCACGTTAATTCTGTAACTACAGCGGAGAGAGACCAGCGGCAACATTGGGAGAAATGTAAGGCAGCCTAAACTGAAAGCCACGATTTGCATGGGAGACTGTAATAGAACCGGGGCATATAGCACATTTACCAGGGTTTCATCGACAACTACAGATACATGCAAAGGAGCAAGTTGTTGTTTTTTTTTGGGGGGGGGGGGGGGGGGGGGGGGGGGGGGGGAGGCTGATCCAGCCATGAGATGGAGAATTTTTTTTTAAAGGAATTCCAGTATACTTTAAAAACTGAGAACGAATCCTCCCCTTGGTGTGTGGGTCTCCAGATCTTTATTTGGTCATCCCCTGTGTGGGACCATCAATGGTTTATAATGGCCAATGTAGAATAGTTTTGGCATCGATGTAGAAGAACCAGGTGGTTCCCCTCCATCATTGGCACACCTTAACTGAATAGTTGTGTGTTTGTCTTTTTTTGTTCCTTGAAGATTCCGGGACATGGAGCATAGCTCCGCCCCTGACACCCATGAAATCCCACTCCCAGGTACTGATTGCCCCCACCCCCAGGTTCTGATTGGCCCACAGGCCAGTCAGTCAAAGAATATGGATGCTCATATTGACAAAAAGTTGACACAAGCTTATGGTCAACATGAGTTTTTCACATTTTTTTATTTTATTTAGAAGTGTGTTTTTCATACTTTTCTATCCAAGTGGGTATACAGTGGGCATATAATAGTGTTCCAAGCACAGCAAGGCACTGTGCCCGAAGCATGTTGAGGCAACGCGGTACACTTATGTGGTGTCCATATCGACATAGACACCCAAAAACGTAGAAGACTCATGTATACCTTATTCATGCCGCTGGGTGCGAGCATCCATTACTTCTGCCTGCAGAAACCCGCTTAGTCTCTCTTGTGTTACAAGATTACGCATACTAGGATGTTTCAGGTGGAGATGACAGCTGTACAGATAAAGAAATTATATTGCATTCTCCGATGTTCTGGTAGACGCAATGTTTCTTTTTCTTCTCTTGAGAATATGTCACAGTGATTGACCGGGGTAAGCTAATGTATGTTCCTGCTGCTTGTATTTGAAGGCTGCCTGGGAGACACACAGTTTTGCTTCAGATTTCGGCAATCAGTTGGCAGGAAATCATCCTTACACTGCGTCTTGGATCAGACAGACAGAGATTCACCAGTTTATTTAAAGGTTTGATTTCTTGCAGTATAAGCGAATAGCAAGAGTAAACTGAAAAAGCTAACCGGAGAAAGATTCTGTGCCGCGGTTTTACAAAGTGATTGTGTGATCAGCAGATCTTACCGCAGACAACAGACGTAATGGTTATACCGGTACTGTATTACAATGTGAGAGGTGGAGGCTGCACAGCACACACCAGTTTTGTCAGAGTGCATATATTTAATATTGCTGATGACCCCCAAATCTAGAGAACTACTAATTAAGGAGTTCAGAACTGTAATCATATTATTGTTATTAATCTATTTAACAGATTCCCAGACCTCTAAGCAGTTCCTGAGTGTTGGGAAACTCACCACTATACTGAGTATGCATTCCAGATGATTAGAATAAAGGGCTTTAATTCGCATTTTATGGAAAACATAATTGTGTAATCCAGCGGTTCCCAAAATCAGTTCTCAAGCCACCCTAACAGTCCAGCCCTAACACTAGTAGCAGATCCAGTGCTGAGCCACTTTAAAACAAGAACATAAACTTCGTTCAACATTCAATGTAGACCATTTTTGAATAATAATAATAAAAAAAAATACAATTCATGTAAAAATTTAAACCAGACTGTTTGAATTGCAAAAAAGAATTTGGGTACTTGTTTCCTAGCACAGCCACAAAGATGTTGATCGTGGGCATCGTGAGGAAAAAAATTTAGCCGCGATGCCCCCGATTTACCATAGGAATCAATGTTAAATGGCTCAATTGACCCAAATCATCATAGGGAACAATGGGAAATGGGCCAGAAAACCCAAAAAACACAGCTGAACACTGAAATGTCCCCCCAAAAGTAGTTGACGCCACCCCACAATCAACGCGAACCCGAAGCGTGGCGAGCGGCGGTGGTACGCGTCCTCCGACCTTTTCATACCCCCACTATCCACGTCGGCGTGGAGTTGAGAATAGAATAGTGTGGCGAGCATAGCGAGCCCCGCGAGGGGACGCGGATACCTGTGAAGCCCGCGAAGGGACGCTTTTACCTGTGAAGGTATCTGCGTCCCCTCGCAGGGCACGATGCGCTCGCCACGCTTCGGGCTCGGTGGCTCGCTGCGCTCGCCACACTAATCTATTCTCAACTCCACGCTTCGGGTTGGCGTTGATCGTGGGGTGGCGTCAACTACTTTTGGGGGGACATTTCACTGTTCAGGGGTGTTTTTTGGGTTTTCTGGCCCATTTACCATTGTTCCCTATGATGTTTTGGGTCAATTGAGCCATTTAACATTGATTCCTATGGGAAATCGGGGGCATCGCGAGTAAATTGAGGCATTTAACATTGTTCCCTATGGGGAAATCGGGGGCATCGCGTCTGGACCATTTAAGCCTTTTTTAGCCGCATATGACGCGACCGACGCGATATTGACTTTTTTAAATGCATTTCAATGGGAAAATCGGGGGCATCGCGTCGGTCGCGTCGTATACCACTAAAAATGACACCCGATGCCCGCGATTGTGGCCGTGCTAGGAAACAAGTACCAGAATTTGCACTGCAAAAGGGTAAAAAGTGGCCCGTTGTGTCGGGGAACTGAGTTTGGAACCTCTGATGTATTCCGAAATAATACTATGATTATTGTTCCGCAAATTCCATGATGCTTAAAGATAATAAGCACATACGTAATGTTTAGGGGCAGATGTATTAAGCCTTAACAAGATAAATGCAAGGGTGATAAAGAGAGATAAACATCCAGCCAATCAGCTCCTTACTGACTTTTTTCAAACACAGCCTGTAACATGGCAGTTAGCAGGTGATTGGCTGGACATTTATCACTATCACCCTTTCATTTATCTCTTGTTAAGGCTTAATATATCTGCCCCTTAGTCAGTTCAGTTCAAGTTAATCCAAGTTAATCCAATGTTTCATTGTTTGGTCCACAACAAATGCGATATAGTCCCATTCATTTTAATGTAAATGATGCAGATTGCAGTGTACTGATGTTCCTTATCTGCCATGATTAGGGAAGCACTGGGATTATTAAATTGATCAATTATAATCAATTCCATCCATTTCAAGTATTCATGATTTTTCTTTCTGTGTGTGCTTCATATCTCTCCAACAGAAAGATCCATCCTGTTTCTATGGTTACGTCTATTTCCGACAAGTCCGAGACAAGTCTTTAAAAAGAGGCTATTTTCAAAAGGTAATTAATAACATGGCAGCTGCCTTGGGCCGTGTTCCGCATGCGGATGTAATTAACCTGAGATCACCTCTTGTCGGCTGTGTCTGCTGGAGGATTCCTCACAGCATTATGAATCCTGTGACTTTGGAGTGAAGAATAAGTCTTGTATTACTTACATTTACCAAGACTGCTCAACATCTGCTGTATAAGGGTCCACTGATCTGAAACGCATAATAATGCATAGCAGGCTGGGTAACGTCTGCGGCCGTTCTAGCGTGGCGTGGGGCTGATGCCGAATGCTACCAAGTATCTGCCCAGCTGTTTCTTTTAGGCGTCACATGATTGGGATTTGCATACATCTGTCCTGAAGTTAG
The DNA here is from genome assembly GCF_055691185.1 of Crinia signifera. NCBI lineage: Eukaryota > Metazoa > Chordata > Amphibia > Anura > Myobatrachidae > Crinia > Crinia signifera. The sequence continues at coordinate 43,780,973 of NC_139224.1, read as the reverse complement.
CCGAAGGACTCCGCCACCATAATGACACCATATTGGTCTTTCAAATCAGTTTAGCGGCAGATAACCTAAAGGATTGGACTGAATAACCACCAATGGTGGAGTCCAACCCATTCCCCCGCCATAGATGAATTGGTCAGTAGTGTATTGCCCTTCTCTTGCACAGGAGGCCCCCAGGTGCTTTGTAACCAAAGGGTTCTGGTGCTTTGGGTCTACTTCTGACATTTTGGGTATGGACATCGGCTGTTAAAAACTCTTTCTAGGTGGCCACAATGCTTAGTGAGTAACGTGTTCTGTGGATTTGAAGGATCTAACACCAAACCTTGTTTCCTGTTTGCCCAGTCCTTAGTATTGATCAGCAAGCTGCCGTACATCAACTTCTTCCACACCGTGGTAAAGCAGATTGCCCCGGAGTACTTTGAGAGGAGTGACCCGTGCTTGGAAGCAGGTAACAGCCAATGTCTAGTGTGAAACTCCTTCATTGGCCACTGACTGGGTGGCAGCCTCTACTACATACACTAAAACGTACACTTAACTCTAAAGCAATTTAAATATATCCTTTCACATACGTCACCCCTTGGTCACCACTACTGCACCCACATTTAGGATTTCTCCCTGGCTCCCCCTATTGGAATGCCTTCCTTTGCTGCAGATAGATTTTTTTTATACAGCTTCCGAGCCTTCAAGTGTTCCCTTAAATCTCATTTCTTTTTAGTTTAACCCCCCCCCCCCCCCCTTCCTGCTGTCTCTGCTTTCTATAGTCCATGAGTCCCTTCACACGGGCAGATCCAGATCACAATGATAGGAGTACCATGACAGAGGAAGTGCGTGTCCTCGCAGCAAGGGGCAATCTGTATAAGTAGTGATGCCCTGGAGAGGCAGAGGATGACAGGAGAGAGGGTTATGGGGGATAGTGGAGCAGGGGAGAGGCAGAGGATGACAGGAGAGAGGGCGATTGGGGGATAGTGACATGGAAAAAGCAGAGGGTAACAGAAGAGAAGGCGATGGAGGATAGGGATTCAGGGGGAGAGGTCCGGCGTTACAGCGGAGGGCAATGGGGATAGTGGTGTCAGGGAGAGGGAATGAGTGACAGGAGAGAGGGCTATAGGGGTTAGTGGTGTAGGAGAGAGGGCTATGAGGCATAGTGGTGCAGGGGAGAGGTAGAGGGTGACAGGAGATAGGGCTATGAGGCATAGTGGTGCAGGGGAGAGACAGAGGGTGACAGGACAGAGGGCTATGAGGCATAGTGATGCAAGAGAGAGGCAGGGGGTGACAAGTGGGTGAAAGTGATAATTAGTTGGTGACAGATGGGGGTGACGTTGATGGGGGAATTTGTGATAAGGGGAGGCAGTGAGTGATCTAAAGGGTGATAGGGTGAGGCAGTGGGTGAAAGGAGAGTGTGCTATTAGAAGCAGAGGGTATTTGGGTTGTAAGAGTTTTCTGAGATAAGAAGGTAAAATATCAATTGTGGCAAAAGGCAGGAAAAAAAACTAGAGATTTTAACAATAACTGAGAGGAAGGAGACATCAAGAATAGAGCAAACAGATTTCTGCCACTCTGTTTAAAAAAAAAAAAAAAAATGCCAGAAACAGTAGTGCCACCCCCCTTTCCCTCTCCCAACGGTATGTGTCCACGCATATTCCCTACGGATTGTAAACTTGTGTGAGCAGTACATTCTCCCTTTCATCTTCTTCTCATGATTATTTAAACTGTACCAAGTATTTGTGTACCTATGGGATATTTATATGCTATTGGTACTTATGGCTACTCCCCCCTTTTTATGGCGCTATGGAACCCTTGTGGCACCATAAAAATAAATGAAAAAAATAAGATCTTCCTGCTGCCAGACCTTGGCGGTCCGCTCCTGGTACATTTCCCTACATGCTTTGCAGCCTTTCTTCCTCAGATGTCACATTTGGTCATTTCTAATAAGACTTCAGATTACATTTTGTTCCTGACCTCACATTCTATAAATGAACAGCCATTTATGTGACCTATAAATAAGTAATGAGTCTTTTATCTCTGGTGGGATCTGGCATTAAATCCTGAGGCATAAATGCACTGACATTGTTCCTCATTGATTTAGCACTATGCAGCTTGGCAGTAAATACATTTTTAAACCACATGATTTATCTGGATCTTCTCATCTCCAGTGGTTTTCTTGTTTTACTTTGCGCTCCTACCCCGCACTGCGAGCCACGGTGGTTTGTTAGGCTTTAGTGTTCTACAGTCCTGCAGCCAGACTTGTCACTGCCCTCTGAGTAGGAATGCATGGAAATATTTAGGGCCCGATTGTATCAAGCTTCAAACCAGCCAATCAGCTCCTAACTGTTATGCTACAGACTGGGTTTGAAAAATGAAAGGTAGGAGCTGATTGGTTGATTGTATCACTGTCCACTTTATCACTTTTTGTAGCTTGATACATCTGGCACTTAGTGAACACCAGTCACCTACACAGTGGCCCTTATTCTGATTCCTTCTCAAATGGACAAAACCATGTGCAGGTGGGGCAGATGTAACTTGTGCAGAGAGAATTAGATTTGGGCGGGGTTTTACTTCAAAGTGAGTTCTAGATTGCAGTGTAAAAATAAAGCAGTCAGTATTTTTCCTGCACAGAAACAAAATAACCCACCCAAATCTAATTCTCTCTGCACATGTTACATCTGCCCCCCTGCAGTGCACATGGTTTTGTCCACTTGAGAAGGAATTTGCCTATGTATGTTGAATTGTCATGTATATTAGTTTTGCATACTAATATTCTGTGTATGTGCATACACATTATGTAAGATACAATGGGTGTTAGATACAATTCAGTGGGTGATGGTTTGTTCTCGTGTGTTTCATGGTCGGCCTAACCAAATATTCATTAGTTATAAATGCATTTTTGCCTCATACAGTGATATCCATATTGTTCTCCTCTCTGTAGCTTGCAGTGACATAGACCGATGGCCCCCTCCTGTGCCGGGGAAGACTCTGCACCTGCCAATCATGGGGCTTGTAGTAAAGGTACAAACTTTTGTTATTTTTTTTTATCATTTGCTATTTGAAAAAATCGTGGACTTATATTTTTTAATTAGATCGCAGCAAATGGACTGTTTTTGTAATCTAGAACAATGTAGTCTGCATTTGGTAGAAATTAGAGAATGATTTAAATAAGGGTGGCCAGCCAGTCTGAAGGGGTATACACACAGTGCCATTGCCTTGCTGTTTGATCCTTATTCGATCGGGATCGAATCGTACAGCTGGGCAAGCGCATTCGATTTGGATTATTTAGTACAGATCTGTACTATATAGTCTTGCATCTATTTAAATGAGATGCTGCAGGGCTCACCTCGGGATCGAATGTGAACGATTTTTTTCCCATTTGATTCGATTTTGCTTATATAAGTAAAAACGAATAGAAAATAGACCAAATCAACCGTGTGTACGGGGCATGAAGGCAGAGGCGTAACTACTTTTTTTGCGCCCCCCGCCGGACATTTCGGGTGCCCCCCCCCTGGGGGCAGCCATTTTCCGAGTGTCTCTTATTATATTAGCACTGCAGCCGGAGCCGGGGACCGCCCGTCACCCGACACAGATCTGCGTGTCGGGTTAGAGGCAGCGGCGCCGGCGGCAATGGGGTAAGGAGGGGGAGGGCAGGAGTCGGGAGCCGGGACCAGGTGGTAACTATAGTCCCGCAGACCCCCCAGGCGCCCACACCTGCCTAGCGCCTCCCTGCCACCGCGGGGGGCTGCGGGACTATAGTTACGCCACTGCATGAAGGGGTGTACACACAGTGCGATTGCCTAGCTATTCGATCCCAATTCGATCTAGATTGAATCACATGGCAAGGCAAACGCATTTGGTGTGGACTATATAGTACAGATCTATTCTGTATAGTCCTTGCACAGTCTATTTTTCTGTTCGATTTGAATGCCACAGGGCCACGCGTCGGGATTGAATGGGGCTAAAAACAGTTTGATTTTGATTCGATTTTACTTATGTAAGAAAAATCAAATAGAAAAATAGACCAAATCGAACAGTGTGTGTACGGGGCATAAGAGCTGACAAATATCTTTTTATATAAGGCAATGAGCAGTGTCCTTAGACCCCGGCATATGCGTATAAATGCCCCTGAATTGTATAACATGACAGCATAACAGCATGTCATTACATCATGGCTGTCATGGAATTTGCAGCTGGGACCAGGGAACCAAATGTACTAGTTCAGGGACATGTGTGACGTCTCTACTTGTCTAGTGGATTTATTGATATTTTTCTCAGGTGCGGATTCCAACGCGACTTGACAAGCCGGGGACAGTACAACTGGTGGACATGACACAGCAGGTACGGGGTAACACTGGTCCTTTCCCGCGCCTTTTAGTTGGCAATATAGCGTATAATTCCTATAGTTTCGTTTCTACAGATCTTCCACTGTTCTTTTACTTTCTCTGTATACCAGTTAAATAAATAAATATTTATTTGAATTTCCCTTAAAATATATCTTTTTTTCCTTGGGTACCATGAGGCATTAGTTGTCTCTGTAGTCCCCCGTACAGAACTGGCCCTTTCACCCAGTCTATTAGAAGGATCTGTTCCTAACTGCATAAATCTCGTTCTGTTTTTCTGCTCTGTTCCAGACAGACGCACAAATCTCTGTGTCATTACCGACAATCCATGAAGTTGATTTATTCAGGTAATGGCAAAACAACAATGTAGACCGTGATTTCTACATAAAGATTTATACCCTCACTTCACAGCTTCTTTGTTACTGACAAATAATTAATGTCATAAATTGTCATGGGGGAGAGGACTTTTTGCTCTTCTGCAGAGCGAAGCTGGTGTGGCTTGAACTTCATAATCTTTGTATTATGTGGCAATGTGTACTGCACGGACACCGCCTTCAAGGTGAAGCAGTTTTGAAAAATGGGGTGTTGCCCAGAGCAACCAGTTTTTATTTTTTTATTTTTTTTTCTGTTAAGATTAATGAGTCAGAAGCAACACCTACCTCCATGTTTAATTGTGGAATAGATTTTATAAAGGTCTCTTTCGTAATTTCTACATTATGTAATTATTACAGTTGAGCTGGGGTGACTGTTAAGAATATTTCCTATTCATGTAATAAATTGAATCAATATGCTTCGATCAATTCAACGAACATCATTGTACAGAGAGGAGTATTACTTGGCTGAAGCTGTAGTGTAGTTACAGCGGGCACCCTTTCTGCCAGTAACGTGTACAGTAGTGTGCCCCATGGGGGAATTCAATTGTTTATGCGCTGGGAGCCAGCATATGGAACCCAATGGACCTATTCAATTGTTTTGGGGATGATAATTTGCCTGCATTTCAGCTTGAACTCATCCATCGTGGTGCGCCAAAATAATAAGCAAAAAGTGACCGACCATCATGAGCACTATCAGCGCAATACAGATATCAATTGAATATCGTCCCACGATCTCCTGTCACTAGATGAGGGATCGGAAGTGTTAAACAATTGCATTCCCCCCTTACAATATAGTGGTGCCCATCATATTGCTGAATGACAGACTAAGGGGTATATTCAATTAAATCCATTCTGACATTCATTTGTTGGAATGGATCCAATCAGCAGATCCAATCAGCAGCCAAATCTAACTGTTGGACATGGCTACTGCTCACCTGGCCGACGCCGGGACCGGGTGAGCAACGGAGGAGGCGGGATGCCGAAGAGGGTGCCGGGTGAGCTGCTGCTGCTCGCCCAGCGGTGGGACCGGGTGAGCGTCGGGAGGAGGCTGCTGTTGCTCACCTGGCACCGCCCACCCTGCCTCAATCTGACTTTTTTTTAAAGTCTGATTTAAGATTGTAGGAAACGGGGGCCAAAACCTGTCAGATTTGGCCGCCGTTTCCAACAAAAACACATGGATCCGCAGCTATTCCTCCAATCTACGTGGTTGTTGACAGGTCGGAGCATTCCAACCTGTTGGGGGAAAAACAGCCCTTATTGAATACGTTGGAACCCCTTCTGACCTATTCAAGCCGGAAACTGCCATCTTTCCAACAAAACGGCAGTTTCGACTGCAATTGAATATACCCTGAACTAACAGATGCACTAAGCTTTGGAGAGTGATAAAGTGGAGACTGATAAACTACCTACCAATGCGCTCCTGCCATTTTGTCAGAAATTGCTTGTTATATGGCAGGTTATGATCTTTTGTTATGGAACATACGACACTTTGTGTCATTTATATTTGTTTATATGACCGATACCAATATGTTCCAGGTGCTTCTCACCAGTCTTCTTCCACATCCAGTTGCTCTGGGAACTCGTATTATTGGGGGAACCTCTTGTGGTCATGGCTCCGTCACCATCACAGTCTTCGGAGACCGTACTGGCTCTTGTAGGGTGAGTTAATTGATTTGTAATACTGGTTATACGGTACTGTGGCAGTTGATCTGTTGCAAATGCTTTTGATATTGAATTGTTGCCATTATGGTAATTATATCCCTTGACAAATTCTGCGCAGTTAATAAGCTGACGTCCTCTGTTTCCTAGGCTTCCAGCTGTAAAAGTGGCGTTGTAAGCCAGTACTCGCATTCTAATGTAGATATCTAACCTGATATATGAAAAAATAATTATTTCAAGGATTTTCCTAGATGGTACATTAACCTCTCCTTGTGCGTAGACATTCTATTCCTAAATCCTCCTTTTAGGAAGTTTGGCAGCTGATTGGCAGGGCACTTGTTGCAGATCTGTCCACATGCATCTATCCTCTGTGCGCTACAAGTCATGTTACACGGTCCTTTTAACCGCCATGTGTTCACTAGTGCTGCACTTCTTTGCACGCTACTTTTGCATTAAAATGTCTTATTCACAAATCGCAGCAAATCTATATTCTGTGTGACCACATCTGTATCTGCATCCAAAATGCTATGTTACAGTGTTCTATTGGAAAACACTGTAACATAGCATTACATATGCAGATACAGCCACAGTTATACACAGAATATTGAAATTCTGCATATTTTAATCAGCAGAAGCTGTTTGTTTTGCATCGATTGGTGAATAAGACTCCTTTGAAAAGAAGAGTTCCACCATGGAAAGGTGCGACTAGAAGAGCTTTTTCATGCGCAAGAAGGGTAGATGTATGTGGACACATCTGTATTACATTTACTTTTTATTATCACTTTATAGCTTGTTACCATCTTATCAAAATGATAGAGTAACATAACCGTAATTACAGCGCTGATGGCTGTGCAAAGGCGAAAGAGTAACACTTGAACTGCTCAGTTGGGCGCTATTCAGTGGCCACTGGTGTGTAAAACAGTGGAATCCCCCCCCCCCATAGGCTTTTATATATAGGATGTACTAATGTAATCTACAGGGGTTAAATCAGCCACAACATTGCTATTCATACTACAGCAACAGACATTACATTTCCTTAAAAAAAAAAAAAATCTGTCTGGTTTTGTACTTGGAACCATTCAACCCTTGCTCTTACTATCATTGCCTGTGTGTTAGTGTAGGCTTTCTTGTTGAGTTCTTTATGAGAACAGAAGGCCTATACCAGGCCTGGCCAACCTGTGGCTCTCCAGCTGTTTTGAAACTACACACTCCAGCATTGTAACAGTTTTAGCATTCTCTAATACAAAAACTGTGGCAAAGCATGCTGGCACATGTAGTTTCACTGGGTAAAGAGGGTTTTGGAAGACCCGCACCATAAATTCAATGTTGGTATTTTATATAATTTTTATTTTTGGGTGGTAAGAATGCTCGCCTGCCAGGAATTTTTATCAAATATAGTTTCTGGCCTGCTAGGGTGCAGCCCCCTGATTTGTCATTAAGGCAATATGAACAAGAGGAAAGAAAAATAAATCAGTTTTAAATGGGGCGCACTCCTCACCCAAGATGTCTTCTTAAAGACTTTTTAGAAAAACATACCTACTGTTAGGTGTATATTTTATTAGTGTATATTAACACGTTGGCCTATCCGGCCATCACTTGTATTTTGGGTTTTCAATTTTATTAATTGTATTAAACCTGTATATTCATTTTATTAATTGTATTAAACCTCATATACAGGTTTAATACAATTAATAAAATTGAAAACCCAAAATACAAGTGATGGCCGGATAGGCCAACGTGTTAATATACACTAATAAAATATACACCTAACAGTAGGTATGTTTTTATAAAAAGTCTTTAAGAAGACATCTTGGGTGAGGAGTGCGCCCCATTTAAAACTGATTTCTTTTTCTTTCCTCTTGTTCATATTACATGTAGTTTCACAACAGCTGGAGAGCCACAAGTTGGCCAGACCTGGCCTAGGCCATCGGCATAGGGGATTTTCCCAGATACTAGTATGCATAGCTTGACTGGCACATGACAGCTGCTGATATGATCCAGTATACCTAAATACTTCCTCTTTATGTGCTGATAGTAGGGGGTGACCAAAGACACTGAACAAACCTAAATAAAATACATAAATAGATTAAATAAGTTAATACAGAAGGAGCGCCTCTCAGCCAGTGCCGGGGCTCCTCAGAATGCCCCCTCGGGCGATCGCCGGTGGAGAGGCGCCCCATCTGATTGGGACGTGAACTCTGCCTGTCTACGCTTCAGGGAGACGGGCAAGGGGGGGGGGGGTGGTGCGGGGAGGCGGCGATCCAAAGGGAGGCGACTGGGACCGACGGGGAGCGTCCCCTTCCGCCGTCTGGCGACCCGATCCGATGGCGGCTCCATCTGTATAAGGCCAAAAACTAACCTCAAACAGTACAAGGTATGTACTAGGCCACATGACACGTTACATAGGATATTTTGAATCCAACTGGAGAACTAGCCAGTATGACAAGGAATCACATACACTGGATAAGATGAAGTCTTGGTCTTTATTTTTGTAGCAGGTGAACAGCATACCAGGTAATCAGCACAGCAATAATGGTTACAGCATTGCAGCATACAGGTGTCACAGCATAGTACAAACACTAAAAAAACTCCAGTGGTCTCTACCGTATCCCACACCCCGGCCTATCACTTGGCAGCTAATCCACCATCAAGAGCAATGACTCTCTGCCCTAAACACTTATATCAGGAGAGCACAGGTGCAGCTAATCAGCCTAACCCTGATCACATCAGTTTCCCTGCTGCTGCTGCTCTAAAACCTGGACCGGATCCTCCACATTATCCTCATGTGTGAAGATGCTGTCCCTGCCACACCAGTGACAATCATTTTTGGTATTTTTCCATAACTAATCGGATTAAAGTAATACTGGAGATTTTCATTGAACTCACAATACTTGTTTTTTTCTGCATTACCACCCATTAAAGTGTTTTCTTGAATTATTCCCTCCCAATAAGCAGGCACTGAGGGAGAGAGGGAGGGGGGGGGGGGTGTTAACTTATAAGAAAGTGTAAAAACTAATTATGTCACTAAAGTATAGTTCTAGGCAACAACATATGTTACAGAAGCGCCACCTAGTGGTTTGCTGGGCCCTTTAGTTTTTTTTTTTTTTAAATTAAGCTGAATTCTAAAGTCCCTTTTTATATCGCAACTCATAGTTTCCATTGATGAATGCAATCCCCTTCTGTCTCTTACACCCTTCCCATACTCAAAACGCTCACTCTACCTCTTGAAATATATATATATTTGCAGTGCATCTCTGTTTCTTCTTGTTAAAGCTACACCCCATGTCATTACTATGGATTGTGCGCTCATGTTGAATTGTTTGGGAAATAAGAGTACATCACAAACAATTAACTGATAGGTTAAGGTGCCCATACATGGTAAGATGCATGCTCCCACGCACATGCCATCGCACAGATCAAAGTGTGTGCTGCACATACTTTTTGAACTAGGTTGCATCGCATGTGATCTAGACCAAAACACATGAAATTATTGCACCGTGTATGGGCTATTTATAGTTTTGTGTACCAATATAGTTAAAAAATGACACGTCAATTTATATCTGCTCATTTCAGCTGAACTGTTTTGTCTCAGAAAGAAAATAGAGATTCCCATCCATTAATGATCATGTCATTACTTCGTACTCCGTATTGCCTTTATTATGCAGTATGCACAAATGGATTGTAACCTAGCAACTTGTCACGTTTCTTTCATTTTCTGCAGTGCACTATAAATGACCGCTAGGATCTGGTTTGTCTTCAGAGATCAGGGTTTCTAATGTTTCCATCTTTTATGTATACAGATGTATTTCTCCGTTGAAATACTGCAGTGACTTCAGACCGTACTTTACGATCCACGATGCGGAATTCAAGGAGTACACAACCCGCACACAGGCACCGTACGTATACATATTCTTTTTTAAGCATGCCTAATTGGATATATATAGAGGCTTGCTATAATATACCCTTAAACCAGGACACCTACAGTTTATACAGGTTCCGGGAAGGTCCTGTGGACAAAATCCTGGGTGTGACCTGGCTTTAGTGATTTGAAAGGGGTGTGAGTTTTTACGAGCAATGCTGACAATTTGCTTATTCTTTGCTGCTTTCACATTGCTCCCTATGTGATTTGATTATTTGTCCTGTCAGTGCATTTATAATGCCTTATTTATTTTAGGCTTTTTGCGAGGTTGGCAACATTTCACTTCTTTCAACTGCCATTGCACCCTGGCGTGCCTCATAGCACTGCAGGGGTGCCCTCGGTTGGTTGTTCAGGACCAATTCAAATTTTTTATGAGAAATAGAATAGGCATAACCAGTGCTGGTAACTGCCAATCATAAAATATGTGGCCAAACAGAAGCATAACCCCTGTCAACTACATAACAAACATGTGCAGAGATAATTAGATTTGGGTGTGGGGTTTTACTTCAAAGTGAGGTCTATATTACAGTGTAAAAATAAAATAGTCAGTATTTACCCTGCACAGAAACATAAGAAGTCACCCAAATCTAAAGGCCCCCATACACTATGCGATTTGGGCACAATTTCACCCGATTCGGATGAATCGGGCCGTGAAATTGGCCCAAATCACACTTGCAGACACCCCCTCCGATCCGATGCGCGGTCCCGTGCGCATCGGGTCGGGAGGTCGGACGGGCTGCACATAAGATTTGCTAAATCTTATGTGCAGCCCAGCCCCAGAGCGGGCGGGGGATGCCGGCTATAGAGAGCCGAGCAGGGGGTGGCTGCATAGGGAGCCGGGCAGGAGGCACTTGAAGCTGTTGTGGTGGGGTGACAGCGGGAGCAGGGCGCCGTGCAGGGAGGATGAAGCTGGCTGCCGGGCCAGAGGTCTCAGCCAATCAATGGCTTGCTAGTCATCTGTATGGGCTTCTTTTTTTGGTACTCTTTACCTAGAAGGGCGCCAGCGATTGGAATCGCGGGCGTCTGGGGTAAAAATCGCGGGCATCGCGGGTAAATCGCGGGTACATAAAAAATCTGCTGCCCGCGATGACCGCGATTTTCCCATAGGGAACAATGTTAAAAAGGCTGATTGACCGCAATTTTCATGTAAAATGCCTCAATGCCCGCGATTTGGCCATAGGAATCAATGTTAAATGGGCTACAGAGCCCAAATAGGCACAATTAACCCTTAAATGTCCCCCCAAATTTTTAACGCCACCCCACGATCCACGCCAACCCAAAGCGTGGCGAGCGCAGCGAGCCCGCGTGGGGCGGCGGTACGCGTCCTCCGACCTTTTCATGCCCTACTATCCACGTCGGCGTGGAGTTGAGAATAGAATAGTGTGGCGAGCGCAGCGAGCCACCGAGCCCGAAGCGTGGCGAGCCCCGCGAGGGGACGCGAATACCTTCACAGGTAAACGCGTCCCCTCGCGGGCTTCACAGGTGTCCGCGTCGCCACGGACACCTGTGAAGCCCGCGAGGGGACGCGTATAACTGTGAAGGTATCCGCGTCCCCTCGCGGGGCTCGCTGCGCTCGCCACGCTTCGGGCTCGGTGGCTCGCTGCGCTCGCCACACTATTCTATTCTCAACTCCACGCCGACGTGGATAGTAGGGCATAAAAAGGTCGGAGGACGCGTACCGCCGCCCCTCGCGGGCTCGCTGCGCTCGCCACGCTTCGGGTTGGCGTGGATCGTGGGGTGGCGTTAAAAATTTGGTGGGACATTTAAGGGTTAATTGTGCCTATTTGGGCTCTGTAGCCCATTTAACATTGTTTCCTATGCCCACATCGGGTCCATTGAGGCATTTAACAGTAAAATCGCGTCGGTCGGGCCATTTAACATTGATTCCTATGGGAAATCGGGTGCATCGCGTCGCGGGTACATTTATGGCCGCGACGCGACCGACGCGATTTCCATGTTTAACATGGGTTTCAATGGGAAATCGCGGGCATCGCGTCGGTCGCGTCGCGGCCAGACATAAATGTACCCGCGATCACCACGACGGGCGCCCTTCTAGGTAAAGAGTACCCTTTTTTTTTCTTTTCAAATTATCTGTTCCTCCCGGGCCGGCTCCCGCCGCTGCCCGGCAGCCAGCGTGCGTCATCCTCCCTGTACGGCGCCCTGCTCCCACTGTCACCCCACCGCAACAGCCTACTCCTGCCCGGCTCCCTATGCAGCCTCCCCCTGCTCGGCTCTCAATTAGCCAGCATCCCCCGCCCGCAGATGTCCCCCGCATGGCTCCCTCCTCCTGCAGCTCCCCGGGGACTGCATATGATAAATCCATGTGATTTATCATATGCAAACCTTGGCACATCAAGTGCCTAATCGTGTGTCCCCCTCCCGGGGAGCTGCAGCGTGAAATCAGGTCTGACTTGTCCCTAGGACAATGTATGGGGGCCTTTAATCTCTCTACACAAGTTACATCTGCCCCACCTGCAGTGCACATGGTTTTGTCCATTTGAAAAGGAATTTTCCTTTTTGTGAGTGAACCAGAATAAGGGCCCTAGTACATTTTCTGGCTTGTGGTGTTTTTTTTTCTCTTTTGTTACCTTTCTATTTTTGTAGCATGATGGTGTCAGGTCTAAGCCAACAAAATAATCTATTACAAGGCTTTATTTATAATCTATTACAAGGCTCTATTTATCTGTCTAGATCGTTTGGAAAGTAAGCCCAGATCGCTCCATGTGTACACCCTATAGCAGCGGTTCTCAAACTGTGGGTCCTGACCCCAAAGTGGGTCCCGACCACCTCAATATGGGGTCATGACTCCATGTTGCTGGCCATCAGACTAATGTGTCTGTGGAGGGGGGACAGGGGATAACTCAATAAGTAAACACCCTCTGCTTCCCTCTTCTATCCCCCTACCCCCTTTTCCATCCCCTCATTACCCACTGCCTCCCTGTCAAAATAGCGGTCACTTAACTTCACTGACCACACATGTGGCGGCCATTCCGTGGTAACTTGCTGGGGTCCTGTAATAATATTTATTGTCTGATGGGGTCCCAGAGCAAATAGTTTGAGAACTCCTGCCCTATAGCAATGACCCACGGTCCCACGCATCGCCATCGCCCACTCAGATAGACAGTGCATGCACTATTCCAGGGGTCCTCAAACTATTTTGCTCTGGGACTTCATCAGACAATAAAATAACTCCAGGACCCCAGCAAGTTACTGCAGAAGGTCATCACATCACGTGTGTGGTCAGCAGACAGCACATACATGGCAGCATTGTGGAGGCACAAAATGATGGGAGGAGTCTAAAATAACAGACAATTAGAAAAGTCATCAGCCTGATGGTCAGCAACATGGAGTTGCGACCCCATACTGAGAAGGTCGGGACCCACAGTTTGAGAACCGCTGCACTATTTTATCCTGCTTAGATCGCCTATAAGCAGTTTACTGTTTCAGATAGTGGGCTAGATGCACTAAGCTTCAAACAGTGATACAATGGAGAGTGATAAACAGCCAGCCAATCAGCTCAAAATGTCAGGCAGGAGCTGATTGGCTGTTTATCACGCTCCATTGTATCACTCTATGAAGCTTAGTGAATCTGTCTCAAAGTCTTCATTCGATGAGAGGAAATATTACTTTTATTACATAGATGTGACTATTGAAATATAGAAGTTGTCAGGTAGTACACACTGTATCAAATGGAGAACAACAGAACACGGCCATTTTGTAAACCTACGTTTCTTGTCCTGCGTGTCTTCTGCTTACCCTGATCACCTGACATGGGCGCCCACCAGTACACGCTCATATAACCGCTGCCACCTTGTGTCCCCCTCTGCAGGCCGTCTGTTATCTTTGGTGTCACCAATCCGTTCTTCGCTAAAACACTGCAGCACTGGCCTCATATCATCCGCATCGGAGATGTCAAGCTGGCAGGTAACGTGTTCTGATCATTTTCTCAGCCATCTATATGATAATTAAGAACTGGAAATAGTTTATACATCTCGGGTCAACCACAAATATATCTATGTATCATTCAGAAATACTTATATTGTGAAAAATGACAGTACTTTTGTTCTATGCGAAAGGAGTGATATTTTCCTTTTTGATGTGTTTATCACTGTAGGTCCATAGTGAGGGGTTACTTACATGGCAGATAAATAAGGAGCAAAAAAGAGAATGGAGAAAGCGAGGAGACTGGAGAGATGCTACAACAGGGACAGTATAAGCACATAACAGGCAGTGAGTCTGAGGGAAAGGATATAGCCGGAGGAAGTTTCCTTTGTATTGGAGTTGTCAATTGAGCTTTGGGAAGGAGAAAACAATCACCAATAAATGTCAAATAGCCTAATTCAGACCTGATCGCAAAGCTTTTTTTTCTCCAATGTGCAAAACCACTGTAGGTGGGGCAGAGGTACAGAGAGCGTTAGATTTGGGTGAGTTATAATGTTTCTGTGCAGGGTAAATACTGGCTGCTTTATATTAACGCTGCAATTTTAGATTTCAGTTTGAACACACCTAACCCAAATTTAACTCTCTCTGCACATGTTACATCTGCCCCACCTGCAGTTAACAAGGTTTTGTACATCAGAGAAAAACCGTGCTTTGCGATCAAGTCTGAATTATACCCCAACTTCCTTGCATTATACACAGTTGCTCGCTCGCTCACTATAATTAATTCCTACGCAGGGAGTACTACTTGTTACCGATGAGTTCGGAGAGCCACAGTCACTTCTAGTTTTCGTACATTATTCCTTATAACAATAGTATTGAAATATCCCATAGATTTAAGAACTTACCAGTCATCATCGAGGACCTCTGCACTCACTGTTTATAGGAATATTATGTGCTGGAATATATTTATGTATTAACCATTTGTTCACTACAAACCTTTACAGGAGATGTTCCCAAACAGGTGAAGGTGAAAAAACTGAAAACGCTGAAGACCTTGGACTCTAAGCCCGGTGGGAGTGTTAATGTGTTATTAGTTGTTGTTGTGTACATAACACCATTATATAGTAGCTGTAACAGTTGTGTGTTTGGGATGCAGTCAAAATCCCGCATGGGTCAAAATCCCGACAAGGACAAAATACCAACATATAGAATGTACAGGTGAAACAGTCAACATGACTTTTTGTCGTCAGGTCGCGAGGTCGACATGTGCCGACAGGCGGTATTGCCCTACCATCCACTAGGGCGTGGTGGGAGAATAAAATAGTGTGCCCGAAGCATAGCGAGCGAAGCGAGTAATGCGATGGGCTGCGGTTCACTTCCATATGTGTCCATGCCGACTGTGTCGACATTCGGGTCAAACAAAACATTGAAAAAACCTATGTCGACATTGCGACCTGTCGACGAAACGTCATGTTGACTGTTTCACCTGTTCATTCTATATGTCGGGATTTCATACCGAATCTGTGTGTTTTATGTGTTTATGCTTTGTTTTGTCTGTAGGTGTCTATAGCTCCTATAAGCCATATCTGAACAAAGATGAAGAGATCATCAAACAGCTGCAGAAGGTAATCCTATTCAATCTTGTATTATTCTCTTACTGGGGTGTAATGAAAGGGTCTCTAATTGCAAGTATTGTCCCCCAAGCATCAGCGACCTACAGTATTGCTGCTATATTGTGATCCCCTGATGGCCAGGTTGGGGAATTGACAATTTTTAACATTTTAAAAATCCAGATCTCTGCCAAAACCGGTTGGTGTTGGCAAATCCGCTAATTTTAACATGTTTTCCTGATTTCCCGATGGATCATTGATGGTCCGCAGATCAGAGAAATAGGGCCAGCGATGTATGGGGACTTTGCTTTCTCTATTATAGTATTGCCCCCTTCCACCAATTCTGCAGAGGAAAACTACTTCTCTTTGGTTAAGCCATCTACAGCCATGACATTGGGGGTTATTCAGAGCTGATGGCAAAAATGCTTTTTTTAGCAAATGTACAAAACAATGCTGCACTGTAGGTGGGGCAGATGTAACATGCGCAGAGAGGTAGATTATGGGTGAGATATTTTGTTTCTGTGCAGGGTAACTACCGGCTGCTTTATTCTTACACTGCAACTTAGATTTCAGTTTGAACACACCTCACCCAAATCTAACTCTCTCTTGGGGTAATTCATACCTGCTCGCTACTCTGCCTATATTCAGAGCCTAGCGAGCAGGTTAATGCCATCCTGGCGAACACACACCCCCTCGGCGCCTGAAATCATTTGATGGTTGCTCACCATCGATGACTTTTCCTCTGTTAGCCGGGACTTACTTTTCTGCTGCACGTTGTTGTTGTTTGATTTGGGGGCGGACACTGACGTCCTGTCAGGAAGGGGCCTGCCCAGCGTTTCTATGCGCACTAACATGTCCATCCCAGAACGCCCCCCCACCCCCGCCTGTCAATCAGGCATCAAGCATCCTGGTGAATGTAAATTTTTGCCTAAGGTGTCCGCTGCAGGGGTCTGCCCAGCGCCTTAGCGCCTATACACATGCGCAGTCCCCCACCATCAGGGATGGGGCCAAATTCGGACCTGTGCGAGCAGCTCTGAGGCAGCCCCCACTGTGCGCATTACATCTGCCCCACCTGCAGTGCAGCATGATTTTATCCATTTGCTAAAAGAGCAGCTTAGTGATCAGCAGTGACTGTGCGGCCTCTAATGGATACGGTCTAGTATAAGGCCTGTAAGTGTTAGTGGCACAGTCACTTCATACGTTATGAGCCTGGTGCAGAGATGGATATGTGCTCCAGTGCTGCATGCAGATCTGTACGCAACAACTGCTGTGTGTCCATGCCCTGTCCATTCACTTGGATTGTGAGTACACTACCAATGCCCTACACTAGGGACCTTTATTCTGGTCAGTGCGTACAGACCCCTTCGTTTACAAGGGGTCCCATGGTTTGCATCTGCACGTGTGCAGGGTTATTTCTGCACTTGTGCTTGCGCCCACAGTGAGCAAACTGTTCGCTGGGTGCACCACCCATCTTATCAGGCAGGGGGTGGAGAGGGTCGGCGGGTGGGCTGATGGTGCCGGCAGCTGAATTCACCGGATGTCAGCTTCCCACCCACTTCCCCCCCCCCCGACTATTGAATGATGTGGGCGGATCCCACAAGGCTGCGAATGGATGTTGCTGTGTAACATCCATTTGCAGTACCTGCGAGTGAATCGCCCTTGCGAATGGTGGGCCGGAGTACCACTATTCACAAGGCGGGGTTTGGTGGACTTGCACGGCTGCGAATTCACAGCCTTGCGAATTAACCAGAATAACCCCCTAGGTGCACTAGATATACATAGAAGCACACACGACCTGGGGTCCCAGGCAGATACCCAGTGTGCCTATACATATAGATGGTCAGTAGTATGTGTCAGCATGACTGGAACGAGTACATGTCTGCAGTGCACCTGTTTCTGTGCCATCGGTTTTGCGGAAGATTCACAAGATTTATGAAACGGCAACAAGAGCGTACACTCAACTCTGCGTCTGTGTCATATATATGTGTATTCTAACAATGCTTTAACTCTTTATGACCCAAAGTAGACTAATGATGCCCTAAGTAACCCCAATAAACATGGTCTGGTCATTTTCATTTTTAGTATAAAAATCATTAAAGCTCCTACACTGAACGTCAACTTTATTTCTTTTCTGTAGGCATAATTTCAGAAACGCTCATATTTGTAATACTAGAGTACCGTATATTTCAGGGCTATTCTGTACACTGTGCAATCATTGCTTCCTGTGTCAGAGAAACCACTGGCTACAATAAGGGAACACGAGGAAGGAACCGGTATGTTGCTTCAGCGGAGAGATAACATTGGCAGTGTGCTTCGTAGTCAGTGAAAGTGACTGCCGCCTGGTTAATCAGCCAGAAGAATAGATCCTCATCCTCTGTGGTTCCAGGGGGTGGGAGACTGACACCAGTTATCCCGGTCTGTCATGGCTATTCCAGGCGTGATTTGTTTCTTTAGTGCAGAGAATACCGTCTGCAGCCAAGAACATAATGCAGAGCTCTGTGGAATGAATGGCGCCATGCTGGAACAGACTGCGTGTGACAGACTGTGCAGCGATGCAGTGTAATGCATGGTCCTGCTGAACTAAATGTACATTGCTATGACCTATTCGGATAGAAATGACATTGGCAGGTAATGTGTCCCTTTACTAAAACATGCATTTACTGAAAATTCCGTGAAGAATGAGAGATGTACGCTCAGGCCTAAGAGATTCTTTGTATATCCAACTGCTTGAAAAGAGTTAAAGAACTCCGTTTTCTTTTTTTACCTCTTATTTTGCAATGAAGCATTTTCCCCTCCAGCTGTCAGATCTGTAGTAGGCCAATGTCAGGAGAATTATCGCTGCTGTCCCATGATGCTCCAGTGCTCAGCCAGACATTGGAAAAAAATCTTTTAAAAGTAATTGCCAGCAGCAGGAGCTTATACTGAACCTGTAGGTTGTGCGGTTAGGTGTTTCCTTAAAAATGTTTTCCATTTTAAATGCACTTGTTTGTTTGAATTAAGTTCTGACCCTTTGTATCTCAATGCAAAACAGGGAAGGTCATTGATTTTTGGTGCATGATTGTATGCTGTACTGTATTCTTTTTTTAAAGGCAGGTCTCTAAATAGTCCCATGTAAATATAGTGCAAGATCATTTTGTACAGAGTATTATGTCGTACAAAGGAAATAGCTGTGTCACTTACTAGTGTGATGATATTGCTTTGTTATGTTACAGGCTGTGTCTGAAAAATGGAAGTTAGGAGCTGATTGGGGATTTATATTTCACCAAGATTTAATCACCCCTAAACGGCAGTGATAGGCCTCTGCTTTTCCATCAACCCCACCCGAAACGGCATCAGGCTGCCAATCGATGAGTCAGATGCCGGCCGGCTTCCTATGCCAGAACAGGTCCTGGACATGCGCAGGATACCAAAGACCAGTACTTTGCATACCTCCCAAAATGACCCTCCATGTGGGACACAATGCTCTGCTCCTGGACTTTCCTCTTAATTTATGATTACCATCACCTGTGGTGGAACACCTTTCTTATTAGTTAACCTATTCAAAAACAGGTGCTGCCATTCATACATTAAGAGGAAGTCCTGGAGCAGAGCATTGTGTCCCTCCTGGCATGGGTCACGTTTGGAGGTATGCTTTGTGTGGCAACCACACCTGAATGAGCCACATTCTCTGTACTGCTGCACATAGGTTACAGGAGCTTCATTACCTTAGTAAGCTCTGTGTTACACTGGATATGGATTATATAAATCCCCAATAATGGGTATGAACCCACTGGAGGATGTAACGGCTGTCACCTACTGTATATAAAGGTGGTATCTCATACATGACGTTGTTCACGGATTTATTTATGCATTTTGTAGAATTATGGTCACTGTGTAGATGGCTGGTTCTCCCTGCATGGTATAGAGTGTAATGAGCTTGGGGTTTGTGTCATTGTGTTTTAGGGTGTTCAGCAGAAACGTCCGACGGAAGCCCAGAACGCGATTCTCCGGCGCCACTTCTTGGAGCTGACGCAAAGTTTCATCATTCCTTTAGTATGTGGCTGGCGCGCATCACTTTGTACCCTCCTCGCGTCTCACGGTCACTCTTGTTTTATTTTCCCACTGTCCTCCTAGTTATTTCATCTCTGCTTCTCCCTCCACTCCTACAAATGTCCAATATGAAACCTACTCCGAAATCCAATTTTTTTTTTTTTAGCATGACAAAGATAGTGACTCGTTTTGCTTTGTGATGGCTTAATGTGCACAAAAATATTAATAATTGGATAAAATGACCTTTATGCTCTGTGTGTATTAAGGGCCTGATTTTTGATTCATTCGGAAAGGGGCAAATTTTGTTTTTTGTGGGTCTGCGCCAGCGCGTATTTGTGCATGTGCAAACCCCGGCTACGACCGGCCTCGTGATTTACACTCTCTCCAGGCCATTCGTTGCGGTGTGAGGGCCGAGGCCGGCGGGAATGGGACTCGCCCATGGGAACACCCGGTGTGTTGTGGGCGTCCCCATGAAACCGCTGGATGTTCCCATGGGTATGTGGGCGGGCTGATACATGGCGGGGGTGTGCGGCTGACATCCCGGGGCATCAGCCACCCACCCCATCTTTGTCCAGGCGCACGCAAGTAAGTCAGTTTTTACTGACTTATAATTGCAAGGGGCAGGAGAAATCATTTGATGGTTTTCATTACACATCCCCTCGCATGTTACCGAGGGGAATCGGCGGCAGCGGGCGGTGGCTCTGGTGCTCGGTATGCTGCAATGTCCGCAGCTTACTGAGAAAACCTGAATCAGGCCCATACAAATGCATTCTATGTTTAGGCATGGTCCCATTCCCAAGACATCTTATTATGGTATGCAGATATTCCAAAATAGGAAAAATCTGATATCCAGAAGTATCTATAGGCCCAAACATTTTGGATACGGGAGACTCTACCTGTACATCATATTCAACCTCTAGCACATTGTATGTGAGGGAGCTATAACTCACTGTAATATGAGACAGGAGAGCATGTGTCCTCCTCCCCCCCCCCCCCCCCATCCCTGGGCTGGTGGTTCTTATATTCATTCCTGTCTCCCTGTAGGAGCGCTATGTGGCTAGCCTGATGCCCCTGCTGAAGAGTATCTCTGCATGGAAGGTAAGTTACCATTATGTTGTCATTTATACTACTGCCTTTTCCAGTGCTGGATATTCTCCACTGCCTCCATGTATTCTCCCTGCAGAGTCCTCCCCAGCCGAAACCCTTCAGTCAGGAGGAGTTTATGAAAACATTGGAGAAGGCAGGACCTCAGCTAACCTCTCGGTTGAAAGGAGACTGGATTGGCCTATACAGGTTGTCCTTTATAGCCCACGTAATAAACTGCGTTGTAGTATCACATCTCGTCAACCACATCAGTCATCGCCCAACTGTAGCTTCCAGTGTAAGGGTTAGATGTATGAAGCAGTGATAAGGGAGGAGAAGTGAAAAAGTGCCTGGTACTTCATCGCCGGCCAATCAACTCCTGACTGTTGCTTTTTAAATCCAGCCTGTAACTTAACAGTCAGGCGCTGATTGGCCGGTGATAAAGTACCAGGCACTTTTTCACTTCTCCTCCCTTATCACTGCTTCATACATCTACCCCTAAGTTCCCTGGCTGTAAGCTAAGGATAGTTTCAGACTGGGGCATTAAGGGTCAACTGTGGAAATCCGTTCCTGCTGGCTCCCGTAGGGATGTTGTGAAGGCGTGGGCAGACATTTAAGAGAAAGTGTACGTCCCATATGGGACAAGATTAGCGCCAATCTACAGTATATACAGAAAAAAGTGTTCCCTGCAAATAAGGCCATTTCCACATGCAATAGATTACAGAAATACACAGATGAAATGTGTGTCAATCCATAAACGCCCTTTAGTTAGTAGAATAAAAACATGGTGTAAGGAGGATATAGGATACATAAGCATGATGGAAGTTCCACTTCAAGAAAGGAACCAATGCCAGATTGACACATTATAGCTTAAGGTGCCCCTGCACTATGTGACTTCTTGCATGGGATCCCACTGGAACTGTCCAGGAGGAATGATCGCATATGGGGGTTATTCTGATTCACTCGGAAAGGCACAATCACTCTCTAATGGACAAAACCATGTGCACTGCAGGTGGGGCAGATGTAACATGTGCAGAGAGAGTAAGATTTGGGTGGGGGGTGTACTTCAAACTGATATCTATATTGCAGTGTACAAATAAAGCAGCCAGTATTTACCCTGCACAGAAACAATAAAAAACCCCACCTGCAGTGCACATGGTTTTGTCCATTAGAGAGTGATTGTGCCTTTACGAGTGAATCAGAATAACCCCCATGATACATTGTATGCTGTCCTTTTGCAAGCGATCCAGGAAAGGCCTGCGGGATCCGCTATATCTATAGTGCAGGCATGCGATCTCCGAACCGCGCATCGGATCGGAACATGAGATTTGACACTTTTCATCTGATTTTGATACAACATCCTAAGTTTTTTCTCCAACCTCATGGAGTTGTGCAGGAATTTAATGTCATATGTGGATGCCGTGGTTAGGTTGTGACTTTTTTTGTGTGTTCTAGTCATTGATAAAAGTAACAGGTGATTGAGGGTTCTCCTACCTTCTGGCTTGTGTTCCATATGGCTTGCTTCTTAAAGCAGTGAAGGAGAACATTACATGGGAAGCTCCTAATGCTTTACAAAGTTAATACGTGTATAAGCAAATTGTAAAATGATATTTTAAAGGCACACAGAAATAAATAAAACACCTTTACCATATAAACTATCCTCTCAGACCATATTAGGTACTTCGTGGAGGTGGACATGTTGGGATTAATTTACTAAAATTGGAATTCTATTAAAGATTTGATATTGCCCATAGCAACCAATCAATGCTAAATCTGATTGGCTGCCTTGGGTAACATCCCATCTTCAATAGAACTGCGATCTCAGTAAATTTACCCTTGCTGCAAGCTGAGACAGTTCAAGGGCCCTTGGAGGAGTCTGATGGCATGTAAGGGGCATGTACAGGAGTCTGATGGCATAATAAGAGATTTGGGGGAGGGGCTTGCCTACACACTCTTATTTTATACCTAATAAAAGACTAGAGCCATGCTGAAATAAAAATAAGATGAACATGGTAGTAAAAAGATAGCCTACGTCATAACATAAGACTCCAAATAGAAAAGTGGGAAATAGGAGACCGCTTTACTTTTTTTTAGTAGGATCAAAAAATTACCTTTTATTGATCCTATATGATGCAACACAATATATAGATTTTATTTTTTTCTACAGCATTTTATACGTTGAATGTTTAGTGAAGACATAAGGACATTAACCTGACCATCTGTTCCATTGGTCTTTTAAGAAATAATTTACGGCACTCGTACACAGCTCTGTGGCTCCTTTCAGCCAGTGATGTGTGCTTACATTGATGCAGATTGCATCCATTAACTTTGTGCCCAGGAAGATTTTCTTACATTCTCTGCCCCCACGACAGCAGTGTGACATTGACCTATTCATGGTGCCATCTGCCAACGAGGGGGAACACCACTTGGTGCCATAAATCAAATCAAGTCAGATATGATGCGAAGCCATTGATCCACACTATAGAGAACTATAGAGAACAATGTATAGAGAACAATTTATGCTGCCTGTATTGTTAATGAAAGTCCACATCAGAATAACCCAGGATATTTATTGCCAAGTGATGCCCTGTATACATCGCTGTCTCTGGTTCTGGGGATTTATGTCCATTATATGCACATGGGAAACTTGTGTTATTGTATGAACGCCCCCCATTATTTCCATAACCTTTTCCTTTTTAACTGAAGGCACTTTTTGCGGTCCCCAAACTTTGACGGATGGTTCAGAGCTCGCAGAAAAGAAATGATGCAGAAACTGGAAGCTCTTCAGCTGGAAGCACTTTGTAACGAGGTAGTCTGAGCATCTTCTCCTTTTGGGCGAGATGAATCAAATGGGAAATGCGGTAAAACCCTGGTTTTACCGCATTTTCCAATGTATCAAAAATGATACCGCATTGAAGGGTATCGCCACCTTTGGGTGGCGATACCCTATAGAAGCCTATGGGCTTCTTTTCGCCACCCGCCGACGCAAACCCGCCGCCTCGCCGACCCCCCCCTTTGGCTTACCTTCCTGAAGGGTCCTCCTGGACCCTGGAAGGTAAACCCCTCCTCCCCCTAGTGAAGCAGCCGGACATCCTTCCGGCTGCAGGGGGGAGGATGAGGCGCCGGGGACAGCATGCTTAGCTGTTCCCGGCGTGAGGGGAGAGCGTGGCGGCAGGGAGATGACGGAGACCCCCCCGCACACCAGATTACAGGTATCGCGGGGGGGCTCAGTCACCGCACCGCGATGCCAGTCGCATATGTTAGTACATATGCGGCAGCATCGCGGTGGGGGGGGGCGGCGATGTATTTTAATACATCCCACCCTTTATCTATTTAAGTCGTGCTTCTATTATTATTATTGTTTATATGGTGCCACAGGAGTTCTGCAGCGCCTAACAATGCATAAATGAGCAAAAATAAGAAAATGATTGTAGTACAAGGGTGGATGAATAAGTACCTGTGTTTGAAGACAGGTGGCGATGCTGAGGAAAGTTGGTATTCCTATCGTGTGCTACCATTTTTCAAACAACGCCATACCAAATTTCTGATTGATTCATAGGTTAGTTTTTTTTCCACCACAACAATCCAGCTCCAATTGCGCTATGAATTGTTGCTGCATCCATCGTACTCTCCTGACTTGGCTCCCTGTGACTTCTTTCTGTTCCTAACTTAAAAACGTGGCTCGCGGGGGAAAAAAACAATTCATAGCACAATTCATGCCATTTGGCCGCAACAATTCTAGAAGAGGGAGCTGGTGCATCGTCATGGTGGGGAAAAAAATCTAACCTATGAATCCATCTGAAATTTGGTATGGCGTTGTTTGAAAGATGGCAGCACACGATAGTAATACCAACTTTCCTCAAACACAGGTACTTATTGATCCACACTTGTGCAATGCAATTTAGAACAAGTAATACCCCTTTCACACTTGCAAAAATATCCCGGGTTTTTGCACATGAACGCGCATCAACCCGGGATTTAGCTCCGTGTGAAAGGGTCTTGGACCAATATCCCATGTTCAGCATTCCGGGATCTCTACCCAGGTCCTGACCTGGGTAGAACCCGGAATCGACACTGGATGCGGAGTGACACAGAAAGGGTAGAAGTCAGGATAAAGAGAAGGTTAGGATGAGCGATATCTGGGTTTAATGGAGAAGTGGTTATTGGAGCCCAATTAAAGTTTAAAAATACTTATTTGTCTTGGACAACAGTAATGTCAATTTTTGTACTTGGAAAGTTAATCAAACAACTTTGTGAACCATTTCCTGCATTCTACATAAGATTTTCATTATTTACTGGTCCAGTGCTAGCTGGCATTAATAGTAATGATTACAGCAGCTTCTCCTCGGGCCTTCCCGGTATAACAGCTCCTTGTAGTGTCACAGGGTTATTTAATTTACAGCTGTAGCCCACCGCCTTCACCTTGTACACTGCATGCAGAGGTTTGGCAGCCAGGCACCCCCAGAGGCATGGTCTCGAGGACCGCAAACTACCAGTGGAAACAGGGTTCTGTGCTCATTAATGCTTGAGACTCAGCAGAGCAGTTTTGTTGTGCCATTGTATCGTACTTGCCTACCCTCCCGTAATGGCTGGGAGGCTCCCGAAAATAGTGTCCGCCTTCCGGCCCCGCGGAAAGGTTGGCAAGTGACATTTTCCTCCCTTTCTTATGACGCTAATTGCTATATGGATCTGTCTGTTTTTCCGCATGTCCATAGTCCCAGACAGCTTTGTACAACTGTTTGCAGGATACAGAAGTTTTGTCTCTTGCAGAAATTCTGTATTATTTGTATGCTTTTTGTAATCATTGCATCAATGATAATCTGATAACCACAGCAGGTAAAGTAAAAGCGGATCCCTGATTTTTTGTGCATGTTACGTGCACATATTCACCAAAATTAATAAATCCGTATTGTTTAGGTTTTTTAAATAATGTTAGATATGTTTATTACCATAATTCATTATTAATTTGTGTCTTCCATTTAGGACTTGCTAAACTGGGTTCAGAAACACAGTGAAGTAGAAGCGGTTGATCTGGTTTTAAAGCTTAAAAACAAACTGGTGAGTAACAATGGGAGTAATTGTTCATATATTGAAGACTCCTTTCTTGTTAATTATTGGAAAGGAATTCCAGTTGTATAATTGAGAACGTATAGGAGTGACTGGAGACTTGGAGGTAGTTCAAGGTGAATCGCCCTACCCAGCAGCCTGATTCCAAGCAACTTGCGCCTAGAACAATCCATGGTGCAATGCATGCAGGGAAAATACTGACCGCTTTTGCATGTAGCCCCAAATGCTAGTCTTCTTTGTTCGTTCATTCATTACAGTAACATATTGGAAAATACTGAGGCGGAAAGGGGTCTAGGAGTCACTATTTCAGGTAGGCAGCTAAGCAGTGCAATAAAGCAATGAGGGAGGCAAGTCAGCGGATTGGTTATATAGGGAGAGGAATCCGCAGCAGAAAGACAGAAGTAATAATGCAATAGAACACTGATATGATGGTGTCTGTCCTATACTACAAAACTTACACGGAAAAATTGGGGTCTGGATGACTCACAGATAATGTCCAAAGTTTGACAGTGACTAAAGATCGACATGGGAAAGATCGACGCATAAAAAGTTCGACCTTCGTTTTTCATGATTTTTTATAACATTTTTGGACTATTTTACACTTTACCATCCACGTTAACTACAAATGGGAACGATAGTGTGCTGAGCGCAATGAAGCGCTTCACTTTTTGCGAGTGAAGCGCTACGCTAATTGGGGGATCCACTTGCTGAGGTGTCCACACAGAAATAAACTTGTCGACCTTTTCATGTGTTTACCTTTTGTCAGTGTTGATCTTTTGACTGTTTACCTAGCCATTGGGCCTAATTCAGACCTGATCGCACAGCAGCGAATTAGCAGCACTGTGCAGTTGCTGTGCGAATAGATAGCCTCCACCCTGCCGGTGTGTAATCCTGCACTTTGCAACCAGCTCACTCACCACCGAATGCTTTCCCCACTGTCTGCAGGCTCTGGGTAGTCCTGGACTTACTCAGCGGCTGCGATAGAATCATCCTGGTGGAGGCTGGAGCTGACATCACACACCCTCCCAGAATCCTCTTGGGCATGCCTGCCTTTTACCTTACAGAAAATGGCCAGAGGAGACCCCCAAATACCGGCTTCCTGGCAATCACCTTGCGTACGGCCAGCGAATTCTCAGCTATGCAATAAGGCTGAATCAGGCCCCTTGTCTATGAGCTACACCACAGCCAAAAATGTCAATATCTCGACTCTAATATATAATTTGGGGCAGAGATGGGACAGCAGAACATGATGGAAGCTTTCAACTATATAAAGTGTATTTATACGGTACACGAGGGAGGCAATGTGCAAAGGAGGATAAGTAATAGAAATGAGGAAATGCACTGGTACTTGAGGCGGTATAGCCTCCCATCAGAGGTGGTAGAGGCTAATAGGCAGGTGGGATCCTGTCAGGTAGAATCCTCTGCACCTTTCTGGGCATTGGCGAGCCGCCTATACCTTCTACCAATCAGAAGGTAGGAGGAGGCAGGACTATGCATAATCCGGCCCTTCGGCTCTGCCTCTGTGTAGCATTTTCGCTGAAGAGGTGGCCCTGTAGGTAGCAGAGATGGATCAGTTGGTAAATTATCTAATGACTGACTTTTTAATTGATCTGTTTTCAGGTAATGAAATGTAAAGTCAAAACTGATTACTTGTCAGCAATTGTTAATACCCATCATAATGATTTTTACTTGACAGCAAAATCATACAGTGCCGTTACCTTTCATATAGACAGTGTATAGTTGTATCTATATATTTGCAGTGTACACATAGAAACCAATAGAAGCATAGCTTTTATTTTGTAAAATGTGCTAGAATATAGACCGCTACAATCCGCACAAAGTGACTACTATACGTAGCATTATGTTTCAAAATAAGCACAATGAGGAATTGAAGTGGTGTCTTCAATGAAAGCATTAGTGACCGGCATGTAGGGTATCTGGGATGTTAGAGGAGCTAATTCATTCTGCTATTCTCAGGCTCTGACGCAGAGAGAACAACTCCCCGTTAATATGGACACATTGCAGAAGCTACAAGGACAGGTGGACACCATCTTACAGGAGCTTCCTGAAGACCTGAAGGATATCTTACTCAAAACCACAAACTTGTGACGCAAACGAGCAAAGTACAAAGACATTCACAAGCCGCATGTGTGCAACACAGCCCTGGCAATCCATTATTGCATTCTCCCATACTGACTTTTGGTAATACCATTGTAGGCCAGTACTCTGCAAATTCTCCAGATATTAGACACGAGGCAGGGTGTAGGTTTCTAATGTTGTGCCGTAGATTTACAGTCCGCTCCTACTGCCCAGTACGGCATTTCCTCAAATTCATCACGTCTCATCGGTGACCTCATTAGCAGCAATAAAGAAAAAAAAAACTTCTGGTATCGATATCAGTTGAGTCCGAAGTGGTATAGTCACAATTTTGAATTTAAGGGGATAACTGTTTTAAACGGAGGTCCTATAAGATTACTTTGAGGGAAAATAATAATTTTTCACTTATAAGAAAAGGGAATGTAAAGACGAAAAGGGAAACCTGACCTTTTGTATCAGTGAACAGGGTTTTACATACATTGTTCTGATGAAACATGGGTAATACTTGTCAATCTCTGCATAGTATGAAATATGATCTATCTTGGTATATCTTTAACGATTTATGCAGCTTGGCCAAGGCTGTGCTCAGATGGATGTTTTTTCTTTGACTTGCAACACTAAAATTACAGGTTGAGTATCCCTTATCCAAAATGCTCGAGAACAGGAGCGTTCCGGATAGGGAATTATTCTGGATTTAGGAGTATCTTTTTTTTTTTTTTTTTATATACTCACCTGGTTTTCAAAGTGCTTTGATGCGCTCAGCTCCCTGTCGGAGTGCTGCCAGTCATGTCAGTATACTGACCATCGGAATCCCGACTGTCAGGCCACCGTACCATACCTGACGTCACTGCCGCACCCACGCAATGCATCATTGGGACCGGAGATGCATACTATTTTTGGAATATTTCGGGTTTTGGATACCCGACATGTATCAGTATTCGTCTCTTTTGTCATAGATTAATGTTTCATACACAGACCTTCCTTGATAAATGCTCTATAGAACTGTGTAAACTGTATCAAAATCCAGTGAATGGTTCTCAAGACTAGCCTGACCAAAGAGATAGATGCCTACTAGGTCAGGGACTTTATTTTATACAATGTTGATACTGATACCAGGTTTTTACTTTCTTTACTGCTGCTAAATTAAAACAATTGAACTACCAATCATTTTAATCCTGTGCTTGAGTTGTCTCCAGATTTGCGAATAGACACAATGGTTTTATTTGTCTTCTCAGGTTCTGTATCTCAAGTTCCTTTCTCCTGCTTTATATCCGGTGGCTTGTCTCCAGTCCCCTCTAATCCACCCGGACTGGTGTTTTAATGCAGGGACCATTCATTTAAATGAATCACTGGCCAATCAAGAATTAAGTCTTACATGTGCAGGATTCAGTATGCAGTGAGCATACAATAGCAATGACCTTGGTAGTGCTGAGGAGATGGAGTGACAGTAATGATATCTGATCTGCACTCTGGGTGCACCTCTACATCCCGCCTTGGGACTATTGGTATTGGATGAGGAATACAAGCAGCCCCTAAAGCCCCACTGCATTACAGCACACGATTCCACAGCCTGAAGCCTTACCTGGGGTAGTTTCGGCAGGAATAATCTGCTGTCCACTACTGCCATTACCCTAGGTTGGGACCTGTGAAGCTTGCCCACCAATCCAGCATTCGTAGTGCGGCAGAGGGAAACCTGGGCATTTCAATTTTTTTTAAGCTTTGTTAGAGCTTTTATACACTATATAATTACATATTCAGAGAATAGAATGCCGAGATATGATGGGGGAACAACTGTCTACTAATATTTAGTGTTCCCTTATCCCTTGCTGAGATTCTATTCTGTCCTGGAGATTTCCCCAAATTCTAGAAGTATTGTTAGTAAGTAGCGGTACATATGTATTATCTGGGCTCCCATGTTAAATGCACCCCATTTTTTCATACCCCTACTATCCAACTACGCATGGAGTTGATTTTATATAGTGTGGCGAGCGCAGCGAGCCACCGTGCCCGAAGCGTGGCGAGCGGACGCGGTCTCATAAGAAAAACGGGAGCCCAGATATTACATAAGTACCTAAGTAGCTTAGGCTGAAATCTGACCACTTACGCTACGTTTAGTGCCTTTTGTTATATACATATTACACCATCATCTATTTCATACGCTCTGATAAGGAAAAAGGGTGACTTTTTGTAATATAGTCCGTATGGGGTAAATACACTGAATCAGTTTCCTTTGTGTTTCTTGTGTAGATGGGCAAGACCAGCAGGTTTAGAGCCTAAAGTATGCTAACAGTAATGAATTTTAAGCTCCCCGAAAATGTAGAATCTGTTACAGTATCAATGAATTCACTTTACACAGCGAAGCTGCAAGACATGGCGGTCAGGCCAGTTGACTGCGATGAACATGAGGGTGTAGGTCATTGCGGCAGCGGCCGCACTTTGGTGCATCCTGTACCTGCGCAAAAGTGCTCGCTACCCCGTGAGGCTCTGATCAATTTTGTGAGAATTTGGGCAGAAATCAGCCTGCAAAGGGTGCGAGGTAGGGGTTTATTGCCAGCATTGAGACTTCACAGCAATGGCACATCGCACTTAATTGAATTGACCCCATGGGTAGAATTTCTTTAAAAAACAAAAACTTTCTATTTATTATGTTTTATTCTTCTGTAAAATTTTCACTGTGTGTGTGAGAACACGGTTTGAAATGCAAATTTGGTCATTCCGTGATACGGCCGCCATTCTAAAGAAGCATTTGTGGCGGCAGGAGTACAACCCATTACTGCAATACATACCACTAGCCGGCTACATTTGTTTTCTGTGCTATCGAGATCGCGGCAGAAATATATTTCACAAGGCAAACATGCCTTTGGTGTCAGTATTATAAGTCCATTAACAATCCCTAATTTATTAATTCTCTCTCTTCGTACATACACACATACATACATACATACATACATATTTAAAAACAACAATTCTGTAATGTGTAAGGCATAAAACATGAGAAATATGATTGTACTGCGGAGATATAAATATTTTGTTTGCTTTTAGTACCTTATGTTCGTTTTATTATTTTTCCTTTACAGCATAATGGATCCCACTGTGTAGGCTGATCTACATCTGTAAGCCACTGTATACCATTGCATGTATAGCAGCTAGCTTATTTCTGTCATTGATGTAAAACAGGCCTCAGAAGTGTCTTGCAGGTTTTTTTTCTTTGACTCTTATAATAGAGCAACTATTTCATGTTCTGTTCCTGGTAATTCCATCTTTATTTGCTTCTAAGTTTCAGAACATAACGCCATTATAAGCGGTTCCATTTCAGTTTGATTGTCCAAAGTCTTGGTCCTACTGACCTTGGATGTGCCAGGTGTTGTACCTGCAAGTGCCCTCAGTGACCATAACGATCTCCCATCATTCTTCTCTCACTGCTTGACCAAAACTGGCCATGTTGGGGTTGATGCCTCTTCCCCATTAATGTTTAGTTTTCTTTGATTATTCTTCACCTTTATGCCATATTTGCTCATGCAGGAATGGTTTTGCCGGTGCCTCATCATTTGTAGGAAGGTGAAGGTTCGTTTCACAGATGACTTTAGGTTATCTTTATAGAACTGCCTAAAACTCTGATGAGAATTGTTTTCTCTAACACAGACATAGCTCAACCAGTCCTCGAGATCTACCAACAGTTCATGTTTTCCACACCACCTGTGGGTCTGTAGAATGTGTTTGTTAGGAATGCATGCAGCACGTGTTTCAACATGTGACCGTAACGACTACACATGTGCCCAGCTCAGTGGTCTGGAGAATGTGAACTTGTTAGATCTTGAAGGACAGTTTGGTCTTCCCTGCTCTGAAGCTTGGCTTTGGGTGCCCACGAGTTGGTTGTGCCAGATTGAGTAGCTCCCATGAGAAGTTTTCTCCAGGAAGACTTACCTGAACACTTCTAATTGGTGGTGATAAAAAAAAAGGAAAATAAATGACTTTAAGCTGTTTCCATACAAGGTGGAAGTCAGAAGTCCGTGAAGGAACAATTGGGGGCATCTGTGATACAGGTACAGAATAATCGATAGATGTTCCCTATTTCCATGTGTACTTTTATATTTACTACTTTGTTTTTGTTCAGTTATTCCTTGATGTGCTCTTCAGATCACTGGTAAGTTTATGAAGCTTATCATTGAGTTCCTGAGAGGTTCTTAGACTATTGAAGAATGGCAATCAGTAGTGTGATCATATCCAAATATATCAAACACAATTGTTGAGTCCCCCGAAGGTACAGATAATCACTGCCCCATTTTACACGTAGCACTTAAGTATACTGGAGTTTTATTGTCTACACTAATTTTACATTTGAGCCATCAAGCGTCTCGTCTTACTTTCGGCATGTTTTAGAGTTCCCCTTGGTGGGAGCACTCTAACGTCTCTCTCATCATCTTGTCCGTGACCAGTTTACACCAGGATGAATGGATCTTGATGCCCCTGGTGTACATGTTTATTTCTTCAATATGTAAAATTTATGGGGCTGAGCTTTAAGTTGATTGTTCTTTAAGAAGCTTGTAGGTTGTATATAGATAATAAACTTCCCATGAATTGGATCTGCATCATGTTACAGGATTTAAACATTTTGGGTTTGGTGCTATTTTATCATTTGGTTTGGTTTTCATCTGTTTCTCCTATATCCAGATGTGCGCTTTTATGTCCATTGTAAAGGCAGTCATTTACAGCTACATTCTTGGATAGATGCAGCCCATTGTGATTCCGTCTTCTTTGACTCGCACCGATAGGCCATCATACAAGGCTATCCAGTGTCTTCCTCTGCTTTGTAGACATGAAATACACTTCAAAGCTTGATTTTGTTTAGGTGCGTTTCCTTAGGGTCTGCCTGCTTGTCCTTCTGTTCCCTGTGTTATACCAGACCATCAGAATGTATATAGCAGCAGATGAATGATTGTGATCATATGTTCGCCAATTGACTTCCTGTTTGTGATTTATTGGTGAGGACTGGGCTTTGGGTCTGATTCTGGTTCACTTGCAAAAGCAAATTCTCTCTAATGGACAAACCATGTGCACATATTACATGTGCCCCCTGCAGTGCACATGGCTTTGTGCATTAGAGAGAGAATTTGCTTTTGCAAGTGAACCAGAATCAGGGCCTTTGTGTGCTGCAATAGGTGCCACGAGGACAGGAGTTGTACAGTGCAATGAGCAGGGTACTCCAGAAGCACAGAGTAATGGGGTGGGGGGGGGGGAGCATTTGAGCATTTTATACATCAAACTAGTTTATGGACACTACAGGTCTTTTATACCACTTTTTCTGCTCTGGTTTCTGTTTCAATTGTGGTATTTCAATTTACAAAGCATTACAGGCATATTGGTTTTAAATATATATGGCTTTTTTTTTATATATTACGAATATATATCTTGCCAATTTTTATTCTGTTGCGGTAGATAAAATTGACAGTAGGTTATGGGATTGCAGGTGTAACCAACAAATCTATCTTATTTATACTGTACCTACATGTATGTGTCACTGTCGTGTTTCCTTTACATCATGAGAAGAAAAATGTACCTTGTTTTTTTATTTTTTTTTAATAAACATTAAAGGTTTTAATTGGCACAGTAGGTACATCCTACAGCACACTTTTCATGAAGTGACAACTCCCCAATTCAACCTCACCATTCAATTAGGGTGCACTTGTTCTCAGTTATTCAGGCTTAATTCTGTATTGGTGATTTTCAGAAAATGACCTTTTCCAATATTAAAACCATGCCATACACTAGTTGAATTTTTAGAAAGGTTTTGAGTTGTTACCTTTTTTAAAAAATAAGTTATATTTTAATATTCTAGCATTTTATATGCAAATATGCTGCGGTTTCTTATCAAATGTATATTTTATTTATAATCTAATGAATGTCTGCATTATAATTACATGTGTGCATCCATTTCCTGTCTCTGCCCATATTTTTGGTTAACGAAGACTGCTAAAAACACTGTATAGTTCTCTCCTACAATGCTTGTTACATACACTGACTCAAACCTGGCCACTACAATTAAGAATGTGTATTTTTCTAAAACTGAATAAAGACATAACTTTATTTACATTGATCTATGTAGTTGTTTCACAACCAGACTCGCTTTACTGACCTTCAAACTGTACATATCCCGGATTCAAGTAATTTAAAATTGGTTCTGATTCTCACACTTTCTTACTTTGGTCTGGAGTATTAGCAGTACTTAGGGGGTATGGTATAACCCTTCGACGGTCATTTCTGCGACATCGGAATCCTGACTGTCAGGAGCCTGATGGTGGTGCAGTATTTCCTGGGTGCTGGAAGTGGTACACGTACATATGTACATGCATGAGGAGGGAGGTGAGAAGGAGCAAAGCTAAATTACTGCCTTGCCCCAGGTGACGAAAATTCTAGTTTTGGCTTTCTTACATATATTCTGTCAAAGTTGCTTTATGGACGGACTAAAGAGACCTGACAAATGTAAACATGTTCTCCATACTTTCCAAGTCCCTAATCTTATTTAATAAGTGTAATCATGTGAGGGATATGGGTATTTTCAATATCTAGAAACCAAGGACCTTATCTGTATTTTGTGGTATGTTTGTCTTGTCCATCTGATGGGCAACCAAGGAGAAATAAAAGCTCAGCACATGGTAGCGCCTACATTCCTTGATCCACCCGGGGGAAGTAACGGTGCAATAGGAACTAAAGCTCCGTAAACACGGGGTGACCCGGCGCTTTGCAACGCTGGGTTTGTGCTGTCTCTAGGGTTCCATCTAACGCCTATTATAATGAATGACACTACATCCTCCACCCTTGTCAGCGTGGGGCAGGTGATCACTGATGTCTGAGGGTAGCGCAGGTAGCTCCCAGTGGATTGCTGGTCGGCCAGAAGTACAAAGAGACGCTGATTTTGCGGACAGAACCAGAAGTGATGCAAAGTGGTTCATCTCCATGGCAGTGGGAGACTTCTTCCGCCATTACCAACATTATATTCAAGAACCACCAACCGATCTTCAGGGTACCCCAGGTTGGAAACTAGGTGCTCTAATGTTTAACCCAAACTTACCCTAAACATTCTAGCATAGTCTAAATAACTGAAAGCACTTTACATGTGCAATGTAGGGACCATATTCCAAAACAGGCAGCTATCAGAATCAGAATCATCTTTATTGGCCAGGTATACTTGCGTATGCTTGGAATGTTTTGTGGTAACAGTGCAGCATCAATCAGGGAACACAAAGGGGGTGGGAAGAGAGGCATAAACATACATCACATATATCTAGAACCGTTCGAGTTAGTATTTGGTACGTTCAATACGGTTTAGTTGGTGGACAGCTATTGGGAAGAAGCCTTTTGTAGTTCTTGTCGTCTTTGCTGAGATGGACCTAAAACGTCTGCCTGACGGAAGGGGTTCAAACAGGTTGTGGCCAGGGTGTAGCTTGGGGACACTACTTGTGTAAGCTAAGCAACATGATTACACTTTTAGTACATATGAAGTGTACAAGGAATAAAATACAGGAACTGCAAAATACAGACCAATTTGTCAGTTCTGTGAACCATTTGCCCCTACCCATGAAATCCTAAGATGAGCTAGCCATAATGGATTTGCTTCTTAGGATACAATGGGTGAGGTATGCAAACTGCAGAGATATGGGGCCATAATTCGGAACTGATCGCAAAGAACCTGGTTTTCAAATGTACTAAAGTTTAGTTGTTCTCAAAGTGGTTCTCAACCTCGGTCTTCGGGACCCCCACACAGTTCATGGTTTCCAGGTCATCTCTGCATTTTTAAAATGTGACCGTTGGTGATACAGAGGGCAGCTGCTGGTGACGTGGAAAATGCGCACTGTGTAGGGGGCCTGAGGACTGGGGTTGAGAACCAAACCATGCAGCACTGCAGATGAGGTAGATGTAACCTGTGCAGAGAAACTATAATCTACATTGCAGTTTAAGAGGAAAGCAGCCAGGTTTTACCCTGCAAAGAAACAAAAGAACTCGCCCAAATCTAACTCTCTGCACATGTTACATCTGCCCCACCTACAGTGCAGCATGGTTTTGCCCATTTGAGAAAAAAAAATAGTTTTGTGGTCGGGCCTGAATTAGACCCATAATTACTCATAGGGACATACATAATACAAAATAATATCTTTAAACAGCAAAATATACTCAAAATCTTCCGTTCCTGACAAGACCGTCGTCATAGTGGAACTATAAGTGATATAATGGATCTAATGGATAATTGTTATATGGAGATAAGATGTGTAAAATCCACGTAGGTTAAAATTGGGGAAAGCACAAAGGGGGAAATTTACTAAAGGAAATTTGTAAAAAAAATAGGTGTATTTGTATCCAGAAATACACTTATTTTTGACATTTACAATCCCGAAAATACGACAATTCGTATTCGTATTGATAGCACATCAATGCGACTACAAATTGCAGTATTTTCGGGATAGTAAATGTCAAAAATAAGTGTATTTCTGGATACAAATACACCTATTTTTTTTACAAATTTCCTTTAGTAAATTTCCCCCAAAATATAACATGACAATAACAGGTTACAGATAGCATCATTTCATTCACAGAATCTTAATCCTGCCCACAAAAGTACCAGGTGGGGTTGCCATCTTTGGAACACTCCATACGATCCAATGGGGGTTATGGTATAGCTGATCGACAGTGTCTGGATCGACCATGTTTCAGCGAACCCCTCTAGTTAGATGCCTAAATCGCGTCTAGATCAACATTAACGGAAGTGAGACACCAGCGTTAGAGTGACAGGAGTGTTATCAACAGTCACATGGTTTAATTTGTGAATCTGCTATTTAAATTTAGACTGTGCTGCACCCCCACCTCTGCACCTTTCACTAGCAAGAAAGCCCAGGAATAGAGCATTTTGTACCTCACGGAATGGGTCATGTTTGAGGCTATGGGCAGGGCCGGCTCCACCATTAGGCAGCTTTAGGCAGCTACCTAGGGCGCCGGGATCTGGGGGGGGCGTCATCAAGTCTGCAAAATCAAAAAATCAAGGATGTCTATGAGGATCCTTGTTGTACATAATGCAGGTGGTGGCTGTGGAACCTCTAAGACCTCACCTCCATACTTTCTCTTGAGAAATGCATCCCTACTTTGCTGCCCCCTCCTCCTTTTGGGGGGGGGGGGGGGGGAGGAATTGGTTGAAGTTTTGCCTAGGGTGCTGAGAAGCCTTACACCGGCCTTTGCCTTCGAGGCAAATTACTTCTCAAATGGACAAAACCATGTGCACTGCAGGTGGGGCAGATGTAACATGTGCAGATAGAATTAGATTTGGGTGGGGTTTTTCTACCAAGTGAGCTCTATATTGCAGTGTAGAAATAAAGCAGTCAGTATCCCTGCACCAAACAAAATAACTCACCCAAATCTAATTCTATCTGCACCTGTTACATCTGCCCCCCTGCAGTGCACATGGTTTTGTCCGTCTGAAAATTTGCCTCTAATGCAGGTATTCAATACTTTAATTCCCCTTGTGCAGCGAATCCTGTTTTGGACTCGCTGCACAATCGCCAGGTTCCGGAGGGCTGGTGCATTCGCTGCCAGCCCTCCCTCACCCCCTATTCAACGCCTCAGGGGCTTGCTGCCCCTTGCGGCGAATTTTAACCCCCCGGCGAATGCCGCAGGGAGCCGGAGGATGGCTGCGCAGGGAGATGGAAGCCTCCCTGCCTGCGCCGTACACTGTGGAGGTGAAGGAGGGCTGTCGTCGACAGAGGGAGAGCCCCCCAGAGCTAGCAGGGGGCTGTGTTATGGAGCCGCTACACACTGTCCCGATCGTGCATATGTAATGATCGGGACCAGTGTGCAGTGAATATATGAATATTAATGAGCGGCTCCCGGCTCGGCCCCCTGCTGGTGAATGTGTAAAAAAAAAAAAAAAAAAATGTTTAAAATAAATAAATAAATTTAAAATATATTCATGTGCTTCAAGCACATGAATAAAAATAGCATGCCCCTTCATAGAAAAAAAAATCAAAAAACGCTTTATTTTCAAAGATCACATTCCAGTTCACCTAAAAAAGATGAAGAATGTAAAATGGAGAATCCTGGTGAAAATCACTGGAGAAAGCAGTTCTCCACTTCAGCATTGAATACACTCTCGGCGAATTCCACTGAAAACCCCATTGAAAACCACCGGCGAATCGCGGCGAATCACAAACGGCGAATCGCCAGACATTCGCTCTTCATTTGCAGCGAATTGTGTTCATTGAATAGGGCGAATTGTTTTTTCTGTGAGAAAATTCGCCACAAAACAGGCGAATTGCCAGATTCCCTGAAAAAAATGGCGAATCAGAGGCATTGAATACTGGCCTAAATGAACTAGAATAAGGCCCTATGTTTCATAGGAAAAAGCTCAGTGCCACAAAGCACGTAATCAAGACTGAGTAGAAATGAAGATATCACAGCAATAGAAAAAAGAAATAGATGTTAATAGAGAAAAAATATAGAATAAGTGATTTGTAAAAGTTAAGAGGAATTGGAACTATGCGAAAAGCTAAATGTATGTTATCAGAGCAACACAAACAGCGTCTCCAGCAACCTGTGTTTCAGCTCTCTCTGGTCTGCAGGTGATTGTCTGGTCTCCCAGGTCACTGCTGCAAACACAAGTGTGACTCCTGTTAGCCACTAGTACAGCTCCTCAGTTACAGCAATACCTGGACCTCTGCCTGAACCTTCTATGGCAAACAAATAATTAAAGTGTCTCACTCTGGACAAAAGCATTGTGTCATGGGCCAAGGATTCATTCACTTACATCTAAACTGAAGGAAGTAGCTTCTTTCCAGTGGCGTAACAATGGCACTGCAGCCCAAGCGTGGATTGAGAGACCTGGCACTGTGGTTTCTGCCAGATTTCAATGTGTATGGCCCTCTGTATAGAATCTGCTGAAAATGTCCAACCAAAAATGTCCACCACCTTGGGGGAGACACATGCTGGAGGTCCAAATGGACAGATGGATAGATTCTAGAGGCCCTACTGGATAGCATATATACAGTAGCTACTCGGAAGTTACTGATTCCAGTAGCTGTATATACATATATATTGGCCCTGGCAATGAGCATGTAACCCACTTGTAAGCTGGCCATGATTCAATACCAGCCCTGGAGCAGGACCTCTGTTTAAGGGCCAGTTGTACTATG
The DNA here is from genome assembly GCF_055691185.1 of Crinia signifera. NCBI lineage: Eukaryota > Metazoa > Chordata > Amphibia > Anura > Myobatrachidae > Crinia > Crinia signifera. Next base: position 43,741,757 of record NC_139224.1, on the reverse strand, counting down.
CTTCAAAAAGTGATAAACAACCAGCCAATCAGCTCCTAATTGTCATGTCACAGGTTGTGTTTGGAGGCTGTGTTTGAAAAATGACAGGTAGGAGCTGATTGGTTGGAGGTGTATCACTCTCCATTTTATCACTTTTCAAGGCTTAGTACATCTAACCCATGACATTTATAATGCGATCTGGGCGTAATATTACTCGTCGGCAGTACATCCTGTAGCCGTAGGCTACAATGGGGTACCTCCATCTCAGAATGGCGGTAGACCAGGAGCCCAAAGCGATGCTGCCTGATGTTGATGTGGCAGGCAACGGTGTAGCAGGGATCAGAGATTTCTGCTGCAGTCCCTCCTTGATACATTCAGGTGATACTTAATATTTGCGGCTAAACCCTGAAAAATTGGTGTTTTCGGGCATTTAGCTGCAAATATTAAATGATAAATGGGTACTTATGTAGTATCTGGGCGCCCGCTTTTAAAATCGGGTCGGAAAAATCGCATCGAATCGCATGCGATCCGATGCGATTTTCCATAGGATTCAATGTTAACATAGTCCTGTTCATTTCCCCACTATCCAAGTGGGCATAGAGAGAAGGGGGTTTGCCAGCACTCAGTTACCTTTTGAGCGAAGGGGCTGCACAGTAATGAGTTGTCCAGACCCACAGGGAAATAGTGACAAACAAAGTAAACTATGCGCTCTCCTTCTAACAGAGTTCTGCCTGTATGCAGAAGTCTGTCCTGTATTCTGACCTGTGAGGTACTATGTGCTGAAAGTGATCAGCTGTTATAATGTACAGTGGTGGCAAAGTAATGATAGGTCATGAGGCAGTACTTTTAAAGCACCGTTGCTTTATTAATAAAGATAATAAAGATAATAAAAGGTGAGTGCAAATGGTATCCCACTTTGTCGGGGATAAGTCACTGAGGGGGAAGGGGGATGCAACGGGGGGGTTTGGATGGCAGTACTGGTGTTAGTACTGTTTGCCGGTGAAATGCTGGTAAGTGTATCCGCAATTGCAGACAGGGAGGGAGAGAAAGTCAAGTGGATAAATGGAGCACAGTGGGTGGTGCAGGGGGCTGGCGTCCCGTCCCCCCGCAGTGCACCTCTCACCTGTGTTCTGAAGTACGGAGGTCCCGCGGCGTTCCTTGTAGTCCTTCTAAGCCGCAGCACAGACAGCGTATGGACGACGCTGTGTGCTCGGCTCTGCAGTGACGCGGTCGAGCGTGACTTCCGGGTCCCGGCGCCTAGTTGCCAGGGAGACCCTAGCCGCGTTCAGTGGCGTCTGCGCTGCAGGCTCAACTCCCAGCCGGGAGGAGACTTGGATGTGGATGTAATAGCTGAGGTGCTGAGGTGCTGTGTCCAACGCGTTTCAACCGCTGTGCGGTCTTTTTCAAGGATGGTGAGCAATGTTCAGAGTCACTTACATCCACATCCAAGTCTCCTCCCGGCTGGGAGTTGAGCCTGCATTGCAGACGCCACTGAACGCGGCTAGGGTCTCCCTGGCAACTAGGCGCCGGGACCCGGAAGTCGCGCTCGACCGCGTCACTGCAGAGCCGAGCACGAAGCTTAAGGTAAGGCATACAATCACAAAATCGGGCGCCCAGATACTACATAAGTACCGATAAATGGGCCCTATAGTCACCTCCCTTATATTTTATGGCATGCACTGATATATACAGTACCACAGACCTGGGTGATGCAGTAGATTTGTCCACTGTGGCTCTCCTGGCCATTTTTTTGGGAGAGCAACCTGATTTTTGGAATCCTCCCGGCCATTCTGTAAGATGGTTTCTGGTTGTTATGTCAACAGTAATTATGTCGACCACTATTGATCAACAGGCAAAAGGTCAACGCTGGCATTTACATGGGAACACCAATGAAATGCTGGGGTTCCCGTGACCCATCACTGCCACCTCCTCCAGGATATGTGATACACATGGGCCCCTAGTTCCAGAAGGGCACACACTTCACACTTGTCTACAAATGTAGCGCATCTAGAACGTACAGCAGTACAGGGTTATGCAGGAACACCGTGTTAATTCACACAAGCAGTATTGCAGGGGTTATCAGCTGTACACAGTGGCAACAGCAGTGCAGGCATTAGCTGTCTCAGCTGGTATTAGGATTAACATCTCAGCTGCTGGACTGGAGAAGAGGAAAACCCCCCCCCCCCCCCCCTCTGGCATATCATACAAGGCTCACAGAACATCACTCTAGTGCTTGATGTACTATGTCTTACCTCCTGGCTTTCCCCAAACATTGTAAGACCTTAGTTGCAGTCAGACTCCCGGTGATTCTGATGCTGGTTAGTCCACATAACGGCAGGTAATCCTATAGATATGTGAACGCATTAAACACCTCCTCATTTTCGGGGGGGGGGGGGGGGGGGGGGGGTAAGGTACTGTATCTACTTTCCTACATACAGATACAGATGGAGCCGGCCTCTTCCATCCAGGGGCTGGCGGTCGGATCGCCAACTGCCGAAAGCCCGAGCATCCCCTTCTAACGGAGCTCCCCCGGGTCCCCAACGTGGTCCCCCACCTCCCTGCTCTCCCCCCCCCCCCCCCCAACCCTGCCCGTCTCCCTGAAGGGTTCATGTCCCCCACCGCACGGTAACTGGGACGCGCGTGCATGTGGGACACTTGCGCATCCCAGCCAGATGGAGCGCCATCTCGCCAGCGGGGACAATCTGGCGAGCCCCGGCGCTGGCTGAGAGGTGCTCCATCTGTACCAATATTCAATGCAAGTGTGAAAAAGTGCTGGTTACAGCTGCTTTGAAACTTCTTACCAACGGAGCTCTGTGGTGCACCTGCATAGATAAATTTGTCTGTCCTAGGATCCCTGCTATGACCTACAATAGGGGACAGGATGGCTCCCACCTAGTACCACTCGACCTGGCTGCAGCAAGTGATGATGCACCTTCAGCTACTGGACTGTGAGATGGGATGCACCAGTGAACGCTTAAGGGGCCCATTTATTATTGATCGCATTTACAATGCGATCTGGGCAGAATATAACCGCTCATGATCGCATTGTAAACTGCGATCACATCACAGGGATGTATCACCCCTGAGGGCACAGGGACAGGGCTCCAAAAAGAGCCCGTCCCTTCGAAGTCTGGAGCCGGAAGCCAGGGGGTCTGTGCATGTTCGGTTAGCGCTGAACCCCCACGACCGCACATAGGCTACAATGGGATATCCCCATCTCAGAATGGTAGTGTCTAGATCCCCTTCAGTTTTGACAATTTCCCATCATGCCCTGGGTCCAGGTATACCTGGAGGGGGAATATAAATCTGTGGCGAGCGAAGCGAGCCACCGTGTCCGAAGCATGCGGGTGTAGTGAGCCCGCGAGCGTACAATGCAGCTAAAACAAAATATCATACACCTACTGTATGTGAATTACAGATAAAATAAAAAACGTTGTGAGGGCATCTAACAACTTCCGCCCTCTTAGAACGTCACATCCTGTAATCAAACCTGAAGGGGATCTAGGGGCCCATTTATCAAGTAATATTTGCGGTTAAATCCCCGAAAACATCCGTTTTCGGGGGTTAACCGCAAATATTAAGTAGCACTGAGATGTATTAAATGGGGACCGCAGTAGGAATCTCCGATCCCTGCTGCGATCCCCCCCTGCAGCACCGCCGGCCGCATCCACCATAGGTTTCTATGGGAGATGCGAAGCTGCCCGATGTATCAACATCGGGCAGCCCGGCATCGCACCCCTGGGCTATCGCCATTCTGATATGGCGATAGCCCATTGTAGCCTATGGCTACATATCGCACTGCCCGAGCGGCAGCGGGGTCGCGGGGGGTCAGCGCATAACCGCGCATGAGCAGACCCCCGGCTTCCGGCTACAGGCTCCTTTCGGAGCCCTGTCCCTGCGCACAGCAGGTAATACATTTTGCCGAAATGATCGCATTTTACAAAGCGATCCTGGGCGGTAATATTTAACCCAGATCGCATTGTAAATGTGATCAATGATAAATTGGGGCCCTAGTCTCTAACAGATCACTAAGAAGAGCTGGGTTCTAGTGATCAATCCGTGAAAAGACGGATCATCGACTAACTTTGGAAAAAGGGTTAATTTGATAATAACGAAGCATAATTTATTTTCCAATCATTTATTGCCATTTTTTTTAACCTTTTTTTTTTTTTAAAACAGTGAGCTGAACAAATAAGAACATACATGACCAAGTAAAACACTGATCGATGGCTGGGTGCAGAATTGCCATCGATGGCAACCATCGATGGCGTCTGCACCGATGGCCATCCCTAGCAGCAGCAGCCTTGTTATTCTTTCTTTCACTTGCAGTCGCAGCACTGTACTCAGTCTCCAGAGTTAGTACATCTCAGCTGCCACAGGTGGCAGTGCTGAGCTCAGGCAAATGCATTGTAATGAAAAACGAAGCTGAAAGTAAAAGAATGACGGTTCACCTTTTTTGGGATGGGCGGCTCACTCGCTCTGTTATGGGATCCGTCCAAAAGATCCGCCTCGTTTGCAAACGACCCATCTCTAGGGCGGGATGTATTAATATACATCGCCGCCCAGCCACCGCGATGTGTCGCGGCTAGCATCGGGGTGCGGTGACAGAGACCCCCGCGATACCTGTAATGTGGTGTGCGGGGGTCTCCGTCACATCCTGGCGGCTGTCAGTGTCCCTGGCGTCTCCTCCTCCCCCTGCAGCCGGATGTCCTCCCGGCTGTGACACCTGCTGGGGGAAGAGAAGATTGATGAAGGAGGGGAGGGGGGGGGGGTCGCGCGGATGGCGATAGAAGGCGGAGACAGGGCGGACGGGTAATGGTACATAAGAAAATGCGGTAAAACCACCGTTTTACCGCATTTTCCCTTAAGTACATCCCGCCCTTAGTCCCTACCATCCCCCTAGAAACCTATAGGAGATGCGGCCGGTGGGGGTGGAGAGGGGATCACAGCAGGGATCGGAGATCCTGCTGCTGTCCCCCTATGGTACATCTGCATACCTCCCAACTGTCACGATTACAGCGGGCAGGGCCGGCCTTAGGCATAGGCACACTAGGCAATTGCCTAGGGCATTTGGAATTCCTAGGGGCATCAGCAGCTTCTGCTGATTAAAATGATATGCAGCATGCCTATATTCTGTGTGAGTGAGGCTGTATCTGCATATGAAATAGTGTATTCATGGAAATCACTGTAACATAGCATTCCGTATGCAGGTACAGCCACAGTCGCACACAAAATATAGGCATGCCGCATATCATTTTAATCATCGGAAGCTCCTTGTGTGTGCTGGTCATAACAATGCAAATAAGACGAATTTTCAGCAAAAAAGGCACCCAACGTTAGCAGAAGGGCCAGGAGCTGCATGGCCTATTGAGACAAGATGTATGAGGAAACATCTGTATCCAAGCAGAGGCAGAGGTCACAGTATTAGCGGCTGTGCGAGTGCGGTCTGCGGGTGGGTTGGTTGTGCAATAGTGTTCGGCATATGTGTAAGGGGCATTATGTGTGTCATGTATAAATGCATTAATAATGTGCGACATATGTGTAACAAGCATTATGTGTGTCATGTGTATAAGGGCATTATAATGTGCGACATGTGTAATGGGCATTTTGTGTGTCATGCGTATAAGGGCATTAATAATGTGAAACATGTGTAAGGGGCATTATGTGTGTCATGTGTATGAAGGGCATTAATAAAGGTTGGCATAATGTGTAAGGGGCATTACGGTTATAAGGACATAAATAATGTGTGTCATGTGTAAGGGGCATTACTGTGTGGTATTATCAGGGGTGCCGAGAGAAAGGGGTAGGGGGTACAAATTACCCAGGCCAAAGCCTGATGGGAGGGCCCAGTGGGGGCCCTGGGCCCCTCCCCTTAAGTGACAGCAGCAGCTGCAGCTCTTCTCCTCTGCCCAGCACACACTGCTTTGTGCTGGGTTGCAGTGTGGCCATGGAGGTGGTTAAAATACAATATTTTCTCAGGATTTTTTTCTAAGGGTATAATTTGATGAGTAATGTATATAAGGTAAAGTGGTACTACAATGTGATGTAACATGAATAAGGGACACTCTCACATGATATAATGTGAATAAAGTTGCACTACTGTGTGGCATAATTTGAATTTGGGGTAAAATTGTGTGGCCATGCCCCTTCCCAGCAAGAACGCACCCTATTTTGGCTGCGCACCAAATGTGTGCACTGTTTCTATTTAAAATATTGCAGGTAGGAGCACCAAAATGATGACTGCTATGATGAGGGTTGATGGTGCTGGGAAAGGGGAGCAGTGTCAGAGGCGGAACTAGTGGCGGTGCTAGGGGGCACCAGCCAAAATCTTGCCTAGGGCATCATTTAGGCTAGGGCCGGCTCTGACAGCGGGACAGTCCCGATTTTCGGGTCCTGTCCCGCTGTCCCACCCGCGGCAGGCATTGTCCCGCTGCGGGCAGTGCCGAATTTCCCATTAGGCACGTGAGGCACGTGCCTAGGGCGGCACATGTTTGGGGGCGGCACTTGGATGCATGTGATAGTACTGTCAGCCTGAAATGTACCAGTAACTGCAAAATATCCACTGTACTGTACCATAATCCATCTTGAATAGAGTGTAAATGAATAGGATATGAAGTTACTGCATATCTGATATTAAATTGGCAATCATTAAATGAGGGCTTATAACTAATCAATAAAAATAATACAATTGGGCAGGGGGGGCGGCCATTAATGTGCCTACGGGCGCACTCACCCCTGAATTCGCCCCTGGTTGCGGGGGGTGGCAGTTGGGAGACCCCCCAATCTAATAGAATAGCGTCTATTCTCGTATGAAAATGAGGTTGCGGCTAATTAGCATAACCCTATTTCCCCAACACAGAAGTTGGGAGGTATGCATCTGGGTGATACTTAATATTTGCGGCTGGGTTTAGCCGCAAATATTGTTTGATAAATGGGCCCCTTATTCTGAATGTTCATGTCTGACCCTGATCCACTGGCCTTTCTCACAAAGAATAGCTGGAGCCCTTATTTTTTAAGAGGGGGTGGGCACCAAAGTCCAACTTGCCTCCCGGCGATTGGGATGAATTTACGCCAATTATATTTCTGGCTTTTTTAAATATCCCACCACAATAGCCTACATTAACTACAGGACGTCAGTTACGCTCTGGTAGAGCCATATATTGCCGTGGCATGTTTAAATAAAAATCAGTCTTTAAGCAGCAGTAGCAATATAGGAAGTATGCCAGCAAGAAATCATAATAAAAATAAATGAATGACAGCAGCACTTTTCTCAGTATATCGCGCATGCGCATTGGTTCAATTGCTCAAGTGGCAAGTGCAGGATACATCCGCTTTGGAGCAGCGTAACTGCCGCAAACTCTAGGACGCATGCGCAATACATAAAAGCGTCTGTGTCTGGTTGGTTTTGGTCTCGTTGGAAGGGGCGTGGTTACACTGTACGGTGCCGCCTATTTTTAAATAACATGACGGAGTTGGGCGTGGTTAAGCGTCTCTGTGTAATCATGCTCGCCAGAAAAGCCCTACAAAGCCACACCCCTGTCGTGATCTGTAGATCACGTGGGCAAGCCGCGCCTCTCCCCCTCCCCCACTTCCGGTGCAGCTCGGGATGTGGCGCTCATGACGTCATTTGGACCGCGTTGGAAGCGCTGCCGGGGCTGAGCGTGACGTGGCAGAGAGACGAGTATCCGCCGCCGGGCACACAGCAGAGCAGCACCTCGGCCACTACCGACCCCGAACATGGGCCTCACCATCTCCTCGCTCTTCTCCCGGCTTTTCGGCAAGAAGCAGATGCGGATCCTGATGGGTGAGTACGGTTGGCATGTCGTGACGTATAGCCGGGCAGTTGTCACCATGCTGCGCAGACCTAGGCTTACGGGCTGTCAAGCTTACACAGGTCCTGGAACGGGGGTGCTCAGGCCACTGTCATTGCTATAGCGGAGTACAGTACCACATATCCCGGAAGAGAGACGTAATAGGTCCTGGTTATAGGGACGTGTAGCATCAGCGAGGTGTGGTATGGTGTCAGACAGTGGTGTAGGGACATGCAACATCAGCGAGGTGTGGGCACAGCTGTCCTAGGGCCACAGACATGGGGTGCAGGGACTTGCAGCATCAGCAAGGTGTGGGCACAGATGACCTGGGGCCCAGACAGTGGTGTAGGAGCATGCAGCATCAGCAAGGTGTAGGCATAATGTCCTAGGGCACAGACATGGGTGCAGGGACGTGCAGCATCAGCAAGGTGTGGGCACAGATGACCTGGGGCCCAGACAGTGGTGTAGGGGCATGCAGCATCAGCAAGGTGTAGGCATAATGTCCTAGGGCACAGACATGGGTGCAGGGACGTGCAGCATTAGCAAGGTGTGGGCACAGATGACCTGTGGTGCCAGACAGTGGTGGAGGGACATGCAGCATGAGTGTGGTGTGGGCACAGATGTCCTAGGGCACAGACATCGGTAAGCAGAGATGCGTTGGGACACAGACATTGGCACAGGGACATGTAGCATCAGCAAGTTATAGGCAGAGATGTCCTGGGGTGCCAGACAGTGGTACAGGGACATGTAGCATCTGTGAGGTGTGGACCTTACAGAGTGACAGATCTGGGCAGAATGGGCATGGATCTGCTAACATGGATATAGAGGCATTAAGGATCCTCAGCAGTGGTGTCCTAGGGGAACATAAATGGGCATAGCAACACTCAGGACCACAGATCTGGGCAAAGGGGACCTAAGAGCAAAGAGACAGGTGTATGGGCATGCCCGATCACAAATCTGGGCAGATCAACCTAGAGGCACATACGTGGGCATGGTGGAATCCAGGACCACAAATCTGTGTAGGGTGAACCTAGGGGCACTGATGTAGGTATAGTGACATTCAGGGTCACCGAGATCCAGCTAGACCTGATCAGTGAGGTGATCTGTATTGTCATAAAGATTCAGGAGCGTGGGTATAGTGGCATGCAGTATCCGAGGTCTAGCCAGAGGGCAAATGGTGGCACATGCAGGATCACAGAGTGTTCCTAGGGGCAGATACATGGGTATAGTGACATGCAGGGGATACCTGGGGCACACATGTTAGTATGGAGTTGTTCTTTTAGACTGGGGTGTGAGGTAAGGGGTTCCAGAGGTCTACCTGGAAGTGACTCTGAATAGTATGGGGACATCCATGCATAAGCAGAGGTGACACAATCTGCATAAGATCCAGATAAGATTTTGACTATATAGTCAAAATCTTATCTGGATCTCATGCAGATTGTATGGGTTTTATCCCAAGTGATCCAGATGCGTTCAAGATGCGCGCTCCCATATCTTAACCAGAAAGTCTTGGCTGCCCTGTCTATATAGTGCAGATCTGCACTATATAGTCTAAATTGAATGCAGATAGTGTAAATTGTATGCAGATAGTCTAAATTGTAATCGCATCTGGATCTTATGCAGATTGTACTAGTGTGTAAGCGCGTGCAGTATCATACACATCCCATCTGAGGTGTACCTGAGATATAAGCATTGTGAAATCAGGGTCACTGGTAAGGGTATGGGGGCGAACAGAATCAGATTTTGTAGAAGGGTACATATATTGTATAGGGCAGTGGTTCTCAAACTCTGTCCTCAGGACCCCACACAGTCCTGTGGTATAGGAAAGAAAAATATCTAGTAAGAGATGACCTAAAAACACTACATGTAAATGTGGGGACAGACATGGCAAGTGTGATAGCCAAGCTCACAGAACAGTAAAGGTGCAATTGGCAAATGTAGTTTGAATAAATATGCCAGCTTGGGCTACAGCAGACCAAAACCATTTAAAGAATAACCTAGAGTTAAGCTATATTTTTAATCCACTTGCAAACTGGTTGAATTCATATGGGACAGACTCTATACTTTGGTATAATTGTTTGGCTAATTGCACATTTAAATGACTATACTGCTGCAAACTAATCCTCCAGGACAGCCTACAACTACAGAGGCATATGGAGGGTGGAGGGAAAGGATCCTATTACTCGCACTGTATATATGTAGGAGTTTTACATTTATCTCTAGGAAATGTCTTTAGTATAGGACAGGATTTCCTTTTTTGAATGAGGAGGATTAATATGTATGCAGCCTATTCAGTGAGGAAGCAGTTCTACCGGGTTGTTGGCATACTACAATATACCTATATTGATGTAGCCGTATTCATTATAGACTGAGTGACTGCAGTTTCCAACGTCTCCTGTTTGTCCGCCTTGTCGCTGGTTTCAGCACACTAGGACATTCACGTCCCTTCCACTCCAAGTAGCAGGTTCCCAGCCCACATCAGCCCCTTTGTTAGTCAGGAATGTGACACATCAGACAGAGCATGCTGGTGTGTGACTAGTATTCCGCAGACTTGCCTCCTGTCTCCACGCTCTTCTGTGCTTCCTGACTGTGTGTCCTTTATGCAACATGCTTATCTTCCTGTTCCGGATCTCCATTGTGATGTGGAAGGGGCGGATAGATATGTGCAATTTTTTTTTTCCCTTTGCCTAGGCCCTTTCCATCTTTATTGTACAAGACACAAAATGTAGAGGCCATTTGTATTAAATTAGAAAGTTCTGACATGTCAGAATATTATGCCTCCTCCCCCTAAAAGAAAACGCGCACCCTTATTTTATACAGTCTCAAGGGAAGATGCCTGGAGGGCCACAGACAAATTTATATATTTGTATTCGGTTTCATACAGTTGTGGATTTAGGATTGTGATTTTCCTCCTTAGGTTTGGTTGGGTAGGCTTGAAGGAATAATGCAGATTCATGTATTTAGAAGCTTCAGGCCTGCCCTCTTGTACAGAGTCTACAGTTATTACTCGCTACTCCATCAGTATTTGGAGGAATCCTATAACGCAGTGGTTCCCAACCCTGGTCCTCAAGTACCCCCAACAGTGCATGTTTTGCAGGTCTCCACACAGAATCACAAGTGCTATAATTAGCTCCACCTGTGGATCTTTTCCAAATGTGCCTGAATAATGAGTGCACCTGTTAGGTGACCTGGAAAATGTGCACTGTTGGGGGGTACTTGAGGACCAGGGTTGGGAACCACTGCTAATAACCCAGTGGGAGGAAAACTGCACAGGTGTATGTACACCTGTACATGCAGATCTAAAGGTGCCCATACACGTACCAATTACCCGGTACTTTTTGTGCTAAAATAGCATCGTTGTGCATGGGATGCGATGCTATTTTAGCACAAAAGTACCGGGTAATGGTACGTGTATGGGCACCTTTACATGTATAGACTGGTCAGTGTGCGCAGTTTGGCAGGTGGTTTGTGCCACACCTGTAACCTGGCCTCCTGTAAGCTCAGTGATAAGTCAGCAGTGTAATGCAGCATAAACAAGTGTAGGGCAACTTCAGCCAATTGCTAAGCGATGTAGGTTAGCGCACATCGCTGACACGGATGCTATGAACCAGTGATGTGTGCTGGGTGATCACTGTGGACCAGTGAACTAACTAGATTTATACTGAATGCAGTATAATACGCCTTATGTACCATCCTAAAAACCCAGGTTTTTGCTGATTTGACCCGGGACTCATGTCAGTGGAAACGGCTACTAGATAAAAATACTGGGTCTAGTGATCTGGTCTCGAGCAGGGTTTTTTTCAGGATAAATACGAGTGACGGGCAGTGGAAACACCGCTGATTGGTCCTGAAATGATGGTATATTTTAGTTACGCCAAACCTTTTTAAGCAACTTATGGCCCCTGGGACCACCGCTGTTACCTGTTCTGGGTAGTTTCAAATGGATTCAGTATTGAATCCCGGCGGTCGGGATCCCGGCGTTCAGAATCCCGACGCCGGAATCCCGACAGCCGAAATACCGACAAGGGGGGGACGTGGATCGTCCCCCCTTGCGGGCTCGCCACGCAGCGGGCCCGGTGCCTCGCTACGCTCGGCACGCTAATTTATTCTCCCTCCAGGGGTGTCGTGGACACCCCAGGAGGGAGAATGTGTCGGGATTCCGGCGTCGGGATTCTGAACGCCGGGATCCCGACCGCCGGGATTTTAACGGCATCCCGTTTCAAATAACAGACACATTTAGGGAAGGGGGAGTGTCCCTGATAACTTTTGCAATTAAAATGGGATTTTGTCACAATCATTCTCCATCTGTTTAACAGGGATTTTTTTTCAGCACCTCATTAGCAGGGGAAAATGCCTGTTTTAAGGTAATGTTTTGACTTTGTTCAGAACCCCTAGGACACATCCCTTAATGACTAATTAGGCACCTTGAATTTTTTTAGTTAGCTGAAAAACATAGTTTTTGGGGTAAAATGGGTTGAGATGTGGGTGCAGATATATTGGGGTTGTGTGTGTGTGTGTGTGTGTGTGTGAATGGTAAAGGTGTTTTTAGGCTTCCAGGTGGGAGTTACAGGTGTTAGGTGTAAAGCTGCGTACACACGTAAAGATTTATCTGTCCAATCTGTCGGGTGGGAACAAAATCTGGTAATGTATGGGAGCAAATGACAGCCAACCATTATCTCCCAAATGCTGAAAAATGGACAAAAACAATTGTTCGGATAAATTTCTTAAATCAAATGGATTTAACCAATTTGGCTGATCATTCTCTGTTTTCTGGGGTTTGGTAGCAAATGTTGGTTCTTATGTGCTCCAATCCATTAACAGATTTTTGTTCTTGCCAGATAAATTGGGCAGATGAATCTGTAGGTGTGGACCCAGCTTAACTCGACAGCCGAAATTCAATGTTAGGCTATCGTGTGTCAGAAAGTGGGCGTGTCGGCGAAAACAGCAGTGGATTCGACAATCTGCGGTCGTTTCAACAACAGATCTGTCTTGTTTTAAAATCGGATCGGTTTTGTCGGAATATATTTTCAATGTTTTTGGAAAACGGAAGGCGGAAATAGCGGCAGAGATTCTCAACAAAAACATTGATCCATAAACTCATTGCTTTATGAATACATATTGTATTTTGGCTTATTAGAAGTATCGGTGACTTGGTGTCACGAGTTTGCAGTATCTGTGTTTAGGTGCCAAGTACACTTTAACATATTTAAATTTCTTTAACATTACTAAACATCCTGTTCACGGGACTTTGTTTGCCTAGAAGTAACCCATTGTGGTTTGCTGCATACATTTTAATACATCTGTCTGATCTCACTTGTATATGTTAATTTAGGAATGAAATGAGGGAATACAGCAAAGAAGCACAGGTGTGTGAGAAGACCTATGTGCCCAGGGAATATGATATATATGGTGTGTGTAATTATAGACACCAGATGTAGCGGGAAAGTGTCCGTTATATACAGGTGGATCCCAGGGGGTTGTAGGGTTATACAAATCCTTAATATAACTGGATAGCCCTCTAGGGGCTGTGGGGTCCAGGGGTGCAGAAGTCATAGGTAATGGAGACCACCCTTAGGCGGCGTCAAGCCTAATATACTATGCATGTACCTGTTCTTTTTGAAGGTGGCTTGATATCTGGTGCAGGTGGTGGTCAGTTCACTGTAGTGAGTCCAGTCTAGATCAGCCTGTGGCCTTCAATCCTTGATAAAGGCCTTCAGGTTGAATTATGTTGGGCTGACCTTAACCTTGCCCGAGAGCCTGCTGCGTTAACTCGCTGATCGTAGAGGGCAATCAGTCGTACAAGGAGAGCAATACAAGGTATTAAGTGTAACCCATCAACATATGAGGGTTCTCCTAGTGGGAGTGTATACACAGAAAAGGGTAGTCCCTAAGGCCGGTTTCACACACTCCGGCTCCTGCCGGACGGTGAAATCCCGCACGGCCAGGGAGCCGTGCCGCACACAGTACTTTATCATGGAGGGGATGGCCGCAGCCCTCCCTTCCAGTGGCGGGATCTGGCTGCAGCCGTGCGGCCGTGCCGTGGCCGTCCCGTGTGAATGGACACAATAGTGTCCATTCACAACTAATGTGTGCGGCACGGCTCCCTGGCCGTGCGGGATTTCACCGTCCGGCAGGAGCCGGAGTGTGTGAAACCAGCCTTAGGGACACAACCTGACAACTGGGGCACATACAGGTTGTTGTTCGTTTACAATGAAACCCATTCCCACTACACCTGGTGTACATGTTCAGTTATACATTCACCACCATATATACCCTGTCCTCTGGGCACATCTAGACTCATACACCGGTGCCTCCCTGCCACACCCTTGCTGCACTCTATCCCTCTCATGAAGGCTGGATCGGATACAGCTGTGCTACACCCTTGAAGGCAACATAGGGATGCCATTACTTTTGTATACATTAGGTTTCTAGCATTGACATCTGTTCTACAAAATGATAGCAGCAATTGCGCCTTATCTGAGGGATCTGGTTTTAAACAGATGTCAAAAGATTAAAATGTATCTGTGTAATCCCTAACTCCGGGATGGAGAAATAGTAATCTTGTAGCCAATTGGTGAATCTAGAGTCCAGCTGGGCAGATCGCTAATAATACGTAGAAATTCCTTTTAGATCTTTTTGGTTGTGCTTCGGCATCTGGGGACTTATTTTTGCCATCTGTCATCACCAGGAAATAATTACACAATCTCTGCTCCAAAGCTAGATGCAATCCTCATATTTATGCACAGATTACTATAAGCAAGCCAAACCGTGTTCTAGCCTACCTGCATAGTCCCGCTACCTGGTTACTGGTACTAGCATTGGCGGTATGTAAAAGTCTGCCGCATGATGTTGCGGAAGGGATACATACGGATGAAAGACAGTCAGGTTCCCGGTAGTCAGTATACCGATGCCGGGTTTCCGAAGGATGGATTCCCTATAGTAGTCAGGTAAGGATACTTAACCATCCGCATGCCCACAGCCTAACCCTAACCATACCCTCCCTACTAATGCCAAGACCTAACCCTCGTACTCTGCCGCCTAAATCGAACACCCCCTACTATGCTGGCCATACACCAGAACGATATTGTTCCAGCCAGCCAATTTTTATGCCGGTTGGGATGATATTCTGTCCCTTAGTGCCTAACCCCCCCCCCCCCAACCTAACACTAACCACCTCCTCCCCTCAGCCCAACCTGAAGTCCCACTTATCCCCCCCCCCCCCTTAATCCGGCCTTTTGCTAGCACATATTATAACATTTGGTATTCTTGGGCCAGAATTCTATATGTTTGTAGTCGGGCCGTAGATATAGTGAACGCTGGCATCCTGACTGACGGATCCTGTTGCAGGCTGTGTATAGATGTTGAGCAGTCACTACATTTACATTTACTTTTGGGTCTCCTGTATGTATGTTGAGTCCTGGCCTGTAGTGTTAACTTGCACAACTATATTTAATACATTGCACTGATAATAAAAACTTCATTGAGATTGTTATGAAAATAGATCTAATGTTGACGTGTTGAATTCGGTGCATGGCTCTGTATCGTTTATTGCTGGTCAGCTTGCTTGTGTCTGAGGAAGGGTGCCGGCCGGGGTCCCGGCAGGCATTCACCCGACAGCCGGGGTCCCGGCAGGCATTCACCCGACAGCCGGGGTCCCGGCAGGCATTCACCCGACAGCCGGGGTCCCGATGGTTATTTTCCCTCGAGGGGGTCCGCATAGCGAGCCCGCAAGGGGCTTTGTTGCACTCGCCAGTCGGTATAATGACTGTCAGGATCCCGACTGTCGGACCCCTATACCACACCCCTGAGGAATTGCTGAATTGCCCATAGTGCTTGTCGCTTGTACTGATCTGCTCCAGTTTGGTTCTCTAGTCATCTGCTTCCCTGCGCTGGGCACATCACTTCAACCTGTGTACAGGAATAAAGTGCTGAGCCAGTAATATAATCTGTGTTCCTGCTGTCAGGTTATTCTATTCGGTGTACGCTGCTTAGCTTTTTGTCAGCCACACATGTCTAAATGTTTTGTTTGGCACTGGATGTGGGAAATTGTATTTGTTGAGTTGGGCTGTGAAACCGAAGATGACTGACATTTACTCGGTATCATTTATTTAAGCATTGTGGGGGTCATGTAGAGTTACATGTGCCGTAAAGGAGCACGTCTCCACATGTAAGGCAGGCTTAGATGTACATACATATTGTGTGGGGAAGGGTATGCGGTTGGAAGATCGACAAGCATTCGGATGACCACTATTGGTCACCAGGCCATAGGTTAACTCATGAAGGTCGACCAGGTGAAAAGGCTGACACAAGCAATAGGTTGACATGACTTTTTCATGATTTATACTGGTAATACCAGCAGATGAGCGGCTTTCCTGGAGATGTGGGAGTGTGCAGCTGCACTCACCGCCGGGCCCTACACACTGGGTGACTTTGAGCTGAAAGCCGCTTGAACTGGGTGTTTTGAGCAACTTTCAGCTCAATCGCCCACTGTGTATGGGCCTTTAGAGTTCCCAGAAGCATTGCGAGCAAAGCAGTACGCCCTTTTTTTTTTTTCATTTTTTTTTTTTTTTCATTTTTTTTTTTTAAATGCGTTCCTTCTAGGAACTGGGCAGGGCGGGGGCAGTCCAGGCCGCCGCCATCACCAAAGGCAGCAAGGTGCTACTAGAGGGGCAGGACACATTTAGCCCTTTAAAAAATTGGTCATTGTGCAGGGCCCTGCGGGAACCTAGTGTCCATTTTAGACAACACACAAAATGTGACTCATGTTGATCTTTTTCATATCAACCTTTTTTTATGTATCCAAATATGGCTGTCTCCCCTATGTGCTTATGGTCATCGGCAATGGGCCTTGTGTCTGCTGTTAAAAGGGGAAAAATCAGAAAAACCTTTTTTTTTTGGGGGGGGGGGGGGTGGTGGAGTCCCATTGGTATAGCGATTAAGCTATGCCAGCCTGGGCTTGTGGTACAATTACATAGCTTTGGGCCATGTAGGCACCCGTGGGTTGGGGTTGGGGGGGGGGGGGGGGAACACGTTTGAGACGGCTTGTTCCTTCCAGAGCCCAGGTGTGAATATTGCTTCTATTTATTCAGTGGGGTTGTAAATAGAGGTGTGGGTTTTGCCCAGATTTACTCTGATCTCAAATGGGGATCTATCCGGCGGTAAGAACCGAGTGAATCCGGACCCGCGCATCTCTGTGGGCAGGTTTGAGAGCAGTACTGTACACTACATTGAAGTGAAATACCACTATTCTATGTGCATGTTAGGTAACGTATTTTTTGCTGACCTCAAGAACACAAGTCCTCTTCCTTGCTAGGGATCAGTCAGTCTTACCTGAGATATAGTCCCCTCTGTACCCAAAACATTTTATTGGTTCCTGCTTCATATGGGGGACAAACTTCTATATTTACACCACTTTCTTATTTCTCTACAGTTGGGCTTGATGCTGCCGGAAAAACCACAATCCTGTACAAGCTGAAGTTAGGCGAGATTGTCACAACCATCCCAACAATCGGTGAGTAATCCACTCTCAAGCCTTTTATATTTGGCTCCATGTTTTGACCAATACATAGGAAAGAAGGAAAGTGTTTTTTTTTTTCTATCTGATAATCTCATACAGGGCCTGAACTGACTTGGAGTATTGGTTGAATAGGAAGTTTAACGTTTACTGGATCAGTACAATAGTTTTGGGAAGAGCATGCAGCAGGAGTAAATCCCTTTTACAAGGGAATTCAATTGTCTGTGGTAATGCAGACTTTTTTCTACTTAGTGAAGTCCTGCAGCTAATTGAATTGCCCACCTAAAGGCCGCCATACACTATGCGATTTGGCCCCGATTTCACCCGATCCAGATGGATCGGGCAGTGAAATCGGACCAAATCGCAGGTTTTGACACCCGGTCCGACCCGATGCGTGGTCCCGTGCGCATCGGGTCAGAGTCGGGACGTCGGACCGGCTGCACATAAGATAAATCTTATGTGCAGCCGTGGGGACTCTGAGGACGCAGACGAGGGAGGGGGGCGGGAGACGTTGGCGAGGGAGGGGGGCGGCAGGGGGAGCCGGAGCAGGGAGCTTTCATGCTCCGTCCGCTAGTAGTGCGGACGCTGCGGGGTACACAGGCGGCAGTGACATAGAGCCGGGCGGGGGGAGCCGGGAGCTGTCAGTACTGAAAAAAAAAAAAAAGCCCATACAATGAATGGGCAGCCTGTCATTGGCTGAGCGCTCTCTCAGCCTGTCAGCAATTGGCTGAGAGAGCGCTCAGCCAATCACAGGCTGCCCATTCATTGTATGGGCTTTTTTTTTTTCAGTACTGACAGCTCCCGGCTCCCCCCCCCCCCCCCGGCTTTATGTTACTGCCGCCTGTGTCCCCCGCAGCGTCCGCACTACTAGCAGCGTGCGTCCGTCCCCCCAGCCGCCTTGCAGCATCCCCCGCCCGCCACCTCTATGTCCCCGGCCCCCCTGCTCGCTCCACATTGGGAGTTGCAAATAATATATCGCATGCTATGTATCATTTGCAAAACTTGGCACATCAAGTGCCAAATCGTGTGTCCCCCCCCTCCCGGGGAGCTGCAGGGGGAAATCAGGTCCGACTTGTCCTTAGGACAAGTCGGACTAATGTATGGGGGCCTTAAGTTTGTTTCTTTATGCTGCAGACAGTGAGGTCAGTAATCAAACGGTCGGCCCCAGCATGAACGCTTTCTTGGGCTGCATTCAGAGTTGGGCCTTAGCGGTACTTTTCTGAGAGATCCATTAAGGGTTTCATATTAACGAGTTGTAACCCAAATGTAGGTCCTCACTGTTTCTAGGACAGATGCAGTCTGTGCTTGTAATTAACTGAAAATATAAAAATAGTATGATTGCAAATGTGCTATTTTCAAAGATTCTTAATAGCAAAGATCTTCACTTCTCTTAAAAAAAGAGGTCATTGGGTGGACTGCAGTCATTCTATCAGCCCACATTCACAGAGTACATAGGGGGCTACTTTATGAGAGAGGAAGCTGAATTATTATTATTATTATTTTTGCATCTTCTAAAATAACCGCAATATCCTATCCCTAATACTCTAAAAGGGCATACACGCAGTTTGATTTCAGCCCCATTTCTAAGCGATCTGATTAGATTGCTTAGAAATGGAGCAATGGTCGCTCAATGTGTATGACTTGCAGTGATGGCGATACGCGGTCCTGGTATAATGTAAACCAGGGGTGGCCAACCCGCGGCTTTTGAGCATGCGGCTCTTCCCCCTGTTAAAGTGCGGCTCCTGCTGCACCACTTTAATGTTACATGTATTATCCATGATGTCTCAAAAACTTTATTAAAAACACAAAACTATAAATAAATATATATTTTTTTTTACCTTGGACTGATTGTAAGGGACTTGTGAGCTTTCTTTAATTTCCCAATGTGGATAAGGCGTGTAACCTAATAATCACTTGCATACAGGAGGTGCCTGGTTGCTGCATTAGAGACAGCATTGCAGAGATTACAGGTCTGAAGAAATGAGATTAGGCTAATTTTGAATGATTTAGAATAGATAGATGTAATTGTTGGTAAAGGTGGGCTGTGTCCAACCGGAATATCTGTGTAGTTCATCAAAAATATCTTCCTTTGTTGTGCTGTGTGTACATCCTATCTCCAGTCTGTTCTTCTTCAGGCGGCTTTCTGTATCTTTTTCCTAATGACTGATCGGCCCTTTAAAAGCAAGGTGACCCAGTTAACACCTGTCCCTCACAGCCTGGCAGCAGGAAGTTATGGGGTGAATGTGATTTCCCAGTAATACCTTACCAGTGCACCAGCCTAGCATCTGATGGATGTGTTGTTGGCAGGCGCATCCTTAATGGTTGGGGGGGACTGTCTGTTTGTGACATCCATAACATGTTCTCTCCAACCCATGGAAGTGTCTTATGCTGTGTACACACTGTGAGATTCCCTTGCTATTTGACTTAAGATTCGAGTGCTATACAATCTTTGCTATCTCTGTACTTTTTACATACAATTCTTGCTATCTGCATTAGATTTGCACTATATAGTCATTGCTGCCCTGTCTATCTGGGTTTCGATTTGTGCTGTCACGGGAGCGCGCATAGGGAACGCAAGGTAAAAAAACGAAGGATCTCTATCCCCATAGTATAACCCAGTATCCCATTGGACGGTAGAGAAACATGTGCGATCTGCATGCGATTTTGACTATATAGTCAAAATCTCATGCTGATTGTACCCGTGTGTACACACCATTTAGTAGGACTTCTATAGTAAATATGGTAAAGTAATTGCATATGAAGAGCAAAATAAGACTACTTTATTTGTATCGATGCCTGTAAAATGTGTGGTCAATTATCTTCAGGAGTCTGAAAGCTCAGTACAACAAATAGGAATCTCTGTATGTGGTGAATGGTATGGGTCATTGGGTTGGCCAAATTAAGGTAGACCGCAGAAGGTCAAAAGGTAGACACCCTGTACAGCCCCCCCCCCCCTGAATGTCGACAGTCGACTTGGACACGAAGTGTGCCGCATCCCCTCGCATTGCTTGCTGCGCTCACCATGCTTCGGCCACGGTGCCTCGCAATGGTTGTCGCACTATAGTAATCCCTATTGGATGGTAGGGCATGAAATACAGCCTGTCGGCTCAAAAAAAAAAAAAGTGAAAAGGTTGGGTCGACCTTTTTGACCCTGTCGACCTTCGCTATGTCCAGCCTTATCATGTGTCGAACGAAGCCCTGACTACTTTCAGTGGTCTAGTGTCCAACTAACGTGCGTATACCCTTACCGAGACAGTGTAAATGTTCCATAATATAAAATAAGGTGAGATCGCTGCCTGTCTGCTGACATTAAATGCTGCTTTTTCTCTTTTAAGGCTTCAATGTGGAAACTGTAGAATACAAAAATATCTGTTTCACTGTCTGGGATGTTGGCGGCCAGGATAAAATCCGACCTCTTTGGAGGCATTATTTCCAAAACACACAGGTACAGTACTTCTTATACAGACAGCTCTTTATTCTGCGCAATGGGAGGGTTATTAACACTATGAATAAAAATCCTCTGGCTGGCTATGTGTATGAAATATGCAGTAGATTGTGAAAAATAGGTTTAGTGGCTGTGTGCCCCTAACCGATATCTGCACCATTTGTCATATCTTTTATGTCTGATTGCATGCTCCCTTTGGTGGCATACAAGATCTTTTGGTTGACTACTGCACGGTGCTTCAAAAGGTGCTGTATGCAGCCCTGTACGTGGTAATGAAGGAAATAATTATTATTATTATCCTTTTATTTATATGGCGCCACAAGGGTTCCGCAGCGCCCAGTTACAGAGTACACAATCAAACGGGGAAAAAAACAGTAACTTAAGACTATACAGGACAAATACAGCGTAAATGATTATAGGAACATCAGCTGATTGCTGCAACATATATATCCAGGTGGCAGCAAACAGCATGCTTTAGTGCAGTCGAAGACTGCTGAAGTAAGAAAGAGGTCCCTGCTCGTGAGAGCTTACATTCTAAAGAATGAGATGTTCCTTCCTTTATTATGCATCGGACAGCATGTAAAAGCAATTTGGTATGGTCTGAAGTGAAACCGCCCAAACTCTCACCTGTGCACCCTGCTGACATGGCATGCCAACCCTGTAGACCGATTTCACAATGGGGGAATGCTGAGATAGCAGAGTTGTGCTCTGAAGGTTACCTAGTTCTCATTGCATAGTGGTAGTGGTGCAGTACGGATAGTGTAATGGTTAGCATTACTACCTCACAGCACTGAGGTCATGGGTTTGATACCCACCATGGCTCTAACTGTGTGGAGTTTGTATATTTTGCGTGGGTTTACTCCGGGTGCTCCGGTTTCCTCCCACAATCCAAAAATATACTAGTAGGTCAATTGGCTTCCAACAAAAATTAACCCTAGAATGTCTGCGCTGCGCAATATGTATGTGTTCTATAAGAAACTGTTAATAAATAATAAATAACCAACCCAAAATGGTCACAAATATGGAGAAAAAAAAATCCATTTATGAAACACATAATTAGGGTATCCAGTTAGCTGTGAAAACATTTAAAAAAACAATTCATTCCACCCCTTAGCCTAAAAAACTTATTCCAATATACTTGCCTCATACCTTGAACTCCAATTTCTAACACCCAATTTTTTTCTCCAAAAATTTAACTTCATAATTTATTATGGGAGCCGGAAAGCACACTTTCCCTTAGTACAACAAAAGTTATGATATATAACAAACGCTATTGAAAAACCGGTTGCAGCTAGTAAATTCCCCAGAGACCATCAACCTCTGAATGGGGGAACAGACTTTAGACACAAAATATTTTGGGAAAAGACCAGCGCAGAGATGAAACTTGCTTGTGATGTCCGCAGGTGGCGCAATTAGTGGACTACTGAAACCACATTTAATTTATATTTCTCTCTCTCGAGTGCACGTAGCAGTTTCTTAAACACCTTAATCGATCTGAAGCCTTATTCCTTAAAGATCTACACTTACTTTAACATTCTTACTCGCATGCATCAAAAGGTATCTTTTCAGCAGGGACAATGAATCTGTACACTTTATCACGATAAAACAACTGACTTTATTATTCTTTCACGAGTGCCTGTAGCAGTTTCTTTAAATACAAGCCCGCATTGAAGAAAGGGTATTTATTAAAATCCACAAACATATGACAAACGACAAGTCCTCTGGTGAAGGCAAAAACAGCCTGATAGAACAATCAGTCCTCACTATCCCACGTGCTGCAGACACACGAGAAGGTCGGCAGGGCGGCTCGGAACTTCCTACAGGAGGACGTGGATGAACAACGCCGGCTTCAATCTGACGGCGTTTGCAACTATAACATCAACGCGTTTCGGATTTAATCCTTTATCAAGATGTGGCAAACTAATTCACCTACTTAAGTCTGAATGTAGACGAAAACTCATTGGAGATAGACCACAAATACACACGGAACAATATACACATTTTTAGGGCCCTAATTGGTATTGACGGCCTAACCGTGAGGCAGCAATACTGACCACTTTGCCCTAGATGCACAAAAGGCAAAGAATGTACCAGTCAGCTGCGTACAACAGAGAAAATGGGGCAAGTCGTCCAGTCCAGGGCCCTACTTTTTTTTTTTTTTTTTTTTTTAGGCTTTTTTTTTTTTTTTTTTTTTTTGACACATCACTATCCGGTTGCAAATTCAGACCGCTCTGCACTGAAGTTACTGTGAGGTGCCTGATTTGGATGGTGAAAACATTTAGAAGAGGGTAGACTGCCCCCGCCCAGCTTCTATTTAATTCCAGCTGGCTGGCAACATTTTCTGGGGAGACCACTGTACTCCCAAGAATGTTACCCACACATTCACTTCTTGTTTCAGGGATGTCACCGGCTCTTAGTGGATCTCCCAAGAGTTGTGAAAAACTGTTCCCAGCAGCTAACATGTCATGCAGAGCATGCTGGGGTAATAGTACATAATACTTGTAGAGCTACAGGCATGCTAACAAATACAATTGTGACTGTACATTGATGCGTGAGGCTCACATTATATTAACGCTGTATAATACGAAATATAGGCTTCCAGTACAGGATGAATGGACAGCCCTCATTGTATATTGTGTTTTCCTCCTAGGGCCTCATTTTTGTTGTAGATAGTAATGACCGAGAGAGAATTCAGGAAGCAGCGGAGGAGTTACAGAAAATGGTAAGTACTGAGCAGCGCCGCTGTATGCCATGTCACATAAGCAGTTGAACAGCGCTGCTGTATGCCATGTCACATAAGCAGTTGAACAGTGCTGCTGTACATGTCACATAAGCAGTTGAACAGTGCCGCTGTATGCCATGTCACATAAGCAGTTGAACAGTGCTGCTGTACATGTCACATAAGCAGTTGAACAGTGCCGCTGTGTGCCTTGTCACATAAGCAGTTGAACAGCGCTGCTGTGTGCCTTGTCACATAAGCAGTTGAACAGCGCTGCTGTGTGCCTTGTCACATAAGCAGTTGAACAGCGCTGCTGTGTGCCTTGTCACATAAGCAGTTGAACAGCGCTGCTGTGTGCCTTGTCACATAAGCAGTTGAACAGCGCTGCTGTGTGCCTTGTCACATAAGCAGTTGAACAGCGCTGCTGTGTGCCTTGTCACATAAGCAGTTGAACAGCGCTGCTGTATGCCATGTCACATAAGCAGTTGAACAGCGCTGCTGTATGCCATGTCACATAAGCAAATTCCTTTTATGGTGTGTTCTTGCTTTCACTTATATTTATTTGCAGTTTTACCTGAGAAATTAATGATTTGTAATTTGTGTCCTAAACATGAGGTTAAACTTTGAAGAGGGAATATAGAAAACCTTTTTAATGGGGCGAGTTTTGTTCCCGGTGCAAATCCTGGTTCTAAATGTGGAATTGCCTCTCAGGATATCCCTTATGTCAATCATTATATTGCAGCAACCTTTGCATAAATGAAGTTGTTGGCAAACGGAGTCATGTCCCAAACTGAAAGAAGTCATTCTTAGGGGGGGAGTATTCAATCCCCGCCGCTATTTCTGACAAGGGAAATAGCGGCGGGCGCCTATTCAATGCTGTCTTGTCCAACAGCATTGAAGAGGCAGATGGACTGAATGGGCCCGACTTTGAAAGCTGTTGGGAGCCGTCTTGTCGATTAATTGTCGCAATAAAGGCCAAATCTCGACAATTTTTACGTGACCCACCCCCTTTTTTGCCGATCGACGCCCAGGGTATTGAATCCCACCTGGCAATATGCTGTCAAGCAAAACGAAAACTGTCCTGGGTCACGGCAGTCAGGACAGATTGACAGTCGTGACCCGGGATTGAATACCCCCTTAAAACAACAAACTTTTTAGTGCAGAGTTCTCTCCAGGATGTGAGATGAGCGCCATCGTTATCTTCTAGGTAGGATATGCTGTACTTCCTTTTAGACTATTGCTGATATTCCGTGTGATGTTTTTAGCTCCAGGAAGATGAGCTGAGGGATGCCGTATTGCTGGTGTTTGCAAATAAACAAGATTTGCCCAACGCTATGGCCATCAGCGAGATGACCGACAAGCTGACGCTTCAGAGTCTCCGCAATAGAACTGTGAGTATCGTTGTTCCAGGGTTGAAAGGAGATGGCAAAGCTAGTAGTTCAAAGCCTTTGTATAAGTAAAGGTCCATACACTTTGGGCGATTATTTTTTATTTTTTTTTGCATTTGTAGCACTTTATACAGTGTGCAGACACAGTCGCACAGGGATATACGAGTGTTGCATATCATTACTAAGCACAGTCTCCTGGCGTTTTAGTCCACACTGCATTGTGACTTAGTGAATTTTTGATTCCGACTCGCATGATTATCATCTCAGATTTTATCTATTATATCAAGTGTCCATATCCATTGTTTCTAATAGAAACAAATTATTCGTGTTCATTTCAGCACCCTGCATCTTTCAAAACCTGTGCAGTTCCTGTTCTTCGCTTTGAGCTGTGGTGCTTCTAGCACAGGTTTAGTCTGCATATCAGTGCTAAAATACAGATCACACTGTGCTAGAAGCACCACAATGTGACAACCCAGGCTGGGAAGAATTGCAATGGTTTTGAAAAATGCAGGGTGCTAGAATGAACATTAGTTTATCAATATCAATTTTACTCAATTGATTGATCCAAAGTATCTTTTTTGCAGCAAAGCTTCCTAATAAATGGATTAAATTCTAGAAATAACTGATTAATAATCTGCCTTTCTATTTGTTGCATTAGGAAAAAAAAACAAATCTTGAAGGGGGGATTTAAATTGTTTTTGTATTGCAAGTAATGTGCGCCCCACGGAGCTATTCAGCGGTTTTTGGACGCCTTAGTGTGTACTTTTCTCTTTTTTGTAAAGTTTATTACATTTTTATTTTTTCCTCTCTCTCTCTCGCTCCTCAGTGGTACGTGCAGGCAACATGCGCAACTCAGGGGACCGGTCTGTATGAAGGATTGGACTGGCTATCGAATGAGCTCTCCAAGCGTTAAGGAGGATCCGGAGTTCAGCAGAGGACACAACGAATAGAAGTGGTCTAGGCTCGTAACATCCAAACTAGTTCTAAAATGGTATAAAGAAATGGAACTGGCAGCAAATACTCTTTACAGTTTCCAGATTGTTTTGTTGCTGGTTATTTACCAAGTTTTCATGTTGCTTCCAGAGCGATGTGGCTAGACTTATTGCAGAAAATAATAAATTCTCTCTCTCTCTCCATATGTGAAAAGTGTTTTCTGGTTTTACTTCTCCCCTTACATGCCTGGACATACTTTATTGTGGCGCTATAGAATTTAATGCTTTTTTTTTTTTTTTTTCCTTGTCCTTTTTCCTACAAGGCAAACACTTAAAAATGTAAAGTTCTAAGTCGGTTGCGGCTCCCCTTTGTCGGGCTGCATTACTTATTGCACACTCTGCAGAAGCTTGCTTAACTGATGTTCTCAAGAGTCCTCAAATTGCTAGTTTGACTCCCCGTGTGTCATTCCTTAGACATTCTGCTGAATTAAAACGTAGCATTCCATACCTATTTATTTCTCATTCATGCCAAAAACATTTTTTTCGTTTTAATATTGCCCGTGCCAGCGAAGAACACAACACTATATATCTGAATTGCCTACACCATTTTTTTTGGTTTTGTTCGATTTACCATGCCAATAAGCCAGAATTAACTTTTACTTTATTAACGAGTGTCGGTTAAAGGATAATATTGCCTTCGCTTGGAGCGAGTATAGAAAAACGCCTTTGCTGGGTGAGCGTGATGCAGCTCACTGCTATCTTGTACAGTAGAGGGCCCCGGCTTGTTTTATATCTCAGCAGATTGTCTCACTTTAGGGTATTTTTTATGTTGCTTTCAGCTTGACTGTTTTTGCCCATTGTATCATAGTTCTGCTGATTGTTTTATTGTTTATTGGTGAACATATCTTCATAATGCAAGATTGGTTTGTTTTTTAAATTCCTCAATCTGAACAATTGATGTTTTTCTTCATACCCACTAAGAATTATTCCTAATAAAATAACAAAAAAAAAAAAGGTTTATTTTTGGTTTTGCTTGTATTATTTCTTACCCACATTCACTGTTTTATCTGGGAGTTGTCATGTTGTAGGTCAGTGACTGACAACACACGGGCATCCAATTTGTTGCACACCTTAATAAGGAGAGTTATGGTAGACCTACCTTTGTTAACTCCCTTTCCTTGAAGTCCATGGGGACCACAGGGGACATCGGGGTTGTAGGTGGATCCAGGGGGTCCGAGGCACCAATCAGCGCAGCTTTTAAAGATTTCCCAGGATGCCCGGGCCCTCTCCCCTACAGCCCCGCCTCCAGGCTCATCTAGCCAGTTTTAGTTACAAGCCGTAAGCAGGAAGCGGAGAGGAGAGAAGGATAGGACACATACCCATAGACACAGACATACATGGTCAGTACAGGTCACATAATACCACTTCAAGGAATCCCTCAGAAACAAATTAAAAGGGAGGGCGCCCTGTGGTCCCCATGGACTTCAAGGAAAGGGAGTTAACAAAGGTAGGTCTACCATAACTCTCCTTTTCCTTTTCAGGGTCCATGGGTCCCACAGGGGACATCGGGGATGTCACAAGCAGTATACTCACGGGTGGGAATTTGCCTGAGGGGTCAGAAGAACCCGACGCCCAAAGGA
The DNA here is from genome assembly GCF_055691185.1 of Crinia signifera. NCBI lineage: Eukaryota > Metazoa > Chordata > Amphibia > Anura > Myobatrachidae > Crinia > Crinia signifera. The sequence goes on along the minus strand of NC_139224.1, from coordinate 43,714,329 downwards.
AGCATCCTGGGAGGCGAACGTGTCAAAAGCATAATATCGGGTGAAAGTATGGACAGATGACCACGTTGCAGCCCTGCACAGTTGTTCGGCAGAAGCGCCTCTGCTTGCTGCCCAAGACGGACCTACCGCCCTGGTAGAATGTGCTTTTAGAGACACAGGAATAGGTAACTTTGCCTGCTGATAGACCTGATGGATAACCATCCGAATCCAACGGGCAACGGTCTGCTTAGAAGCCGGCCAGCCCTTTTTGTGGAAACCGTACAACACGAATAGAGCGTCAGACTTCCTGACTGCCCTAGTGCGTTCCACATATATAGTCAGAGCCCTGACTACATCCAAAAGGCGTTCCTGTCGTGATAAGTTTTCTGATGCGAAGGCCGGAACCACAATTTCCTGGTTCATATGAAACCTAGAGACGACTTTAGGCAGGTGTGAAGGTTTCGTTCTCAGGACTGCCCTATCTGCATGCAGGATAAGGAAGGGAGGTTTCCAGCACAGAGCGGAAAGATCGGAAACCCTCCTGGCTGATGATATTGCCAGGAGAAACACTGTCTTAAGTGTCAGCCACTTAAGGTCAACTGAACTTAACGGCTCAAAGGGAGGCTTAGCCAATGCCTGTAACACAAGGGTAAGGTCCCAAGGCATAGTAGGAGGGGTATACGGTGGTTGCACATGGAGTACCCCCTGAAAGAAAGTGTGTACATCTGGTAGAAGTGCGATCTTCCTCTGGAACCAAACAGACAGGGCTGACACCTGGACCTTTAGCGACGCCAGCCTTAGTCCCATATCTAGCCCTCTCTGCAGGAAAGCCAGGATCCTGGCTATTTTGAACACTTTGGGGTTATACTTGTTGGAAGTACACCAAGAGAAGAACGTGTGCCAAATCCGGTAATAGATTCTAGACGATGATGGTTTACGTGCCTGAATCATTGTCCTAGCCACGCTGGAAGATAAACCCTTTTTCCTTAGTAAGGCAGTTTCAAGCGCCACGCCGTTAAAGACAGGCGGTGGGGATCTGGATGCAGACAGGGGCCCTGTGCCAACAGATCCTTCCGAGGTGGCAACGGAATGTGAGGCTGGGACGACATTTGTAGCAGGTCCACAAACCAAGGTCTGCGTGGCCAGAATGGGGCTATCAGAATGAGGTTCCCGCGTTCCACCTTGAATTTCCGGATGATCCGTGGGATCATATTGATGGGAGGGAACGCGTACGGGAGATGGAATTTCCAAGGGACCGTGAGGACGTCTGTGAAGTCGGCTAGAGGGTCCTTTGTCCTGGAGCCGAACCTCTGCACTTTGCGGTTGTGCCTGGACGCCATGAGATCCACGTCCGGCACGCCCCATTCCTCTGTCAGAGAGGCAAAGACCTCCGGGTGGAGAGACCACTCCCCCGGATGGATGTCCTGACGGCTCAGGAAGTCCGCTTCCCAGTTCAGGACACCCGGGATAAAGACTGCTGAGAGTGCCAGGAGATTTTGCTCCGCCCACTGAAGAATCCTTGAAACTTCCCGTAGGGCCGCCATGCTGCGGGTGCCCCCTTGGCGGTTTATGTACGCCACCGTCGTGGCGTTGTCTGACCTGATCTGTACTGGCCTGCCCTGGACCAGGTCCTTTGCTCCGAGCAGTGCATTGTACGCTGACCTCAATTCCAGGACGTTTATGGACAATCTGGACTCCTGGGTTGACCAAACGCCTTGCAAGGACTGGGATTCTACTACCGCTCCCCAGCCCCGCAAGCTGGCGTCGGTTGTAAGGACTAACCATTCTGTGAACCAGAACGGTCGACCCGTCAACAGGTGCTGCGGAAGTAGCCACCACTGGAGGGACTCCCGAACTTCCTGAGACAGTTGGAAGAAGGTGGTCCTGATATGTTGGGTCTGACCGTCCCACTTCTTCAAAATGAGACTCTGAAGGGGGCGAGAGTGGAACTGGGCCCACTCGACCATGTCGAAAGTGGACACCATCCGACCGAGGATTTTCATCGCCCAATGAACCGAGGGCTGGAGAGGAATTTGAGAATGTGCTGGTGTAAGGCAGCACTCTTGTCTGCTGGGAGAAGGAGCCGGAGGGCCTTGGTATCCAGCAGAGCTCCCAGGTGCAGCATGCGCTGCGAGGGAAGCAGGGTGGACTTCTCCCAATTTAGGAGCCAACCGTGGTCCTGCAAGGTTGTGACTGTCGTTTGCAGGTGTGCCAGGAGGATGTCTGGCGACTTTGCGACTAGCAAGAGGTCGTCCAGGTAAGGGAACACTCGAATGCCCTGCTGGTGTAAGAGCGAGGCCATTACTGCCATAATCTTCGTGAAGATTCTTGGGGCAGTGGCCAGTCCAAAAGGCAGAGCCCTGAATTGAAAGTGCCTGTGTAGGATGGCAAACCTCAGGTACTTTTGGTGCGCTGGGAGGATGGGGACATGCAGGTACGCATCTCGGATGTCCAGGGACACCATGTAGTCCCCCTCCTCCAGCGCCAGGATTATGGATCTTAACGTCTCCATTCTGAACTTGGACACCTTGACTGACTTGTTTAGCGCCTTTAAGTTCAGAATGGGTCTGAATGTCCCGTTTGGTTTTGGGACAAGAAAGAGAGTTGAATAAAACCCTTGTCCTCTCTGGTGTTGGGGTACGGGGACAATGACCAGAGACTTTAACAGGGACTGCAAGATCCTCTGCAGATGGTCTGCTTTTACCGGATCGTGTGGGAGGCCGGTGCAGAAGAATTTTTTGGGAGGTGTTCTTTTGAACGCAATGGAGTAGCCCCGAGAGACTACTTCCCTCACCCAGGCATCCTTTGTGGAGGACAGCCACTGGCTTGAGAAGAGGAGAAGCCTGCCCCCCACCTGAGGCTCCCCCGGCGGGGGTGCCGGCCCGTCATGCGGAAGGCTTGTCAGGCTTGTTTGGGGCCTGTATTGCGGCCCATGCCTGCTTAGGTTTGGCCTTGGCGGGTTTACGGGAGGGGGAAGGTTTGGTGAAAGGTTGGCCTCTGGCCTTGCCCTGGGGACGAAAGGACCGAAAGGCAGGCCTAGACTTCTGAGGGAGGGCCGTTGGAAGGCACGCAGTCTTAGCTGCTGCCAAGGAGGCTACTATTTTATCTAGCTCCTCCCCGAAGAGAGTCTCACCCTTGAATGGTAGTAACTCCAGGGTCTTTTTGGACTCTAGGTCGACCTTCCAAGGTCGGAGCCAGATGATGCGGCGTGCTAGCACTGCACTGGCCGATGCCTTGGCTGCTAGAGTGCCAGCATCCGACATGGCGTCCATTATAAAGGCAGCTGCCTGTTTAATATGGAGAATGCACAGTTTAGCATCCTCTGATGCATCCTGTGCAAGCTCCTCCTCCAAGGTTTGAACCCACGGGAGAATGGCTTTGGCTGCCCAAGTGGCTGCTATTGTAGGCCTTTGAACAGCGCCTGAGTAAGAAAAGGTGGCCTTAAGAGCCTGTTCTAGGCGCCTGTCAGTCTGGTCCCCTAGGATTGACCCAGATGCGACGGGTAATACCGAGGGCTTTACCAGTCTTGCAACATGTGGGTCCACTGAAGGTGGTATCTCCCACGGCTTGCAATCCTCCGGTGGGAGGGGGTATTTGTTTAGAACCCTCCGTGGGATGCTGGTTTTCTTGCCCAGCTCCTGCCACTGATTTTTTCTAATTTCCGTGAGGTAATCGGAATGAGGGAACTGGGCCTTAAGGACCTTTTGTTTTTTAAACACATCCTTTGTCTTAGCGACAGGTTCAGGTTCAGGGTCATATAATAGGACCTCTTTAATAGCGTGTATCAAGGCAGCCACATCAGTCTGAGCCGCAGGAATATCCAGTGGCATGGGGTCATCCTGATCATCATTTAGATTGATATCATCAGGTGCATTATCAGCATCATCATCTCCCCCATCACCCCCATCATCAGTATCAGTGTCATCCCGTGTATCTGCCAGTAATGGCGGTAAAAAGGAACTACTGGGCTGTACAGCCTGGGGCAGCAGCTTTTGCATAGCAGCCGTAGTCTGCTGCAGGGTCTGCACCGTGGTCGACAGGGCATCCACCCAGGGTGGAGGGGGCTGTGCTATGGGGGGAGCCACAGCGGCGGGCAGGCGATCCACCAGGGTACCTAGTAACTGTTGGAACGCCGCCCATGGGGGTTGTTGAACTGTGGCAGAGGACTGCTCAGGGGACATGCAGTTGACACACAGGCCATCCCGAACAACATCCATATCAGACAGGCCTGCAGCACAGCCCTTGCAGGACAAGAGCTGAGGAGATTCTGTCTGCTGACGCCCTCTCTTAGACATGGTGACAACCACACTGACAAGGAGAGCTGACAGTGCGCAATAGGATAGATCCCTATAGGAAACCCTAGAGCGATATCAAGGAGTGCTGTGACCAATGAGGTATTGCCTCAAACACAGAAGTGAAAGGACAGATCACTGGACAGAAGTAATGAAATCTAGCACAAGTCACACACACTCTATAGCCAGAAAAAGACTACCTCACCCTGTGTCAACCGCTTGACTCTATGGAGAAAAGTGGGAATAAGGGTGGCTGTGAAAGAGGCTACTGAACCTGTAGGCGATTTCACAGGGGAGAAAGGTGCCCGCTCTCTGGAGGTGCTGATGAGAAATGGCTGCCGGCCGAGAGAGAGGGGGCGGGCACCATTTATACAGCCAATGGAACGGCAGATCTCGAGGAGAAATGGCGCCAAGGCTGGGGGAGGAGGTTGCAGACCAACGCCTCCCCCCCTTGCTGGACTTCCCCCACCGGGATGTGAGATGTAATGGGGGCCCCCCCCCCCAGTCTGCACTCGTCCCCGGTGGTCTAGTGGGGTCACGGGCCGTAGCCGGCACCCACGCCAGCTGCCGCGAGCGTCTCCCCCGCCAGCGCGGCATGACAGCGGTTTGTGCTCCAGGTGGAGCCTTACCTGTCCCTTTGATCCGGCCACGCCGTCCGGGGGAGAACGCTGGCGGTGCTAGGCGCCGCGTTCTCACCCCCGCCGAGGTCCTCCATGCCGCGTCAGGAGAAGGAGCCGGCGCCGGAAGGGTGATGCGGCTGTTCGCTCCGCCGTCAGTGACTGACAGCGGGCAACAGCCTCAGCCGCAAAGCGGCTTCTGCCGCTGAAGCGGCAGATTCAAAAAGTAAAAAAAAAAAAAAAATTAAGAGATAAAAATAAAAGCTTAGTGGGGTTACCTCAGTGAGGTAACCCCCGCTGAAATAAGGTGCTCCTGCTTCCTGCAGGCACCAAACAAAAACTGTCTAGATGAGCCTGGAGGCGGGGCTGTAGGGGAGAGGGCCCGGGCATCCTGGGAAATCTTTAAAAGCTGCGCTGATTGGTGCCTCGGACCCCCTGGATCCACCTACAACCCCGATGTCCCCTGTGGGACCCATGGACCCTGAAAAGGAAATACCTATTAATGGTTGTATTGGAGGTGATTAAATGTACTACCTTTGCCTTTTTACTGAGATTAAGGCCAACGTGTGATCTTTCAGGTCTTTACAGGTCCGCCAGTGTTCCTGAAATGTTTTGGGTTAACTATAGTATCACTGTTCTACATCATGTATGCTCTGAAATACATTTGGTCCAGGTTCCTTGGACTTTATTTAATAAAAACATGTATAAGGTACGTGTGTATTATCACAGCGCCCATCGGGTCGCATCGTATACTACTAATTAAGGTATACGTTGGGACCCGATTTCAGGGTTTTAAGAGCCGACTATACAATTTTTATATCGCATGCGATCATAGCCGATTTGCCATTGTACAGCCACCCTGATGGCTGATTCCTATGTTAAATGCACCCCCAATATCAACGCCAACCCGAAGCGTTGCGAGCGCAGTGGTACGCGTCCTCCGACCTTTTCATTCCCCCACTATCCACGTCTGTGTGGAGTTGATTTTATTATAGTGTGGCGAGGGGACGCGGAATACATGTGAAGTAATCCGCGTCCCCTCGCGGGGCACGCTGCGCTCGCCACACTATCTAAAATCAACTCCACGCCGACGTGGATAGTGGGGGTATGAAAAGGTCGGAGGACGCGTACCGCCGCCCCTCGCCGCGCTTCGAGTTGGCGTTGATAGTGGGGGTGGCATTAACAATGGGGGGGCATTTAACATAGGAATCAGCCATCAGGGTGGCTGTACAATTAAAAATCGGGTCGCATCGCATGACGATTTTTGGTCGTACAATGCCCTACGATGGAAATCGTGGGCGCCGTGATAATACACAAGTACCATATATAATGTACATGCAAGGGGCATGTATTAAACCAAATCAAATGATTCCGAATACAAAAGTAGAAGTGCTACTAAACATGAATTTTAAGGTGCCCGTACACGGTGTGATGAACTCCTGTGCTTTTAGTCCTTGATTGCATTGTATCTAGTACAAAAAGCATACAGTGTGCTACAGCACCGTGCTTTGTACTAGATACAATACAATGTGCTACAGCACCGTGCTTTGTACTAGATACAATACAATGTGCTACAGCACCGTGCTTTGTACTAGATACGATGCAATCTAGTACTAAAAGCACGGGCTGCACAGACTTCCTGTGCTTTACGCGGGAGCGTGCATCGCACCCGAAAAACGCACAGTGTATGGGACACCTTTAGACTTTCTTGGATTGACCACAAAGGTGAGCCGGGTGACTCGCTGACAGTTGGGATCCTCACGGTCTGTATATAGACGCCGAAAAACCAACTGCGACCAACAGGGTCTACCCTCACTCGTAGGTGTCCAAGACCTCCAGAGATGAAGGCTGTTTGTGTTTGTTTTTTGCACCTTTCCCCCATCTGAATACCGGTGGCTGGGTTTCTGATGTCTGTATACTGACCATCGGGATCCTGACCATTAGTCATACAGAACCTCCACAATGTTAGAAGGGGTATGGATCATTGGATAGACATGAAGTAGGTCGACAAGCATTCGGTGAGTCAAAAGGTTGTCATGGGGGTTTTTCACTTTTTTTTTTTTTTGTGTGTCGACCGTTGACATGGAAACTGATACTTAGCACTGTGTCGCCTCACATGTTATGGGCAACCAATCAGAATCTAATTATTTTGACCTTCAAGAATCTCATTGGTTGCCCATAGCAACATCCCAACTGAAATAGAACTCATCTTAGTAAGTTTCCCCCATAGTGTCATAGCAACTGCAGAGCCACAGGTTGGCCAGGAACTGGTTGCACTTCAATAATCTATGCACACTATTTGGTATTTGTGTATTGCATACAACATAATGAACCCAAGATTATTGGAAGTGCAGACATTGGGCCGCCACTTGCAAGCATTAGCAAACTGGAAATGATGCAAAATGGAACCGGAATTGGTATATTTTTTTAGAATGACTAGTTCTGAACTAGATAGGCAATGTGACTTATTTTGATAAATCGAGGCATCAGGACAAGAGGTGGATGTGTATATCCTATATAATAAAGGGTTAACACTGCTCGTCACCACTATATAGGATTTCTAGTGTTTTTAGGTATATCTAGAATTAACACACCTGTGCTCTAGTTAAATGATCTGGGAAGCATGCATTGCTGGGTTACCATGAAATCAGGTTTGACATGCTGGGTACACACCTACAGATTTATCTGTCCAGTGAGAACAAAAATCTGGTAATGTATGGAAATGACAGTCAACCATTTGTTCCCAAATGCTGGAAAACAGACATCTGCCATAAATTACCAGATTTTAGTTCCCACCTGACAGATAAATCTGTAGGTGTGTATCCATCTGGACCCACACGTACGTTTCTCATATTTTAATGGCGATTACCAGATGTGGTACACTGCATTTACCTGCTCTGCATAGCTTGAATTATGTGGATGCCAGACTCCCCTGCCGCTGAACACATGGGGGGGACCAACCCTTGCTCTAGAAAGAGCAGAGTGTGAGGAACTGGAGGGAGCAATAACAGAAAATGTACCCATGCTATGTTTAATCGGCTTACACATTCATGTGAAAGAGGAAAATGTAATGATGCTAAATGGTATTATGCCTAGATGTCATTTGGCAGAACACCTACCAATAGGTAGTAGATAAAATCATACAAACTGAACATTGTATTGGGCGCTAGACTATGTCAGATTATATCAAAATTAAACATAATATTGACAGGCGGAACATTGAATTCTGACTGTCGAGTTCCTGTCAGAAGAACCGAAAACGTGCCAGGATTCTGACTGACGTATTTATAGTAAAGAGAAACCCAGGAAGTACTTTATTTGACCTCAGGGCTCTTAACCCCTTTGAGTGCCTATTGAATTCATCAAAATCTGGGTGAAAATTGCCAAGCAAACCTTTTTAATCATCAGAATGACCTCTGTCTACCGTTCTATATGAAATATTTAACATTTTTTTTTATTTGAATTTATATAACAAATGGGAGCGTGGTTGGCATTTTTAGCATATTTTACTCATTTCTCAGATGTTGACACTCGAAGGGTTAATAACATTTTGGTTTCTAACCTACTTCAAATTAGGACTTGATCAGGTGATTGCTACCTTTTTTTTTTTTTTAAGGGCGTGGATTGGCTTTTATTATATGGTTTAATAAAAAAAAAAATAAACTTTCATTTGACATTTATGGTCTAGCGCCCAAGATGTTGTTCATTTTGTACATTTTTAAATCATTTACACATTGTACCAACTAAGTGGCAGCATTAATGTTCTAAGTGAATAGAAACCAGGCCATTGTTGCTGGTTATCAGCACCAATGCAAATCCATTTGTACCTATGTTCAAATAAAAGCAAGATGTCTTTGTGTCTATTAGGAAATAGCCTGAGCGTCAGGGAGGAGTAACTGATGAACCCTCTACGCACCCTGGGAATTACTGCTGTAACCTGCAGGACCAATGATAGGATGGTCAGTCACAGGAGAGGAACTAGTAGTCCTGTCTCTCAAATGTCATACAACAGCCTTAAGCTGAGTACACACTGACAGATATATCTGCAGACAGATCGGTCAGCGTGTTCTCTATACACACTGCCTGAGCCGTCTGGACTCACATCCCAAATGGGCAGGTGCATGTGCCCGCTGAGCTGTCAATCACTGGCAGCTTCCGGCACGGTGGTTGTCAGATTGCTTGTGAACACAGCATGATGCGCTTATATACCGTGTATCAACTGATGGTATACATGTGAGTGTCCTAATTCCCCGAAGACCGGGTTGGGGAATAAGGAATATTATATTTTAAAATCACGTTTCCTGGATTGAAAACAAGCATTTTTAAATTGTTCAATTTGCCTAATTACAGAAAAAGTGCAAATTATGTACGGGATTATTACTTCTCATGATGCCCAAAAGCTGGGTACATACCTCAGGATACCATATCAATAAGACAACAATCTGGTAATAAATGAAAGCATCTGACAATCAACAATTTTCGGTACTTATGTAGTATCTGGGCTGCCGATTTCTAAATCGGGTCGGATCGGGAGATCGCATCGCATCGCATGCGACCATGCGATTCGATGCGATGCGATGACCCGATTTTTCCATAGGAATCAATGTTAAAATGGACTGAGTCCATTTTAACATGGAATTCAATGGGAAAAATGGGTCCTTTTCATACCCCTACTATCCAAGTGGGCATGGAGTTGGATATAAACCTGTGGCGAGCGTAGCGAGCCACCGAGCCCGAAGCGTGGCGAGCGAAGCGAGCCCCGCGAGGGGACGAATACCGTCCCCTCGCGGGGCTCGCTTCGCTCGCCACGCTTCGGGCTCGGTGGCTCGCTACGCTCGCCACAGGTTTATATCCAACTCCATGCCCACTTGGATAGTAGGGGTATGAAAAGGACCCATTTTTCCATAGGAATCATTTTAACATTGATTCCTATGGAAAAATCGGGTCATCGCATCCGATATCGGATGCGATGCGATATCGCATCGCATCTGATTGTATGCCTTAACTTAAGGCATACAATCAAAAAATCGGCAGCCCAGATACTACATAAGTACCCAATTTTCTCCTAAACTAAAAACAGTTGCTTAGAATTAGATCTGTTAGATCAAATGGATTTATCCCATTTGTCTGAACAATCACTGGTTTCCAACATTTGGGAACAAATTGCCATTTGCTCCCATACATTACCAGATGTTTTTCCCCACCAGAAATATCCATCTTTAGGTGTGTACCCTGCTCAGCAGCCCATGTTATCAAAGGTGTCATCAGGAATAATTCATATCACCTGTAGATCTACTTTCTAAGTCTGTGCTCCAGCTAGATCAGGAAAACGTACTGCTGGCATCCCATGAGTACCTGGTTTGAGAAACATGGCGTGCAGGGTTGGTCCATATGTTGAGGGCCTCAGTGGCCTGCAAATATTGCATCCATAGCAGATAACGTACTGCTTTATCCATTCCAGCAGTAATCCTTGCTATCTTTTATCCCACTTTGAAAGTAAAACATGCACACACAAGCTCTGCTCGGTGTACACATGCTAAGTGATGTAGGTTAGAACAGATCGCTGTGTACTGAGCGATCTGTGCAGACCAGTGTTCTTGGCGATCTAACTAGATTTATACTGCAAGCAGTCCAGATCTAGTCAGGCAATGGCGATGCACAGGACCACACATCGCCATCACAAGGATCAATCTGTGCTTCATTTCTAAGTAATCTAGTCAGATCGCTTAGAAATAGCCCTGGAATCGCCTTGTGTGTATACCCCCAGAAGAGAACATTTCAGGATGCAGTACTGTATTTTATCTCCATAGTGCTCAATAGAAATGTAGTAGGTAACAGTGTTCATTCAAGGTAATATTTTGTATATGAATTTCCAGCAGGGTGTGGTATGGCGGTCCGACATTCGGGACATCGGAATCCCGACTGCCGTTGCTCCGACAGGGGCGCGAGCGCAAGGAAGCCACGCTGTGGGCTCAGTGGTTTGCCACAGGTTCTATTCTCCCTCTATGGGGGTCGTGGACCACCACAAGGGAGAATAGCCCGTTAGTCAGGATCCCATCTGTCAGGCATTTAAACAGTTGGGATTCAGATGTCGGAGTACTGACCATTGGGTCTCCCTGAGCATTAATGGTAGCTGTAAACTAAAGGGATTCAGTATTGAATCCCGGCGGTCGGGATCCCGGCGTTCAGAATCCCGACGCCGGAATCCCGACAGCCGAAATGCCGACAAGGGGGGGACGTGGATCGCCCCCCCATGCGGGCTCGCTGCGCTCGCCACGCTATTTTATTCTCCCTCCAGGGGTGTCGTGGACACCCCAGGAGGGAGAAAGTGTCGGCATTTCGGCGGTCTGGATTCCGGCGTCGGGATTCTGAACGCCGGGATCCCGACCGCCGGGATCTTAACTGCATCCCAACTAAAGCCCTGTCCTGTATTCATCCAGTGCCTCAAATCTGCTATATGTTACACTCACACACAATTGTCAGAAAGATCAGCCATTTTGACAAGGATAGGCTAAATATGCAATCGCCCTATTCAATGTCCGTTCCAATATTTTGACTTTCGAAAAAGATGCAGATCGGTGAATGTCTTTTTGGTCTGAAACGGATACTAATTCGACAATTTAGCGTCCATTTCGAACAATGCAGATATGACTTAATCAAATTGGATCTGCAGCGGTGAGTCTAGTCCAAAAACGGCCAAGATTTAATAGGTGCTAGCCGATATTTCCGACTATCTATCTAAAAGGCATTTCTGTCACTTATGCCCCATACAAACGGGGCAACTGCATTTGTGCTGAGCGATCTAGTTAACCCTTTGAGTGCTGGTGTAATATTTAACTAAGCTTCAATTATTTACTTGGCTGTATTTATTTATACTAAAAGAACAGATGGTGTAATTTGTAATTGTTGGCATCACTAACTCACAACACTGAGTTTGTATATTCTCCCCGTGCTTGCGTGGTTTCATCCCACATTCCAAAAATATACTGGTAGGTTAATTGTCTCACAACAAAAAAACTAACCCTAGAATGTCTGTATTTGTACATTTGGTAGGGACTATAGTGTAAGCTCCACTGGGGCAGGGACTGATGTGACTGTTCATATATTCTCTGTAAAGAGCTGCGGAATGGGATGTGGTCAATATGCCGGCGGTCGGAAACCCGACGGACGAAATACAGACGCCGCAATGCCGGCACTTTGTCCCTCTATGGGTGTCCACGACACCCATAGAGGGAGAATAAAATAGTGTGCTGACCCGCAAGGGGGGGCGATCCACGGCCCCCCCTTGTCGGTATTTCGACCACCGGCATTTCATACCGAATCGGAATAGGTGTGAGCTAGTAACTAGTAATAAATAAATAACAGTCTCTGTGAGCGACGCAGCCATTTTTAGTGGATATTTTCAAGATTGCTCACAGCAAGGTTGGCACTTAAAGCATTAAGCACAGAAGGCTGAGCGATGTGTGCTGAGTGATCTATCATGGTTAGTGTTCTCTGGAGAGAGAACACTGGCGATCACTAGATTTATACTGCATGCAGTATAAATCTAGTCAGGTGATGGTGACGCGCAGGGCTGCACATCGCCGTCGCTGGGTGCCATACACACAGAGCGATCCGTGCTTTGTTTCTAAGCCATCTAGTGAGATCGCTTAGAAACAAACCCTCGCGTAGCCCCCGGTGTATGGCGACATTGGAGATTAGATGATTACTAACAACTGTTATGTTCCCTTATGAATGAATCACAAACACACAAGCAACAGGAGAATGAGACTCCATGCAATGAGTGATGGCTGCTAGAATTGCGTGTGCAGAAGGCTCTGCTGCTGTACTGGACTCCTACACCTGGGCCATATCTGCTAGAATGTAAAGATGGCAGGTGGCAAAAAGTTTCAGTGATTGTTTCAGGTCATTGGGTTGACATGCATTGGGTCGACCAACGAAGGTCAACATGGCTTAGGTTGACACCTGAAATAGGTCGAGATGGATGGAAGGTCCACAAGCATTAGGTTAAAAATGAAAAGGTAGTCAGGGGCTTTTCACTTTCTTTTGTACCAAATGTCGACACGGACACTGTATCCGCTCGGCACACTATATATTCTCCCACCACACCCTAGTGGATGGTAGGGCATGAAATACCGCCTGTCGGCACATGTCGGCTCAAGAAAAAAAAACAGTGAAAAACCACGTCGCCCTTCCATCCATGTCAACATTAGACATGTCGACCCATTGCAGGTTTCAACCTAAGACACTTCGACCTTCAGTGGTCTACCTTTTGAATGTCGACCTTTGGTGTGTCAGCTCAACAGCTGTATACCTATTTCTAGTCGTAATGAGACCACCAAGACTCACCAAGTTTCCAAAGAAATCATTGTATATATGGCTCAGTGGCCACAAGGTAAGTAAATACAATGGGGGTGTAGCGTGGATTGCCACAAACCACATTACACCTCCCCGCGGGGATCTCCATGCAACACACCCTGCACATGTTTTAGATACGCCACTAGCTTTATAAGTGCAATGATATAGTACACTGCATGTCAGTGCTAGATCAGATCCTCATCTGGCAAATGATGTGTAATCCGGGATGTGCAGTATATGCAGTAACATAGAAGGAAGACGAGCAATGCTGAAGACATTTTATGGTAGGAGTAGTCACTACCTGCAGCATTTACTTTACATTTTATCTACACACATCAAGTCTTCTTACTTCCATTTTAAGTCGCAGACAAGTGCTATATGGTCAGAAGGGTGGGAAACGCTAGGTAGGGCCTGGTGACTTGTGACTTCTTCATGACTCGGCATAGGAATGATCTGTTCCACTTCTAAATGATCAGAGTCAATAAATATATAATCTAGACAGCCGTGGAATCCTCCGACATAGTTGGTGTAAGCAGGTTCCCCGCACGCGCTCTTTAATTTCAGTGGGTGGCTGAGAGACATATTGCAGCGTTCCTCCTCTCCGTTAGACATCCAGTCTTCGTGGTCCTCGGAGATGGTTCCATCTCTTACAAAGCTGTACATACCCGTGGAGGGCGTGCTATTAAAGTCTCCACCGAATATGATGGGAATGCCTGGGTACAGTTCATAAGCCACGTGTCTGATGTGAGTTAGAGCCACGGCTATTTGAATTAATCGGATGTTGCCCCCTGGAAATAGAAAGAAAAGAGCCACAATTAAAGAAAGAATTTGTGTCGCTGGCTGGTTTATGCCATCTGCCACCGCCCCCCTCATTAGTTTTGGCAACTGCATCCACCAAAAATAAGCTTCTTTTCCGCGTATGCCCAACCCAGAATTGGACTAAGTCTGTCTGCCTCAAAATAGGATGGACGTACTGTATGCAATAGAGTAAACTTACATCTGCGCATGCTGTATGCAGGGGAAGCACTCGGGGTCAGCAAACTCCAGGCTGAGGCACAGGCAGACTGGGAGGCCGGTCATGATGTGCCGGGGCAGTCCACCTGGAATTATTCCCACCTTATCCTTCAGTATTATGTTTCTGAGGATGCCCCTCCCTGCCTCCTCCATCAGTTGGAGCACCACAAGGCTCAGTTCTAGACCCGCTGCCAGTTGATCCATGCTAGTATTTCTGTCATTACATCATTGATGCTGCATCACGAACTCAAGCTTAATGTTTTTTTTATTCTTTTAAAACTTAGCTATTCATCTTTCCAGCCTACCTGACATCTCTACTGCTACTGAGGGCACCAATAAATCCTGAATCCCACACACTGACTAATGCAGTTAGTGGTCTTCCCTAACCAGACCTACAAAGCAATGTGCTGGAATGTCTCATTTCTCCACTGCAATCTGCCTGGACGAATATGCAAAATCTGCCACTTAGCCTAATGTATCAAACTCTGATTGTCCTGTACACTGTAAGTACATGAGCAGGGTCCTCCTACTTCGTTATACATTTGCTAATTACCAGGATTACTTTATTATCATGATTCATACAAATTTTAGTGCTCTGGGGAGTAGGCTGGTGCAATGTAAGTAAATGATAATATACTTATTAATATCTATGTGTATAGCTTCTTACTCTTAGAGAGGCGGTTGTATTAAAAATGGTCTTTCTGATTCTCGATAGCAGGGGAATCATAATGGGGACAATTGGAGAGGATAGAGAGGATTACTGATTGGTAGATCGGGTCTGCAGCAGTAACTCACCTTTTGGGTGGAAGTAAAGATGGGTGTTTGCGACGCATATTTTTCTAGATGGATCGTTTGTTGACTGAAGAACAGATACCTACGTATAATAAAGTAAAACATTTCTAAGTATAATATTTATAAACTAATTCACATTTATACTATACAGTATTTAGCGAGTTTAACAGCAACATTGCTACTGAAGGGGTATATTCAATGCCCTCTGGGCGAGCTCTGATGATGGTGAGCAGTGCCGATAGCTCGCGGTCAGTATTCAACTGACCCCCTTCACTCACTGTTTCCACCTCGCTGGGTCTTTTCAGCGAGGTGGATATGGCGAGTGCGGCCGTCATAATGGCGGGGCTCGCCAATATATGCAGCGGGCTCAATGCATTTGTGGCAAACCTCGCCGGTCCCTCGGAGCATTGCATGCAGCAAAGGGGTTAGATGGCGAAGATGGCTTGTTTCCCGCGATCCTTGCAGCACAAACCTCCTTGCCTGCAGCATTGAATACCACACAAAGGGTTAAATGGTAACTGCACATTGTTAGTAAATAACCGCTACAAAACAAAGCTTACAGTAATGTTGGGCACACACAGGGCGATTCCCAGCACTGCCAATATTGCTAACTAGATCGGCGGTGCATATCATTAACAGCATCACCCAGTGTGTACCAAGTTTACTCGAATCACCCTGATCCCCAATTATCTCATATAAAACTGTGCAGTTTGAGTTAGCAGCATAAATACACAAAACACAAGTGTGTAGTTCCACCCCTTACCTACAAATCACCCCCTACTGTGCTATTAATATCATTCATGTGTTGGCAATGGAGGCTCAGCAGTACAGTAGATTAATGTTATTAAAGTGTGAGAATATAAAGATGGGCACAAAAGGCTGAAGTTAGCCAAACCAGTGTTGGGCCAGGCACAATACAATTGGGTCACATTCAAGTGTCAAATTAGTTGCCTAAAACAAGTTCAAGCGTGCAAATATACAGCTACTTATTAATAATGGTAAATTATGGGGCGTGTACCCACTTTGCCAGCATATTTCATGCCCAAACTAGTGATGGGCCATGCTAAATACAACTTGGTCATATGTAAGTGACCACCCTCTGTTGATGTCAGATGGCAAATTTGTGGCCCAACACATCCATGTTCTGAATAAGAAGCTGTAGCTCGAATAAGAAGCCTCGTGATGGGAACGTGGTTGGTACATGCCATTAATTGCAGAGAGTGGTGCCAGCTTTATGCTGCCTTAGGGAAGGGATCACCAGGCTTAGGGGAATATTGACATTACAGAATGCAAATGCTGCAGATGTGCCAACACACCCATGTTCCTCAGGGGATCAAACTCTGGTTTTCTTATTATCCCACTACATCTGGAATCGTTCAGGTACTCTGCCCGTTCAACCGTGGAACTAGAGACCCCAGTATGTCCTGTCATTACTTACAATACCATAGGTTTCCTGGCCCAGCTTGTTTTGGAACTATGGGGCAGATGTATTAAGCTTTAACAAGAGATAA
The DNA here is from genome assembly GCF_055691185.1 of Crinia signifera. Taxonomy (NCBI): domain Eukaryota; kingdom Metazoa; phylum Chordata; class Amphibia; order Anura; family Myobatrachidae; genus Crinia; species Crinia signifera. Next base: position 43,697,766 of record NC_139224.1, on the reverse strand, counting down.
ATCCAAGTGTGATAAGGAGAGATAAACGTCCAGCCAATCACCTGCTAACTAATACCCCATTTACACCAATACGCCGGGTCGCACCCGGCATTTTTAGACCCAGGTTCAAGCCGGGTGCGACCCGGCGTTTAGTGCCATTTACACTGGGCGGACAGCCTGACCCGCACCCGCTCCCCCCGGAGCTTGGAGATGACAGCGCGATGTCATCTCCAAGCGCCAATCACCGCCGCCGGACCGGAACGCTGCTGGGGGCAGCCCAGCACTAAGGTAAGCTGCTAGGCTGCCCCCAGTCCCCGCGCACACTCCCCCCACCGTCGCACAGGAGGTGAATGGATGCCGCACATAGGCATCCGTTCACCTCCCTCCCCCGCCGCCGCTGCTGCTGCTGTCTGCAGGGTATAGCAGACAGCAGCGCCGGCTGTCAGTGACTGTCAGGCTGACAACCCGTCCAACCTGCGGACGCTGTGGTCCGCAGGTTGGACGTTCCCCATTCATGTAAATGGGAGCCGGGTCATCCGACCCGGCGTTCCCATTTACACCGCCCTCTACCCAGGTCCTAGCCGTGTTCTACCCAGGTCAGGACCTGGGTAGAAGTCCCGTGTAAAGGGACACGGCATTAGGGATTTACACCGCCGAAGATCCGGGTCTGACCCGCCGCTGACCCAGATTTTTCGGCGGTGTAAAAGGGGTATGACATGTTACAGCCTGTGTTTGAAAAAAGTCAGTAAGGAGCTGATTGGCTGGACGTTTATCTATCTTGCATTTATCTCTTGTTAAGGCTTAATTCATCTGCCCCTATAAATCCCAGCAACATCTTCAGTCAGGATTTAGAACCTCACAGGTTCTCAGTTCCAGGCTGCTGTGGGACTACATATCCCAGCATGTCCTGTAATGATTTCTAATCCCATTTGAGATAGAAGGCAATAGGATACCTGCCACAATCTGTTAGATGTATAATCCCAGCATGTCCTGTCAGGATGTGGAATCACCTAGGTCACTCGTGGAACTACAGATCCCATCTTGTCCTTTCAGGATGTGCAATCACCTAGGTCACTCATGGAACTATAATCCCAGCATGTCCTGTCAGGATGTGCAATCACCTAGGTCACTTGTGGAACTATAAATCCCAGCATGTCCTCTCAGGATGTGCAATCACCTAGGTCACTTATGGAACTATAAATCCCCGCATGTCCTGTCAGGATGTGGAATGATCTAGGTTCCCTGTGCCAGTCTGTCTATAGGTGCCAGCATTTCATGGCATCATTTGCAATCACCAAGGTTCCTTGTCCCAGTCTGTTGTGGAAAAATAGATCCCTGCATGTCCTGTCAGGATGTGGAATCACCTAGGTCACTTGTGGAACTATAAATTTCCAGCATGTCCTGTCAGGATGTGGAATCCCCTAAGTACCATTAGATCCAAGCATGTCCTGTCAGGATGTGGAATGGCCTAGGTACCATGTGGAACTACAAATCCCAGCATTTTCTGTCAGGATGTAAAATCCCCTAGGGAACCCTGTGGAACTACTGATCCCAGCACGTCCCGTCAGGATGTGAAATCCCCTAGGGTACCCTGTGGAACTACAGATCCCAGCACATCATGTCAGGATGTGGAATCACCTAGGTCCCTTGTGGAACTATAAATCCCAGTTTGTCCTGTCAGGATGTGCAATCACCTAGGGTGACCTGTTGTGGAAAAATAGATCCTTGCATGTCCTGTCAGTATGTGGAATTCACTAGGTCCCCTGTGAAACTATAGATCCCAACATGTTCTGTCAGGATGTGGAAACCCTTAAGTACCATTAGATCCCAGCATGTCCTGTCAGGATGTGGAAACCCTTAAGTACCATTAGATCCCCGCATGTCCTGTCAGGATGTGGAATCCCCTAAGTCCCGTGGAACTACAGATCCCAGCATGACCTATCACGATGTGGAATCCCCTGGGGTCCCCTGTGGAACTACTGATCCCAGCACGTCTTGTCTGGATGTTAAATCCCCTAGGGTCCCCTGTGGAACTACAGATCCCAGCATGTCCCGTTTCTCTCTATAGTATAACCCCTAGGCGGCCGGTCTATTACCTGCAGGGCGGAGGACCTCTGCAGAACCTTCTCCTTGGCGCCCGGGTACCGGGAGAGCCGCTCCAGCAGCGGCCGGTGCAGCGGGTCCCCGGTCAGAGCCTCCCCGATCAGGACGTCGTGCTGGCTGCACAGGCGGTAGCGGCTGCGGCGGTAGAAGGTGGCCAGGCCCTCGTGCTGCTTGTCCTTGAGGCGAAAGACCCCGTCCAGGCCGAAGGCCTCCAGCGCCGGGGCCAGGCTGTCGGAGAAGACGCTGCGGTCCACCTCCTGCAGGCAGAGCAGGTCGGCCCGGTAGCCGCTCAGCTCCTTACGGAGGAGGCAGTGGCGGTACTCCAGCTCCAGGGCGTAAGGGGCGCAGTACGGGAAGAGCACGGTGCGGGCCTGCTCGGTCTGCGCATACACGTCGGCCAGCACGTTGTAAGACACGGCCCGGATCACCGGCTCCTCCACCGGCCGCTGCGTGTACAGGTGCCGCTGGTCGAAGGTGCAGGCTCCCGGCCCGGCCTCCACGGGGCCCTCTACCTCCAGCTCCCGGCTCTCCCCGAGCCTCTCTCCGTCCCCCGGCGTGCAGCGCAGCTTCAGCCGCAGGCCGATGTCTCCGACGGCCGGGACGTAGACCCGTTCCCGTCCGGCCTCCACCCACTCCTCCTCGGCCGGCCGCTCAGGCGAGTCCCCGGCTCCCGCCGCGGCCTGCTTGTACCACACGCACGGGGAGCGCTCCGGCTCGGCGAACTCCAGGCAGAGGCGAGGGCAGACGGGGAAGCCGGCCATGACATGCCGGGGCAGGCCCAGCGAGTGGCAGGTCGGCGGGTTCCGCTCCACCCGGTAGACGAGGTTCCCCACCAGCAGCTCGGCCCCGTCCTGCCAGGCCTCGGAGTTGGGCGCCGCCTCGGGCACCGGCTGGCCTTGGAAGAAGAGTCGCACGGGTGGCCCCGGCGTGGGGGGCTCCTTCCTTTTCTTGCTCTTGGTGGCGCTGGCGGAGATCCGGGCCAGGGCCTTGCCCAGGGGCTCGCCTTGCTCCCGCTGCAGCTGCCGGTGGGAGCCGGACAGGGTGAGGGAGATGGTCAGCTTGGTATCGGAGGGGACGGCCCTCACCACCGCCTTCTCCATGCTGCCCGCGGCCAGGCCCAGCGCCCTGCACAGCCTCAGCCACCGGTGTGAGGCGCTCATTGCACCGCCCTCTGCTGGTCCGTCAGGCAGGCGACGGCTTCCGGGCACCGCAGCACGTGCGCTAGTGGTGGGAACTGGGAAGAACTGTCAGCCTTCCCGAACCTCTCACCCCATTCCTCCCCTGTATCTACACCCTCTGCACCCAGTGTGTCCTTGCTACTAGTCACAGAGGGCACTGGCACTGTTAAGTACAGGGAATAGAAGCCTAATAGCCCTAGGGGGCGTTGCTAGATATCATATGTGTGGGCCACATAGACATGATGGGGCCCCGGTAGCTTAGAGATCCTGCCCAACTGGTACTAACAGTTTTATCATCACTAAACTGGCACAGTGACATGCGAGCTGGCAACCATTTCCAGACTCATGCCACGGTGCCCTCCAACGTAGAGTCAGCCATGGGCCATCCATGGTCAGGGGCCATCCATGGTCAGCAACCATCAATGGTCAGATGGCCATGGTCAAAGTTTTCGCCAATTTTTAAAGACCACTGGTGTCTGTTCTTGAATGGTGTCTGTTCTTGAATGGTAGGTTGTAGTCCTGTAATGCATACAAGACAAGCCATCAATGGCACAACTCTTGAAGGTTTCTTACCAATGGTGAGAAACCATCAAACTTTGTCAGGACGCCCATCATTTGTATGAAAAGCTTTGCCCATAGCAATGTTTGGTACTTATGTATTATCTGGACTCCCATGTTAAATGCACCCCATTTTTTCATACCCCTACTATCCAACTACGCATGGAGTTGATTTTATATAGTGTGGCGAGCGCAGCGAGCCACCGTGCTCGAAGCGTGGTGAGCGGACGCGGTCTCATAAGAAAAACGGGAGTCCAGATATTACATAAGTACCCAATGTTTTATAATTGCCTCATTGTTATAATTCCCAACATATTCGGTTTTCTTTTGGTCCCTGCGCACTGACCCACGTTGTACGGGGTTAGCTGCTTCACTCTCCGGGTGACTGGTCCGGTACGGGGTTGAGCAAATAGTAGGTATGTCGAATGATGCGCTCTACCCCTTTTATATCCCTTTGATTCCTTTTTGAATAAAAGGTGTTGGCGTGGTTGGTAGAATGGGGAATGAATAGGAATAAAACAAATGGGCAGGTGATATTGTGCAACAAAAAAAAACTTTTACTTGGTAAAGGGTTTTGTTACAAAACAATAGGGTGCAGGGTAACACGTAAATAAATGCTTGTGCAGTATATTACATGCGGGTATATTAAGCATGCAGGGTTGACTCCTAAATGTTCTAAGAGTCTTAGTTCATGCGGGTAAAGAGGGGGGGGGTCCGGAGTAAGGTGTCCGTCCGAGAGGAGGTAACCGGTCGGGTCCCGGGAGTTCCCGTGGTTGCGGCGTCCCGCTGTGCCACGTCCCGGTTGTTGTGCTGCTGCTGACCGGCTGTCGGGGGTAGCTCGGTGTTTCGGAGGGTGAGGGGCCGTCTCAACAGGCGGTGATGGTGGACGTCACTGGGGTGGGGGTTAGTGGTGGCAGGTCCGGTCACTCCTTATGTCCTTTCTCCCGTTGAGACGGCCCCTCACCCTCCGAAACACCGAGCTACCCCCGACAGCCGGTCAGCAGCAGCACAACAACCGGGACGTGGCACAGCGGGACGCCGCAACCACGGGAACTCCCGGGACCCGACCGGTTACCTCCTCTCGGACAGACACCTTACTCCGGACCCCCCCCCTTTACCCGCATGAACTAAGACTCTTAGAACATTTAGGAGTCAACCCTGCATGCTTAATATACCCGCATGTAATATACTGCACAAGCATTTATTTACGTGTTACCCTGCACCCTATTGTTTTGTAACAAAACCCTTTACCAAGTAAAAGTTTTTTTTTTGTTGCACAATATCACCTGCCCATTTGTTTTATTCCTATTCATTCCCCATTCTACCAACCACGCCAACACCTTTTATTCAAAAAGGAATCAAAGGGATATAAAAGGGGTAGAGCGCATCATTCAACACACCTACTATTTTCATAATTCCCAACATGTTTGCCACGCTATCGGGATGGCGGACATGACCATGCCGCCCTGAGGCTGTTTTCTTGTCAGGGTGGAGATGTTCCTTATTTTTATGTATACATTTAGAGGATTTGCCAAACCTCCATCCTGTGGGACCATAAAGTCCTGAACTGGACAGCACAATGGAATCCTTGCTTAAATCAAGACTGTCCTGCTGAAATCATGAGAGCTGAGAGGTGCACCTTTGTACCGACCGAGGCGTGAATGAACATAAGTGCCATACATGTCTGGGAGACTTCTGTATCCTAATGGGCTCCAAAACAGATAGACTACCTTTCCATATCCTCTTGTGCGAAAAAATTGCAGAGGCCGAACTACCATTGGTGCAGCAGGTGCATTGGGCCCACTGCTGCCCAAACTAGCAGCTTTCACCCCTGTCACACACCCAAATTATACTTTGCACCTGGACCCGCTACAAGTTTCACCACTGATACATTGTGTCATCAAAGACAGGATCCCGTTCCCTTGTTCGCTCCTAGCGATATCCCTGCCACCAGTGTGCTCTAGTGCATCCGCCTCCCACCAGCAGTTCTATTTCTTTATGCTCCCACTTATTGGGTACAAGTTCCGTGAGCGCTGATTCATTTCCTACTCTCCCCACTATTTGCTTTTGCTATGAATGGTGATTACCGCTAACCCTTCAGTCCTTCAGTAATGTTAATGAAGGAAATTATTTCTGTAAAGTTCTGTGAAATATGTATAAGCTTAATAAATAACTTGATAAATAAAGTTTGTGTTTTATTGTTCTCCCATGTACATGTGTTCGCACAGGGGACCGATGTTTATGTTCTGCACATATTCGCATATCTGCATGTGCAGGGCATTTGTGCAGGAGACTTTGCCGACTTGCCTAGTCAGCGTGGCACTCGCACAGGGGGAATTAGGGGTGGTATGTAGGCGGGCAGGGGGCATTCGCATGTGGATGTCCTGCAATTCCTGGGCATATCCACAAAAAACACTGGGTGCACCCAGGCAAACTGTGGCCGAACGCAGGCGGGCAGCTGACGTAACAGGACTTCAGCCGCCTGCCCAGTTCTCGGACTCGGATGCCGCAAGTCTAAGTCAGCCTAGACTGAGTTAGAATTGCGAGCAGGGTAAAGATCATTCGATTGGTTGCGGACCATCTAAAGATTTTGACCCTGCACCCTACCCTGCTACGCTAGCAGTGCTTCCCAAACACAGTCCTTGTGGCACTCATTCCAGGTTTTAACGATATCCGTGCTAAGGCACAGGTGACTTAATTAGTAGCTCCCATCTGTGTAGCATGGATAGCCTTAAAATATGGACTGGAACGGTGCCTTTAGGTACACTAAGCATTTTCTAAGATGCTTGGAAGCCCCGGAGACTTTGGCTACACTGCAGTTCCTTCAAGCCCAGAGCCAGGCGCTGCAGTATAATGTCACACTGCAGCACGTGGCTCCTGTCACTGTGGAGGAGTCTGCATTTTAGTGTCACCTCGTCCAATGGTGACACCTGGGTGTGATTTCCCTTGTGACGCCACTAGGCCATGCATCATAGTATATAGCAAATAGTACCAATTACATATGTAATTGGTATTATCATAAACATTTCTAAACAACGGCTACATCATTAGATATATGTGTATCATATATAAATACCAGTTTCAGTCAGTGATACCAATTGCACTTAGCCAGTGCTGGACAATAAAGCAGCAGAGTACCTGGAATTCATTCATAAACACAACTGTTCTTGCAAAAGAAAATTCATATTAAAGGTTTATAAAGTGTTTGTCTACTTGTCACACTGGAGGTCTTTGAATTCGAAGGGCAATATCTTATTAGTCCCGATGCCTGCAGATACTGATTAATGACCGATGGTCAGTATAGCGATATCCAATTAGCATCCATTTATATCATCTAAAAATGGACCCGCAGCCAACACCCAGCAGGTCGGGCAGCACTGCAGTGGAAACCTGTCCAAGCTTTTCCAGTCACCCGGATTCCGGGAGAATCCTGGAATCTGGGTGACTGGAAAAGCCTCCTGGAGGGTTGCAACCAAATCCGGGAGAATCCTGGAAGTCTGGGAGAGGTGGCAACCCTAGCAGCAGCCCATAGAAGCTAAAATACCGGCCCCACGCCTGTACACTTGACAGGGACTGGCGCATGCGCAGTATCGGCATCAGAACTGCACATGCGCAGACCGCGGATTCTATGGGCTGCAGCCATTGCAGCCCATAGAGGCATCCCGGAGGGACTGCCTTGGGTGAATGGCAGGTCAGACTTCCAATAGGAAGTCACTGCCCAGAGCCGGCCTTAGGCATAGGCCAACTAGGCAATTGCCTAGGGCATTTGGAATGCTTAGGGGCATCAGCAGCTTCTGCTGATTAAAATGATATGCAGCATGCCTATATTCTGTGTGTGAGTGAGGCTGTATCTGCATATGAAATAGTTTATTCATGGAAATCACTGTAACATAGCATTCCGTATGCAGGTACAGCCACAGTCGCTCACAAAATATAGGCATGCCGCATATTATTTTAATCATTGGAAACTCCTTGTGTGTGCTGGTCATAACAATGCAAATAAGACGAATTTTCAGCAAAAAAGGCACCCAACGTTAGCAGAACTGGCCAGGAGCTGCATGGCCTATTGAGTCAAGATGTATGAGGAAACATCTGTATCCAAGCAGAGGCAGAGGTCAAAGTGTTAGCGGCTGTGCGAGTGCTGTCTGCGGGTGGGATGGCTGTGCACAGGGCCGTTTCTAGAGGCGGACAAGCCGTGCAGCAGCCCGGGGCGCCGCACGGCTTGTCCGCCTCTGAAACAGCCAGGGCGCCCGGCAGTCTAACCCCCCCCGCCCGCAGCCGCAGCCGCAGCCGCTGCCGCTGTCTCCCCGGCCGCCCGACTCCACGCTGGAGAGGGGAGGGGAACGCATCGTGCGTTTCTCCGTCCCCTCGCCCACGTCACTGGGCTGCCGCTGTCAGCCAATAGGAGCTCGGGCGCGGGATAGGAGAGAAGCACGATGCGCTCCCCTCCCCTCTCCAAGTAAGTTTGTTACTGGGGGCATATGTTTGTGACACTGGGGGGCATATATCTGTGGCACTGGGGGGCATATATCTGTGGCACTGGGGGCATATATCTGTGGCACTGGGGGCATATATCTGTGGCACTGGGGGCATATGTTTGTGACACTGGGGGGCATATATCTGTGGCACTGGGGGGCATATATCTGTGGCACTGGGGGCATATATCTGTGGCACTGGGGGCATATATCTGTGGCACTGGGGGCATATGTTTGTGACACTGGGGGGCATATATCTGTGGCACTGGGGGGCATATATCTGTGGCACTGGGGACATATATCTGTGGCACTGGGGGCATATATCTGTGGCACTGGGGGCATATATCTGTGGCACTGGGGGCATATGTTTGTGACACTGGGGGGCATATATCTGTGGCACTGGGGGGCATATATCTGTGGCACTGGGGGCATATATCTGTGGCACTGGGGGCATATATCTGTGGCACTGGGGGCATATGTTTGTGACACTGGGGGGCATATATCTGTGGCACTGGGGGGCATATATCTGTGGCACTGGGGGGCATATATCTGTGGCACTGGGGGCATATATCTGTGGCACTGGGGACATATATCTGTGGCACTGGGGGCATATATCTGTGGCACTGGGGGCATATGTTTGTGACACTGGGGGGCATATATCTGTGGCACTGGGGGGGCATATATCTGTGGCACTGGGGGCATATATCTGTGGCACTGGGGGCATATATCTGTGGCACTGGGGGCATATATCTGTGGCACTGTGGGGCATATGTGTGGCACTGTGGGGCATATGTGTGGCACTGTGGGGCATAATTGTGGCACTGTGGGGGCATATATTTGTGGCACTGGGGGCATATGTGTGGCACTGTGGGGGCATATATTTGTGGGACTGTGGGGGCATATATTTGTGTCACTGTGGGGGCATATATGTGTGGCACTGTGGGGGCATATGTGTGGCACTGTGGGGGCATATATGTGGCACTGTGGGGTATATATTTGTGGCGCTGTGGGGGCATATCTGGCACTGTGGGGGCATATTAGTAAACAGCATCGGTTGTGCGGCAGCGGCACATGGGGCATAATGTGTAATGGGCATTACGATGTGGGGAGTATTGTGTAATTGCCATCACAGTGTGTGGTCTAATGGGCATCTTGGTGTGCGGTGTAATGTGTAATTGTCATCACGGTGTGCGGCGTAATATGTAATCGTCATCACAGTGTACGGCGTAATGTGTAATTGGCATCACAGATAAATAGTGTATAATGATTTAAGTAGCCTGTCATTGTGAGGCGTACTAGGTCATTGTGTGGCCTTCAGCCAGCCAACTTAAGTGCGGGAGGACAATAACAATTCCTGCAGCAACCAATGTCTGGTCTTGCAGGTTGCAAAAGTGTGATATAAGGTAATTGTTTTCCTGCTAGACCACGCCTTACATTAAGCCACACCCCTTTTAATATCAAGCCACACCCCCTATTTCGGCGCGCGCCTTCGGCGCGCAAAATTATTATAATACCATGCTATGTATTGGGGGGGGTAGGGGGGGGGGGCGCATTTTTATTTCTTCGCCCTGGGAGCTAAATTGTCTAGAAACGGCCCTGGCTGTGCAATAGTGTTCGGCATATGTGTAAGGGGCATTATTTGTGTCATGTATAAACGCATTATTAATGTGCGACATATGTGTTACAGGCATTATGTGTGTCGTGTATAAGGGCATTAATAATGTGCAACATATGTGTAAGGGGCATTATATGTGTCATTATGTGTATGAAGGGCATTAATAAAGGTTGGCATAATGTGTAAGGGGCATTATGGTTATAAGGACATTAATAATGTGTGTCATGTGTAAGGGGCATTACTCTGTGGTATTATCAGTGATGCTGAGAGAAAGGGGTAGGGGGTACAAATTACCCCGGGCCCCCTCCCCTTAGTCAGCAGCAGCTGAAGCTCTTCTCCTCTGCCCAGCACACACTGCTTTGTGCTGGGTTGCAGTGTGGCCATGGAGGTGCTTTAAATACAATATTTTCTCAGGATTTGTTTCTAAGGGTATAATGTGAATAATGTGAGGAAAAATGTATATAAGGTAAAGTGGTACTACTGTGTGATGTAACGTGAATAAGGGACACCATCGCATGATATAATGTGAATAAAGTTGCACTACTGTGTGGCATAATTTGAATTGGGGGTGCTATTGTGTGGCCATGCCCCTTCCCAGCAAAAACACAACCCTGTTTGGGCTGCGCACCAAATGTGTGCACTGTTTCTATTTAAAATATTGCGGATAGGAGCACCAAAATGATGACTGCTATGATGACTGTTGATGGTACTGGGAAAGGGGAGCAGGGTCAGAGGCGGAACTAGTGGTGGTGGTAGGGGGCACCAACCAAAATCTTGCCTAGGGCGTCATTAAGGCTAGGGCCGGCTCTGTCACTGCCAGTCAAAGTGAAGCCAGTGCAGTCTCACAGACTGCATCTGTCTTCACACAGTGGCGGATATTACCTGGTGCAGCCCATAGGTAAAAACCCCCACTGATTGCAATATCTCACTGAGCGATGGCAATGCGCGAGACTGTGCATCTCCACTCCATCGCTATAGGCAGTACAACCAGTTGCACACAGCTTACGGGCATGCAAGTCCCTTGTAAGCACAAGCATGGCTGCTGTGAAGAAACCGTCCTGTCTTATGCTGAGCGCATAACACTGCAGTTCTCATCAGGACGCCAGGGGGCAGCAGTTGCATAGCAGCTACAGAGCTACTAGTGAGACAGGGCAGGGGGAGTGACCGGGCAGCAGCCTTTCATTTTAAGGGACCAAAAGATCCTTCCTATCAACGCCACGCCCCTGCCTCCATGGCAACCGGCTTGTTTAATGTCAGACAGGGGACCAGAGCCCGGAGTTACAGGGAACGGGCACCGGGTTCCGGCCAGGTAAGGGTCCTCAGCCACTACATCTATACTATATATATCTCTCTATCTACAAAATATATATATGTGTGTGTGTGTGTGTGTGTGTATATATATATATATATTTGTGTGTGTGTGTACATATATATGTGTGTGTGTGTGTGTGTGTGTGTATATATGTGTGTGTGTGTGTGTGTGTGTGTGTGTATATACATACATACACACATGCACAACACTTTTTGCTTTTCAGACAGAACATAGGGAAACTTTTCCTAGGTTATGTTATGTACTGTAGCTCATTATGGTGTAATGTTATATTCCATTGACTTTTTTATTTTGCTGAAATACATGATTTTCCGACAGATTATTGGAACTCGCTATTCTCGGCTAGCACCTGCAGATCACCAGTCAGGTTAAACTCATAAACCCGTAGGAGTAATGTCTATGGTGGTCTATGGTGGTGATCCTCTGTTTGTCATCCTATGGAAACTACTGTTGTGTAGTGCTAAGAAATATGCTGGAGTATACCAGATAACATGTGAAATACAGTAAATGTGTATGCAGCCATTCAGAACACTAGTGGTCTCGTCGGGGGGCCACAACCTTTTTGGTTCTGCAGGGGGAGGGAGGTGGTGCAAGATATCATTTAATTTTTGTGCCCCTAAACTGATGAATGTCGCCCACTCAGGGCAGCTGGACTTAACTCCACAACCCCCTACCTGATTAAACAGATCTGTCTGTAGCAGCTACAGATGCCCATACCTCCCAACTGTCCCTCTTACCGCAGGAATGTCCCAGTATTTAGCGACGTTCCAGGGGCCGCCATTGTCCCGCGATGGGGGGGGGGAGGGCAGTTGGGAGTACCCCCAGCCTGGCTTCGCTGCGTGGGAGTCCCGATCTTCCCCTTCAAAAAGTTGGCAGGTATGGATGCGACCTTCGTGCGGTTACCTGAGAGTGAGCATAAGTACAAGCACATCGCAATTGCCTTTATGAAGGCAAATATTGATTTTAGATTTCCCTTCTGTTCATTCACTTTGCATTTTGTTACTTGATAAAACGGTACTTGTGTATTATCACGATGTGCACGAAATAGGCCGCAAATCGGCCGCAAATCGCATGCAAAAATCGGATGCGATTTTGCGGCTGATTTTTCACTTTTTCTGGCTGATTTGCATGCTGTTCCATCATTACACGCCTTGCACACACACAATTTCAATCGTAGTGCATCGCATGCAATATAGTGGCATGTGATGCATGCCATGCAATGCATGTGAAGTGATTCGATTTGTAATTGTACAATCACCCTGATGGGTGCTTACAATGTTAAATGCCCCCCATTGTCAACACCACTCCCACTATCAACGCCAACCCGAAGCGTGGCGAGCGCAGCGAGCCCGCAAGGGGCGGCGGTACGCGTCCTTTCGATCTTTTCATATCCCCACTATCCACGTCGGCGTGGAGTTGAGAATAGAATAGTGTGGCGAGCGCAGCGAGCCACCGAGCCCGAAGTGTGGCAAGCGCAGCGAGCCCCGTGAGGGGACGCGGAATACATGTAAAGTAATCCGCGTGCGCTCGCCATGCTTCGGGCTTGGTGGCTCGCTACACTATCTAAAATCAACTCCACGCCGACGTGGATAGTGGGGGTATGAAAAGGTCAGAAGAAGGCATACCGCCGCCCCTCGCGGGCTCGCTGCGCTCGCCACGCTTCGGGTTGGCGTTGATAGTGGGGGTGGCGTTAACAATGGGGGTGCATTTAACATTGCGAATCACATTGCATTGCATGTCACTTGCTGGCATGCAATGCTATGCGATATTTAATTGTACAATCAGGGGCATTTTCCCGAAAATCACATCACATACCATCGCATAGTACCTGGGGGTGTGCAAGGATGGAATAACATGCAAATCAGCAGGAAATGGCCGAAAATCGGCAAAAAAACTGCCGAAAATCGGCAAAAAATCGGCCAATAAATCGAATGAGATATCGTATGCGATTTAGATGAAATCGGGCGCCGTGATAATACACAAGTACCGATAAAACTATTAATGCTGCCTACAAACGTAGTGACATGTGACAGCGATCTGAGTGATGTGAGAACACTGGCAATCTAAAGGTGCCCATACACAGTACAATTATTGTATACAATTTGGACTAGATCGCATTGCATAGGTTTTGCTATGCAATGAGATGAGATGAGATCTAGTACAATATGTACGTGCAGCACATACTTTTTGAGCTGTGCGATGAGATGTGTGACAGGAGCGCGCATCTCATCGCACTCAGCAGTTTCATACTTGCCTCATTGAGCAGCTGCCACCCTGCACAAGCTGCTGAAGGCCCCGCTCAAGCTACTGGGGACCAGACTAGGCTGGCAGAGGGAGCCATGTGTGCTGGGCTGCAGCAAGGGGGCTGGGGGCAGACAAAAATGTTATGCCTAGGTTTGGCCTGACCCTAAATCCAGCCATGGTTGCAGGAGGTGTCTTGTGTAAATAGACACCTCCTGCCACCCGCTGCTGTGTCTGAAGATGCAAAATTGGATCTGGTTACTGTAATACAATATATTATTAACCGTTGTCTGCCTCTCTTAGGGTTAAATCTACTAAAGAGTCTAAAAATAGCAGCCAATGAGATTCTGTCTATCATTTTATAGGATGCAATAGGTAAATGATAGACAAAACCTGATTGTTGCTATGGGTTACATCACCTCTTTTAATTTTTAGAACCTTTCGTAAATTTTCACTTATAGTCAGTGGCGTAGCTAGAAATTTTTCTCCCCCCTTCCAAAAATAATTCCGCCGCTGCCCCCAAGAAGGGGCAAGGCGATGGACTACGGGCGCCGCTGGCTGAGCTGACAGGCGACCCAGGCAGCAGTGAGCGCTGAGCTGTCCCACTCCGTGCAAATCTACTGAGAAGGGACCTAGCGCAGTGCATATTTAATAAGCGGGTCCCCGCTCTCCATATGTAATGAGTGGGACAGGGCAGGACCAGCTCAGCACTCACTGCTGCCTGGGTCAGTTTAGCCAGCGGCACACACCGCAGATCCCGCTGGCGCCACTCCCCCAAGCCACCGCGTGGTCTGCCACATATGTAGCTACGCCACTGCTTATAGTACTGCCTTAGGTGTAGTATATTAGAAGAACAAAATAACCAACAACAAAGAACACATGTTATTGATGCTGTAAACAGTGGAGGCAGTGCTTCCCCTGTAATTTTGTTTAAAATAATACAAAGAAATACTAATGATAATTTCTGTATCATAAGTATTTTCTTTATATTATTTTGAAACATTTAAATTAGTTGGAAGGCACCGAGAAGTGGTGCTTCCCAGTGACACATGAAGGGGGTGAAGGGCCAGGGTGTGACCTGCTGTCTGAAGTCCCAGCGCTCCTGCTCCTCGCTTGTTAGATTGTCACATACAAAATGGCCACCACCTTACAGCAGACCATTATTTAGGATGCAAGAGGGAGTCATGCCTCCTCTAGTATTCTTAATAACTGTCTGCTGTGAAGGGGGTGGCCATTTTACAAATGACATTCTAACAGGAGGAGCAGTGGCCCCATTAACAATAGCTTCTGCAGACCCCGCAGCGCCCAAACCTAGCGCCTCCAAGCGACCGTGGGGTCTGCGGAGCCACTTCATCAATACCATTTCTTTTCTGTTAGTATAGGACAAATAGAGAGAGAAATAAATACCTATATAGTCAAAATCATAAGAAAAGTTTGCTAAAATATCAGTGTTTACCCTACTTACGATACGATGCGTGGCCCTGTTAGGTCGGTATCACAAGGAAATTAGACTGCTGGCAAGGCAGTTTTGACTACGTCTTATTTGGCCATGGGACAAATCACTCATACTCAAAATCAGCTCCAGTCAAAATCGTCCATAGCCAATATGTCACCATGTGTATGCCCCTTGATTGGACCCTTTAGCGGACACGCACAGTATTCTCTAAGCTGGCGAGTTGTCTGTACATCAGGCGTATTCTACATGCCGCCCCCCAGCTGCTGTGGAACTACTGATCTCAGCATATTTTGCTACAGTCTTACTATTAGAGCATGCTCGATAGGTGGCAGGGCATGCTGGGATGTTTAGTTCCACAGCAACTGAAGAACCACATGTGGAATATTCCTGTTGTACATCACGATGACAGATGACAGTATGTGCAGCATATACATCCGCACTGAAACAAATAAACATATTTGATACCACAGATACCATACTGTTATACCATACTACTCTTATACCTGTGGTTATTCTCTTTGTTTAGATGGATTCCAACAAAACTTTCCACTTCCCGCCGGCCGAGCGTTTACACGCCCAGTTGCCTCCGCTTACCCTCCTGGCTCCCTCCACAAGCTCCGCCAGCAGTAAGCTGATGAAGCACAAAAGAAGCCGGGAGCAGCAGAAGACCCTTCACGAAATTATGTGAGTCCGGTATCAGGTTTTGGGGCCTACTCAGTTAGCCACGGGGCTTGCGTTGGTTTGTTTCAGTCCCGCAGCTATTTAGTTATGCCATGTGGTAAACTGAACGGTTGCACTTACTGCAGGCTTCTGCTCACACCCTCCTGAGATCAGTGGGGTAGCTAGAAATTTTTCTCCCCCCTGCTGAAAAAATTTATCCGGCGCCCAAGCAGGGCCTACGGGCGCCGCTGGCTGAGCTGACAGACTACCCAGGCAGCAGTGAGCGCTGAGCTGATGCATATCTATTGAGCGTGGACCCAGCACAGTGCATATGCACATATGCACGAGGCAGGGACACACTCATTCAATATGCACTGCATTGGGTCCCCGCTCATTAAATATGTACAGGGCAGGACCAGCTCAGCGCTCACTGCTGCCTGGGTCGCCTGTCAGTTCAGCCAGCGGCGCCCACCACAGACCCCGCTGGTGCCGCTCCCCCAAGCTGCCGCAGGGTCTGCCACATATGTAGCTATGCCACTGCCTGAGATGTAACCCCACATCAACAGGGCTTTTTGCCCTCTTATAGCAGCTGCCACAAGCGCATTAATCAATAGCTATGGGCACTTAACACAGTATCTGTGGGTTAACGTGTATTAGCCTTTGGATTACCTCAGAAGGAAATGAGCTTAGAATTGAATAGCTCTTAGCATTTAAGCTCGAGGCTATCCTCCTGCAGTACACCCAGCGGCTATTTGGAATTGCCCCTTCTGTGAAGATTGCAGGTCTATCACGGGGCTACCGTACCGAGCTGTACCATTATTTACATACCCCCAGAAATCTTTAGTCCTCGGATAAGATTCACAGAATGTTGTTTCCTCTGAGTTGCAGAATGAAGGAAGCGCTAAAGGCCTATGAGGAAACTATAAGCGAGAAAAAGAAGAGAGGACACAGACCCCCGCAACCCCAACTCCCCTCAACTGTAAGTTTCTCCTTATTCATATATAAGTAAATAAGCAAACGTGCCCGAACATCCAGTCACTGACTATATATAATCAGTTTAATACTAAGAGGAGTTGTGGGAACATAAACCATAATGGAGTCACTGGTGGTCACATTAGAATTTCCCTTCCATTTCCAGTATTAAAATACAGCGCAAATTAGCAACCACTCCCTGTACAATCCTGATCTAATTCTCTTCTATCAGCCATTATCAGGGGCCCTAAACATGCAATGGGAGATATTATAAATCATTGTGCAAAGATCACTGAGAGCAATTATAGATCCCGGTGCACAGATCACTGAGAGCAAGTATAGATCCTGGTGCACAGATCACTAAGAGCAAGTATAGATCCCGGTGCACAGATCACTGAGAGCAAGTATAGATCCCAGTGCACAGATCACTGAGAGCAAGTAAAGATCCCGGTGCACAGATAACTGAGAGCAAGTATAGATCCTGTTGCACAGATCACTGATAGCAAGTATAGATCCCAGTGCACAGATCACTGAGAGTAAGTATAGATCCCAGTGCACAGATCACTGAGAACAAATATAGATCCTGGTGCACAGATCACTGAGAGCAAGTATAGATCCCGGTGCACAGATCACTGAGAGCAAGTATAGATCCCAGGGCACAGATCACTGAGAGAAAGTGTACATACCGGTGCACAGATCAGTGAGAGCATGTATAGATCCCAGTGCACAGATCACTGAGAGCAAGTATAGATCCCAGTGCTCAGATCACTGAGAGCAAATATAGATCCTGGTGCACAGATCACTGAGAGCAAGTATAGATCCCGGTGCACAGATCACTGAGAGAAAGTGTACATACCGGTGCACAGATCCTTGAGAGCAAACATAAATCAGATCACAGGGAGCAATAGATGCTGTACCCCGTGACAAACCATGCGCTTCTATCACGTATCGTACAGTTTTACCAATGAAACATCTGATCCATGGCGTGGATGTTTCATTAATGTTCTGCATTATATTTCAAACTCAAAACCGTTTAAAGCAGAACCCACCAAACAATGTGAATTTTTGTAAATGATCACATAAAACCCAATAATGAGTTTTGTTTCTTATGACAGATGAACAGTGAGCAGCGACAAATCAGGGTGAGTAGTATTGAACATATACTGATTCCGGGCCTTTTATATGTGTATCAAGATTCTGTATTTACTTTGGCCAAAATATGCTAAAGTGCCACTAGAGGCGAAAGCTCTGCCTGCCGAGACTCTGGATTTCTGTTGGGTTCTTGTAGATGTGAGCCATTACCAATATCATACAACTACCCTAGAACTAGGGAAGCTCCATCCCTCTCGGGCTTTAATAACCTGGTTCTGTGAAATAGAAGATCCTTTCATGCATTGCTTTGTAGATATCAGTTTGAAATACAAACCCCACACAAATCTAACTCCCTCTGCACGTTACATCTGCCCCACCTGCAGAGAGATTAGCCAACCTGAATTCGGCCCTTAGCACGGAAAGTGGCCTCCTATGTGTTCCCATTAGCAAGTAAATTTCTAGTCCCCTGAAAACGCCACCATCTTGCATTGCACACACCTACACTTTGGCACACATCTAGGTGCACCCAATCAAATTGTGGTGCCAAATAGATTATTCACTTTACCTCATCTTCTGTGTGTTTTGTACAAGTGGCCCAGTGTCACCTGATCTTCTTGGCTCATAGACTCTGCTATATGTCATTTCCACGGTCAGGATGGAACTGTTCAAAGTGCAACCTTCCCTTTCAGATGAATTACCTGTACATGAAGAAGCGTGTGGAGTGCAGCCCAGTAGTGCCCATTCAGAAACACTGGTTAAACTCTATGCTGGCACTGGTGCCCAAGCCTCTGCAGAAGGGCAAGGACAGACAGGCTCTTGTGGCAGAACTTTTTGAAGAGATTTCACATGACTTTGAGAAAAGCATGAAGAGACACCTGGGTGAGTCCTGTTCCATACTTCTATATTCCTTACTGCTAGCAAGACTTTTGTAATAGCAAAAGATTCAATGAGAATCCCCCTTTCTGTTTAAAACTCAGCATGGTTTTAAAGAGATAGGGGGAAGCTCCATAAAATGTGGTTAAAGGTTATTTACCATATATGATCAGTAAGGAATAGTAACCAATCAGCAAATAGCTCTGATCAAACTGGTTACCACGAAAGCAGCTATCTGATTGGTTTCTATATAATTTCTCTTAGTATGTGGATTTCCTAATCACGTTGTTTTCTTCACTTTTTACTGTTCAGTTAAAAGTGTTCTAGTGAAGCCAGAGGTGAAAGGGTTGGAAGCAGAAGAATCGGGTTCCTTACCTGAATTTCCTACGTGAGTAACCGCATACAATTCAATTAATTAAAGAACATTCACTAACATAGATGCCCAGGGCCGTAGCTAGGTGTGTGCCGGTGGTGCCTTCCTCTCAGAGTACATTTGCATTGTGGGCGCACCATCTGGCAGGACAACCTGCACGGCCTCTCCCCGACGATTGCCTGCCTGCCCACACACCGCTGCCGCTCCCCATTCACAAAAAACTGACCCTTAGGTGGGATGTGAAAGGGCAGTGGACACCCTCATCATTACTATGTAGATGCAGCAAAGCTGAAGGGGGTGTGGCTACAACAAATGATGTGCGTGACTGCACTTCCCTGGAAGGTGAGGTTCCTGTCAGGACTCTGCACAGGAACAAGCCTGAGTGACCTGCACTACATCAGGCATCCCTGATTAAAGTTTATGCTGGTATTATATGATAAATATACTTCTTCTAATTCTTGTTGTTGTGCTTCTTCTTGTTATTCTTTTTGTTGTTCTTCTTCATGTTGTTCTTCTTTTTGTTGTTCTTTTTGTTCTTCTTGTTGTTTTGGTTCTTCTTGTTCTTGTTATTATTATTACACAAATGCATTGAATCGCATTCACCACAGATGATGCTCCCTAATCATCTAATAGTACATTTTATTCCATTGTGCTGTATTTTAGGGGTCTGGATTTCTCCAAACCTTGGCATCAGAGCTTTGTCCAAGCAAGAAATGAGATCAGTAAGAATCTTCATCTCCTACACCCAGCAATTCGGGCCGTTCTTGATCTGGGCTACACCACTTTCTCCAATCTGCTCATTGACGATCTGGCTGGATACAGGTTGAGCTGAATTTGGTTTTTGAAGGGGATTATGCTTATCAGAATTAGAATTTTCGGTACTTGTGTATTATAGCGGCGCCCATCGCATCGCATACCAAAAGGCATGCGATGGTATGCGATGCGATGCGATATCGCGCAATATTGTACAATTTTAAAACTGTATGACATTGTATATGGCATACAATGCCATACAATGCGATGCAATTAAAAAAGCACCCTAATGGGTTAAATGCACCCCCACGCCACCCCCCCCCACTATAAACGTGAACCCGAAGCGTGGCGAGCCTAGCGAGCCCGCGAGGGGCAACGGTCCACGTCCTCCGACCTTTTCATACCCCCACTATCGACGTCGGCGTGGAGTTGAGAATAGAAAGTGTGGCGAGCGCAGCGAGCCACCGAGGTATCCGCGTCCCCTCCCCACGCTTCGGGCACGGTGGCTCGCTGCGCTCGCCACACTTTCTATTCTCAACTCCACGCCGACGTGGATAGTGGGGGTATGAAAAGGTCGGAGGACGCGTACCGCCGCCCGTCGTGGGCTCGCTGCGCTCGCCACGCTTCGGGTTCACGTTTATAGTGGGGGGGTGGCGTGGGGGTGCATTTAACATTGTAAGCAGCCATTTGGGTGCTTAAAAGCACCCTTTAGGGTGCTTATACAATGTTTCATCGCATAGGGGGCAAAAATCGTGTCGCATCGCATGCCATCGGGTGCATGGCATGCGATGCGATAAAAACATTGCGCAATGAATATCGGGGGTGCCGTTATAATACACAAGTACCGAATTTTCAATGACAGAGACAGAGAAAAGATAATGTGTTTTAGTGGCATTTGTCTGCTTTGCACAACGTGGAATGGTTGTTGCCCTTTGGAGTGGTGTCAGCTGGATGGTGTCCTGAGCTTAAATTTGTACTCCTCCATCAAGATTCAGGGTTCAATAGTCCTGGTTCAGGTATCCAAAAAAATTATTGATTATGGATATCTAATTGCTGGTGAAGAAATTGAGGTGAAGTTCTGACGCATTTCGCTGGGGTGTTCCCAGCTTTTTCAGAAACAACTCCAAGCGCAATAACCATTCCAGCACACTGGTGCAGGATTCCCCAAAAGTTTTAAAAACGGTCTATCCACTTACCCACCTCCTTTAATTGACTGTGTACAAGTAGAGTCCGCTATAGGAACATGATCCTTTATATGGAGAGAACAGAAGGGGTGATCATTTCCCTTACCCAGGAATAAGCCTTTTTATAGTGTCATTAACGTGAAAACTTTTAATGTGTAATTATGTATTAATGTGTGAACAAATTTTCACTACCCACGTTTTGGTATCGTTTAATTCATTCCTCATAAGCGCAGTTTCCAACCATTTTCTCATTTGCGTATATAAGGGACTGACTATCCCTCCAATTAACTGCATCTTATTGAGAGGATAGCCCACTGCAGCTCCTGTAATATCCTTTAGGATATCCACATTATCTTGTGTATCTAATACCTGAAAACGGTCTCTCTTTCACTGTTCTTGTTCACGCTGACAGATTGAAGGGACCCATTGAATGTGAGTCACTAAAAAACAGCGTCTCCCTGGCTTGTGCAAAGACTGAGGAGAAGTTAATGAACACCTGGTACCCAAAGGTTATAAATCTCTTCACCAGCAAAGACACTTTAGAGCTTATTAAACCTGACAAATTAGATTCCTTTTATAGCTGTGTCTCCACACTCATGTCCAATCAGGTAAGAGTGCTAGCGATGCCTGTCCAATCCAATCTATGTAATATTGATGTGTTGTTAATATAAATAAATTATTTATTTTTAAAGCTCAAGTATATTTCACAGGACTCTGAGGGGTAATTCAGACGTGATTGCACTGTCGCAAATTTGCATGACCAGTGTTCGGTGAAGACGCCGCCCTGGTACAGGGAAATCCTGCCTTGCAGACTAATGTGATCGCTGTGTTAATGGAGATGTATGGCTAAACCTCCATTTACAGCTGAGCAAATATGTCCAAAACCCATCGTAACAGGGTCATCACTGAATGATTTTTACATTGGTCATTGCAGGCTCAGAGTAGCCAGAAGTTTATTCAGCGGCATATCTGGCCTGGAGCTGACATCACACACCCTCTCTTAAAACGCATTGACACGCCTGTGTGTTTCCGGACACTTCCAGCGTATTATTTTGGTATGAATACCATTTTTCTTAGCTCTCCTACTGAGGAGGGTATTCAATCCTGGTTTTAAAGTGTCAAACTGTTGATTCGACTTGGTTTTGTTTTGCTCGCCTGTCATTTCTTAACTTGACAGTCAAGTTTTCCGCCTATTCACAGTTTTAAACTGTCATAGTACCTCCTGTCGAGTTTGGCGAACAATTGTCCCTAAATTGCCTTCCATACGGTTTGGTGCCATTATGTCTAACTGCAGAACTGTAATAGGAGCTGTGGGGGGACTAGAACCTGGGCCAGGACCAGAAACAGGACCAGCATCAGAACATGTACCAGAACCGGTACCGGAACCAGGGCGGGTACTGGAACCAGATTAAGAATCGGACTAGAACCAGGAGGTCGGAGAATTCAAATCAATCAAAATTTTGATGTACAAAGACTGTTCCTCATAGAAAAAAACTGTCTAGCTCAAGTTCAAATTGTCGTAATCGACAACTTCACATTGAATAGGTTTATGCCATTTTTCTCAACTCCAACTCGACAAAATGGTAAAAAAGTTGAGAAACACATTTCGACCATCGATAGAAAAGAAAAACTGGCGAGATGGATTCGACAATCGGAAAAACAGAACAATGAATAGACGAAAGCAATACGACTACTCTTTCTGTCGGAAAAGAAGAGGATCTCGACAAAACCATGAATTTGACCAGGATTGAATACCCCACTATGTGTCCGGTTTCCACACCCAGACGCCTACTTCGCGTCAATCACCTTGCGAACAGCGTAATAGTGGCAGCATTTCATCACAGCATGGCCTCGTGCATGCGTATTATGGGCCGTATGCATGCGCAGTGTATCAATTATCGTCCACTGTGCGAGTTCACAACCATGCGATCTGGTTTGAATCGGGCCCTTGATTCAGAGGCAATTGCGGCTGCCGCTGTATTAGTGGGAAAGTTAATATGCCAATGCTTATGTCAGCAGTTCCCTTGTGCAGCAGAAAGTTCCAAATGAACGTGAATTAGGCCCATAGTTTGCTTCCTCTAAAATGCCATTGTCGCCCGACTGTAATACACTCGCTATGTTATTATTTGTCTCACCCTCCACGTTATTATTCACCGTTGTTTGTCATTTACATTTTATTTAAGTATGTCCCCAAATGACTATATTTTTCTCTCAGAAGAATCCAGTTTCCGGCACTAATGTATCCTCTTCTCCGTAGCTGAGAGACCTCTTACAGAGAACGTTGGAGGCTTTTGTTACATTATTTGACCCTGAAGATCAACAATATTTACCAGTCTTCAAAATGGAGCTCACCTTTGACGATGAGAAAATGGAATTCTATCCAAGCTTCCAGGATTTAGAAGAAAGCGTTTTATTTATAGTGACCCGGATTTCAAAAACTCTGCAGGTATTCACAAGCTGTCCTTGTAACGTGCAATCCTATATAGCATAGTGATATGTGTAAACATATCGTACGGCACATCATGTAAGGATGGTGATGGCTGCAGGAGGGGTCTGGTAAGGGGTCCAGGCTGGATAGTTACAGACAGTTTCCAGATTAACGAAATTATGTACTCAGAATAAACTCAGTGGTTCTGTATGTGATGCTCAAATATAGAAGGTTTATTCGCCTCAGAACTAATGAGTCACAAAAACATAAATGAAAAAGCCTCCTCAGATATGATGGGAACAAGGCTATACAGTAGCCTATGCTTTTAGACAGCATGCTGGAAAAATCTAGTTACATCGCTGGTCAGGGTCAGTTAAATCTCCCCATGTTTAAGCCCCAAAAGGGGGCTCAGAACAATATAATCATGACAGTTACTAAGGAAGTAATGTTCTCCACATTTTATAGGACAGATAAAAAGCAAATTGAAATATACTGAGATTGCAAAAGTTTTTACTTTAATACGTCAATGGATTATCATGGATACTGTACTCACAGTTAATGTCTTGGTGAAATCTAATGATTTATTATAAATACGTGACCAAAGTGGAATTGGATTAGTACATTACTCCATCTTTATGGTACAGTTATTAATTATATTTATTGAATGGTTTTCTTTTTTAAGAATGTTCAAACGGTGCAGTCGTGGCTCTCTGGTAGCAACACGGTGCAGACTATTGAGGCCAAACTCTCGGACTACATCATCCAGTCTGCTGCTCTGAAGCTGAAAGAAGCCGTCCATTGCAATTTAAAGGAGCCCAAGAGGCATTTTGAAACATATGGTAAGCTAGATGTAAATGCAGAACCAATCTAGTACCTCATCAAAGCAATACTAAATCACCTTCAGTTACTCTTCATTAGAGGTCAAGCCGGCTTCACAGGGGCCGATCCTGCTGCCAAATTTATTCTTACACTTAGGTGTCCAGATTGGCCAGATTTGGCCAAAGTGCAGGACACATGGTCATAAATGACAAGCAGTGGGCTGACCACGTATTAACACTTTCAGCAGTAGTATTCCAATCTACAAATATCAATGCGGATATATCAGCAAAGGTGTTGTCAGGATAAGTGGTTCCACTTCTCTGATTCATGATTTATTATCATGGAGAGAACAGGCACACAGTAATGGCCCATATATTTATGGCCTTTCTTGTATATTAATAGTGAACTATGGTAAGAAATGGAATTCGGACATCCCATGATCTGCCTTGCAGCCATAGGAACCAGCTGTCTGAGCAAAGAGCACTCTCGATATTGGCATAAATCTTGTCTATGCATTAGCATGAAGTGATTATGCCCGTTTTCCTTTCTGAAGCTCAATAGAAGAGTGTTATGTGTGACATTGTTTGAGGACCAATGAACAAAAGTTATATATAGTGACTTGGCACTGGAGAAGCTGTCACTTGTAGTACCAGTAGAAGGCTCCATTTTTGTTCATGCCAGTTACCATCAGAGATGGCCAGGAGAGTAATTGCCACTCCACCTCTCTTAATTATCATTCTCCCTCCAACATTGACTTGTTCAATCTTCATTCCATAGTAAAAAGTTTCAGCTGGCTCGTGGATGGCTCAGCCAGTGAGAAAGTGGAGATATTCCTGTCAGAAGAACACAGCTTTGATGACTACACAGTGGTATGTAATAATGCTTGTATTTCTGCAGACTGATTTTGCTGAAACATGACCCATTATAACACTACATTAGAGGTGTAATAATAATAATTTATTAAATGTATTCAATGAGTAAAGGTTTGCATCAGCGGATTAATTAAAGAAGCAAAACAAAAGTCAAGAGTCATTTTTCATCTACTGTATAGTAGCTGGAACTCTAGAATTGATGTCACTGTGGACTTATTCACACACTTGAGTATTTAATCTACTTTTTATCTGTTAATAACTTTTAAAGATGCCCAAGAAATAAAACACATATAGCTGTGAGGGTTTTTCACACATAGGCCCTGCCAACCAATTAGATACAGTGGGAACAGCCATTTTGTGGGCTAAACCAGTAACTTATCAATTCCCAGTGCTGTAGGGACCTGAGGCACAAAGAGCCCAAAATGCTGTATCCTTATGAGATTCTACGGGCTAAACTGTGCAGATCCCTTTAAACGAATAATCTGAAATGCAAGACATCACATTATACCAGTAATCGCTTGATACAGATCTGCAATAAAGATGTCACAAAAACTGTAGACTCCATTTTGACTATTAGTTCAGACCACCACAAAATGTCTGCCTCCACATGGGGCAAGTGTCAGAACACACCTCTAACGTATTGTTGAGAAAATACAGTGAAGTTTTCAGGACGTAAGACCAGCTTGGAAAGCAGAGCACGTAAAGCTTGACCAAAACCTATATAAACATATCTTATCCATTTTCTTTTAATTGGAAAATATATTTTATTCATGTGATGCCACATTTTTATGATAACAGGCAGTTACAGCCATTTTGGTTGAGGTACATATTGCCATGTGATTGGAGATTGTGTAAATGGGTTGTCTTGTAGTTTATAGAACAGTTCCACACCCTAGCCAGGGATATCATAGCCCTTCCCACACGGGCCTATTTCACCATGGTACAGCTGGACTGCGATGATTTGAAGCAGGGTCTGGCTGAAAAGGCGAAAAGTTTTGCCAATATTTTATTGGAAAAGTTGGTGACAAACCACAGACTGGAGAACGAGACGTGAGTAAAAGCTTTAGAATCTTGTGTGTTAAGTCTTGTAACAAGAACAGTCTCTGTCTGTATAGCTTTATACAGTAGAATTCAGAGGTGGTAAAAAGATCTATATGGTTAGCATCAGTGTATACGGTAGTCCCATAGTAGCATAGTACCACACTCATAGGTACAGAGGCTCAATATACCGGGCATATAGTTGTGTACAACTAAACATATGTATTTTTTTGTAGCATAGGGCAGTTATTTGCATGCAGCGTACATGCAGTATCTGTCTATTAAGTTTCTTGTATATCTTTTGAATCCTTTTGCTTCTAGAGGTGGGTGAGGGAAGTCGCAGGCAAGGGGATACGGTCACTAGTTAGACATAATGAAGGTTGACATACATTAGGTTAAAATGTATACACAAGTTTTTCACCTTTTTCCCTCAAAATAGGCATTATTTCCTACCCTACCATCCACTTCTAGGGAGAATATAATAGTGTGCCGGGCGTAGTAAGGCAGCATGCCTGAAGCATGGCGAGCACAGCAGTACACTGATACGGTGTCCATGTCAACGTACATCAAAATTCGTGACGTGAGTCGAAGGTCGACCTTTTGACTTTCGACCTTTGCATTGTTGACCTTGCTGCTTCGGTTGACCTACCAACGCAGTCTACCTTAGCCATGTTGACCTATTTTATGTGTCGACCTAAGCCGCGTCAACCTTTTTATATGTCAACCTTCATAGTGTTGACCCTATGACCCATACCCGCAGGCAAGCATAAGTCAAATACTGCAATGGTGTTGTGACTTAGACGAAGTTGCAGATGCACCTGTCAGCAGGAATACTGAAAATATGTGATGGCAATGGGGAACCTTCGGCCCTCCAGCTGTTTTTGAACTACGCATCCCAGCATGACCTGCAACAGTTTTAGTATGGCCAAATAGCAAAACTGTAGCAGGTCATGCTGGGATGTGCAGTTCAACAACAGCTGGAGGGCCGAAGGTTCCCCATCCCTGACAGAAAATTCTGATTATGGACAGGTCTCAAGCAGACTGTATTTCATTCAATAATTACATTTATTTGTGGCCATCTCTTCACCTTATTTGATATGTCCATATGGACTGCTGCAGGAAAAATGTTTGCCATTTTAAAGGGCTAAGCAATGGTTGATGTTGTATTTAGCTATTTTTATATACTATATGGTAAACATGATTTTTGCTTATCAATAAAACATTTAACTTTCTTGTGTATTACCCCCCCCCCCCTTCCCTTCATCCCAGGCACACATTATTTATAGGACATTGTGTTCCTATTAGGGGGAGGCAATGACCCCAGGATTGGCCACTCCCCATTCCTAGCACCTGTGCCTGCCATATATGGCCACACCTCAGCATATCCAAACTAACGTTCTACGTCATTTGAGATAGCACAAAGCATTGCACAGCAACACAGTATTGCACATCAGTGTATTGCAGCTACATGATAAATTGTATAATGGCATAAACTTACCATCGGCAATCTTTATGCCCCACACTTTAATAACTTATCTAAACTTATCTAAACTTAACACTAAAATAACGAGACAGACACAAGTGCTGGCGTTTCAATATGAATGTCAAATTTATTGATTGACAGCTATTTATATTGATTCTATAAAAGAGGGTGGCGGCCCTAAAGGACGGTCATAGAGAAAAGAGGGGTAAGATGACATCACACCATTCACACAGCGTTGGTGTTCAACTCTCCCATGCAACCCACCCATGCGGATGGTGCAGCCGCTCCCCTGTCCAAGGGGCATGGGCTAGTGACGTATCAATGACGGGAGAGCGCACCCCACTATCCTCATACCACTTCCATTTGAACAAGGATCGTTCTTTACCACCGCCAAGAAAAGACAGAAAAATAGGGAGGGAGGGTGGGGAAAACCGGACCAGAGAGGCAGATCACCTGACTCTCTGGCTATTCCTAACTACAGCAATTCCTCACCTGCTCCCTAATTGGCTAATGCTTCAGCATCATAGCCCTTAGCAAAAAACACACAACCTAAAGTGCAGGCATCTCAGAATCCTTCGGTAGTTTATGTCACCTCAAGCTTAATCAGCCTTCAGTTTTCTTTCTGTTGCCACCCTTAATACAGTTCAACCTGTTTTAAAATTCTTTGTTATGTTCTAGAATTTGCCTGGAATTTGAGTCAATTAAAGAGCAAGCATTAAAGGTTCCAGAGACGACGGAAGATGTGATAGAGGAGATTTCATTTGTCGAGCAGGCTAAGACTAAAGGAATTGTGGACCTAAAGGCCCGTATTAATGTACGTATGCTCTTTGTACCTGCAGGATATAAGGTATTATGTAAAACTACAGTGGATTTGTATTATAACATACAGCACTGCCAGAACGAACACCATTAACTGACCCTGCTGCCCAAATCAGCAAGATAATACGACAACACAAAGAAATAATGGTATAACCCATGCTCCACCTGCATTGTTTTGGTACGGTCCAAAGTCACTTCTGTCTAAAGTCCAGTCCTCCAAGAAGCCTGGTCATCAATGATCACACATTTGGACCAGTTAGTCATTTAATGTGAGGTATTTATGCATTTTGACACGGCCTCTGTTTATTTCAGGAATGCCAGCGGAGACTGTATTACCTTCTAGACATATATTTCTTTTCACCGGAAGATCTTGCCCTGAACTCAGCAGTATTACTCTGGCCACAGAATATCAATTCAGTGTTTGATGAAAACGACGAGGTAAGTGGCCGCGGATCAATTATTAAATCGCGGCAAAAAGAGTGTAGATTGTACTTAAGGCCCGATTCAGACCTGATTGCTGCTGTGCGAATTTGCAGAGGACTGGGATCAGATTGTTACCCCTCCAGGGAGAGTGAATACGCGCCCTGTGCAGGTCTGCAAAAAACTTGAGAAAATATCGCCGATTGCGGGCCGGCTGGAAATCCACACGCAACTCACTAAGGCCCTTATTCTGTTTCGAGCGGTACGGCCCGCGTGCGGCCGTACCGCCGATGTTTTCCGTCTGCACATGCGCAGAGGTCAATCTGCGCATGTGCAGACGAATTCGCCGCACATAACGTTAGTACGCCGCAAAGGGGGCGTATAGGGGAGTGAGGGGCTTCATGCCCTCATTTCCCTATGTATACGCCCCGCGTTTCATGGGCGTTCCCATGCAAACGCGGGGCGTACGCATGGTAATGAGGGCATGACGCAACTCATGGGGGCGGAAAGCTGACGTCGCCGGATGTCAGCTTTCAGCCCCCATACAAGCTACCACACGGACGATTGTCCGTGTGGTCTCAGCTTGCGGGAGCTGCCGGGGCGTGCGGACCTGCCTTCGATGGTCGACGACCATCGAATGCAGGGGGCAGCTCCCACCATGGTGGAGGCGTACGCCTCCACCATTTTTATGCGGATCGCCAGCCGTCCGTGTACGGACGGCCGTGGCGATCCGTAGGGTGGGCGGGGATTGGTTTGTGCGGCCGGAGCCCCGTGTGCGGCTCTGGCCGCACCAACCAGAATAAGGGCCTAAGTTAGCTCTGACCCTTCCACAACTCTGCGAAAACAGATGGGCACATCCACGATTTTCCCGACACTCCTGCAAAACAGGCGGTTACCTCCCCCAAATGCAGATTTCCCGATCTGTACGCATGCATAGTCATTTGATAATTAGAGGCAGCATGTGACTGTGATCACCAACGCTCATAGGTGGCAGGACTCTGTTATCGGTCCGGAACACAAGGTCATCCCTGCCTCTATAAGGTATCGGCCATGTCCCTCAGGCAGTGGGGCCCACCCTGCTGCCTGTACTGGGCCACTATTCATCATTGCTCAAAATGGTCTGGTTTGGGCAGCAGTGGGCCCCTTAGTCCTCAGTGCACTGCACCTGCTGCACCAATGGTAGTTCCACCTCTGCTGTAACCTCATAAAAGGTAGGTGCCTGCCTTGGCCAAATGGCAGGTCAGGTTGCTGATGGATCAGTCGTATATAAGGCGCCCGGCATGTCATATCGCCCGGCGTATGCAACGTGGCGGGACTCATAGGTCATGCACGCCATGTCACCTTCCGCCTGCATGCCATCAGCGCCAGCATCCCGCTGCCAGCAATGCATCTCGCCACTCAGCTGCAGCTGAGGAAATCCACTAATTATGGCGGGGGGGGGGGGGGGGGGGGGGAGGAGTGTGTGGAATTACCAGGGGTTAAAGTGAGGGGGAACGGGGCGGAACTGAGTTCCACCACCTCTAATGGTGAGGTGGAACATTTTAACCTCCACATTGGCCCTGCAACAGTAATTCTCACAGAACAGCATTCTAGTTTGCAGGGGGGATGCCAAAAACCCTACAACTGGCCCTGTCTCTGCCTAATGGGGGTAGGGGAGGGGGGGGGGGGGGTAATTAGGTGGCGTAGAGAAATGAGTTCCTCCACCTCTGCATGACCACTTTAAGCCCTAGGAATCACTGTAGGGCAGTGAGGGGCAATGTGTAAAATGACTTGGGGTGCCAATGTGTTTGACTACTATGGATAAAATCTGTATCATAGTGGGCCATTGTGCTTGTATTAGTCTGGGGGTCCTTATGTTTTATTACTGTGGGAGCCAGTGAGTGCGTGGATGTGCGTGTGTGCTGTATTTTTGTCATTGGGGCCAATGTGTGTGTGGTCGTTCTTTTTATTATCCTGACTGATGGTGTGCCTTGGCAATTTTAAAGTCTTGTCCGGTGTGCCACGAGCAGAAAAAGGTTAAAAATCACTGCTGTAGCGGTATTGGAATGGAATGCGGTTAGCTGCTTGGGAATCGATCATCCGTATGTAAGTCGATGGGGTTTCTTAGCGTCTTCGTCATGGAAAGTGTATGAATCTTGGGTCTAATTCAGCATGGATCGCTAATCTGAGAAATTACCGTTGCACTAAATCACCGCCCAGACTCAGAAAAAAAATGCCCCTTACAAATTTGAGAATGTATCTCAGATCGCTGCCCGTGTACAGAATCATTTGCAAATCCCAGAAGTATCTTTTGCTGTCTGTGGAAATGTGAGTAGGTCTGAGGCTGCCACTAATCTGCTACTGAGACAGGCTGGAAGTGGTCAGCGCTGACGTCAGAGACCCTCCCCAGAAATGCCTGGGCACACCTGTAGGTTTTTTTAAACACACCCAAAAACCGCCATGTTTCCGCTCCGCTCAGATGCTGACTTTCTATCAATCAAACTGTGACTTCTTCAATCAAACTGCAATTACTTAGCGATGGGGAATTTTTACGCTAATTGTGGCCACCCATGCGCAGTACGTATGATGTGCATGTGGAGTTGTTCGATAATCGTCCGGATTGCAAAGTCGCTGGTTAGCAATCCATGATGAATTAAGCCCATTGAAAGTCCCAGCTCCAGGAATTTTATCAAATTACTTGAACCTTTCTTAACTTCATCTTGGCTGACATGGATTTAGTGGTTGAGGCCCTAAAAATTCAATTCACACACAAAAAAAAAAATGCTATAGATATAAGATCTTCCCCTGATTTGATGGGATGTGTAATAACTAACCCAATATTGTGTCTCTTCTACAAAGCTGATAGAAAAGGCCAAGCGTAAAGGGGAGAGTGAGTTACTGGGGAAGAGAGAGAAACTGATGCTGGAGCTGGAGAAGATGACTCGTCGGATGGAGGAATTTGCTGAGTGTACTGAGCTACATATGATGCAGCAGGTGAGACATTAATGTGTAGTGAAATAGCTACTTGTCTTTATGGAGGAGATGTATCAAACCTTTGGAACGAGATAAAGTACTATCCAATAAGCTCCTAACTGCCATTTTACAGGCTGTGTTTGAAAATGACAGGGGCTAATTGGTTGGTTCTATTGCTTTCTCCACTTTATGGGGAGTATTCAATCTCGGCCACTATTTCCGCCGGTGGAAATAGCGCCCTCTGCCTATTCAGTGCTGCCGTTTCCGACAGCATTGAAGGCAGATTCCGACAAAACAGATCCAACTTTTAAACAAGTCAGATCTGTTTTGTGGGAAACGTCTGCGGATTGTCGAATTCACGCCCGTTTTTTGACAATCCGCGGTTGTTTTTGCCGATCCGTGCGGTTTCCGACACTCAACAACCAAAACATTAAATTGTATTATAGTAAACAGATTGGTTTGTAATTAGAGAAGAGTGACCAAGTAATCGTAAAGAACTGTTCCTGCAATCTGAAAAATATAGGATAATGCTACAGTATTTGCTTTTTTTAATGGTATATATATAATTATATACAGAATATATACTGTATATGTAGTGTTCATTGTAGCACCCTGCTCCTTGTAAAAATCATTGTAGTTCCTCCTTTCTGCCTGGGGTGTCGCTGTCTGCTGTGGTACTTCAAGAACACCCCAGGTAAGAAGGAGGAACTACAATGATTTTACAAGGAGCAGGGTGCTACAATGAACACTACATATACAGTATATATTCTGTATATAATTATATATATACCATTAAAATATATATATATATATATCAAAACAATAGTGTCTTCAGTGCCCTTTACTTGTAATGTCCATACAATACACCTTAATACAATAATAAAAGTAATAAAATGATAAAATGAGATACACTTCTTGAATTGTTCTTTTGAAGAAAACTTTCTTTATTTCTCAAAAACGTGATCAATACCCAACGCGTTTCGCCTCTATAAGAAGCTTCATCAGGGGTTTGTGATCTTTTGCTTAGAATTTTACACTTAATACCCTTCAAAGTTAGGTCATATTTGATTGTGGACAGATGAAAATATCTGTAAGGCCCAGTAGATTTTTTGATCGAAACAGAGCCTTATTTAGAAATGAATGTCATGTAAAATTACAGTTTTCTTAGAAGAATATCTATAAGAATATATATATGGTGGGATTTCTCTTAGGGTTTAGATGGGGGCATATTCAGTAGTACATTCCACTGTATTAACTCCTCAAATTAGTTATCATGAACTTCAAGGGTTAATGAGTGCTTGCTGCTTGGATCCCTAGGAGAGCACACATCCTCCACACTGAGGGAACTATTCCAAAAACAAGGGGTCATTAACCCTTGAAGTTCACGATAACTAATTTGAGGAGTTAATACAGTGGAATGTACTACTGAATATGCCCCCAACTAAACCCTAGGAGAAATCCCACCATATATATATATATTCTTTTAAGAAAACTGTAATTTTACATGACATTCATTTCTAAATAAGGCTCTGATTCGATCAAAAAATCTACTGGGCCACAATCAAATATGACCTGACTTTGAAGGGTATTAAGTGTAAAATTCTAAGCAAAAGATCACAAACCCCTGATGAAGCTTCTTATAGAGGCGAAACGCGTTGGGTATTGATCACGTTTTTGAGAAATAAAGAAAGTTTTCTTCAAAAGAACAATTCAAGAAGTGTATCTCATTTTATCATTTTATTACTTTTATTATTGTATTAAGGTGTATTGTATGGACATTACAAGTAAAGGGCGCTGAAGACACTATTGTTTTGGTGTATTGAAGGTTTTTCAGTCAACAGCGACCTATATATAAATATAATAGCGCAACTTTAGAGATTTTGTGTTCGATATATATATATATATATATATATATATATATATATATATATATTGTCCTTATTGTCATACAAGGATCCTTTCATCAACAAATCTATTCTATATGGGCCTTACTTTCTTTCCTGTACCATTTGCTTGCAGTATGTGACTGATGTGAGGACTGTGCAGAAGCGTATAGCGGACGCAGAGGAGGTGGTGGCTTATATTAATAAGGAAGAAGCGCTATATAAATGGGACCTGACAACATATCCTGAGCTGGATTCTTTGAAGGTCAACATTGAACCATATCAGAAGCTGTTTGGACTGATTTATAAGTGGCAGAGAACTGAGAAGAAGTGCGTGCCTGCATGTTTCATTTATTTTCCATCACATGTAATCAGGGAATGTCGCTGTGTATTTAAACTGTATTCAATATATAGTGACTGGTTCTGAGTTGCACGTACACAAATGACGAGTCTGCGTATAACACATGCGCAGAAAGGAATGGACACATTTTTGCATATGTCCATCCTATTGTAATCTGGACACAATTTGGCTGTGTTACCCTTAAATAGAGCGTTGTGTGGCCGGTACTGGGCGAAGGCAAAGCCCTCACATATAACTGTCAGACTTGGATGTGGGAGTGTCATGGGCGTGTATCAAAGGCTTAATGCGACTGGTGCGTACAGGGAAAGGCGACCTATTGCAGACGTATCTTCTGCAGCTGGCGTAGGGCTGATGCAAGTACTAATAATGTCAGTGGCAGGGGCCAGTGTAAATCAATGCTCAGTACAGATTTCCACTTACATTCACACAACCCTCTGCATTCGTTGAATGTGGTTCATAATAAGCCATCACAGAAACATAGAGGAACGGTATACATAGAAACTGTATATTTAGGCATTAGTAACACAATATTTTTTTTGTGATAATGTGCGCAGACAGTAATGTCCCTGCTTCATACTGATACACCCTAAAACTTGTAAAAGTAACTTGGGTACAGTCAGGGCCGCCGAGAGGTATGCTGGGCACCGATAAAATTTTGGGTGTGTGGCCTAATTGCAGGAGGCGTGCAGGACTCTAAAGTCAAGGGGGGTGTTATTGTCTCCTTCCCTCAGCAGAAGCAGCAGCACACACCTACCTACAGCATGTACTGTGCTGACAGCAAGCTCAGCATGAGCTCTCACGCTGTCAGTAAGACGCTCATGCTGAGCCTGCTGTAGGTGTGTGCTGCTGCCTGGGAGGGGGAAGGGGGGGGGGGGGTGTTGGACCAGGGCCCCTCCAGCAAGCCCGGGCCTGGGTAATTAGTTCCCGCTCCCTCCTCTCTTGGCGGCCCTGGGTACAGTATTTGAAAGTCTTTGATACTATGATAACCAAGAAATTGTGAGTCAGATGTACTAAACTTTGGAGAGAAATAAGATAAAGTACCAGCCAATTGGCTCCTAACTGTTCTATGTTATATGTTTACCGCAGGTGGATGGATGGGGCTTTCCTTGACTTGAATGGGGAAAGCATGGATGCCGAGGTGGATGAATTCTACAGAGAGGTTTACAAGATGATGAAACTGTTCCAGCAGAAGCAGAAGAAGGCAGAACAGGAGAAGAAG
This sequence comes from Crinia signifera, assembly GCF_055691185.1. NCBI lineage: Eukaryota > Metazoa > Chordata > Amphibia > Anura > Myobatrachidae > Crinia > Crinia signifera. Next base: position 43,662,630 of record NC_139224.1, on the reverse strand, counting down.
AAGGCCGGCCGTGAGCGGACACTAACCGAGGATAAGGTGGAAGACGAGACAAAGGAAAGCCGTATAATCGTCATGTTCTCATCTATCATGGAGCAAATCAAGGCCTTTAAGGTATATGCATACCAGATGCTATATACAGCATGGGCGTTCAGCTCTCTCTGCATATGTGATAGCTGCAAAAGGGGGACTGAAACATTAATCAGTGTGTGGGGGTGACAATATTTACCCTGGGAAATAACAAACTGAGGATCAGATAAAAGCACATTGAATAGACTACAAACTATTGACTAAAATCATGGCGGAGAGGCTAAAATACATCTTGCCAACGGTAATTGACCCGGACCAAACGGGATTTATATGCGGCAGACATTCCGCAATAAATGTCCGCAAGGTATTAGCAGTGATTCAGGGTGTAAAGGGAGGGGGGAACCCAGGTGACCAGGCGATTATATCTATGGATGCTGAAAAAGCGTTTGATATGGTCACCTGGGACCATCTATTTGAAACACTTCACCGTTTTAAATTTCCATCAACATTTGTAGATCTCCTTAAAAACTTGTACTGGCACCCGCGCACACAGATAGCTTGCAATGGATACCTTTCAGCCCCTTTTGAAATACAGAGGGGGACCAGACAGGGATGCCCCCTGTCGCCCCTCTTGTTTGCTCTGGCACTAGAGCCATTGGCTATCGCACTACGAAAATGTCAAAGATACAAGGGAATAAGAGTAGGTGATACAGAGGCAAAAATTTGTCTTTTTGCTGACGACATGCTCTTGTTCGCCTCCGACCTAGAAACATCCATGCCAGCGATAATTAAGGTAATCGAATCCTTCGGATCATTTGCGGGATATGTGGTCAATGTGAGTAAGTCCGAGATCTTATGGATAGGGAAACGGGGACCACCTCAGGGGATGCCCTCGACCCTCAGCCAATTCAGGGTTACTACGGAATCAATTAAATACCTGGGAATCCAGATACCGGGAGACTTGTCCAAATTATACCAGTTAAACTTTACCCCTATTATTGACAAAATCATAAATATACTAGGCAATTGGAACAATGTACCCCTATCTATGATGGGAAGGGCGGCTGCCCTACAATCCATAATATTCCCCAAAATTTCTTATTGTATCCAGATGTTACCTATAAAACTAACGGGGAAGGACATGGTTAGATTAAATAAAAGTTTCTTCCAGTTCCTGTGGCAGGGAAAGAAGCCACGTATGGCAAGACATAAGACATTTATCAGAAAGTCTGAAGGGGGGTTGGGGATCCCAAACATTGCAGCATTCACCCAGTCAGTTTTTCTACGCTACATCCTAGACTGGCTGTTGAACAGTCAGCTATATACCCACAGGGCTCTAGAGGGGGAGTTGGTAGTCCCACACGCTCTAGCAGCACTGCTACATATGCCAAAGAACTCACTCCCTACAGGGGTTCTGAATAACATAATGTTCGCAGATACCTTTAGGGTATGGGTTGATATTAATAAAAAACTAAAACGGAATCACACTGTCACAAAATTTGCCCCATTGGTGGGCAACCCAGTCTTCCCTGCTGGAACTGCTTCGGCAGGTTATCGTAGATGGGCAGAAAAAGGAATAATATCTATTAAGGATGTATTCGACCCTGGGGGAAAAGTAATGTCTTTTCAAGACCTTAAAGATAAATACACGATACCCAACAGTGACATGTTTATGTATTTCCAAGTGCGCCATTATGCGCAATCCCTACCACCCCCCATGTTGAATCCCGAACTTCCAGATATTCTACACTCGATATTTGTACTCAGCACTACAGGACCGTTCAGATTAAAATATATGTATAGTGACCTTTTGCCGGCAATGCCGGATAAAATTTGGACTGATGCAGTCACAGCATGGCAAAAAGACATACCGAGTATTGTAGAAGCTAAGACCTTTATGAAACCGATGGAAAAGACCCTAAAAATACTTAAATCTGCCCAACTGCAAGAGGTTCACATTAAGACCCTACATAGGGCCTATATATCTCAGGCGCAGAGGAAACACTTCGTGCCAGGAGAATCGGGAAGGTGTCTGAAATGCAGGGGCAGGGGGGCGGACTTCTTTCATAGTATGTGGGATTGTGGACGCATTAGGAAATTTTGGGACAAGGTGATGGGATTTATAAATGGAATATGTCATTTACATTTGACCAAGGACCCTCTGGCAATGCTATGCACAGACTTCACAAACTGGAACCTGCAGGGCAGGAAGACCGAACTTAGGCCCTTTCTCACTCTGGTGGTGACGGTAGCCCGGAAAACGATACTAAGGAGCTGGACGGTGCCCTCTCCACCATTTCTTCATTCAGTAAAGCAAAGTTTACTAGACATCCTTCACCTAGACAGGCGATCCACAATCCCACATATAGAGCAGGGGGTCAAAGGGTTCATGCGTAAATGGGGGATATACATAGATTCACTGGATGGGGAAACCCAACAACGTATTTACTCTTTATACGAAGGCACAACATGGTACCTAAACAGATCTCTTAGTAGAGAATAAATTGCACTCAGGATCTGATGTGTGTGTGTGTGTGGGGGGGGGGGAGGGAGGAGGGGAGGGGTAAGGTGGGAGGGAAGGGAGGGGAGGTTAAGTTGGGAAATTTAATTAAAGGTATGTTGTGTTATATATACTTGTATGCCAAGATATGTTTTGTGAGAAGAATACAGAAGACATCGAACAACATATCTTGTTTAAATGTCAGGTTTTATTTATGTTCATTATGCTCGTGTGTGAAGAGACAGTATATTTTGAATACATGATGTACACATGCAAGGCGAGATCTCTACTGTTAACAGTTTGTTATATATATGTGCTCCGACAAAACCAAATAAAAATGTTTTGAAAAAAAAAAAAGCACATTGAATAAGCTGACAATGTGGAGTTATAATCGTATTGGGGATAGGACAGATCAGTGAAAGTCCAGGGTGTACGTTCTGGAAGCGTTCCTTAAGCCCAGAAGATCATGGGCAATCAACTTCCAATTTACCCCTCCCCCGCCCCTCCAACATCGGGTGTCAATCCTCCATAAGAGAAATTACTATAAGGCGGACATTTGCTAAGATGGGAATTCTATTTCAGATGGGATGTTGCTATTGGCAACCAATCACATACTATTATATTCTAGAAGGTACTAAGTAAATAAGACGTAGATTCTGATTGGTTGCTCCCATGTGAAATAGAACTTCCATTTTAGTAAATTGCCCCCTAAGTATAGTATAATAAAGGATAATAGAAAATCCCAGCTTCCCAGTGCACATCCTTCCTATATGAAACTGATGGTTTGTAGTATTATAGCTAATATATGTACCCTTTACAATTCTGCCAAGTACAAATACTGTATATGTGAACATTTTCAAGGAAGAAATATACACAATATTGTGAATCCTAGTTTAATGATATAATTATATACCCTTTCCGTCTGTTCATAATAAAGTAACTCCTGGATCCTGGACCAGTGACCTAATTGTTGGGTAGACGTAGGAGCACCTGCAGATGTGTCTATTGCCTGTCGCCCATCTTTGACCTTATGCCATAGTTACCCACCCTCCTGCATTCTGCAGGAGACTCCCTGAAATAGCAGGAATCTCCCTCTCTCCCTCATTAGGCTAGCAATCTCCCTCATGTCACCTAGCCCACATTACACCGTTACATCATAGTTACCTCCACTCCTGCAATCTACAGGAGACTCCCTGAAATAGCAGCAATCTCCCTCTCTCCCTCATTAGTCTAGCAATCTCCCTCATGTCACCTAGCTCACATTACACTGTTGCATTTTGGGGGGTAAAAAGGAATGAGAGATAGATACATTTACATTGAATCATCAGCACCATTACCCAGCTCTTTAGCAAGTATAATATCTCTTACTAATTGCTTTGGGGCTCATCTACAGATATAAGCAATTTTAAATGATTCCTCTCAGATGTAGCAGTGCAGACCCACGCTTCTAGGTGCCACGTTCACAATCTCTTTTCACAATCTTTCCATATATGGAACTAGACCCGCCCTTTGGGCAGAGCATGACACACCCCCTCAATGGGACGTTGTGCAAAATTTTACTACCAACTATAATCTCCCTGAAAGTAGGCAAGTATGCTTTATGCGAAATTCCACTGACCATGGTTCTGATAGGACTTCACAGTGTCAATAACACTTATACCTAAATATATTCATTTCCTCTGCAGGAATATGTCCCCCTGGTGAGTATCCTCTGTAACCGCGGAGTCAGACCCCGGCATTGGCTTCAGATGTCAGAGATTGTTGGATATGACCTCACCCCGAACTCCGGCACCACCCTTAGGAAGGTTTTGAAGGAGAATTTAACGCCCTATCTAGACAACTTTGAACAGATTAGTGTCGCGGCTAGTAAGGTAAGATAATATTATTATTATTATCATTATTATTAGCTGTGTGCTATGTACCTATAGATGTCTTCACTGGCTGAAAATGTAGCATAGGACTGAAGTACCCATAGATCGGGCAGCCTGGGCGTGCTCAGTAAGGAGCCATTACTCTGCTTTATTGTAATATTTCTTTGTTATAGCTCTCCAGCTGTTTGAAACTACAAGTCCCAGCATGCCTTGCCACATTTTTGCTATTATGTAGTGCTAAAACTGTGGCAAGGCATGCTGGGACGAGTAGTTTCAAAACAGCTGGAGAGCCACAGATTAGCCAGGCCTGTTGTAGCTCAGAACACCTGAATTACTAGATTATCGCTTTTATTTAGCCAACTTTCATTTTTGCTTTTTGATATATAGATTATAGTTTGAATTAGTTGAAGGTCTCATTCAGCATCTCATCTCTTATAATCCTAAATACCTCCATCAGGGCAGAATAAGGTGAACTAGTGATAACAATGGAACATCTCTCTGTCCAATTAGGAGTACTCTCTGGAGAAGGCAATGCATACTATGGAAGATATGTGGGACTCCATTTCTTTTAACACCAGTGCCTATCGAGAGTCAGGGGTCTCCATCCTGTCAGCGGTAGATGAAATCCAGACCACGCTGGATGACCAGATCGTAAAGACTCAGACAATGAGGGGATCTCCTTTCATCAAGCCCTTTGAGAAAGAAATAAAGGTGCATGGAATATTTACTAGCTAATTTACTCCTCACAATGCCGGCCAGGTAGCCATAATGCAGCGGCACAGCCTCTCAGGTGTACTCTATTCCGGATCAGCTCCCGTGCTACAGATACGTATAGGTAAAGGGTTCCGATTATATCAGTGGAGTTTTATGAACTTTCCTAATAGTAATACAATTGTCTAACAATCAGGGTTGCCTACCCTCCAGGAATAGCTGGAAGGTTCCCGAAAATTGGGTCCCCTCCCGCCCCCCCCCCCCCCCCCCCCGGAAAGTTGGGCAACCCTCCCGGATACAAGCAACACCCCCAAATCTCCCTAGCCGCAGCGCTAAATTATTGGCTTTACTGGGGAAGGGGGTGTGGCTAATGATGTAAATAGCATAATTTAGCCCCTTCCACATAGACCGGGATTTGCTTACTGGGGGAGGAGCTTGATGATGTCTACATCAGGACCCGCCCCCGAAGTGCTGCTGACAGTCTCCTCCGGGAGAAGCCCGGAGAGGAGACTTTAATGTAGGCAATCCTGCTAATAATAAAAGGATCAAGATAAACTCATAGGGGGTGTAATATACTCCAGTTTTGGAAAAGTCATGGAATGAGGCTTGCAAAAAATGTTCTCCCCATGGAAAAACTAACTCCGTGCTGCTAACTTGGGCCCTTGGGTGGTGGAGGTGGCTAAATAGCAAACACTCCAACTGTACCATTTTAGCAGAGAACTCCACACCTGCGTTTCCAGGGGAATGCCAATGGTTCTCATACGGAGGTCCATAATTTGGCAAAAGCAATGAGAATGCTTGCAGCGGTGCATTAGGGCCAGATGTTTGAGCTGTATATGTCTATTTTATATTGTATTAGGCATGTAGTAAACTCTTACTGTCACCACCTTTAGCAATGGGAGGAGCGACTGATACGGATACAAGAAACTATTGATGAATGGCTGAAGGTGCAGGCCCAGTGGCTGTACCTAGACCCCATATTCTCCTCCGAGGACATCATGCAGCAAATGCCTGAAGAAGGACGGCTCTTCCAGACAGTGGATAGAAACTGGAGAGAGATCATGAAACACTGCGTAAAGGACCCAAAGGTAGTCAGGAATCTAACTCATCTTCTCACTATTTTGTCTATTGCTATCTATAAGGGAGCACAAGAAAGTGAGCATGATATAAATCATCACCTGCAGGGGGCACTCACATCCTGTATCTATTTATGTGGGTTTTATGGGTTACTGTTATTTCATATCATTACTTTATGACAAATGATAATACCAAACAGCATATTCAGACTAAGGAGACAGTTATGGGGAGAGTTTATACTAAACTAGAAGTTGTGGACATTTTGGGAAATTCAGACCTGTTTGCACGGCTGCGAATTCGTACATTGGCTGATTATTGATACACTGCGCATGTAATGCAATCTGGCTACTTTTTCTATTTGCAAGTCATTCACAAGGTGATTGACAGGAAGTAGGTGTCTGAAGGGTTGTCACCGGCCATTTAGTAGGAGTGCTAAGAATAAGGCTAGGCGTGCCTAGAGGAGGAGGTCTGTGTGTAGCCTCTTCCGGATGGGCCCCCTCCTCTCTGCCAGGAGCAGTGCAGTGTGTAGGGTCTGGGCACTAGAGAGCTCAGACCTTACTGCTCCTGCGCAAATTGCGGTAGTGCGTTGTGGGCACTTTTAGTACTAGAGTGCAGATCAGTGATATTGGCAGTGCTCCTGGACTCCAGAAGGTATTAAAAAAAATGGGTGCAGCGTGTGCGGTTTTGTGCCTCCGTGGGACCTCAGGGGCCGGTGTGCACCACACACACTGCACCAGTATAAATACGCCACTGACGGTGTCTTAACTGAATGCTGGCCATACAAATTCGCAGCCGTGCGATCAGGTCTGAATGAACCCTATTGTCTGTCTGCTGTAGTGCTACTGTATTTCACAGTTAAATCTTTATGATGATGTAGTTTAATTTTTTTTTTTGGACATTTAAGGGGTTCCCCACTGCCTTGTGTCTATTATCTGTATTTGGCAGGGGACATGTAAGGACTTCTCCACTGCCTTGTGTCTATTCTCTGTATTTGGCAGGGGGTATGTACGGGGTTCCCCACTGCCTTGTGTCTATTCTCTGTATTTGTCAGGGGACATGTAAGGGGTTCCCCACTGCCTTGTGTCTATTCTCTGTATTTGGCAGGGGACATGTAAGGGCTTCTCCACTGCCTTGTGTCTATTCTCTGTATTTGGCAGGGGACATGTAAGGGGTTCTCTGCTGCCTTGTGTCTATTCTCTGTATTTGGCAGGGGACATGTAAGGGCTTCTCCACTGCCTTGTGTCTATTCTCTGTATTTGGCAGGGGACATGTAAGGGCTTCTCCACTGTCTTGTGTCTATTCTCTGTATTTGGCAGGGGACATGTAAGGGTTCTCCACTGCCTTGTGTCTATTCTCTGTTTTTGGCAGGGAGCATGTAAGGGGTTCTCGACTGCCTTTTTGGTCTTGCATAGAAGCAGCATGTAGGAAAGGTGTCTTTTTGCACCTGTGAGTACTGGGCATAGCAGTAGTAGTTTGTAGAACACATTGTTAGCACTGTAAGATATACTGTTTTACGTAATTTATTCCAGACATATTTCTTGTGTCTTGTAGGTCCTAAGTGCAACCTCCCTGACAGGGCTCCTGGAGAAGCTCCAGGACAGTAACCTACTTCTAGATAAGATCATGAAAGGACTAAATGCTTATCTGGAAAAGAAAAGGCTGTTCTTCCCACGGTACGGATCTCATGCATTTGTAGAGGCTAGATCTTTAGAGGCTAGATCTGGATTTAATGGTGGTGCGATGTGTAA